>NW_026294469.1:40102406-40718656 GCF_007827085.1 Peromyscus californicus insignis
CACACATCCAGTTAGAATAGCACCATTTGTTGATGATGCTTTCTTTTTTTCCATTGTATTTTGGTTTCTTTGTCAAAGATCTGGTGTTCATAGCTACATGGATTTATGTCTGGGTCTTTGATTCGATTACATTGATCTACCTGTCTGTTTTTATGCCAGTACCATGTGGTTTTATTGCCATAGCTCTGTAGTAGAGCTTGAAATCAAGAATGGTGTTACATCCAGTAGTTCTTTTATTGTACAGGATTGTTTAGCTGTCCTGGGTTTTTTATTTTTCCATATGAATTTTATTGGAATTTTTATGGGGATTTCTTTGAATCTGTAGATTGCTTTTGGTAAGATGGCATTTTTTTTTTTTACTGTATTAACCCTAGCAATCCATGAGCATAGGAGAGGTGATATCTTCTCCAATTTCTTTCTTTAAAACTTGAAGTTCTTGTTATACAGGTCTTTCACTTGCTTGGTTAGAGTTATACCAAAATATTTTATATTATTTGTGGTTATGGTGAAAGGTGTTGTTTCCCTGATATTTTTTCTCTGCCCATTTGTCATTTGTATATAGGAGAGCCACTGGTTTTGTTTGTTTGTTTGTTTTTGTTTTTATTTTTTTGAGTTAATCTTGTATCTATCCACTTCGCTGAAAGTGTTTATCAGCTGAAGGAATTTCTTGGAAGAATTTTTGGGTCATTTATGTATACTATCATATCATCTGCAAGTAGCAATACTTTTGACTTCTTCCTTTCCAATTTGTATCCCCTTTATCTCCCTTAGGTGTCTTATTTCTCTAGCTAGAACTTCAAGTACTATATTGAATAGATACGGAAAGAGTGGACAGTGTTTTCTTGTTCCTGGTTTTAGTGGAATTGCTTTGACTTTCTCTCCATTTAATTTGATGTTGGCTATTGGCTTGTTGTATTCTGTCTTTATTATGTTTAAATATGTCTCTTGTATCCCTGATCTCTCCAAGACTTTTATCATGAAGGGGTGTTGGATATTGTCAAAGGATTTTTCAGCATCTAATGAGATGGTCGTGTGGTTTTTTTCTTTCAGTTTGTTTATATGATGGATTACATTGACAGATTTTTTTGTATCTTAAACCATCCCTGCATCTCTGGGAAGCCTACTTTATCATGGTAGATGATCTTTTTGATTTGTTCTTGAATTCAGTTGACTGAATCAGTATTTATTTATTTTTATTAATTTATCTCCCAATTAATTTATCTCCCTCCTCTCCCCCCATTCCTCCCTTCCCTTCTGCCCTCCCCCTCCCAATCCACACTTCCTCTGTTTCTGTTTAGAGAGTAACCGGCCTCCCATGGGTATCAACAAAGCATGACATATCCATTTGCAGTAAGACTAAGCAGCTCCCCTTATATTAAGGTTGTACAAGGCAATCCAGTATGAGGAATAAGTTCCCAGGAGCCAACCAAAGCATTAGAAACAGCCCCTGCTGCCATTGTTAGGAGGTTTACTAGTATTCTACTGAGTCTTTTTTCATCAATGTTCATGAAGGATATTGGTCTGTAATTCTTTCTTTGTTGAGTGTTTGTGTGGTTTGGGTATCAGGGTCACTGGGGCCTCATAAAGTAGATTTGTCAATGTTCCTTCTGTTTCTGTTTTGTGAAATAATTTGAGAAGTATTGATATTAGCTCTTCGTTGAAAGTCTGGTATAATTCTTCACTAACACTGTCTGGGTTTTTTTTTTTTTTTTTTTTTTTTTTGGTTGGGAGACTTTTAATGACTGTTTCTATTTCCTTAAGGGTTATTTATATGTCTCTTTAATTGTTATCTGATTTTTATTTAACTTTGGTTATACGTATCTATCAAGAAATTTTTCCTCTCTCCAATCTCTTTCATTTCTTTCTCACCTTTCCCTTGTTTCACACACAAGTGTGTTTACAACCAGTTGAGTTCATATCGTGTCGCTGTGTGTATATTGTTTTGGGTAATGACTTTTTAGAATTGGATAACCATTTATCAATGGTGGGGCCCAATGATTTTTTTTAGTTTAAAAATACATATTTATTATATTTCATACTATATTAATAAATGTGTATATACATGTGTATTTCTATGTATTCATGAAAATAGAATTTTTTAAAAATATACAATTAAAAATAATTTAATGTTTTAATTAAGGTGTGTGACAAGCTATAAAATTACTGATTCTGAAGGTCATGATGAAGGTTTCAATTATCTTTTTGTTGTTATTGTTTTCACCTTTTATTGTAAATAGATTGTTTTCTCATATAACATATCCTGACTACAGTTTCACTTCCTTTTATTCTTCCTAGTTCCTCTCACTGTCACATGTAATTATATTTTAACTAAAATTTTTTTCTTTGAAAAATAAAAACAAATAAAAAAATAAGTAAGTCTATAAAATATTTTCCTTTTTTTTTTTTTAGATTTCCAACTTTGAGGACTACAGGCTTTTAAATATGACCTAATGAGTCATTGTACTTCCTCAACATCTGTTGTTATGTCTTCCTTTTGTTTCTGATTTTGTTAATCTGATTATTCTTTTTCTGCCTTTTAGTTAGTTTGAATACGGGTTTGTCTATCTTGTTGAATTATCAAAGAACCAATTCTTTGTTTCATTGAGTGTTTGTATTGTTCTCTTTGTTTCTATTTTACTGATTTCAGCCCTCATTTTAACTGTTTCCTGCCATCTACTCCTCTTGGGTCTGTTTCCTTCTTTTTGTTACAGAGCTTTCCGGTGTGCTGTTAAGTTGCTAGTTTGAGATCTCTACAAATTCTTCATGTAGGTACTTAGTACTCTGAACTTTCTTCTTAGTACCACTTTCATAGTATTCCATAAGTTTGGGTATGTTTTGCATTCATTTTCATTGAATTCTAGGAAGTCTTTAATTTCCTTCTTTATTTCTCCTTGACCCTGTGGTCTTTCAGTATAGAGTTGTACATTGTATATAGTGAGTTTGTAGGCTCTCTGTTGTTTCTGTTGTTGCTGAAATCCAGTTTTAATCTGTGGTGGTTTGATAGGATGCATGAAGTTATTTCAATTTTCTTGTATCTGTTGAGATGTGCTTTGTGACTTAGTATGTGGTCAGTTTTGGAGAAGGTTCCATGAGGTGCTGAGAAAAAGGTTTATGTTTTTGTGTCAGGATGAAATGTTCTGTAGGTAACTGTTAGGTCCATTTGGTTTATAATGACTGTTAACTCCATTATTTCTCTTTTTGGTATATGTCTGGGTGACCTGTTCATAGGTGAGAGTGGGGTAGTGAAGTCTCCTACTATTAATATGTGAGGGTTGATGTATGATTTCAGCTTTAGTAATGTTTCTTTTACAAATGTGGGTGCCATTGCATTTGGTGCATAGATGTTGAGAACTGAAATATCATCTTGGTGGATTTTTTCCTTTGATGAGTATGACGTGTTCTTCCCCATCTCTTTTGATTAAATTTGATTTGAAGTCTATTTTGATAGATATTAGAATAATTAAACCAGCTTGCTTCTTAGGTCCATTTGCTTAGAAAATCTTTGTTCAAACTTTTACTCTGAGGTAATGTCTATCTTTGATGTTGAGGTGTGTTTCTTATGGATCTTGTTTTCTTATCCATTCTGTTAGTCTGTGTCTTTTTTTTTTCTCTGTGACAGGGTTTCTCTGTGTAACATCTCTGGCTGTTCTAGAACTTGCTTTGTAGACTAGGGTGGCCTTTAACTCAGGATCTGCCTGCCTCTGCCTCTTGAGTGCTGGGATTAAAGGTGTGTACCACCACCACCCAGCAGCCTATGTCTTTTTATTAGGGAATTGAGTCCATTGATTTTGAAAGATATCGATGACCAATGATTTTTAATTCCTGTTACTTTGTTGTAGTTAATGGTGGTGGTAGTGTGTGTGTGTGTGTGTGTGTGTGTGTGTGTGTGTGTGTGTGTATTTTCCTTCTTTCTTTCGGACATGCTGATGTGAGATTATTTATTGCCTGAGTTTTCATGAGTCTACTTAACTTTCTTGGGTTGTAGTTTTCCTTCTAGTACCTTCTGTAGGGCTCTGTTTGTGGATAGATATTGTTTAAATGTGATTTCATCATGGAATATCTTGTTTTCTCCATCTACACTGATTAAAAGTTTTGCTGGGTATAGTAGTCTGGGCTAATGTCTGTATTCTCTTAGAGTCTGTAGCACACCTGTGCAGGCCCTTCTGACTTTTAGAATCTCCATTGAGAAGTCAGATGTAATTCTAATAGGTCTGTATTTATATGTTACTTGGTCATTTTCTCTTTTAGCTTTTAATATTCCTTGTTCTCTGTGTTTAGTGTTTTGATTATTATGTGGTGTGGGAACTTTCTTTTCTGGTCCAAACTATTTGGTGTTCTGTAAGATTCTTGTACCTTTCTAGACATCTCCTTCTTTAGTTTAGGAAATTTTTCTTCTATAATTTTGTTAAAACTGTTTTCCAGGACTTTGAATTTGGAATCTTCTTCTTCTTCTCTTCCTATTATTCTTAGGTTTATTCTTCTATTCCTGTTATTTTTTGTTTGTTTGTTTGTTTGTTTCACAGTGTCACAGATTTCTTTTTGTGTCAGGAATTTTTTATTTGTTTTTGTTTTTTCGAGACAGGGTTTCTCTGTGTAGCTTTGCGCCTTTCCTGGATCTCGCTCTGTAGACCAGGCTGGCCTCGAACTCACAAAGATCCGCCTGCCTCTGCCTCCTGAGTGCTGGGACTAAAGGCGTGCACCACCACCGCCCGGCTCGGGAATTTTTTAGATTTAACATTTTCTTTGACTGCTGTATCAATTTCCTCTGTTTCTTCAATGCCTGAGATTTTTCTCTTCCATCTCTTGTATTCTGTTGGTGATACTTCTGTAGTTCCTCTTCCCTTACCTCGATTTTCCATTTCCAGATTTCCCCCAGTATGTATTTTTTTTTATTGCTTCTATTACCATTTTTATGTCTTTAGCAGTTTTGTTTCCTTCAACTGTTTTTTTCTTGGCTTTCTTTACATTCTTTAAAGGATTCATTGATTTCCTCCAATTTTTTTGATTGTCTTTTCCTAGATTTCTTTAAGGGATTTATTCATTTCCTCTTTAAGGGTCTTTATCATCTTCATAAATTTGGATTTAAGGTCATTTTCTTATGCTTCAGCTGTGGTAGAACATTCAATGCTTGCTGTAGTAGGATTGCTGGGATTTGGTGGTGACTTATTGTCCTGGCTGTTTTTGATTGTGTTCTGTTTAGGTATCTGGATTTGGGCTGATTTTATGTCAAGGTGCCATTCTCTGGGTTTGACTTTTTTGGATGGATGTTTTGTTCCTTGGTTTCTGTTTCCTTTCTGGTCTTCCTGGCTAGAGTGACCTGTGGTTGAGTAGAGGGACTCTGCCAGAGTTGGGAACTGGACTTCTGATGGCCTGCATGGCCTCTGGTCCTGCAGGTAGTTGCCACCCAAGTTGAGGACTGGAATTCTGGTGATGCGCATGGTCTCTGATCTTGCCGACATTTTCTGGGGTTCAGCATTCTGACCTGGCTTCCAGTGGAATATGAGGCTCTTGTTTGGTTTTCAGGAAACAGGTCTGGTCCCTAGGGTTCAGGATGCTGGTCTTGCTTCTGGCTGAGTAGGAGGTTTCTGCCAAAGGTTTGGGCCATTATATAGTGAAAAGGAGAGGAGGGTGGTTGGGTTTATCCTGGGCAGGCATGGTCAGGGTGGAAGAGTGGTCTTACCTGGGTTTCAAGATGCTGGTCTGGCCTCTGGTGGGATAGGAGGCTTCTGACAGAGTTGTGGGCTTGGATACAGTGATGAGAAGAAGAGAGGCAGTTGGAGTTATGATGGATGAGTGTAGGTGTGGTTGATGTGGACTAGTTTCCATGGACGTGACCTGACCTATGGTGGGGTTGGAGGGGCTTCAGCTGGTTTTCAGGAAGCTGACCTGACTTCTGGTAGGGTAGGAGGCTTGTTTATGGTATCTCTGGTGAAGAACAAATTTACAGATTTATTTTCTGGGTATTTAATCACATTCCACTTCTCTCTGTGTCTGTTTAGAAGCAATATGATACTGTGTGCTTTGCCACAACTCTGTAGTGCACTTTGAAATAATGTGGTTTTTGTGCAGCCAACATTGTTGCTTTTGCTCAACATTGCTTTGGATAATCATAGATATCTGAGTTTTCATAGGAATTGTGGGATTTTGTTTCTAGATGTGTGAAGAGTGTTACTGGTAATGAGATGAGGCATTGCTTTAAATCTGTGGGCTGTCTTTCTGTAGTATTACTATCCTAATGACATTATTTGTCTTGGTGCTAAATCATGTTACTTCAGGCTACCTTTGGGATTCTCAACACTGTTTAGGTTTTCCCATCACTTGTGTGTCAGTGTGTGCTTACATGTGCATGTAGTATGCACATGTGTGGGTGTGTGTTTTTATTTGTGTGGAGGCCACAGGTCAATGTCAGGTGTCTCTTTGATCACTCTCCATCTTATTTCTTGAGATAGTGTCTCTCACATAATTGATCTAGACTGGATGGCCAGAGTTTTATATGTGGGAAGGTTTCTGAGAGATTGAACTCAGAACATGATGCTTTTGTAGGAAGCACTTTACCAGCTGGGCTATCCCCTCAGCATGTCTCTATTGCTTTCCAGAGGCCAATCTCTCTGTCTTAGAATGTGGTGTTTTCTTTGTTGCCCTGGCTCTTCACAGTGTCTTACAGAGAGAAATTCTTTTCTGCAATCTTCTTGCTTCCCTTAGTGAATCCATTTATTCTACTCTATATTTACTAAATCAATCAATTGCTAATGGATATTTAGATTATCACTAGTTTTTTCATTCATATTTATTTGCTTATGTATATATTTTGAACTATAACAAATTAAAAGAAACAAATAAAAATCCAGTGAAGAAAACTGTTACGGGATTCCATGTCTATAAATATGTTAGTTTTCCTGGAGTAGGATGGAATTTGTTCTTAAAAGAGCTGTACCAAAGATCTACACCTTACCTCATTTGTAAGATATTGACAATCTTGTAAGTTGAGTTTATATCTGTATTAGTAATGTATAAATTTCTCATTTATTCAAATCACAACTAACAATTTACATTAAAAAAATGTATTCTGGTGCTGTTCCTGCCCCTCATCAGCTGCAGGACTCAGGAGAATGGCCCTTACACCTTTCCTGGGCAGCACAGTAGAGCCAGCCCTGAAGGTGCAGGTGTGGGAGAAGGACCCTGAGGAATTGAAAGCCAGGAACTGGTTCCACCCCTTCTCATCTCTTCATGGCTTAAAGGAGTGAATTAGCCTGGACAGTGTTGGAGAGCTCACCCTGGTGGTGAGGACAGGGAAGAGCTGGCGGGCTGACCAACCCTGCAACTACCCAAGCCCAGAACCAAGTTATATGTTGGCCCACCCTAACATCCACCCCATTTTTGATCTGCTGGAGTAAGGAGGTTGGGGTAGGGGAGCTGAGTCAGTCCTGTAGACTCAGGGCTGCAGGATCTCCATGACACGGAGCAGCAATGGGATGTCCAGGAAGAGTCCCAGGGAGGGCCCAGCATCGATGGTGCAGCAGAGACAAAATATCCTTGAATCAGACCAATCATTCTTTGTGATAAACGCCTGCAAGTAAAAATGTATGGATAAAGGGGTTTACTGTGTGACTCAGTGTTTCACACTACAGCTTCCATGATGAGATTTTCCCCTTCTTCCTTACCCCTTTTTTTCCCTTAAATTTTATCTTGTTTTATTTTGGGGGAGTAGAGACAGGTGGGATTGGGAGGCACGATGTGAAAGACACAAGGAATAAATAAATAAATAAATGTTAAAAATGAACAAAAAACTGTATTCTCTCTCTGACTAAGCAATTGGCATTAAATTCTACATCATTTTTATTTAATGTATATACATATATATTTTATATTTTTCAATTTCTGTTAAGATTGAGAGCTTTTATATTCTTAATTATTTATGTGTGCATCTTATATAAATTACTTGCTCATAAGCACCCCTTGCCTAATTTTCTTATGTATGTGAGTGTTCTTATATGGATATGATCTTTGAATCGTTTCATTTATTTAGTTACCTAAGTTTGTATTGAGACCATGATGTTTTTTTTTCTTTATGAAAGACTTGAGTATGCTGTTAGTATAAATCACCAGCCTTAGCTTACCAGTGTAATCTCCTACTCTTCAGTAAAGGAAAACATCCATTTCTCTCAGTTTAACAAAAAATTAAACTATAATAAAATTCCAATTGTTTTCATCCAATATGACATGAATTTGTAAATTATCTTGAAGTATTTATAATTTGTACAAGTATCTGATGTTTACCAAATTTTTTTGGTTTTTAATTTATTAACTTTAGTATGCAAAGTAATAAGTTTCATCATTATATTTTCAAGCATACTCCATTGTATTTTGTCCTATAATTATTCTTTATTACTATCTCTCATTCCCTTCTTCTCTCTTACTGTGTCCCCTGCTCCCCACAAATAGTCCTTTCATGCTATATTGGCCTAATTTTTGATGGTCTATAATACTTGTTTTTTGAGCCTTTTTGTTGCTCCAAATGTTTTATAATTCTTTTTCTGTGTCCTGTAATTTCTTTGTGGTATGTTAAGAGATGATTTATATTTTTCTGTTTGAAACTCTATGTAATATTTAGCTAGAATGCACTTCTGTTATAAAAATATATATTAACACATTGTCTCTTTGAATCCTGCTTCTCACACTTCTGGAGCTGATTTTGAAACATGTGGCAATTTATTGCAACAATCTCACAGTGTAGCTGATAGCTCACTCTCCACCTCCTGTCTCATAGTGTGCTTCAGCAGTGAAGTCTCCTTTAGAGCTCCCATATTCCATTCTCTTTATCAGCTCTTTCTGAAAGTATGCTTGAACTATTGCTCTTCTGCCACTTAGATCTGTCTCAAGTCTCAGGAGGACTGCACCCACCTGTCTTAAGGGGTCTGTCTCAGTCCCCTTGTAACATCAAACAAACTGTCTAGCACTTGAAAGTCATGCTTTTACTGTTACTAGTGGAAGATCCCTAAGATCATGCTGATGCCAGGCAGTCCCACTACGTTCCTTGCTCCATGAGAGCAGTGTTGGTTTCTGCATTTTATTATCTTTGCATCAATAGACATGCAGGAAATGAGAGTGTAGAGATAGAGAACAGTCAGGAATTATCAAAACCTCAGGCTTGTGCCATGTTTTTCATAATAGATGAGGTTTTTTTTTTTTTTTTTAATAAGTTTAATGAGACTGAAAGCTAGGGGTAGTTACCTCCTCAGGGAAAATAGACCACAGCCCCAATGAATCAAGATCGTTTCCTTACCTTTGTATCTATTAGCCGTCTCATAACTGCAATTTCTACATAACTGACTAAGAACTAGAGAACATGTCAGTAACCATATGATCTTTTATGAGTAAGTTTCTTCTAGAATATTTCTTTTAGAGTAACTGATCAAGTTCTAAAATTATGTCACATGTAGCAATCAGAGGGAAAAATGCTTTTACACTTTTGACCTAAAGAAACAATCCTGAAAGCATTTACTAACAAATATTTTCTCAGCCCTCCTAAGTACTACTTACTACTTATAATACTTCAGGGAACAATAATCAAAAACCCACCACACTCATTGAAAAGAGGCAGGGTCTACACCAAAAACAGTATTTCAATACTCAGGTTGCTATTCAACACGTAATTCAAAATCATGTGAATCATTTGAAAGAAAGAAATACAATTATTTGGGAATATTTAATAAATCAGCATGACATACAGTTACAGGAGGGAGGACAAGTTTTACATAAAGATTGACTTCTGAACTAAAAAAAAAATGTTTTTTTAGATTTGTAGGCATTGATTTGATCAAGAGGTGGTGGGGGGCATTTCATGAAGAACTATTACTGCGTACGAACACTCTGTAGCAGGAAGTAAATTAACAATTATGAGAGTTTAAAAGAAGGCCTAACATATTTGGTTAAAGGAAATAAAAAGAGAAAATATTTAGAGTTAAGGATCTGAAGAATTTTTCAGAGTTTCAAGTGAAGTTCTAAGCTAGAACTTTTTGAATTGAGACAAAACTTTGTCATCTACAAAGTACACTCTCAAGAACTGCATGATGAAGTAAGAAAAACAAATCACAAAAAAGCATGAAATGTTTTGCGTGAGCTTATGATTTTATGCTGAGCCTCATTTGGCTGTCCTCAACATGTTCGGGGGACTGTCTCAGTTAGGGTGCCTACTGCTGTGAAGAGACACCATGACCATGGCAGCTCTTATAAGGAAACATTTAATTTGGTCTGGCTTACAGTTCAGAGGTTTAGTTTATTATGATGGTAGGAAACATGGTGGCACTCAGGCAAACATGGATCTTGAGAGGTGGTACAGAGTTCTACATTCCGATCTGCAGGTACTGAAGAGAAAGAGACACTGGGCCCGGCTTGAGCATCTGAGACCTCAAAGCCACCCCCAGTAACACACTTCCTCCAATAAATCCATACATATTTCAACAAGGTCACATCTCCTAATACTTCCACTCCTTATGGGCTTATGGGGGCCATTTTCATTCAAACCACAGGGTCTAAGAAAGGACAGTCATCTTATTAAATGCCCAGCCATTATCCAAAATGTTGAGATGATTTTTCAGCATAGAAGTGACGCTCTGTAGCTTTCTAAATGCTAATCAGACACGAAGTTTCAACTTTTTCATTTTTAAATATTGGTCATGTTTTTTTTGCAGCTGAATTCTACCTTTGGTGGTGGTAGCAGAGCCATGAAGAAAAATAACGTATTAGGTTCTAGGCTTATGAGATTTTTTTTTTTTTTATATCAAACAGTTGGTACCTTGTGTGATGGCCACTATCTCTAAATGTATTGACTAAAATGTTCAGGTAGCATTGAAGTTACCAGTTCAAGATCAGTCAGGGCTTCCGTAAAGCAATCAAAGCTGGCCAGAAAAGAACAGCCTTATGTGTGTTTTGTTTCCGGTTGCTCTTCAACACAATTACCTTGTCCTTTCCACCAGGTGGTTGACCAGATTGATACCCTGACTTCTGACCTGCAGCTGGAGGATGAGATGACTGACAGCTCCAAGACAGACACGCTGAACAGCAGCTCCAGCGGCACAACGGCGTCCAGCATAGAGAAGATCAAAGTGCAGGCCAATGCCCCCCTCATTAAACCTCCAGCACACCCATCTGCTATCCTCACGGTTCTGAGAAAGCCAAATCCTCCACCACCTCCTCCAAGGCTGACACCTGTGAGGTGTGAAGAGCCTCCGAGAGCGGCGCCGCCGACTGTCAATCCTGTAAAGACCAACGGCACCCTCCTACGGAATGGAGGCTTACCGGGTAGACCCAACAAAATTCCAAATGGAGACATCTGTTGCATACCCAATAGTAACTTGGACAAGGCCCCAGTGCAGTCTCTGATGCCCAGACCTGAAAAGGACAGGAGTCCCCAAGTAGGGCCTCCTCGGGAACGAGTACGGTTCAATGAAAAGGTACAATACCATGGCTATTGTCCTGACTGTGAGACCCGGTATAACGCAAAGAATAGGGAGGTCCAAATGCACAGTGAACCAGTCCATCCGCCTGGAAAGATCCCTCACCAAGGCCCTCCCTTCCCTCCTCCACCTCATCTCCCCACTTTCCCATTAGAAAATGGGGGACTGGGAATAAGCCACAGTAACAGCTTCCCCCCTCCCACACCTGCAGCTGTGCCTCCTCCCACTGCACCAAAACCACAGAAGACTATCTTGAGAAAATCCACCACTACCACAGTGTGATGTCTGCCATTTAAGAAAACGTTTTGTTTGTTTTTAATTTTCTATATGATAAACATAAAATGATAAGTAATGAGCACTTTCTACTCAAGCAATAAAAAGCCCAAATATATTAATCTGCATTCGACAAAGTGGCATAAAAATCACCTGGTAAGTATGCAGAGTGATGCTTCTGTCCTGGATGTACATTGTTTTACATGTTCCTTCATCAGAAACTGCCAAATAATGAGAAAGTATGAATGCATTTTATTTTTTGCAATTGACCTATGACAAACTGTGACCTTCAGATTCCAAGTATTTTGATTTATTATAAGGGATGGGATATCAAATATTTTGATTTGTTGATAAAGCCAGGGCAATTCATTTCATTCATGCCTAACTCATCTATGCATTGATGATGTCATAATTCTCCCTTTGATCTAATGTTTTTTAATAAGAATTTTAATACCGAAGGACTATTTTATTATTTTTCTAAAGATGTTTGTCAATAATTTTGCATCATGAAATGCTGAGGACAATATCAAAAAGTTTATTTTCTATACTATACAATTATGAATCATGTGTTCAAATATATGTGTAATAAAATATTTTAAGCTTTGGAAACATGTCAATAAATAATGGTAAATAATGAGAAGGCCTAATGTTCCTGAGGATTAAAATGAAGTAGGGGTTCCTTTAACCCCATGTTATCATTCACTGAAATGGGAAGCAAGTCCCAAGAGTTTGGACAAGATGACATTGTATATCAGAATTTCTAGACTAACTATCATAACTCATTTGGTAAGTACATCCTTCCAACAGTTTCATATTCTACACCTCCATTATGGTACTTCTAGAACCATCTGCCGAAAGCCTTGGATGTTGTCAAGCCGTTTTTCAGAACACATTGTAGATAAGAACATTGAAAGTTTGGAATTGTTGCCTTCAGCCCATCTGAGGTAGCTCAATGTTCCTGAAAAGAAGACACACTTTTATAGGAGGGACTGTGGAGGTGTCTCTGGTCACAGAGTGTGTCCAGCAATGGCCTTTCCCCCTTTCTCTTCTGAGTTAAGGATGTCAGGGGTTTTTAATGTCCCGTATAAGAATATTTTCCTTCTACCATCAAACACAAGTCTTTCTCCTCGGTAGTATTTGCCAACTCAAGAAACTTACAAACTAAAGGGTCAGTCAGTTCCCAGCTGCACTGATTTGGAGTGATGTGATGCTTTGCTTTGGAGCTAAAACTTAGTTATCTCCCCTAAAATCATTGTGAGGGAATGTGCCAAGGTGGTGGGGGAAGGTCTTTAAGAGGTAACAGTGCCAAGCAACATGTTGATGGGAATTATTATATTGTGTGATCTGGAAAGTCTAGTGACCTTTTAAAATATTTGCCTTTTAATTTTAAAACTTTAACTTTTGCTGCTACAGGGAGGCAGCTTTATAATTTAGAATACCCCTTTAAAGAGATTTCTATTGAAATATGACAATGTATTTTTGGGAAGAATATAGAAAGAAAATAGCCTTTATTATCGAAATGAATAAATGAATGAATGAATGAACAAAATAAATGAGGAACAGATAATGTCCTGTTACAAATTTGATAGAATGCTATTTTATCTTTTTGTGTTGTACATGAGGGTGATGTAAGCTTAATAATCCAATATTTCAGAAAAGATATGAAACAAAAATGAAGAAAGACAATGAGCTGATATTTATTAACTGTATGATCAGTGTATTTAAGAGACACCACCCAGGTAAATAAATAACTGAATTGTTGAATACCAAATAATGTGTTTTTAGCTTTTTACTCTATGCATTGTCTTGAAATAAAAATTATTGTAGTTATATCACAATTTTATATCTAATATATTATTATCTTTTACACTCCAAACTAATGATAGATCCTGAACTTTATTTTCTTCCTTTAGTCCATCTTTCTTTTTCAACCAGTTACTAAGATCTAACAATCACTATATAGATTCAGATTTTGACCCATGTCGATGTCTGGGAACCATGTTGTATCTCAAGGTATCACAAATAATTCACAGAACAGAAAAAAAAATTTCTGGTAGTAAAGCAAATTGAATAAGCTGAATCACTGAAATTATTTGAATAAGGATGTTGGCTTATATCCATAGGAAGAAATCTTAGAGATCTGTAACACGAATTGCTCAACATCCTTATTAATAAAAAAACCCCCAGAGCCAGATATCAGGGTGAAAGCTGAAAGATCAGCGAAGCAGAGCAGCCAGCCACTGGTTTTTACCTCTACGAAATCCTCAGCCTAAAGAGAATGAGTTTCTGTCTCCTCATGCCTTTTATACCTTTCTCTGCCCAGACATCACTTCCTGGGATTAAAGGCATGTGTGCTTCCCAGTACTGGGATTAAAGGCATGTGCCACCACTGCCTGCTCCATTTCCAGTGTGGCCTTGAACTCACAGTGATCTAGATGGATCTCTGCCTCCCCAGTGATAGGATTAAGGCTGTGTGCCACCATTGCCTGGCCTCTATGTCTAATTTAGTGGCTGACTCTGTCCTCTAATTCCCAAGCAAGTTTACTAGGGTACACAATATATCACTACAGAGATCCAAATCTATCTCTCTTCTTGAAAATATAGGCAAATTTTCCCCATAAAAGACCATCTCTTTCTGTTTAATTGGTGACTACATCTGTTTCTAAATCAAAGTATTTATAGCAAAATATTTACCTAGAAAGTTGAGTCAAATTTCAACTAAAAATATCATGTTCATTGATTTATAATATAGATATATAGAATATATTATGTATTTTATACATATACATAATACATATAATTTTATGTAAATAATTTATTAGCCAACATAAACAGTAGAGTATAAACCATCAGGACTTTAAGTGTATTTTAAATCCATTTTTTTCAATTTTCTTTAACATAGAATATACTGTACCAATGTGATTTTTACAGAAATAATAATTTTACCACACTTACTGGAACCTGTTCTTTGAACCCATAGAAACCTGTAAACCATGTAACAAAATTAACATAGAACATCATAATATTTCCCTGGAGACATATAATTAAAACATCCCTAATGGCAGAGCAGTTTTTGTAACCAGCCAACATTGCTCGCAAAAATGAGAATTTGAAGTGCACACTCTGCCTGCTATGGAGCAGAGCATTAGGAAATAAAATAATCATTCCTCTTTCTAAAAACAAACACATAGACAGAAACACTTTATTTTCTTAAAAGCAGCTACTCGTTAGGACATGCATATGTGAAATTTTATTTACATTGAGTTTACCATAGAGTTCATGCCCATGCTCCATTGAAGGTGTGATTCCTGCTGAGTGTGACATGCAGACACTGCCTATGACAACATCCCTTCGTGGTGTAGTGCCAAAATATATTTCCATAGACATTGTAGTTGTTAATTAAAGAAGAGTGAGAATTGTATGCTTTTTCAGTATAGACACATATTTACAAATTTTAAAGGCTATTATATTTCTATTCAATAATGACAAGAAATTTGAAAAAAAAATTACCTCCCAATATTTTTAACAATTTTATAAAGGACTCAGTCTATGATTTTTAGATTTTTTCTTTATTTTTACAGAACAAGATTTCACTGTGTAGCTTTGGCTGTCCTAGAACTCGCTCTGTAGACCAGGCTGGCCTCGAACTCACAGAGATGCCTCTGCCTGCCTCTGCCTCTCGAGTGCTGCGATTAAAGTCATGCACCACCACGCCCAGCTAGATAATTCTTAAGCTAAGTAAAATATTTTCAGAAAAATACAAAAATATACAAAACTGTAGAATTCTCCCCTCTCCAATATGTTATCATTTGCATATGTTTCCTCACTAATTTACTAATGCTGAGAAGAAATGCATTTGTTTACTAAGGTGCCTTAACTGACCTAAGAAAAGCACTTAGATTTGAAGCATAGCTTCTCTGCTATTGTTCATAGAGTAAAGCAAGAAGACATTTTTTTTATGGTTTTCTATCAGTATTTGCTTTTAGCATGATCAAGGCATCACCTACGGAGAGTATGACACTATTCAGAACCTTTTATCTGTAGAGTTCAATTAAGTCTCCTTTTTCTGGTGTTCTGTGAGAAAATTCAGAGTAGTTACATTCTTAATTGCATGTAATCAAGTCAGGAGCCATTTCTTGCCTGGATATATTTCTGTACTATATATGGCTGAGACTCATAATGATCCTGAAACTTCTGGGTTTTTTTTCCTCTCTTTATTCTTTCCGGGTAACATATTTTCCTGTAATGTACAATTAAAACTGGAGCAAAAGATTGCGCTGCAATTTACTTCACTAAAATACTGATGATTTCTAAGTGAGGAAATGATTTATGAGCAACAGAGTTTTTAAAAAGTCATATCACATAATTAGGTAAAGTGCTCGGGCTGTGACAATTACTGGGCATTATCATAAAATCACATGGCATTTTCTGGGTCAATGTGTAGCTGTGGCACTATAATTAAGTTTCCAGAGTAAACATTTCAGAATTTTAGAGTCATCCAACTTTGATGATTCTGAAATAATGGCAGGCATGATGGAACTGTTAAGGCACATGGCTGTGTGGAACATACATTACAGTTGGCTTCTCTTTCATGAAGCAGTGATTATATGGGTGATGTTCCATTTGGAGCACTTAAATTTATCTTTCCTATCTCTTATGAGAGGAGCATATTTTTTTTCTGGGCATTTTTATGTTGGCATGACTCCTCATGCCTTTTTATCCCCAAACATCAACATTTAATTGTGTTCTTCACAGCCCTGAACGCTGCACAACTTTTCTTTATTCTGAATAGTTATTTTGATGCTTAGAAATAGTTACCTAATGTTGTTTTGACATTCTTAATGTGTTTGAGCTTCACAGGATATAAAAGGGGATTTCAGAAAATTTAGCCACCATCTAAATGGAATGAGTCCCTGAATAATGCAAGCCTCATTTTCTCATGTATAATAACATCAGCATCACCTGCCAGTTCTCTCCCTAAATTCAAACACTGTTATTATGAGTCTTTCTTCCAAGAAGGTCTGATTCCATAGCATTCATGCTCTTGACCCTAGGTGTGTCAATTTATTCACTAGTGTTTCCTTTGTGAATTTCATCTATTTAACACTGACCCCCGAGAACTCAAATAGCGCTGGTTCACAATGGGACCTTTAAGGAACCAGTGTGATACAACCTCTCTAATGAGAGCTGACATTCTTTTGTTATTAAACAATGGATGCAATTTCCTTCAATCTTAAAAAAAATATAACTGTCAATTCTCATAATCAAAGGGGGCTTTGGACCAGATAAATTAAATGATGTGTGTGTAGAGTGGGGGTACAAGTTCATGACAGCAAGACATGTGATATCAAACACTTTAAGGAGGCTTACTTTCTCCTGAAATACTCTTCAAAATGCTTTGTATGTATTATTTTTTATTTATCACATCATTTTTTTTTCTCCATAACATCTTGAAACTTTAGACATTTTTATTATCTAAATTTTACAAACTAGCAAAGTGTGGTATTGGAAACCAGGTGCCTGAGATCTTAGAGTCTTTCATGGCAAAATGATAAAATTGAAAGGCAAGCATATGTCCTCCACAACTCACTTTCATTACTATCTCCAGAAGTAAAGCATTGACTGAGCATTGTTCACAAATAATCTGTTGAAACCAAATTAATTATTCTCTAGAATTTGCATGAAAAGTTATTTCTTGATATACAGTGAGAAAAACAGTGTATTTCTGCATTAGTCAAGAGTACCTACATCCCCATTCTACCAGAGCAAATAACTCTAGTGTCTGTGCCTTCCTAAGCCCATAGCACCCATTTAAAAAATAAGCTGTAAAGATCCAAATTCATCTTCTAGGGCAGACAGCAACAGCCAAAGTAGGTGGAACTGAAGACACTCTGTCAGGCTTTCATGCATCATTAGTAACACTAGTCATGTGAACCCATCATGCTTACTACCATGTCCAAAGATTGATGGGTTTGTAGTGTCTATGACCTCATCATTTTAACAGTGGTCAAAGATCCCCCTCCTTTTTATATCATGTCATGTTGCTTTCATTTCAACACAATTAAGATGTTTTGTTATTTGAATAATAAATAAGAGAAAATAAATATACCTGACAAGAGCCGTATTAAAAATTCAGTAAAGGAAATGAACATTTGTGTGTGTGTGTGTGTGTGTGTGTGTGTGATAGAGAGAGAGAAAAAAGGAGAGAGAGAGAGAGAGAGAGAGAGAGAGAGAGAGAGAGAGAGAGAGAGAGAGAGAGAGAGATGAGATATTTGTATTTTATTTTAACCTCTAAGTACATTATAAGTCTGTCTGAGGCTACTCACCACCCTATAATATTTTATGTAAACATTTCAGAATTTCTTATTAAATTTTTCTTGAACAAAATTTCTTTGAAAGGGTATTAATCTTTTTTATCCCAGAAGCCTAGCACTTACTGGGTAGCCTAGATTGACCTTGAACTTACATCAGTCCTCCTGCTTCAGCCTCCTGAGTGCTGGGCTAATAAAAGGCAGCTTAAAATGCATACATAAAGAATTGTTGAGTACATTAGGTTACTATATGCATAACTTTACTCCAAAAGATGCATAAACCTGGTTTGACCACAGATACTCATAAAATAGTCAGAGAAACATGCAATCCTACCCCAGAAATATGTTCCTAGACATATACATTGGGACATTTGTATGTTTAATATGATTCAGAAGGAGAATATATTGTTATAAAACATCAAATTGAAACCAGATTGTCAAGATTTTAGTCACATCTTTTCTCAACACCTAAGAGTGTTTTAGATCAAATCATTTAACCAGATCTGAGGCCTGCTCTTAAACGAAGGCACACAAGGCTGGGGATATAGCTCATTGGTGCTTTCCCACCATACATAGGACCCATGGCTCAATCCTGAGTAATAAATCCCCAGGAAAACACATAAATAAATAAAATGAAAACCTTGGTGCTGCTTTTGATTCTTAACCTGGCTGTATCCATCTAACCCTGTATTATAGGGCAAAGAGAGTAATGGCCTCAGAAGGAAGCTGTACTTGCATCAACACATGCTAAGGTTCAAGCTTCAGCAACTTCATTGGCATTGGGGCTGAAATGAAAAATTGATGAAACAGCTTCAAGGTTGAGCAAGGCTGGAAACTTCAGGGCTACTGTATACATAGAACCACCAAATTACTCTTTCTCTGCATGTGGGAAAAACATCTCCTGAACTGTTTTGTTTGTTTATTTGTTTGTTTTTTGAAGGAATGGGTTTTGAAAGGAGTCTTATAAATGGGTTTTGAAAGGGACCTTAAGCATGCTAAAGGGTTCTAACCCTGAGTGACACCCCTGTCACATCCCAAGCTTTAATAGCATCTTCTAGATTAGAGCTAACTAGACTATGGATGGCATCATAGCTAACCACTATCTACTTCTATGCTGCAGGGTTTCAAACAGTGTTATGTCAAGCTGAATGAAATGAAAGCCCTTGTCCTGGTAGAAGTGAGATGCACGCACGACTCACCTCAGACACACCTTCTATTTTATTTACTTGAACAGCTCCCATTCTTTTCCAGCTTACATCTCTCTTGTGGTCACAGCACAAAAGCAATCAATGTCTATTCCCTCGCTTTACATAACACTCCCTAACACCTTGGCTCTGCACCTGCTCCTTATGTTATATCCTTTCTTAATTTTTTTCCTTAGATTATAAATACTTAAAAAACATTCATCCTCTACAACTACTTTATGCCTTAGCAATTTCCCCTGTATTCTTCATCTGAATGTACCACCTGCTAGCATGTTGATATTAGGCCTTAATTATTCAATGTGTATAAAAACACTTTAGCAGGTGTAAAACAACAAATAAAACCTAAGCCTTGTCATTAATCTTGTGATACTTGTCAAATTACTCATGTTCCTTGCTAATCTAGTAAATGCATTTGTATTTACTAAGGTGAATGCTAATGACATTTTATCTCATTTATGAAATGATTGTTTTACTGAAATACTTCTCTAGTTGCCATTACTACTAAGCAACCCTAATTATTTTCCTCAAACATTGACAGACCATATATACAGGTCTAGTTTTTACTTTATCACATTTTGTGAATTAGCAAGTCAGAAAACAAACATGATAGAAATCTGAGGAGAATGTAACAATAACACAAATTGTAACTGGTTTAACAAGAGTGCCGTGTTTTTTATTGCTTATGATAATATGTAATATAAGCATTAGTTAACCCATTTAGTATAGAACTTTCAAAGTAGCTAAAGCCTAATGCCAGAAGGCACCTACATATCTTGTAGCTGGAGAATTTTTCTCCAGCTCCCACCACCAAGTCCCGCCAGTCCCGGAGCCCACTTATAAAACAAACACATAGACTCTTACATTATTTAAACTGCTTGGCCGTTAGCTCAGGCCTATCATTGTCTAGCTCTCACTCTTATATTCAGCCCATTTCTATTAATCTTTACTTTGCCACGTGGCTCTTGGCTTACTGGTACTTTACATCTTCCTTGTCTTGGCAGTGGCTTCAGCTCGTCTCCCTTTTTCCTTTCTCCTTCCTCAATTCTCCTCTCTCCTTGTCCCGCCTATATTTCCTGCCTGGTCACTGGCCAATCAGTGCTTTATTTATATCGAGTGATATCCACAGCATATCTTCTGAAAACGTTTGTTCAAATAAGAGGTTAAACCATAGAATGGTTGTTTAGAATAAACAATCTATGTTTGTGTTAAAAGAATTATTTATTGGTGACATATATAATTCTGACATGAATTTATTTGTTTGGTCAGAGTTCCTAATAAAAGTGAACAAATATTCCAATGATGTACAATTCATAATGCATGGGAACAGTGCCAAAATAGACCACAATGTTATCTCATACTGTGATCATCTATTAGGATTATTTCCTCCTAATTCAAATAACCCTTCATGAAAAAGATAGAGTATTTTCAGCTTCAACTTATGTTGCAATTTTTAATATATATATTTTTTTGTTTTGTTTTGTTTTTCGAGACAGGGTTTCTCTGTGTAGCTTTGCGCCATTTCTGGATCTCGCTCTGTAGACCAGGCTGGCCTCCAACTCACAGAGATCTGCCTGGCTCTGCCTCCCGAGTGCTGGGATTAAAGGCGTGCGCCACCACCGCCCGGCCATGTTGCAATTTTTAAACTTCAGAGTTGTATCATATGATGGCTTTATTTTGCTTAATATCTACAATACACAAAAGAAGTCCTTTTGTGGGTTGATGCAGTCAATTACTCTATAAACCATGCTGGCCTCTAGCTTGCAGCTCTCCAAACCTCTGCTTCCCCAGTGCTAAGATAACAGGTATACCCCAACCAGCATGCCTGCCCTAAAAGGTCTACAGTTCTAGCATATTTCTTTTCATGGTTTCTTAGTAAATTAACTGATCATCCCCATTTCACTTTTAAGCTTCATTTGGCCTCTCCATCTTCCTCCTTCCATGTATCCAAGTCATTTTCTTTATCCTTTTTTTTATGGTTTTTCGAGACAGGGTTTCTCTGTGTAGTTTTGTGCCTTTCCTGGAACTCACTTGGTAGTCTAGTCTGGCCTCGAACTCACAGAGATCCTCCTGATTCTGCCTCCCGAGTGCTGGGATTAAAGGCATGCGCCACCACCACCCGGCCCAAGTCATATTCATTCTTGCTGAGTTTTCTATTGTAAAGTCACAATATACCTGACTAAGATGACTGCTTTAATCCTTTCCCTTCTGACCATTACCTTTGCACCTTCCTGCTCACTGACCTCTTGCCCCTATGTCTGCTTCATTCTGTCAACCCTGGTGAGAGATTTTTTTTCTTTCATCATTTAATCATAATACTGAAATGTTTATGGGTTTAGGATTATCTGAGCTTTAAAATTCTTTAGTTTGCTAGCTCTAACATAAACCTTTCCAGGGCAACATTTTGTTTGTTTGAGAATTTCACATTTGCATATAATGTGCTTTAGTGAAGTCTACCCATCATTCCTTCACTTCCAATTTCTTCCCCATCCCCAATTCCATGTGCTCTTAAAAAACAAACAAGCCGGGCGGTGGTGGCGCATGCCTTTAATCCCAGCACTCAGGAGGCAGAGCCAGGTGGATCGCTGTGAGTTCGAGGCCAGCCTGGGCTACCAAGTGAGTTCCAGGAAAGGCGCAAAGCTACACAGAGAAACCCTGTCTCAAAAAACCAAAAAAAACCAAAAAAAACAAAATCAAAAACACAATCCAAAACGAAACCAAACCAAAATCCTCAATGAATCCACTTAAAGATGCAAGTTTATGTATGGGTGACATACATGGAGAGCCTCTCAGGGGCCATATCCTTGAAAATAGCTGATTCTCACTGTTCCAGAAATCACCAAATATCATTAATTCCTAAGGTAGGGTTAGGACTTCCTTTTCATCTTTGTCCTCCATGCTGGAATTTCTTTTTTTTGGTTTGATTTATGCATGTTTTGAACTTGCTGTCACAACTGTGAGTTACCGTGTACATCTTTCCTGTTGCATCCCAAAAAGAAAACGTTGTTTGCTGCATTCAACCACTGCCTCTTGTTCTTGTAATATTTCCACCCCTCTTCCATACTGATCCTGGAGCTTTGGAGAGAGGAGTACAATCTGTCTGCTTAGGGCTAAAAACTCTGCAGTCTCTTCTCTTCATGCAGGTTCTCTAATCACCAAATTCTGCAAAAAGAAGCCTCTGTGATGATTGCTGGGAGATGCATACATATGCGGGTATAGTGATTAGTCATCAGGGGTCAGTTTAATAGTATGTCCACTTAGCAAAATAATTGTAGTAGGCTTTTCCTCAAAGGTCTTACCTACCTGGCCACAGATTCTTGGCTCTGTTCACAGTACCAAGTCTTGTGGAGCAGGCCTTAAATCCAATCCAAAAGTGGTTGTTTATTTCCATAACACTCATGTCACTGCTGCACCAGTGGACATATTTTGCTAGGCCAGACATTACTTTAATTGGAAGGGTTCCCACCTTGGTAAGATTGATGATGACTTTTCTTCTCTGGTAGTGCACATAGCACCATTCAGAACTATGAAAGCCAACTGACAGGGATGTTCCTGGTCAGAAACAACCTGATTTCTCTACATGCTATGACTCAATGGTGTCTTCATCAAGGTCTTTAACCAGGTTCTGGAAAGCAAGCGAGAGCAATAGCAACAGCTTGTAATATTTGAGTAGAGTTTGGGAACCCAATGATGAACAACTCCAGAAAAGTAAACTTTTCCTGGCATTGGGCTTTTTGTTTGATACCTTGTGATGTTTAGGAGGGATAATATTCCCTTAAACTTCTTTTACACTCTTTTTATGTATATACATGTATTTTTTAAAGCTCTGTATTGATATGTTTCATATGGCTTTTTCAAAGGTCTTTAATGTTATTTATTCCTCTCATACACAGTACGAGGCTCCCTAAAAGTCTAGAAACAGATCTACCACATGACCCAGCTATATCACTTTTGGGCACATCCTCAAAGTAGTCTACACACTACAAGACAGATATTTGCATAAACACATTCATGGCTGCTCTGTTCACAATAGTGAGGAATTGTAAACAGCCTACATGTTCATCAAACAATGACTCAGTAATAAAATGTGGTACATTTACACAACTGAATATTATTCAGCTGTTAAAAAAAAAAAACCCAAATTATAAAATCTGTGGCTAAGTGGATGGGACTAGGAATAGTTATTACTGAGTGAGGTGGCCCAGACTCAGTAAAACAAGTGTCAAATGTGGTACATTCTCCCTCATATGTGGATTCTAGCTTTGAACCCTTAGATATGTATGTCTAAATAGGAGTGCCATAGAAGTCAGGAAACCAGTAAAAAATCATGGATAGGGGAGGCTATCAAGAAAAGACTTATGGAACCCAAGTGATATGAAAAGGGAACTGTGACATATTGGAACAAAAGGGCATATGTGCAGTGAGTGATACTGACAGTGTTCCACTGGGGAGTTTAATCACTGTCTCCTTTGTCGTACCTTACTTATTTCCCATTGTGGCATCTTCCTTTGCCATGTGATCCCAGCAAAAAAAAAAAAAAAAAATGATGCTCTTAATCTATAGATCCTGCTCTGTGTAATTTCAACATTGATCTTAGTATTGTACTCACTCAAAAACAACAGAAAAGCAATGGTTATAGAAATGAATATATAAAAGGTAAAATTTCACACACACCAGAAAAGTAAACGGAACAGTGTTTATAGGAAAGGGGCTTCTGGATAGATGGCTCAGGAGTTAAGAGCACTGGCTGCTCTTCCAGAGGACCATGATTCAATTCCCAGGAACCAAATGCAGCTCACAGACATCTGTGACTTCAGTACTAAGAGATTAGTGCCCTCTTCTGGCCTCTATCTGTAGCAGCCACGCACATGGTATACAGACACATGCAGGCAATACACTCATGTTTGTAAAATAATAAATAAATAAATAAATACATTTTTTGAAGTATCTATGAAAAAATGTTTGTTTAGAATTTTTTTTTCTTCATCTGGCAAGATGGTGTACTAGTTTTCTTCTCTGCTGTCATGAAAATAATCTGACAAAATCACGGTAGGAGATAAAAGTTTATGTTAGCTCACAATTCCAGGTTAGAGTCCATCATAGCTGAGAAGGCATAGTGGCAGGAGATTGGGATCGCTAGTCATGTTACATTCATAGTCAGGGCATCGAAAACTAAATTAACATAAGCATGTATGCATGCTCTCGATCAGCTCAACTTCTACATTTAAAAAAATATTACTTGGTCATTTCATACATGTATACGATGTGTTTATATCATGTATTTCCTGTCCTGAGAATGATGCCATCCACAGTGGGTAAGTCTTCCTACCTTGATTAACATAATCAAGATAATCCCGCAATATATGTCACAGGGTAACCAGTTGTACACAATTCCTCCTTTTGACTCTTGCCCCAGTTGATTTTAAATTAGGTCAACCCAACAAAACTAACCATCACAATAGGCAAAGATGCTTGCCTCCAAGCCAGAGGACTTTCCATAGCTCTCCCAGGACCACAACATAGAAAACAAAACAAAACAAACAAACAAACACAAAACCCAACTCTCTCAAATAGTCCTCTGACTACCATATGAGTGCCATGACCAACACATGCAATGTGTTTGTGGATACAAATGCAGGCATATGCTTGCATGCACACAAACATACACACACCAATAACTAAAGATTTTAAAAAATATTTCTTCTCTTACTAATAATATTAATAAAGACCATATCTATTACAAAGAGTTAGAGTTCTGGGAAGAATGATTAGATCCAATACTTACAGTTAATAGGCTGTAATTTGACCTTTGCATAGGCTAAATAAACTTGTACAAATTTGTGTCCTAAAATGTTATGTTTCGTATTTGATATGAAACATAACTCCTTAAACTTAAAATCAATAGCACAGATGGCATAATTGCTACAGACTGATGAGTTAGAAACAAAATGTTTACTGAAGAAAGAAAAAACAAAATTTGAGTTAATAATGTACAGTGTACTCATATATACAGAAAGTGTTTAACAATACCGAGAGCAGTTATAATAATCATTTAAAATTGAAATGTCAGGAAAAAATATAAAAATTAAGTGGGATCAGGCATATTGGAAATAGTTACAATTAGCCATTCTTTACACAATGCATATATGTCCCAACATACATTAGATACAGCTATCAATTTAAAAGATAAATAAAAGCCGCCAAGATGGCTTAGCAGTCAAAAGTGCATAATGATCTTAGAGAGAACCACATTCCTTTCCCAGCACCCATGTAGGTTAACTCACAACTGCCTCTCACTCCTACTCCAGAGGATCTGACAACCTCTTCTAGCCTTCAGAAGTTCCTTCATGCCCATGTGCCTACCTCCATACAGACACATACATAAATATGAAGATAAATCTTTTTAAGTAACAAAATGTATTTTAATAAACAATCACTGAAATTATACACAAGTAAGTGACAATGGGCTGAGAAAGTTGTATTTATATATTTAGGAATAAATACATAATAAGTAAAGAACAAGGGGCCATGAATATGAGAGGAACCAAAGCAGGTATATGGAAGGAGTTGAGGGAGAAAAGGGAAGGGGGAGACGATGTAATAAAAGTTTGATTAAAAATATATTCTGAAATTGAAAATGCACTAAAAGTTGTCCTTAACACAATGTCAAAAAAAGGAAGATGTTGACTCTAAGTCTGAGGGTTGACCATATGTTTATCCACTGAGATTTACATTAAAAACATTCTTCATTCCTTTAAAAACAGTGAGGATTTTTTTTTAACTCGATTTTGACTGAACTAATGTAGATCTCCAAGGAATGAGTCAAGCTGATAGGAAAGATTATTGAGAGACAGTCTGCTACATAAATGAAGCTTTCAGTTAGGGTTATATTTATCAATTTTCATTGCATGCATTTGAGACCTGTCTCAGCCTCAGCCCCGTCTAAATCTCTATGGTAATGATGATGGAATCAGAAGCAATACTCTCAGTGTCAGATTCAAGCATAATATAAAATATGTAAATACAATCTAAAACTGGAATTGTACCAATGGTATTCTTAAATCACGCTAAATACATCCACTTACTGGAATAAACCACACAAAACTATATGAGTTTTCTCCTTTCTGAGAAAAAAAATGTGTTGCTTTTGCACAGTTATAATCAGCATTTTTATCATGTTCAGCTTCTAAACCTAGTGACCTGAAGCCTTATGTTTTGTTTCCTATACCATGAAAGTCATGTTCTCCAGGGGACTGAATCCAGGACCTTCTTTCTCTTATTATTTTCAATGAATCACATTGACAAGGATTTAGCAACTACTTTGATGTATATATTTGTTGACTGAATTCATAGAATAAGCAATCAGGTATAAAGTGATATATTGATTGCCATTTCTTGTCCTCATGTCTTTTTCTTTGCTTTATTTAATGTATTGTTCCTTGCAATGTTTAAGGAGACTAAGTATAATTTTGAAAGACTTTTGTGTCTTAGACTTCTTGCATGAAAGCTTTCCTATTAATAGTTTAAAGGTGTGACATTTATCTAGCTTGAAGTTATAAAGGTTAGTTCTCTTACATTTCCTAATCCATGCAATAAAAGGGAAGTTTGTTTTGGATTTCTGGTAAGCCAAGGTAGATACAAATAGTGGCTGATGGCTTGATACACAGTAATCCTTTAAAGAACAGGGAGATGGGATTGGATTTTGTGATACTACCTACAGCTATTTGAGGGCTTTTCTAAAATGAGTTGGGTCTCCTTGATGCAGCAGAGCTTAGGGAAGCAAATAGAAGTGTGTGTGTTTTTCTTTATCAGCTGTCATAATTCAAACACAGAAACCAACTAATATGCAAAGCATTTCTCTTAAGAGGACGCAGGGTCCTAGAGTCCTTTCTGTACTCCATTGAGAATACAGCTTCATACAGAAACAAAATAAGCATTGAAGGCAGTGGGAAAAGATAAGGCCACTGTTTGATTCAGCAGGTATTGCTGTGGGGAGTGGAATTCCTCAGCAATGTTGGATATTAGAAATACACAGTAACGGAAGAGCTCAGGGCTTCTGGGTGTAGGGAAACAGACACCATTAGTCATTTGAAAGATACAGGGTTTGTATGAAAATTATGCTAATTGAATAAAAAAGAGCGTGATTTTATTTTCCATATAAAAAGATCTACAAAACAGAAAAATATGAAAATGCTGCACTTTATATTCAAAAATAGTTTATCTCTCCTATTTACCTCATTTCTTTATGATTCTAAAATATCAATGTGGTTCTCATTCATGCCTAAACTTCTGATTGGCTTAGCCCCATTACAAACCAATTAAATCATATTATCTTTAATTGGGCCTGGGCATCAATATGTCTAAAATTCATCAGATGATACTAGTATGTGAACACCTTATGTGCAATACACAGAGATTAGTGACTATGATATGATTCTATCCTAATTGTAATAGCATGAAACCAACATATACAAATACTGTTGGTACGTCATTTCATTTCATGTACAAGATACGAAAATGACTTAGGAATCTATGTTTTCAAATGTTGAAGTGTTGACTAAATCCTTTTTTTACTTAATGCCAAATAAATTCTCAAGTTAAAAAAAAAAGAATAAATAACTTCTAGGTATGACTTTAATACTCTGATTTCTGGCTCAGTTTTGATTCCCAAAATCAAAAAATGAAACTTAATATTAAGTAATTATCAAAAGCAAAAGTTAATTTTGTGTTTTTAAGAAATATTGTCTAGTTCTTAACAATATACTCCAACATTTCTAATTCTAAACAATTTTATTCTATTTGTATGAAAATCCATGTACATTTATGGTTTTGATTTTTTTTTTTTGAAGAAAGATGTCCTTCTACATCCCTGACTAACCTGGAACTTGTCAGGTAGACCAGGATACCTGGGAACTTGTAGTCATCTTCTTGTCTATGCCTCTAAGTTTGAGAATTACAGGTGTGTACCACCACACCTTGTAGCTGGAAGTTTCCTGTGACCTGCCTGGCCCACTGTCAGGACAAATCTCTCCCACTCATGTCCCCCAAGTAAACACACGGAGGCTTATATTAATTACAACTGTATGGCCATTAGCTCAGGCTTATTATTGACTAACTCTTACACTTAAATTAACCCATAATTCTTATCTATGTTTAGCTACGTGGCTTGGTACCTTTTCTCAGTTCTGCCTTGTCATCTTGCTTCCTCTGTGTCTGGCTGGTGACTCCTGACTCAGCCTTCCTCTTCCCATAATTCTCCTTCTCTGTTTATGTTGCCTATACTTCCTACCTGGCTACTGGCCAATCAGCATTTTATTTATCAAGCAATCAGAGCAACACACATTCATAGCATATAAAATGACATTCCATAGCACTTCTCCTTTTCTGTCTAATCAAAAAGGCAGGTTTTAACTTTAATACAGAACAACATTCCACAGCAATACCTGTCATTGTTAATGGCTTTACTAACTTTTACTAATGCTGTAGCTAAAATATCAAATATAATATCTTGACATTGTTATAGATCTGACATTCTACATGACCTCCTGAGATGAAATAGTCCTTCAGCAGTGGTGATTATTTATAGTAAGTTTATATATCTTAGTATGTTTTTATGTGCCTAAAAAATGAACTATCTCATCATCTTTTTTTATTTTTCACCCTAAGGTAGATGAATTTTTTTTTTCTGTGTAGGAAAAGTATTACATTCTTTTTGGCATTTTCTAAATGACATTTTCTACTAATTATGCTCTTTTGTGATTGCTTGATTTTCCACACTGCCATTAACAAACTTCAAACTTTTCCTTATTCTTTATTTTTTATGCTCTAAGGCAGTCAAGGTCACATTTTGATAATCATGAGAAAGAAACCACTAAGAGCATGATGATCATTTAGAATATTCAAATTATATATTAAACACTAAAGATAACTATATACTGTGAACAATTCACAATGCTCTCTTCTGACACTGTGATAATTATTTTCCTGACTTGCTTTTCCATTGCTGAAGGTGGAATCCAGTTTATTCCAGAGAAGCACCTAGCATCCTACTATTTCCTTAGCATATAATTAATCTCCTTTTTACCAATGAGATACTTCCAGATGGAAAATGTGTTGCAGCTGGAACAGGATAATGTGGATTGAGAAAGCAACATAGCACATCATAATTTAAAAACATATTTTCCAAAAGATGCTTGTGTCCCATGGGTTACTTACGGCACAACAGAAAGTGTCACCTTCGGACAGGGCTCCTTAGATGAGATTTGCATTTTCCTTTCACCACTCTCCTTTAGCAGTTATGGAGAAAAGTTCAGAGAAATGTACTCTAATTAAAATGGGCACAAAAACGCAGCCAACTGCCCTTACAAAGGATCCCAGCAAGAATAAAAAGGGAAGACATTACTTTTATATTCATGATATGGAAAGGACAATCCCTTGCATTTTATCCTTTTGTACTCAGAGACCCACGTGTCCTGGGATTTTTGGTTAAACTACAGAGTACACTTAGGCTACAATGAGGTGTAAGATTTTACATTCGATGCTTTTAGAGAATGGTATTTCCATGCCTCCTGATGTGATGACCTTCAGAGAGTCTTACTTCACAATTTCACTGGTTTAAGGAGGAAATCTGCAGTTTTGCTTTGGGGACACAGTCTGTGTACTGTCTGTGCAGGGTATGTGCTGGTGACTGTGCATTGAAGACTGTGGACTTCAGGCGTCTGGCCAGGATGTGCCTGTTAAAGTCCCAGCACTGCTATTGAGTGGTGTGTGGACCACTCAAGACAGCTCAACAGATACCAGAAGCAGAATTTGCTATAATGTTCCTTGCTTCTGTCTGTCCTTAAATTATACAACCAAACAATAATATAGCAAACTATACAGGACTGTATAAAATGCCACAGTAGACCACAGTACCTGATCATTGAAAAGAGACACTCAGCATCATTAGTGCTGGGAATGCAAAAAAGAAGTCCTTGCTTTGAAAGGGAAATGAAGAAACAGTCAGTTTTCCTAAGACATCAGTCTATGCTGAGCTGAGTATTTGCTATGCTAACACTACTGTTCATAGTAACCTTTCTCAAGGAATACTTTGAACTGGCTGAAGCAGACTTTATGTGTGTTTAAGGCATATGGAAATATTATTTCAGTAACGAAGAAAGGTTAAACTCATCTCTGCTGAAGTAAAAGGCGAGAGGCTTCTGAACTTCTAGGCAAGCTGGTAGAAAGGATTCTGGGAGAAGTCAGTCATTATGCTTAGGCCATCTTTGTTTACTAACTGCTTAGTAGTCTTTAGGCTCCTAAGTTATAGAGAAACTGGGAAATGAGCACTGATTCTTAATTATTACATTTGGGTAAAAAAATGACAGAAAACAAACAAATAAACAAAAAACACTGTTCCCTAAGGTGAGAAAGAAAATACACATCCGAGGAATAGAACTTTACAACTGAAGTTTGCGAAAATGCACAAGAAAGGTGAATCTCGGTCAAATGTGGAAGAAGTTCATATAATATGTAAGAGTTGAAAGGAATGCTAATGTCCTGTTGATCACCCTAATGTAGACTGTCATTCCTTTTACTACTTCCTAAGGAGCTTAGCCTGGACCATTTAAGGTAGCTTTCCCTACTTTTCCCAGCAATCGAAGGGTAGAGACAGAATTTAAATTCTCATCTGGTGCAAAGCCCATACCTTTCCCACTGAACTTCAGTTTTTTAAAAAAAAATCCCAGACTAAAATAGATTGGTGGTCCATCCAAGGAGGATTGCCCAAATGAGCTCTGGAGTCTTTTCCTGAAGCCATCAGCTCTTTCGAGAAGACTCCTGTTGTGCACACATTCTGCCCAGGTCAGTCATTTTTTTTTTTTTTTTAATTCTGACACTGGACATCCTGGGAATTGAACATGGGTCCTCTGGAACATCAGTCAGTGCTCTTAACTGCTAAGCCACTCTCTCCTCTCAGGTCAGACATCTTAACGTCTTAAAAAGCAGATAAAACTTTAGGACAGAAAGAATCATTTAAGTTGCCTGTTTATTAATTTTCTTATTTGTATTAAAGGTTTATTAAGAATATATAAATGGCCTGGAGAGATGGTTCAGCAGTTCAGAACACTTGCTGCTTTTACAGGGATCTCAGGTTGGGTTCCCTGCACCCGCATAGCTTGCCATTGTCTCTCAGTTCAGTTCTAGGAGATTAGGTGTCTTCTAACCTGACTACCCAGGCATGCGTGTGGTATACATACATACATATGGGCAAAACACACATGCTTATAAAATAAAAATAAGTCCTTTTACAAAAAGAGAAATACAAAAATTTATCTTAGGATTTTTGTGAACTAGCTCTATGGTATTTGTGTGAGGGAGAAGAACAGGAAAAATAGATAAAGAAAATAATGACTAGAAAAGACAGTTCCTTCTTTATTTAAGCTGGAAGGGTAATAAGGTATAAAAGAGCTGCCTGGGAATCTAAAGGACATGGAGGTTGTATTGACTATGGAGGTTGTACTGACTACGGAGGGTAGATTCGTGGCCTCTGTGATAGATTTGATCTGTCTCAGCTCCCAGAGGGAGGCTGTGAGGAGTGGCTTAGGAACCTGGCACAGAATCGGTGGCCATCAGACATTTGACCTTTTTTTTTTTAATAGCTTCTTGAGTTTTCACTTACCAAATGACCATCATTCATTTCTTGATGTTTTCGATGATAGTAAAGACGCCATAGAACTCATGGAAAATTTTTTTTTAATTTAGTAACAACTTTGTTCATAGCTTCAACTTTCCTGTTCCACCTTCTGCTATAAATTATTCTAATGCAATCAGTATTATTCATTGTTTCTTGCCTCTGATCTTAGAATAAATGAAAGACAAAAACAGACAAGCAACAAACAAGAAAAGCCCAAAGCCTCTGGTTTTCATAACAAACTCATCCAAAGCTTAGAGAATTCCAATCTAGCGCTTTAGATAACAGCTATCAGTTATTTATCTCAGTTTTTCAAAAGAACACTCTTGTTTACCTTTCTGACTGAAGAGGTTACTCCCTTTAGAATAGTTGTAACACTATTCTAAAGGAGTTCTTAGGTGGATTTTCATTGTCAAGAAACAGTTTCCTTGGGATAGTTAACAGGAAATTATCACAAAGTATCATTGCATAAAATGTCAATGTTCTAGTAAACTTCAGTCAGAAAAAGCTGAAAATGTCCTTATTATTGAAGAAATAAAACTGAAATGCCGTGGAGGCATCTGTGATTTAATGAGGAGAGGGGATCTAGTACTGTGGACAATATAGGAAATGTAGTTGTTTGCATTAAATTAAACATACCTGTTTCAGAGCTCTACCCTAGATGGAAAAAAAAAGGTTAAACTAAATGTGCATGACATTTAAACATTAAACTAAAAGTGCATGACAAATGTTGTTTTTAAGAAGCTGAGGAAATAGAAGAAGTAAAGAAGGTGTCTGAATATTAGTGACCACACATGGTTTAAATTAGCATTTAATTAAAATGCAACCCCCCCCCCCACACACACACCATTCTCAGTGGATCATCTGTCAATCCAATCATTGCAGCACTTCCACAGAGGTTTTCAAGAGCAGCAACTTCTCTTTCCCTTGTTATACCTCCTGAATTGACTTTTATTTTTTGGTACTTAAAAAAACATCCTTAAAGTTGCATGTCATCTTATGTATAATGATTTCTTGCCAGGAAAAGTATACTAACAAGAAACCAATCATTTGTTATAACATAAGAAAAAAAATGAGAAATCTCTGATTTTAACGTGTTTTTTCAAAACCAAAGTCCTCAAATAAATAGTGATTTGTGTTTTTGTTCGTTGTGTGTGTGTGTGTGTGTGTGTGTGTGTGTGTGTGTGTGTGTGTGTGTGTAAGATCTGCTTTTAAATATCAGGATTCTGTTACATATTTAGATATATAACAGCTTTCATTCATACAGTATTTGAACTTTTAGATACAGTTCCACCACAATAGAGAGCATCTGTCTTGAATGTTGTTTTTCCCAAGGCTGGGAGCCTGCAGTGCGGCTCTCTCCACACCTAGTGCCACAGACTCTGTGGTCTTCCAGCCAAAGTTCTTTTGATTTCAGTCTTGAAAATAAGACTTCCAACTGAACTTCCCTCTTCAGTGTCACTCTTACCTTCATTGATCCTTCTCATTTGACACAGAGCAGAATAATGTGAGTATATTTTCATATTCTCTATTAAATAGAATTGGTTTGTAGTTGAACTTTTTTTTTGTTTTTTTTGTTTTTGTTTTTGTTTTGTTTTGTTTTTCGAGACAAGGTTTCTCTGTGTAGCTTCGTGCCTTTCCTGGAACTCACTTGGTAGCCCAGGCTGGCCTCGAACTCACAGAGATCCGCCTGGCTTTGCCTCCCGAGTGCTGGGATTAAAGGCGTGCGCCACCACCGCCCGGCTGTAGTTGAACTTTTAAACAAGATTTTACATTTTTTTTTTTTTAGAATAAGGACACGTCACTATTTTATTAGAATCTTTTAAAACTAGGGATCACTTGAAAATTACCTCTCATTTACATAGATACTGAAAATCCCTTAGATCCCAAAAGATAAAGTGCTTTTCTGTCTCTTACTGGTTTTATAGTAACTTGAATGGCCACATTGGAATAAATCTCTACCAAATACTAAAATTTGCAAAAACTTCATCCTTATGCTTACTCCTTAAATGCTGAAAATTAGATAAAATGTATGAAATCATCTCAGATTTCAGAGAAAATTTTGCTTATGTAATATGTTTAAGGATGTTAAATATTTCCTAATATTTGAAGACATTCCTCAAGACATTTAGATATAGCCTGCCCTGACTTAAGATGTTTCCATCTTGGGGACACCAGACATTGAAAGTAAGCCACAGCCCCAAATCTATGACAAATACCAATGTGTGGCCTTTTTCAGTATGTTAGGTGTATTTGATGAATTTTACATCTACATACTTACTATTTGTGATAGAATTCCTTTTCTAAAACCAAGAAGCATCTGCATTCCCAAACAACTTTCCATAACTTTTTTTCCCTGAAAAAAGGGAAAGAAAAATGCTTTTCCAAAAACAGAGCCTTTTATTTTTTACCAGAACTCTGAACCAGGTTAGACAAGAAGTGCCACAGTAAATTATTTATTTACAATATCTTGTTATTAGTGGATTAATGTTGTAGGTGAACAGTGAGTTAGGAGTCTAACATCAATGGAGTTCTTTGAAACTTCAGAATTTTATTTCTTTTGTTACTGATTTATTTTTTTTATTTTATTGAAAATAGATTTTTTTTTAATATAATATAGGCTGATTACATTTTACCCTTCCTCTAGTCCTCCTGGCTCCTCCCCACCTCCCCTCTCATCCAGATCATTTCTGTTCTCATTAGGAAACAATAAGATTTTAATAAATAATAATAAAGTAAAAAATAAAAAGATAAAACAATAACAAGAACACGAGAATAGGACAAAACAAAGAGAAGGAAAAAAAGCAAGAAAAGTTACAAGAAATAGATATAGACACAAAGTTCCACTTATTTGCACATGCATGAATCCAAAAAAACCCACTAAACTGGAAGCCATAATATATGTATAGAACCTGAGGAATAAAAATAAAAGAGAAATAAATAATTTTAAAAAGACAAAATTTAAAACAAAGAAAAAGTCCTGCTCTGGCATTATGAGACACAGAACCTCCAAAGCTGCTGTTGAATTGTCTTCTGTTGGCCACCTACTGCTGGGCATGTGGCCTTCCTTTAAGAGTAGTCTGTTTTCCCAGTGAGACATTCTTGGAGGAAACTCATTTTCATTTGCAAGTGGTTATCAACTGGAGATAGCTTCTGGCTTAGGGATCAGGGCATGTGTGCTCCTTTTTTCAGCCCTAGGAACCCATCTGGTGCAGATCAGGGAAGGCCCTGTACATGGTGACAAAGTCTCTTTGAGTTCCTGAGTACATCAATCACGTTGATTTAGAGGGCCTTATTTCTGCAGTGTCCTCCAACTACTTTGATGTTGTTTTTTTTGTTTTGTTTTGTTTTGTTGTTGTTGTTTTACTTTTTACTCTTTGAGCTCTTTGTTCTTTTAGGGGTCCTGCCACCCAGCTCCCAAATAAATCACACATGGAGGCTTATTATTAATTATAAATGCCTGGCCTTAGTTTGGCTCATTTCTAGCCAGCTTTTTTAAACTTAAATTAGCCTGTCTATCTTTTGCCTCTGGATTTTTATCTTTCTTTATTCCTGTGTAGTTTTCTTTACTTTTTACTCTGTGGCTGGACATGTGGCTGGCCCCTAGCATCCTTGTCTCTTTGTTCTCTTGATCGTCTTTCTTTTCCTCCCAGATTTCTCCTTCTATTTATTCTCCCTGTCTGCCAACTCTGTCTATCTTTTCTTCTGCCTCACTGTTGGTCATGCAGCTCTTTATTAGACTGTCAGGTACTTTAGACAGGAAAAGTAACACAGCTTCACAGAGTTAAGCAAATGTAACATAACAGAATGCAGCAATCTTTGCCTTGTTAAACAAATGTTCCAAAGCATAAACAAATGTAAGACACCTTAAAATAATATTCTGCAATACTCTGACTCATACACTCTTTCTGCCTTCTTTTCTGCAGAGTTTCCAGGGTCCCGAGGAGAAAGATTTCATGGGAGAAAGAAATCCCATTTAGGGCTGAGTGTTCCAAGGTCTCTCATTCTTCATGTTTTCTGACTGTGGGAACAAACTATATTTGTTCCCATCTAATGCAGGAGGAAGCTTCTCTGGTGATAGCTGAACAAGGAACTGATCTATGAATATAGCAGAATGCCATTAGTAGTCATTTATTGCTACATTCCTTTAGTAGAACATTAGTATTTGGTTTACCCTAGGTCCTTGGGCTGTGCAGTCTCAGGTTCTTGGTCATCCAAGCAGTGTCATGTATGAGTTCCATCATGTGGAGTGGGACTTCAGTCAAATCAGATATTGGTTGGTTTCTCCCACAAGCTTTAGACAATACTTTAAATTTGTTTACCTAAAACGAAGTAGTTGAATTGGCAGTTGTGTATAGCTTTATAAATTTGCATACTTTGTAAGTAGAAATGCACAGGAATTTTTTGCAATGGACAACATTGTATTTTATGTGACTATTTGATTGAGATGAAGTGAATAATGATAGACTTTATAAGCATGTCCCTGCACAACTCACTGCACATGGAAACACTGAGCTCCTACATGGAGCCCTCACCCCTCTGCTCTACTTTCTTTGGTCAGGGAAGATACTCTGCAGGCTACCTAAAGGAAATGTGGACACCAACCCAGCCAAAAAATGTTTGACCTACAATCTTTACTACCTGAAAAAAATATGCTAGGGCAATGGTGGCATAGAACTTGTGATTTGACCTAAGGCCTACTCTATGAGAAGGAACTTATACTTAACATTGCTTAAGTGATCAAGAACCAGAGACTAGATAGTCCAGAGACCTAGGGTAAAATCAAACACTACTGGTATAAAATAAGAATATATCAGTTAAATGATTCCTAATGATATTCTGCTATACTCATAGATCAATGCGTTATTCAGTCATCATCAGAGAGGCTTCCTCCAGCAGCAGATGGGAAACGATGCAAAGACCCACAGTCAGATATTATGTGGAACAAGTCTAAAATTAAAGGTCTCCATCAAATTCCTCCTCTCAGGGCTCAGGGAATAACAAGTAAGAGCGGGCTGAAGGATTCTAAGAGTCGGGGGGGATGGAGGACATTACAAATATAAGGCCCTCTGAATCAACCAAGCAAGGTGCATATGAGCTCACGGAGCCTGAAGTGGCAAACCCAGGACCTACAAAGGTCTGCACCAGGTCCTCTGCATATAATAGTTATTAGCTTAGGATTTTTATGGGACTCCTGACTGTGAGAATGAGTGGGTCTCTGACTTGTGCCTGCGCTTGGAACCCTTTTTCTCCTGTTAGGTTGCCATGTCCAACTTTAATATGATAGTTTTTGCTTCATTTTATTATATATTTTATTTTGTCAAGTTTGGTTGTTACCTCTTAGAAGCCTGTTTTTTTTTTCTAGTGAGAGACAGATAGGGAATGGATCATGAGAGGAAGGGAGGAGAGTGGTGGAGAGGGGAGGGGATGGGAGAGGAGGGGATAAGATATGGGGAGGAACTAGAAGCAGTAGAGGGAAAGGAAACTATAATTATGATATATTTATGAGGAAATAATCTATTTTCAATAAAAATAAAGCAGTAATGTAAAAAATAAAATTTCTTCTTATTATTATTACATTTGGTTTGCATTTATATCTCTATGTACCATGTACATGCCTAGTGCCCACAGAAACCAGACAAGCGGGTCAGATCCCTTAGAACTAACATTTCAAAAGACTGTGAGCTGCCATGTGGGTTCTGGGAATTGAACCAGGGTCCTCTGGAAGAGCAACAAGTGCTCTTAAGTATTGAGCCGTCACTCCATCTCAAAAACATTTTATTGAATATAATCATTTTGTAAAAAAAAAAAAAAAAAGTTGGCTGACAAGCAAGGAAGAGAATCTCTGTATTACCATTGGTTACTGACTAATCTAGAGTAATTATTCTGCCAAAAATACTCAGTGTAAAGTGTAGTGATAACAAGGCATGTGGACATCAAATGATATGAGTCACCTAAAAGCAGTAGGATTAAAAATGTTAAAACTCCCAGACACATTTCCTAAACTGTGTGATTGCTAGTTCACCACGGTTATGGCAAACACATTGCATCCTGTTAGAAACATTTGTCTTCATAGGGTTTATCACTGCTGTAATCTACTGCTGCCATTGCAAGTTTTTCAAAGTTAATGGCATGGAGCAACCTGAACATATTACCTTAGAGCTGTAGTACATAGGAGTCCAAAATGTCTAACCACCCTATAATCAGGGAGTGTAGAGGCTTCAGATGGCAACCCACTCCCTTGCTTTCTTCCAGCATCTAAAGGCAGACGAATTACCTAGGCTCTTGGCTACTTCCTTTATTCAAAGTCAACAATACCCAAGAGAGTCTATGTATATTGCATCAACCTCAATTTGGCTTTTCTGCCTCCCTGTCAATATCAAATGGATCCTTGAGATCAAAATGGGTCTACATGGATAATCCAAAAACAGTTTATATACTTCCAAGTAGGTAGTTAGCATTGCTTTCACGTCCATAATCTAAATTCCTACTTACTGTATGAAAGCTCATTGACAGCTTCTGAGAATAAGGATGTGGACAGCTTTGAAAAGCCATGATTCTATCTATCAAACGTACAAATAATTTTTTTCGACTTATTTTTGTATAGACAAATAAAGGACCATAACGTGTCTATCTTTCTTATTTGTTATTGAAGAACTACTGGTGTGATGAGAGCTAAATACATGATTTTGTATCTAAAATGTTGTTTAGTATGGCTTTCAGTTTCCAGTTATATACTCCTCTATATTGATTATGTCAAGAACAATTTAAGCTTCATGCAAAAGTCAAATGAAAGGATATCAGTATGCTAGCCTAAGGGAGGTGGGGCTAGGTAGAAATTGAAATTGTATTGAGAAGAAGATACAGCACATTAGGATACCAGGTATGAAAGGTATGAAGCAATCTGAAGTAGGAAACAGCTGGCCCAAATTGCTTATTATTAGATACATACATACATACATACACACACACATTCACACACACACACACAGACACACACACACACACACACACACACACACACATATATGAGCTTACTGTCTGAAATACATTAACATATCACAAAACCCCATTGATTAAATATCAAGTGTCCAGATTTAAAATTAGTAGATATTTTTCTAAAGATAACATAAAATGAGAAAAATTAAAAATATTCAGAATAACTAGTTATTATTAAATTAGCAAAAATGCAAATGAAAACTTCAGAGAACTATAACTTCACACCTGCTAGGTTGTTATTGTCAGGACATCAGCTGATAAATGTTGGTAAGGGCACAGAGAAAATGAGCCCTTGCACAGTGTTGAAGGGGAAGTAAATTGGTACAGATATTCTGGGAAGCAGTACAGCTTTTCTAGGAAAGTTAAAAATAGTGTGACAGGTACATCCCACATCATTCTACCATGAGTCCAGACACGACATTAGCCTGCATTGGGTGAGTGGGTAAATACATCATAAAGTATAGAACACATTCACATGTGTATGCACAAAAGCAGGGGGAAGAGGAGAGAGAGAGAGATTATTCACTTTAAAATATAATATTCTCCAGTCTAGGATGAGTGGAATTGGAGAACACGGCAGTAGTTGAAATAATATCGATACAGAAAAAAAAAAAAACACTCAGTGATTGTTTAGTTTCACACTCTATTTTAAGACTCTTTAGAATTTATTTTTGCAACCTTGTTAAGTCAATGCAGCATACAATAGCTGCATTCACTATATACCCAAGACAACATTTTCCACAGACTAGAAAGAGAAAATGTGCTCACTAATCTAGGAAAGTTTTTCAATACATGGGAATTTATTTTTCTAACATAAATAAGAAATATTAAAAAATAATAGTATTATTTTATTGACCTTAGTATTCACACATTTTTTAAAAAGGTAAAACTCAGTCCTCTGTGAGAAAAATATAAATTAAATATCTTAGATAGTTTCTTGAAGATTTGATATTAATAATGTATAATTAAACCATTAATATTATAATTGAGGAATCTGAGTACAAGATGGTAAATAGCTTATCTGAGAGCCCATAGCTCTGAAGTAGCTCAGAGTCAGAACCTGAGACTTCCACTCAGTAGTTTGATCCCTTCACTATTGCTGTGCCTTTGTGCATCTTTTCTTATAATGTGAAACTGATTATTTAAATTGATAGACCTATGAAAATGCAGTATTTTCATGTTAAATGATATGATAAATACAGATGAATGACTTTATGAGAAGATCTGAGTATACTTGACTTAATAACAATTCTTTTCACAGCATTTCTCCAGTACAAAAGCCCAGGTTATATGAGTAACCTATTCTCTGAACATGGTTTTGATACATTACAAAACAGGGTCTTTCTAGTGAGCCCATGTCCACACAAAGGGTATTCTATGTTTAGACAACAATTATAAATAAAAATTCTATCACTTGTCTTAATATATTTTCTTTATTTTAGTAAAGAATTTCTTCCTTGTGGTCTGGATAGGATTTGTATTAAAATCAAATATAGTTTGGCAGTGGTGGTACATGCCCATAACCTAGCACTTGAGAGGCAAAGGAAGGAAGATCTCTGAGTTTGAGGCCAGCCTGGTCTACAGAGTGAGTTCCAGGACAGCCAGGGATACACAGAGAAACACTGTCTTGAAAAAAATCAAATATAGAAGTACATTATGTAAAATGTATGACTGTACTCTAAGAACGTTTTCAAAAATTTTTATCAGAAGTGAATTAGTGTAGAGTACCTAGAACTGCACTTGCTTTTGTCTATAATTGTGTGTGTGTGTGTGTGTGTGTGTGTGTGTGTGTGTGTGTGTGTGTGTGTGAAGGTGCATATGTGTATGTGGGTGCACTTGTGTGTAAATGTTTGTGGAGGTTGGAGGACAACATTGACTGTCATTGCAAAGGTGCTATCTGCCTTGTGTTTGAAGACATGGTCTCTCACTGGTCTGGAACAGACTAATTCAGCCAGACTAGCTGGCCACAGATGCCCATCTATTCTCATGTTTCCACCTTTTAAAAGAAGGAATGATAAGAACCATAGCCTTTTCTTATGAGTTCTAGGGGATCATACTTGGATCCTCAAGCTCATGAGGCAAAGACTTATAAATAGGGCTATCACAGTTGTCTTGCCTTTGTCCATACTATATGCAACAGTTTTGTTATATTTTGAAGTCTTCACATAATGTTTTATGTCTAGAACCTATAACATATGGCAATGACACCATGAAGAAGGTCATGGAAACTGTTTTGTGGTCAGTGTTTTACATTTGTATTGATTTCCACTACATAAAATAAAGGAACATTCATACATAGGCAAACTATTCATGGTATAATTAGGTGCCATGTAAACTGTAAAGAGATATTTCCCCGATGCAATCAAAAACTTAAATTAAATTAGAATATATTTATTCATGCTATTTCCTGATACAATGTGTTAATGTTACACTTTGGAAACTGTGCGCTCATGAATCTCTTATCAACCTGAACTGCAGGTTCGTGTCTAACCTAATACCAAGTCATTTACCCTAATCATGTTAAGAGCTTATCCAAGAGAAGCAGGAGTGACAGTAGTCATGGATATGAAGTCAAATAAGTAAGTGTCTGACGGGTTTCCTTTAGTTACTCTGTGTTTTAAAAATCTCAGCAAACACTTTGAAGGTTGGCTCCTGTGCCCCCTCTAATCCTCTGCAGCAAGAGGAATACAGGAAGTTGTTTAAAAGGCTGCCAATTCATCTGTGCAGGTCTTCTCTCTAGGGAGTAGAATCTGAGGTCATCTCCTCTCTTTGCTTCCAGATGGCTGTGCACCATAAGGCCTTCTCCTGCATTGGACTGTGACTGGATTTTAGAATATAATAGTAACAAGAAGAGGTTTAGCTACAATATGCCCCATTGTGTGTCCATCACAAATTTAAAATAAATCCAAATAGTCTCTTTAAAAGAATCTGCAAAAATATTCAAACAAGAGAAAAATGTAGTTGTGAAAAAGAAAAGCTAGCTTTATTGTCCAGGTCCTCTTTTGCCTTTGATGAATCAAAAACGTCTTTCTTTGTTCAGCCCTTTCTCAAATCCTTCATCTTCCTTGATTTTGTGACAAGTGGAGTTCTGTCTTCTCACCTGTGTGACTATTTTCCCTATAGTGTCATTGATTACTTCCTTTAAAAAATTCAGTCAATTCCAACTGTCTTTCTTTAATTCTATTTATTTTCAGTCTATTTCCAGTGGAATCATGCCATTGTGTTTATCTATTCAACCACCGTTAGATGTCTGTAGAACATCTGGACTTCATCATCCTAAGTGTGTGCTTTTCTTCCTTCCTTATATCACAAACTGATTCGCCAGGATATGCTCCTACAGTTACAATTTCACCTTCTTCCTTCTGCCCTGATGAGTGACTAGCATAATCCTTGAATGGGTGAAAACTTAATAAGTAGTAAAATGAGTAAGCAGACTTCACAAATGAGTGAAAAAAAAAAACATAATTTCTGAGCATTCACCCTAGCAGGCAGTGCAGACAGCTGATGGAAAGGATGACAGAAATGCATAATTTACTCATAATTTTCTTTCTAACAATAATAGTAATAACCATTTTACCCATTTATTTGATGATTATTTCAAGTGGAAAGGTTGTATTATAATGTGATGAACATGCTACTAAAAAGTTTCCTATACTAATAGTTGAGAATACCAGTCCAGACATAGAATTAACGATTCAAAAGGCTTCAACGATTTATTAGCTACTTCACATTTATTATAAAATCAGGAGCTGTAACTACTTACAGCTACCCACACACACACACACACACACACACACACACACACACACACACACAAACACACACACACACACACTTATATATCCATTGGAAAATGTTTCTAGAGTGAAATATTGTAGTTATACATATCTTGTTTCTGTTGAAGACAGTATTTCTAATTTTTCCTAGTTATCCATATTTATTCTGAAAACTGCTGAGGAAACTCATAAACATTCCCTTAAAGATGATGGTTGATTTAATAAATGCTCAGGAGAAATTACATAGAAATCACAAAACTATCTCTTAAATGTGTTTATTTTTTACTTTCTGCTTTTCTACTAGCCACAAACAAAATGTCAAGGCTACCTGTTACATACATATGCTCTGTCTTCCATCCTGGTAACAATCAAAAGAGATGATGACATTGACTTACAAAGAAAGTGGGTTGATGGGAACATTGGAATATTTCTCCTGTGATGAGATAAGTATGAAGTCCACCTGGTGCCCTCAATGACTCTGTTCTTTATAAACCAATGTTCAGAAATGAACCACAGTGGTTGGAACCAAGAGTATTAATTAAATCTTGATATCAGAAAAGATCTCTATGGACAACTTTGAGGCTGTATCATTTAATATCCAAATCAAAAGACCGGCATTAGGTTTGCTTCGTGCATCAAACTGTGCCTTCCATTTAGTAGTTCGAGGTTAAAATAACAGTGGGATACTATGCCTTTGCTCCTTCTCATCTGGAAAGACATGCTTCATTAAACAAAGAGTAAATCATTTGTAGAATCCATTCATTATCCTTATAATACATTTCACTTCTTTGGGTTTCGGTTATTGGACATTTACTATGCAGATTCTATTTTCATTTCCTACAATGTGTTTTCCTGATACATAAGATGATGCATTTACCAAATATTCCTGTCTGATATTCACATTCTACAGTGAAACTCAATTTTATTATTCATTTAATGTATTTGAAGTGTAGCTTGATATAGTATTAAAAACCTATGTTATTTAGGATACCTATGACTTCAGACAACAGAAAACCCTAACAAATTAGACTTAATTATAAAGGAATTGATCATCATTCATACCCCCAAAGGTACAGTGCTTCAGAAGGTAATTCAGGGAAGAACACACATTCTCTTTCTATGCTTATTATCTCTAGGAAATCTCCCACGTGGTTGCAGGATTTTTGTCACACTTGTGGGTCCATTAGTGGGGACTGCAAAGTCTTGAAGGGAGGAGAGTGGTCATCCCTTCTTGACTCTTATTTTCTAAGACTTAATAGGCATCTCCAGTCATCACCCTAAAGGCTTCCTCTGCTTTCTCCTTGGGCACTGTTGTATCTAACACTTATGCCTAAGCCAAGTGTGTGAACAGAAAGAAATGGTGATGTATTTATAACCCAGGTTTGGTCTGGACCAAGAGAAAAGCCTCTTTTTCCAGGCTTGCATGGTTTATGGGGGAGGGGTTGATTCTCTATTAAGTAACTGCATGTGTACAGCTTTTGCTAGGCAGCAAGTGTTATCTTAAAAAAATAAAACACAACTTTGAATGATTTTATAGTATGATATAGAAATAGATAAGACAATAAAGGTTCATAAATTGTAGCTGAAGTTTTCTTCTGTCCCACCCGGTCCTCAGCCGCTTGGACCCAAGTAAACACACAGAGATTTGTAGTAATTAAAACTGTTCAGCCATTAGCTCAGGCCTACCACTGACTAGCTCTTACACTTAAACTTAGCCCACTTCTGTTAATCTATATGTTGCCATGTGTTCCATGGCTTTACCTGTGTGCCATTACATGTTGCTCCTGGGAAGGCAGGCTGGCATCTCCTGACTCAGCCTTCCTCTTCCCGGAATTCTCCTAGTCTCCTTGTCCCACCTATACTTCCTGCCTGGCCAATCAGTGTTTTGTTTATCAACCAATCAGAGCCACATATATTCACAGCATACAGAACATCCCACAACAGTAAATAGTATTAAAACGTGTAACATTAGCTGGGTGGTGGTGGCACATGCCTTTAATCCCAGCACTGGCAGGCAAAGCCAGACAGATCTCTGTGAGTTCAAGGCCAGCCTGGTCTACAGAGAGAGATCCAGGACAGACACCAAAGCTACACAGAGGAACCCTGTCTCGAAAAAAACAAAAACAAAATCAAAATGTGTAGCACTAATGGACATGTATTCAGGGTTGTTCCTGGTATCTTGACAGTAAGCCCTAGGAAGGAGAATCAGATTTGAGATGAAAGGTATCAATCAGAGACACTGAAGATAGAGAGAGTGCCAGAAAGCAAATATTATTATATATGATTATGATTACTATTTAGGAAATTTGTCTTTTCAATTTTGATAAAACGAAATAGGACATCATAAATTAACCTGATTTGATTTTTGAAGTGACATGCTGTTGTCATTATCTCTGTTTAGGATATGTTTTTAAAGAAAGCTAAAATTCTAAAGGTCCAAAATGGTAATTTTAGAATTAATAAGTTTCATATATAAGAATTATGACATTGACAGACAAATGCCTCCATGCTGTTCAATTGACTGCTGATGATGTTACACTCTAGCAGATATTTACTCTGAGCCTTTGTACCAAAATACCACAATTATTTGTGAAATTAACTCCATCAAGGTAATTTTCAGTTATATTGTCAGAAAATAAGTTGTCAATTTCAATTTCCTGTTTTAATCATAAAAGAAGAGAGGCATTTTGGATTTCCAGCTGATAGGAACATTTTCATGCTCATTAAATCCATTCTTAAGTAGCACTAGGATTTGAGTCATATTTCATAAGTATCACATAAAGTCAGATTTTCTTCTGTGAAATATGTGGTCCAATCTAAGGTGAAGCTAAGGAAGAAGCATGGCATATATAAGAGAAGACATTTCAATGGTTACATTTGTAAAAATATTCTGGTGATGGGCAGGAGAAATAGCTTAGTGGTGAAAAGTACTTGTTTTTATCGGAGGACCTGTTTTGATTCCCAGCACCCACACAGCTTCTCATAATTCTCCATAACTCAACTTCCAGGGTATCTGATGCCTTTTCTGACCTCCAGAGCACCAGGCATGTACACCATGCACAGACACACAAGAGAGCAAAACACTCATGCACATAAAATGAAATTCAAAAACCACTAAAAAATAAGAATAAGCATGAACAATTAAAAATAAGAAACATCCTAGAAATGAACTAATAATGCAGCTTTAATGAATCTTGTCCTCAGGATACATTCAGTTAAATTCATTTAAAACATACTTTAATTAATCTTCCATGGAAAGTGAGATGTCCTAAATGTCAAAGTGAAAATATCATAATGCTCTATAATTGGATTTAAATGACTGTAAATTCACTTATAATAAAAGATTTGCTAAGTTTACTTTTTATTTGGAGAAAATTTTAAAGTAAAGAGACTTCTATAATACCCTGCATTTAGTAGGAGATTTTTATCAATTATTTGCTTTAGAGATACAAATTGGGAGAAACATTTATCATATATTTCATTTTATCTTAATGGCATTGCATTTGTCAATTGTTTCTAAAAATAATTATCCATTGCCTTAAAAATAAGACCCTTTCGTAAGTTTTCTGTTCCTCAGGCTTTGAGCATGAACTTAGATTCTGAGGTTTCCACAGTAGACTCAGGATTCAGCATGTCCTCCTGCGGTGTTTCTCTTCAGATTTTCATGTTCTTCCTTCTCTTTAGTTCCCTGACTATCTTTATTCTACATCTATCTTGCTGATACACACACACACACACACACACACACACACACACACACACACACACACACACATACACGTGGTGGTATTTTACTTGTACTGAAATGTGATTTTAATTGTATGTTAATAAATAAAATTGTCTGGGGGTCAGAGCTATTAGAGCCATAGCAAGTGCGTGGCGGCGGTGGTGCACGCCTTTAAGGACCTGGAGGGCGGTACATACAGGCAGTGACCAGGCAGTCACATGTTTGGGTTTACAACCAATGAGAAGGCAGAACAGGAAGACTTTAAAGACATACACACAGGAAGTAGGTCCCCTTTCGGAGAGCTCTCTTGGCTGAAGAGGATCGCTGAATCAGGAAGGGTGAGACTCTTAGCTCTGACCTCTTGGCTTTCTTCTCTGAATCGGCTCTGTGTTTCTTATTTAATAAGACGGTTGGTTACATCTACACACACACACACACACACACACACACACAAAATTAAATTTCATTGATCTGCTGCCTTTGCTTATTCACATGAAAGCATACATGTCTTCCTTCTACACACATAGGAAATTAACTCCTTCTCAAGCCCCTTTTATTATTTATTCATGGTAGAGTAATTTACATCTTATACCTGGACAGACTAGAAATTGTTCTCAGTCTATGACAAATTATCTTATGGATTCAACCATCTACAACAGAAATATTTTTGAGTGCTCTTGTTATCTTTCCTCATTTATATAATTTATGTTTGGTTGGGGAATATCAAACAGTAGAAACTAAGAACAAAAAATTTGAAATAATTTACTTCAAATGATAAGACGGCATGTTGCAGAATTTTACCATATTTAATGCTTGTTCTTTCACATTAAATACAAGTGTTTTCTCAAGTGATGCCTTGAACAGCTCTGTGATAGATTTTAGAATGTTTTGCCATATCCCTTTTAATTTAAATGAACTAAAGGTAGCTTTTTATTGTATACAAATATGGAATAATCAAATACCTTGTTCTTTAAACATTATCACCTTCCATATCTGAAAGAAAAATGGTAATCTTATCTAGAACTGAGTAACCACTGTAATGTGGAAACATTTTGACCTGGACACTATGCCATATATATCAACTCCTTGTCTATGATATATATATAAGGTGGTTTCCAGTAAATTGTAGTGGAATTAGAAAGTTCAGAATTATGTTTCCACTCACTTATTAAATGTGACTTGACTGAATGACTTTGATGAACGGCAGTTTTTCAGACAGTAAAAGGCATAGCAGTGAACACACAGAGATTGATAACCGTGATGATTATTTTCATCCCAGATGGGCAACTGATGTAATTATATAGTAAGTATGATAAATTGTTATACTTCATATTGTAAGAAAACCTGTATGGAGATATAGCTCTAACACTAATGAGGCCATGTCTTGAATTCCAAGTACCACAAAGAAAAGATGATAAATGGGTAAAGAAGATGTATCCAACATAAGTCAAATGTAGAATAGCACACAAAGAAGCAGGAAGATCTGGTTTGTAATTTTACAGAGAGCTGACAGGTTTAACTTCAGCAGGAGGACGTTTTAAGTTAAAATGCAAACATAGATGATAAACTCAGTCATGATGTCATGTACATCAAGAGCTTTTGTATTAAAGGGCAAAGGAACAAGGATTTCTGAAGTAAAAGCCTGCTTGAGCTTTGAGGAAGAAACAGCTCAGGAAGACTGAAGTCAGAAACTCAAGGAGTGCCAATCAGCCTGATGATGTGGGACTTTCTCAGTTTTCGTGAACAGAGGACTGGCATAGATTGACTTGTGTTTTATAGTAATTGCTTGTGGAGGCTGACAAAGGTTTCCCACAATTGCCCTCACTAATGTGTTCAGAATGTGCTGTACAGAATAAGAACACAAGCTGGAAGAGCAGTTAGATGGTTGTTATTGTGGTTCAGACAAGAAAAAACAGTAGCCTGTGGATCAAGTGCTAGCTTTGGAGGAGATGAAGAATATTAGTATTTTTTGTAGAGGCAAGAATCTTAGGTTCCAAAAATAAAATCTCAGCTAAGACTTTTTATAGGAGATGATAAACTTTTTTTTTTTCAGCAAAATTGAGGTTTGAAGTGTGCCAAGCTTATACCAAGGTATGTTACATTAGATTTCCTTGTTTGCTCATTAAAAAAAACCTTTAACAGGCTGGGCGGTGGTGGCACACGCCCTTAATCCCAGCACTTGGGAGGCAGAAGCAGGTGGATTTCAGTGAGTTTGAGGCCAGCCTGGTCTAGAACAACCAGAACTGTTACACAGAGAAACTTTGTCTCAAAAAAAAAGCAAAAAACCAAACCAAACCAAAACAAAAACCTTTTAATAATTTCATACATGTATATCATGAATGTTAATTCTGTTCTTCACACTCATGCCTTCTCTCACTCCCCCTCTCTTCTTGAAACTCTTTTTCTCTCCAACAAGTCCTCATCCTAGTTTCATGATTTCTTTTTATGTGTGACCCACCGAGTTAAATTAGAGTTGCTTGACTAATACTAGGCAGAAGGCTACTCACTGAAGAGAAGGAAACTGATCTGTAACCATACCAATGAAAAAAAGCAGCATTCCTTCCCAAGTAACCATCGACTGACAACAGTTCCTCAGTGAAGGATGGGGCCTCTTGAGCCCCTTTTCCATCCATAATGAAGTGTGGACTGGCTTAATCTTGTGCCGGTCTTGGGACAATAACCACACCTAGAGTGAGTTCATGAGTGTTATAGCCATGTCATGCGGCCAATGTCATGTGACGTAGACTGTTAGAATAAGCTGAGAAGACGGAGACAAGAAGATCAAGAGTTCAAGACCAGTTTTGGCTACATTGGCTTCTAATGCAAGATGGTTTAGTGTAAAACACCCAGTAGCCACAGAGGCAGTGATTGTACTTGCTGAATATCTACTAAAGTCCAAGCTTTATAAGAAATAATCTTTCAGTTATTTAAAGTATTTGAGGGTTCCATTAAAAAAATACAATCCAATGAAGAATTATACCAAAGATAAATGAAATCCATAAGATTCTTGTAAATGAGCTAAAGAAATGTCCATATATCAAGGTTGCTTAGACATATCAAATGCTTATTGTTCCATGGAAGCATGTTAGGATGGTTAATGTCATTCACTCTATGTAAAAGCTCATCTTACCACACTAGTCTGTACCACATTGCCAGAACCTGAATAAGTACTGTATGACACTATTTCTGCAGTAATGTGAACAAATGACCACTCACCCCAGACAGAGAAATAAGTAAGTCAGTAAGTAAGGATACCACCAAAGTCCAACTTGGTGAGTCACCAGTGAATTTTATTGGGGTTACTTACAGGAACAGGGGTGAAGGTTCCTTACAACAGCAGAAATGACTCAAAGACAGCTGCATCACAAAAGGCATGAATGACAGCTTGTGAAATCTAGATACCTGGATAGCTAAATGAACAGCCAACCACCAGGTTAACAAGTTGGACAGTGCACTTTCCAAGCAGCTCAATCGGCCTAAGCTTTTCCTAGGCAGCTCAGATAGTCTGCAAGTGCCTCTTAGAAGTCTTTAGTGCTTACATACAATTGGGGAAGGTGGAGGAGCCTGGTGAATCTGGCCAGTTCCAGGAATCTCTTGAATCCTTTGAGCTGTTTACTTCCTTAGGTTGATGAGTTTTCTGCAGGGTGGAGCATTTCACTTTCCCTTAGAATATCGTGGTGTTTTACCTCCCTGCCACCATCCTATCTTATAGCACCCAGTTGAGCTTTTTTTTTTCTCCTTTCATATCCTTATCTTAATGGGCTTCAGTAAGAGGTGGAAGGTTTTCATCTCAGAGGAAACTGCTGTCCAAGAATTCATTACATGGTCACTCCTTCTGTTCTCTTTTTCTTGTCCATAGGTAATAGGTACTAGCAGTACTTATAATTTCAAATTTTTCATTTTTCAATGGCTATTTCAATAAATATAGACATTCTAAGAAAGAGTATGTATAGCTGTTTTCTATATATTTAAATATGTATATATCTAGTGACTTATGTGTTTATATGTTCATATATATATTCTTTCTAAATTGTGTATACATACATATATTATATATTCTTAGTGACACATTTATGTGCATACAAAAACATATAGAGCCAAACAACTATTTCACTAAAAGAAAAGTCTGTATACGTGTTATGTATATGTGCCTCTATCACTGAGAATAGTACCTAACATACAACACTGATAGCTTTTTCCAGCTATAAAAATTTTACTAAAACTGATATTAAACAACATTATAATAATGAGATTTAATTTAATATTTACCTAAAACCCTTGCGTTGTCATTTTATTGTTGCAACTGTATCATCATTTTAGTTCACTCTACAAATATTCACATGGAGTAACAACCAAGGCTATGCATCTAAAATGATCTGTAGTATTTAATGAAATGGGACATTTAACAAAAGAGTCAGAGAATTTTAGTCTCTGGTAATATGTAGCACACATTTCAGTTTCCTGGAACATGGTAGATACTAGATTTTTCTTCTTTTCCTCTGAGTAACCTTGTTACACATTTATATGCAACGTGACATCAGTGAATCAGTTTATAAAGTATAAATCAGATTCATTTCTATCTCTTATTACTTGCACAGCAAATAAAAAATGGAGAAAATTGATGTATTCTTTAAGTGATTTCATAAGTGAGTTAATACAGTACGAATTATTTTAAAGAATGTAATTTCAAAAGTAAATATTTTGGTAATATTAATAGCACAATTACTAAGAATCATGTACTGATTGAGAATTGTAATATATATACAGCAAAGAAAACACAACAGTACTTGTATCAGTCATTACTAGTCATTTATACTAATACAAATGTCAGATGAAATAAGATTCTTGATTTGAACTGAGCCTTGGAACTCATATTCATTGTTAAATGCAGCTATTAGCGAGATTAGTTTCTAAATTGGGATCAGGCTTTAAAATCAATCTGCAGGTGATACAAGATGAAAATAAAGATATAAATGAAAGAGGAATCTGACAAGAGATTTATAAGCACAGATAAACTAATAGAACTTTGTAGAAAGGTAGATTGTGACTACAGAGAGAAAGGAGACCTTTGGCACCTGGGTTCCTGCTAAAGGACTCTATGACTGTATGGCTAGTCCTTGACAAGGACATCAGAGGAACGAGATGTAATTCTATGTGTTTGGAATAATGTCATTTATTGCTAGTTTCTTGTGTATCTGGTAAAACAAGTTAAAATAACACATAGAAAAAGAACTTGTAGTACATTATGCTGCCATCCATGGCCCACTGTACAATGACTTACATATAAGATGCTTCCTTAAATATCTGTTTAGGATTTTATATGCCAGCTCATTTTATTAAATACACTTAATAAGTATAAAGAACAGGAGGGATAATTCAGTCCATGGGATTCAACTCATAGTTATAATGAAATGTCTTTGCATATAAACATGTATAGAATTGATGGTTGTCTTTGTTATTTTGTCTGTGAGACAAGATAATACCAAAGTCCCCAAGTTTATTCAAAGATAATTGTTCCAGCAGATGGAAAGTCTTTTAAAAAATGAATTGAGTCATTATATATTAAGAAAGTAAAGTCAAAATTCCAGTGTAGTGCTACATATTTTTAAATACATGTCAAAGGACTTAATGTTTTTATGTGGTTGTAGAGGGTAATTTTCCTCAGCAGCTCCTAAAAACACATCACTTGATTCCCTAGGCTTCCTTAATATCTATAATGAGCATTTTGTCGTACTTATGCTGACTGGTTTGTTAAGTAAATCTCTCCCACTTGTGCCAAATGCCTCCCTTCTGGGAAATTTGTCTTAACTTCTAGGTAATCTCACCAACATTATGATGTTATGGTGTTCTGTGTCTACAGCTTTCGAAAGAAAATGAGGAGTTGTGCAATTAAAATTGTCAATGCCATCCTTTTTATTAGCACCACGTACCTGGTGTGTATATATTACATCTCATTCCTGAAGACATAATATTTAGATATTTGTCCTCTATCACTTAACGAAAGCAATTATACAGTATGCAGGAAAGTAATTATATATACAAACACTGGGCATTTAATTGCCCGAAACTTACAGTCATTCTATCTATCCCATGAGTTTTAACTCAGGAATTAATTAGATTAGCTTAAAAATCTACCTACTTCATACATTGTAATATTAAATTCACATTTAATATCAATTTATTTTGTTTTCTTCCTTGACTTCTTTATATAATTTAAGTGTAGATGATGGAATGTGAACTGTTATTCTTCATCAATCTGTAGAATGTCAGCTGCTGCAATTTGTGGCTTTAGGGAAAGTTTTTTTTTTTAATGTTTCATCATTTGACTTGATTTTTATCTCAATGACAGGAAGGTATATTGCTGTGGGATGTCTTTCTGTATGCTGTGAATATATGTTGTTCCCATTGGTTAGTAAATAAGCTGCTTTGGCCTATGGCAAGGCAGCTTAGAGGTAGGAGGGAAATCCAAGCAGAGATATAGGAATGAGACAGGCGGAAATGAGAGATGCCAGCCTGCCACCCAAGAAGCAACATGCCAGCAGATCATTAACACCACAGCCACGTGGTAATATATAGATTAACAGGAATTGGTTAATTTAAGATGAAAGAACTAGCTAGTAAGATGCCTGAGCCATAGGTCATGCAGTTTGTAATTAGTATAAGCCTCTGATTATTTTAGAAGTGCTTACAGGACTATGGGTAGGAGAGATTCATCCAGACTGTGGGGCTAGGCGGGACAGAGAAACTTCTGTCTACAGTATATGGCTAATTCAAAAATATTCCATGACACTAGGTGAAAGAATAATATGGCCATGGTGACCCTCAGCCTGCAGCATGGCCTCTCTTCAGTACTCTTGTGAACCCACTCTATGCCATACACACTCAGCACCAGTACTCTGGGTAGCAGCACTTCAGTTCTTGGCTGTGACATTCACAGGCGGCTGTTAACCCCAACCATTGACATACTTTTCCCTTCAGCATTGTGAACACCTTCAATGCAGAGATTTCTTCTTTTTTAAAAAAGGCTTGAGGTCTTCAGAAATAAACACTGGATATCATTGATTTTCAATGTTTTTTCTTGAATTGTTATTATGATTACAATGCAGAGAAATCCTTATAATCTGTGGGAGGAAGTCAATAAACTCTACCTGAAGCACATCCTTAAACCATCTTTTTTGGAGACACTCTCTATTGATAAGATTTAGTAATGCCAACATTTTGGAACTGTCTTGAGAGGAGAAGATCATTACGCTGAACATTTCTTTGTACTTAGTAGTAAATTTGTTCAATGCATGCAATTAAAGTTTGTACAATTCAGGAGTAAGTGCAATCATTAAGAAATGCTATGAGTTTTGTGTGACTTGGGTAGTTCTGCTAATGTTTGAATATAAAACACAAGGAAAGCACAGATGTAAGTAAGTTGGTTTTTTTTTTTTCTAAACAAAAGAAAAGTAGAACAAAGGATTATCGTGCTCAGATTCAAAGAATGCCCGTGGTAATTATATGTGGATGTGAGAAGTCATCATAGTACTTTTTCTTTCTAACCCTTCTGCAAGAGTGCAGCTGGAACTCACTATCAGGGCTGCACTGCTTAAAGGTCGTCCATTTGGGATGGGAGAAGATGGAGATGCCTACATGAATTCCCTCGGTGCCTTACAATGTGTTTTCTTTTGCAAAGCAAATATAGATGAATCATATGTTAAGAAACTGCATACTGCTCAAAACCACAATAATCCCACTGCTTCCTCCCAGCTCTTGGCAAACAGAAACAGCATGCAAATTGGAAAAGGCAGCTGCCATCATTGCAAATGTACCCTACTGGTTTCACGTATGTTTTCATATCTCTTAGTTTGATTTTTTTTTTTTTTTTTGAGCAGCTCATCATCTAACACATCTGATCGTTGGCAGTGTCTTGGAGGGAGAACAACACAAGACAACTTGGTTGTATCCATTTGGAATGACAGGTTGTAGTTTTGTTTTTTCTGATGGTGAATCTGTTGTGATGGGGTAAGAACAGTCTATGTCAAGCTCCTGTGTACTTAATCTGAATCCGGGACTATAGATACTGAAGAGGTCAATTTGGGGTCTTTAAGAATGGCCTGAGCTCCATTCTCCTAGTCAGGATATTGGTTACTATAGTCTACAAGAGCACAGTCAAGCATCTTTCCCACTTACCACATTTGTCCTCTCAATCAGTCATTCCCATTACGTCAGATGAGTATCCTTGAGCCGGGGAACATCATCAAAACGTCCCTTAACCAAGATCCCAATAGCAACCATATTACCAAATGATTGATGTCCTATCACTCAAATTGCCTCCTTTCTTGATTTCCAACTTTCCACTCAAATTTTCTTTTATCTCTTTTCCTTTGTTCTTTGGGCGTTCTTTCTTCTTCTTGCCAAATGCATCCATCCTGCCAGAAACCAGTGCACACCGCCTTTCCTTCATAGGCTGAGAACTTTCTTGGCGAGATCTCTTTTGGTTCCATGATCTCAAGCCCATTTGTACCTGACAACTCTAAAGCCAGTGTCATCGAAAGTGCATTTGACTCCAACTTCCAGAACTGTGCATTCAGCCTACCTATCATGCAAGTCCATTTTTTCTACAGGCAGTCTGTATAAACTCAGTGCACTAGAAGAGAAGTCAGTCTTCCCTCCACAAAACTACCCCCTTTTCCTGAGATGTCTGGTCCTGCAGCACACTTATTAAATTCTAGAATAATTCTTTTCAAATGCTGAGTCCTTAGTTGTCTGTGAAATTAACATGAATAATACTTGTAATAAATACTTAATAATAAAATTGCTGTCAAGTATTGGATTTTAAAAAATACACTAATTTGAAAAACATGTTTGTTACCTCTTTTGCACATCTACATAAAACTAGGACACCACACATTTGTTTGATTAAAATACGAAGGTATGAAAATGAGGAAAGGTTTATTTTCCCTTTGAGCATCCTCTGTAAGCTTATTTTTATAATGTTGAAGAAAATCTTAAAATGTGTAACATGCTAGGAGTCTCTTTAAAATCAGGCAAACAAAACTTATAATATACTAGAAATTTTAAAGTTAATATATAATTATCTAGAAGCAAGATGGAGTAATTATACAACATTAATTGAACAGAATATTGGCTATCAAAATGATGAGTCAGAAATAATAAAATGTGCATGAAAAATTATGATACAGAATTATATGTATAGCAGATTAAATTATTTAAAACAAAAATCCTAAATATATAATTTAAGAAGATAACTTTTTCAATATTTGTTCTTAAAATTTAGAATATCACATTACAACATTAAAGCAATATTTTCTTTCCCCAAAATACTATCAGAATTTTTAAACATGCACAATGATTTGATATAGTAGCACAAATTTTATTCTTTGATAAACAAAAATTTTATTTAGTATCTTGAAATCATTTTGCATAGCAGAATAAACAAATACCCTAAACTGAAAACAAAACACAAAGATGCATTTGTCCTCTACTTTCCAGCAAAGGGATAATGTTTAATTTATTAAGTTTAATGAAATTAGAAATAATTTTGAGTTATTATTTCCCTTCTGATATCAAATCATGCCCATCTAAATCATGCTAAATTCCCTCTTGTCTTTCTTAGTTTTGTTGTAAGTTAAAGCAATTGATTGGGAATCCAAATTATCAGCCGAGCTGTGATGGTTTTGCTTTGTCCTGGGGATTTATGTTGGTAGCTTCAAGGAGAGCATTTATTTGGACTCTATGGAGAAATGATTTTTCTGTCTGTCAGAAGAGATGCAGTGTTTCCTGCAGCTGGGCAGCAGCAACCTGCAGTCCCTGCTCTCCAATATCCAGGGTTTGATGTTGTTTATTTATTCTCACTCTATCCTTGTAACCACCACATATTCCTATGAAAGCATGTGTTAGTGATTATATCTGAAGCTCACATCTATCATTTGAGACTCTTACTGTAAAGCTGGAAGCATTTTCAAAATTCATACCTGAAACCTTAATTTGGTGCTTATATAGAAACAAAGGTCTTCAACACCAGGTACTCTGGGAACCATTTAAGCTCGCCTCAACTTTCTTTTGCCATTTCACTCTAACGCATGCTGCTGGATACTATTCCTTCCTATTTCTCATATCAGTGGAGATCTGATAGTATGTTTTTCAGATTCACTACTCCTCATTGAGTCCTGTGAATTTAATGTACATGTAAAAATTTCCTCAAAGCTTGCTAGAGTTTAATTGAATCAAGTTAGACTAGAAATTTAACAAAGTGACTTGAATTCAGATCCATTCCACTTCTTCCTCTGATCTCATGAGAGCTCAGATTACTGGTATGTGCCACCATGCCAAGGCTCAAAAAATTTATCAACATCATAAATGAAAGTGGCTGATTTTGGAAACTCAAAGTTTCTTATTTGTATTCAAGTTATACTTACCATTAGTGTGGTTACAGGTAAATTTTCTCTTGGCCTTTGTCTCCCTGGATGCAAAGGAAGCAGACTGACATTGTTTATCTCTTACCATAGTTTTATGAATTAAGATGAGCAAATGCACGAAAGTGTTATGCCCAGATCAAGGGGACCCCTCAAAGACCACCACGGAGACACCTAATATGTATGCAAAAGCAAAGAACCTTTATTTCAAGCTCAAGCTTGGACTCTCCCTCTGTCAGACTCAGTGGTGAGAGCAGAGAGCCCCAAGGCCAGGAAGAGTAGGGTTTTTATCATAGCAGAGGTTGGGGTGAGGGGATTTCCAGGATTCAGGACCTGATTGGCTGACATTTGTCTAGGGGTATCTTGGTAAAAGGGAAATAGGTGTGTGCTGGGCTCAGGCTCTGGTGAGTTTACCTAATCTTATCTAATGGTTGAAATGTTTGGGATGTTAGGTATTTCTCCTTAGATGCTAGCCCAACCCTTGGTGGTATCACCTTACAGCTTTTCCTAGATCCAGGTGTTGCCGGCCAGTAAGACTGTCATGGCAACTTCGTGGTCAGGCTGTTTTGCCCTCCCCACCCTCCTGCCCCACAGGTGCACCTAACACTGTACATGACACTGTAAAAGTTTTTGTGTCCATTACATGCCGACATGGCACTAAGAGATGATTTAGACCATTTCTCTTTTACTCTTTACTAGGCTTTGTGCATTGGTTTACTTACTGTCTGATTCTCCCAAGAACATATGCTCCCCCAGAGCAAGCATGCTATTGATTTTGTTCAAACACAGATGTTTTCGGAAGTGCTACTTATTTCACTCTTGCTGATTTCATGGGCCAAGTGGTCCTGAGCAAGGAGACTTAAAGGCATTTTGCACAAGGTAGAATCATTTCCAAAGGACAGGGAATTAATTGCAACACAGGGTCTAAGGAAAGGGCAAATTGTTTCCTATTTCTGGGATCAGAGGAAAGTGAGAAGTATGTCGTGAAGGGCTTCATGAACATTATCACACAGTTAATCAGTTTCATATCTGTTACATAGATCTGAGTAGATCTGATGTGCTTCTCAGGGCACCTCAAAATATCAAGGCCATTGATAAGGCTTTATTCTACAATCTCTACTTCTACACCACCATTTCAGGATACTAACCAAGAAAAATTTAATTGGCTTCACGTATTTTGAATTATGTTTGTTTGACTTTAAGTACTATTGCATTTTTAGGAATTATTTTATCACCACAAAACATATAAACATATTATGTTAATAACAATAACAGAATCTTTTAGGGTGGAAGAATGATTGGCCATTTTCAGTAGACAATTCTGGAAGCTCCCTGAAGTATTTATTCTTGGGATTAAGATAATAATACGTTCTGCTCTTCTAGAGGATACAACTTTAATTCCTGGGACCCACAACAGGAGGCTTGCAACTGCCTATAAGCTCAGGTCCAGGGACTCCAACTCCCTTTTCTGGTATTTGCTACTGCCTGGACTTAGATACTCAAACCCAACACACACACATAATTTAAAAGAAATAGAAATGATTTTTAAGAAACTTAATCTTGGTACAATTGATATGGAAATCACAAAGGACACAAATCAATCTTAGTCTGAAGATATACAGTCATTTTACATCAAAATTGAACTTCCATAACAACATGAAGAACTTCTAGCAGTTGGCGTCTACATTAGTTATTTCCTTGTTGCTGCAATGAAATACCAACCAGAAGCAACTTAAAGGAGGGTTTATTTAAGTTTACAGTTCAAGGGCATACTGTCCAACATAGTGGTCAGAGCTCAAGGCTATGTGTCACAAATGGTCTGCAGTCAGAAAGAAGAAAATGAGGAATGCTGGCTTTTTCTTTTCATTTAGTCTGAGATTTCAAACACATGAAATGGTATTGAACACATTTAGGGTGGGTCTTCCTATCTTAACTAACTTAATCTAGAAACTCACACAGGTGTGCCCAGAGGCTAATTTCCATTGTGATTCTAAATCTCATCAGTTTACAACAATAATTAACAATCAGGTTGTCAAACTAAAACTTTTTTTTTTTTTTGAGACAAGGTTTTTCTGTGTAGTTTTGGAGCCTGTCCTGGATCTCGGTCTATAGACCAGGCTAACCTCGAACTCACAGAGATCCACCTGCCTCTGCCTCTGGAGTGCTGGGATTAAAGGCGTGCACCACCACCACCACCTGGCTAAAACTTCTATAAGTAAATCTGAAGCTTGAGCAAATTTCTGAGTTGAAGTAGTGGGTTTGGGTATTCAATGCAAAGAGGCCAAACTATAAAAATTAGATTAAATTTAACAAGTAAAGTTTTACTACAAGATCTCTAGACCAAAGACCCTTGAAAATCACTGGGTTTTAAAAGACCAGCATCATATAAGAAACCCAGGAAGGTGATAAAGAAAATAAGTCAAAGAAAATTAGAATAGTTTAGGAACTAGGGACCTTAATAAGGATGGGCATATTGAGGTTAAGAAGAGCTCACTGGGGGACCTAGTGAGATGGCTCATCAGGTAAAAACACTTGTCACCAAGACTGACAACCTAAGTCTGATCCCTGGGACTAACATTTGGAAGGAGTGAATTGACTCCCATAAATTGTACTCTGACCTTGACACATACATTGTGATACATATGTACACATACACACACACACACACACACACACACACACACACACACACACACACACCATTGAACACCATAAAACTTTTACAAAAGAAGGGAGGAGGAAAGGTATAAACCATACTCTTATTATATTTATGTAATACAGTCAAAATTACAGTTCATAAAATAAGAAATAGGAATACTATTCCCAGTGCAACCACACAACTTAAGTGGGACTTCTTTTCCTGTTTAGCTGAGGATGCTTGGCTGTTTTTATTGCCTCCAGACTTACTTAGCCATGCCTTACTCAGTCTGAAAATTGTTCACATGAGGATTACAGTTAATGTTTATATTTTTAGTATGGCCTTGTAAACACGATTAAAGAATAAATTATACAAAACAGTGTGACCTTGAATATGGGAAATTTGACTGTATATTTAACATGTTTCATAGCATTTGCAAGAAAGTTGAGCTAAAATACACACTGTAAATCTGCAGGCATCTGAACATAACAGGAAATCATGGTTTTGAACTTGATGGAATATTTCCCATCAAAATATTGAGATGTCAGCTAGATATAGTGGTATATGTCTGTAATCTCAGAACTGATGATATGAAGGCAGGAGGAATGAGGAACCAAGGCCAGTCTGGACCCTCTCAGAGAGATAAGATAGAAGGGAGGGAAGGAGAGAGGAAAGGAGAGAGTGATGAAGGGGGAGAGAAAATAAATGCAGTTTTTAAAACACTGAAGTTATTTAAAAGCTTTCAGTATGTATCTAAAAATCTGGAGGTGACTAAGCTGTGTTATACTTTCTGGAATATAGTGGACAGTGTGGTGTGTCAGTGATTTTCACGGTTGTTCTTCCAAAGTTTCTATGCTACAGAAGAGAGCCTGCAAATGGCTGGGGCTCACTTCAATTACAATAGTATTTAGCAAAAAGATGGGAATATCCAAAACTTTCTGGGTTAAAGATGTATTTATGACCTTCATTTTGGTGCTGGTTTCATGTCAGTATTAGCATGTCAACTTGTTATATTGTATATTAAATATATGCATTGATTATATTCCAATTCAATAGAAATAATAAAATGAAAAACTGAATTTAGTATCTGATAGTGTTCTAGCACTGTGCAGGATCCTGTTGAATCAGCTCACAATCTAATCCATGCAATTTTACTCAACTCTACATTCAGTGTGTTCATGTGTCTTGCGATCAGTTGAGGTGGGAATATTTCAAACACGAAATCTATCAAGGGCTACAAATCTTATTTTTGTTTGTTTGTTTGTTAATTTTCCCCTTTCACAGTTAGTTGTTAACATACCAGCGCAGCCCTGGAGTTGCAGCACTGGCAACAGAGACAGGCAAGAGCAAACGGAATTTATCTGCTGGTTTGTATGTGTCTCTGTGCCCTGGTGCACTGAGACACATCACAGTCTTCATCTCCGTGGTAAGGCAAGGCTGGGGATGAAGACGCATCATAGTGTAAGTAGTTGGATCCCACTCTACTCTGGTAGCCTCCTTTATAAGCACTGAACACTATCAACCTAGGCAGTTCACAGTTAACTTTGCTTCAACTCTTCTATGTACTCTCCTTTTCATTATAATCTATGCTAAACACCTACCTGGACTGCTGAAAATTGCTGAAATCTTTCATGCAGCAGCTTGAGAAGGTTGTAATCATGAGCATTAGCCCCGTACACAGCTCACTCCCAATTATCTCCTTGGGAATGTTGTTATTGTGCAACTGAGATGCATATGAGCTTTCAAACTATAATCACCCACAGAACCCTTCCAACCAGGCCAATTGCCCAGCAATCCCAGTTTGCCTCAGCTACCTAAAAGGAGCTCTATGAAGTATATTTTTCTGTACTCCTTTCTTCGTTTTTTTTTTTTTTTCACTTTTCATGGATTTTAATATATTTCCTATAAAGGAGTTATAGAACATTTTTTCATGTAAAACATTTTCTGTACTTATATTAACCATTATCTACCATTAGTTTGTGTAAAAAGGAAAGACTGTAATAATTTATGAATAAACCTGCATGTCTGAAGTCCACTCATCTTAATTTTTCATGTTCTTTGTATTTTATACATTTTTATGTGGACCTCAGATCTGTGTAGCCTTAAACTATCTTTACTCTAAATGTTAATTCAAATAACTTATTTTCTTTCCTCAAATTTACTTTAAAACTAATAGTTAAATTGCATGAATTTATTGCACATAACAATGTTTTGGAGTATATTAACAAATTATACCTCAGTTTTCCCATTTATAAAGTGTGAACAATGACAATAACTTTATGCTGATTACTTGTGAAGGTTAAATGAATTGCATGCCCCATACCGTGTGTTGAGAATCACACAGCTATTTTCTATAGTAATTACTACATAAGTTTCTGATAATGAGATAATTAAATGTTTGAAAAGTAAATGTGAAGGCTCTAGATGTCTGAAAGCATGACAATAACATCTTCAACACTCACGATTACTTATAAACAACACTAAGATGGAGTTCAATCGATTCCATACAGATGTCTCCTTTTATTTGAGGGAATTTTAAAAACATAGTTTTTATATGTAGGGATTAGAGGTGTAGCTCAGATGTAGGAAAAATATTTGTTTAATACACTCAAGGCCCTGGGTTCAATTTTCAACATCACGCTACACAAAGGCAAAGAACACCTTTGGAGGAGTTAGTTTTACCTTAATCCATTCCTCTTTCTCTTCTTCTTCCTTCTTCCCTTCCCTTCTTCCCTCTCTTCTCTTCTCTTCTCTTCTGCTCTCCTCTCCTTTCCTCTCCTCTCTCCTCCCCTCCCCTCCCCTCCATCCCCCTCTCCTCTCCTCTCCTCTCCTCTCCTCTAATCTCCTCTCTTCTCTTCTCGGCTCCTCTTCTCATCTTCCCTTCCCTTCCCTTCTTCCCTCTTCTCTTCTCTCCTCTTCTCTTCTCTTCTGCTCTCCTCTCCTTTTCTCTCCTCTCCCCTCCCCTCCCCTCTCCTCTCCTCTCCTCTCTTCTCTTCTCTCCTCTTCTCATCTTCCCTCCCCTTTCCTTAGTCTCTTTCTCTCCCCATCATTTCATTACCATAATGTTTTAACTACTCTGTCTCTCTCTCCTTTATTACATTACCATAATGTTTTAACTATTAAATTTTGTAATATGCATTTAAAGCAAGAAATATGAGAGTTCTGATTTTATTCTTCTGTTTTAAAGATTATTTGAGCTAATTGGTATATATTTTTTTTGAGACTGAATGCGAAACTTAGGACTTTCTCCTAAAAAGAATGCCATTGGAATTTGATCTTGAGAGCCATTGTACTAAATCTGTGTTTATTTAGATGATAAAGACATATTAATAGTCATTTGTAGGGTTCAATTCCCAGTACCCAGGAACTCACAATCCTCTGTGACTCCAGCTCCAGAGGACACTGACACCTCTTCTGACCTCTGTTGGCATTGCATGCATTTGGTATACAGACATACATTCAGGCAAAACATTAATACATATAAAACCTAATGCATTAAAAACAATTATTTCAGTATACAATCACATTTTTGAGAGAAGAAGAGCTGGCATAGCAGTAGAAGTCTATAATCCCAGCATTTGGTGAAAAAATTGAGGGAGGACCAGCTTGAGGTACATGACTCTCTGCTTTAAAATAAAAATAAAAGCTAAAAAGGATGAACTTGTGATCTTAGTCTCTGTGATTTGCAGGGCAGGTATAGCAGCCTTACCACATTTCAGAAACAGCTTTCTTAGACATAATTGACTCTCTTCCAATCATAATGATGATGTCAAACTTATCAAGTAACTAAACCATGGGGTAGTTGTGCAGATTTTAAGACCCAGAGCAAAAGGGTGATTTTGTACATATTACAGGGTTACTTCAAGCTAGCTGTGACCTGTTATAACTGACTATAAACCAAAGCTCCTTAAAATATACAGGGTCACGGCTGATTTCACCTTTCATGTCTTAAGCACAGAGCTCAATATGTGGCGTATGCTTTTAGTAACTCCATCTGTGCCCTGGCTTGATTTGATCTCATCAGAGAATGAGTGATCTGTGTTCAGTGTCTGTAATTATAGATTTGAACAGACACTTCCTTTTGCGGTTGGCTCCTCAGCAAATAGCAGTTACTAAGAGGCAGGGCCACCTACTGGGATGAGCTAAGATCAAGCAAAAGTCCTGCACTGGTCAAACATGACATTGTCCTCCAAGGGAATCTGTTTCCCTAGATTTTTTTTTTAACTTTACTTATTCTTACACAATACTGTTATTTATGGACTAGACTGAATGTACTCTTCTGGCACTGGCAAAAAGGAGAAAACTAACAAACAATAAAAATAGAAATAAATAGAGGCAAGAAATAGCTAATAGTATGATGAGGCAAATGTGACTTTGGAGGGTCTCCCTCAAAAAAAATTAGCAAAAGATAAAGTAAACCAAGGTTCCTAAATTGATCATGCAGAAGAGCAATATTTCAAAAGAATTGCTTTCTAAACTATACTTCCTATGTCATGTTACATTATGCAACTTTTTTAAAACTATTGTATTGAAATGTAAATAAAAATTGTATCTCACAAAGTGGTGTATATACCTAGACATAGATCGTTAACTTATATGTAAAATTTTTAATATTGACTAAAAAGAAAATTAAGAAAAATATGTGTTTGGCATACTAGTACAGGCAAGAAGTTCTTAAGTTTAAAGCTTACTTGGGCTGCACTGTGCCTTCCAAGCTATTCTGTGCTATCCAACAAAACTCCGAACTTAAAAAAACAGAATTAGCATAGGTCCAGCCATCCTTCTACTGCTTTTGTAGCCAAATTAATTGAACTATGTATAATGAAGAGATATCTGCATTACCATGTCAATTGCAGCACTATTCACAATAGTTAAGAACTGCAGTTAATGTAAGCATTCCTCAATGGTGCATAGATTTCTTTAAAAGCATTGTAGATATACAGAAAGAATTAGTACTCAGGTACAAAGAATGAGTCTGTGTCGTTTGCTGTAACATGGATGGAACTAGAAGACTTTATGAAAAGTGAAAATGGCACAGGAAGAAAAATACCCCATTCCATCAATCATACAGAAGTTAAAAATTGCAAAACACTGGTTACTAGAGTCTGGGAAAGGAATGGCGGTTATGGGTAGACAGGAGTGTTACATGAGTACAGTTGGATAGGAAGAATAGCTGGAAACTTTCCAAAGTACCATAGATTACCTATGGTTGGCAATAATCGAGTATTCAAAATATCTGGTGTAAATATTCCCTAAGCAAAGAAATGATACATGCCTTATATGGCCATTGTACATTGCAGACTTGTATTCAAATGCATATCACATGGTATCCCATATATATATATATATATATATATATATATATATATATATACAATTACTATGTAGGAAAAAGTTTATTTTAAAAGGACTATTGCTACACATGGGGGGGAGAGGGAGATTAGAATAATACATTGAGTAGAAAAGTTAGAGACAAATGAAATTAACAAGTAACTATTGAATCACTTAAATTATTTTGCCACAAACCTATATATATATATATATGACACCAATAACTATAATCTTAGACTTACCAATACAACCACTTTCTAAGAAGAAATCTTTCATTAACTTCTGTTTGGCTAAAGGAGTTTTATTGTTTCTCTTCTTATGAGAAAAAAAAATGTATTCATTATGGGTGTTTCCAGTCTAAGAAGTCAATAGTTTCTTAAAATATGTGAAGAGTCATTGGATGTTTTATTTCATGGCCTTTTGGATTTTTTGTGAGTTTGAGGGTAATATGGTACTTTTCAGTAAGACTCGTAACAATATTTTACTAGGAGAAAAGAAATAGATTTTAAAAATCTGTATGAAGATTGAATTCATTTGAGAATGGAAGACTCTGTATAATGAAACTCTTTGGCAAGTCTGCTCACATGTTAAATGACTATATTATTTCATTAGGACTCGATGATATTAGTTAATATTTGAAGCTCCAGCTGTCTGGTCCATAGCTTAATGCTTAGTAGTTTGCTATGTAAAAAAAGGCAACTTCTAAGTGAAAATTATGAGTGAATCTCTGTAGACTTTCTGGACATTTATAAAAAATTTCATTTAATTTTGACAATTTCATACATATATGCTACATATTAGAACATATTTTCCCTACTACCTTCTAATACTCCTCCCTAATCCTGCATATCTCTTTTGTATTATATTATGTGTATGAATGGTTTACTTGCACTATGTATGTGCCTCCATGTGAGTGCAATGACATGGAGGCCATAAGATGCCATTGAGTCCCCTAGAAGTTTTTGAGCCACCATAAAGGTGCTGGGAACTAGAGTCAGGTCCTCTGTCAGAGAAGCAAGTGCTTTTAGCCTGTGAACCATCTTTATACCCCTTGTTTTCTTTCTAAACCATGTTGCTCATATTTTCATATTTATTTACCCACAGCTACTGTGTGTCTGTGATTTCATCAGGCATGTTCAAGCTAGGAAATAACATTTCATAGCCTTTCTGTTCATCTTCTAGTTCTGACAGTCTTTCTGCCTCTTCCAGGATGTTTCTGGCCTGTAGGGGAGGTAAAAGAAGTGTCCTGTTTAGGTCTGAGCAATTATTAACCTCTTATTCTCTGCATGTCGACCAGTTACGAGTCACTTTCTTAACTGTTGTCTCCTGCAAAAGCAAGCTTTTCTGATCAGAGCTGGGAGCATTCCTAGTCTAAGAGTAGGAACAATAGTTTGAAGGCAGTTTTGCTACAAGTCCACGTAGCATAAAAATAGTAGTAAGTTCCTCTGTCAGTCCTGTCACACTTACAACCACAACATTTTTGCCTAGATTTACAACACCAGTTATGAATACCTTCCCAGAAAAAATGATTGGTTACCTCCCAGTCACGTCACTATTAAACCAGTGGGAACATATTGCTTGGCAGCTTAGTATTGTAATATTTTGGGTCCATATCTGGGTCAGACCAAGTTTTAGTTAGAGTTTCTATTGCTGCAATGAAACACCATAACCAAAAAGCAAGTTGAGAAGGAAAGGGTTTATTTAGCTTACACTTCTACTTTGCTGTTCATCACTGAAGGAAGTCAAGGACAGGAACTCAAATAAGATGCTGGAGGCAGGAGCTGATGCAGAGGCTATGGAGATTAAAGCTTGCTTCTCCTGGCTTGCTCAGCCCACCTTCTCATAGAACCCAGGGACAGCAGCCCAAGGATGGCACCACCCACTATGGACTGGGCCTTCCACCATTGATCACTAAATAAGAAAACGCCTTACAGCTGGATCTCATAGAGGCATTTCATCAGCGTTTCGTCCTCTGTTGATGCTAGCTTGTGTCAAGCTGACACACAAAACCAGCCAGGACAGATCATTGATGTCTTTTTTTCCCATTACAGCTTACATAGATCCTGCCAGCACTGTGCATGTTAGCCAGTGGAAAGCAATGTTCCACCTCAGTTCCAGCCTGGTTTACTTGTGTGCTATATATCAAGGATGAGATATCTTCAGCAAAAGTCTTATCATCTAACACTGGTGGGGGACCAAGAGCAATGAAAATATCTTTCCCATTTTAGGAGCCTCTGAGAGCCAACAGCTGAAGGGGCACCCCACACTTAGCATTGAGATTGTTCCTGAAAATCCTATGGCTTCTGGGAGCAGCATTATCTATATATACATTTATGATAGCTCAATTCAAATTAAAAACCAAACTAGTGAAAACTTTTAGTAAGTTTCTGAAGTACGTTTCCATATGCCCTTTTCCGTTTTGACCCTGTCCCATCCCTGTTTAAACTTTCCCAGACCTCTTCTATCACGTGACATGTGCTTACTGTGATGTCTCTTTAACTTTTACTTCTGCACTGCCCCCTGTGTCAGGATCAATAATCATGTCTGCATCTGCATTGGCATTTAGCTTTTAAAATGGATTAAAACAATGTACTTAATGACATTTATTTTTCAAAGAAAGTTCTGGAAAGTAATGTACTTATACTGCTTTCTAGTTGTATAAATTTCCTGTTCCTTTCTTTCTTCATATGTGTGTATATGTATTTGTATGTGTATATAAACATGTGTGTGTATTGTGTGTGTGTGTGTGTGTGTGTGTGTGTGTGTGTGTGTGTGAGAGAGAGAGAGAGAGAGAGAGAGAGAGAGAGAGAGAGAGAGAGAGAGAGAGAGAGAGAGAGAGAAAGGTGGAACATTTATTTGTGTGAATGCTAGAACTCAAGTACCATGGAGTTTGTACCAAGGTCAGAGTCAAGCACATGAGTCAATCCTCACCTTTCACCTTGTTTGAAATAGTGTTTCTTTTGCTGTTTATCCACTGCACTCCGGGCTAGCTGAACCATGATCTGCCAGTTTTCTATCTCCGTGTCCCTCTTCCCAGTAAAAGCGCTTGGTCACAGATTTTCTCTCTATGCCTTTGACTTTTATGTGGGTTCTTGTCATCCAAACTCAGGTCCACGTTTTCTTAAGGAGGGTGCTTTTATCTGCTGAGTCAAATCCCAGCTTCTGTGTTAGTTTCTTGATTCAGCTTTAATAAATTACCATAAATTTAGAGGTTTAACACAATGTAGATTTATTGTGCTAGGACTCTCACCTCTATAATTCCACAGTTTCTTTGACCTAAATTCAAACTGTGATCAAGAGTTGTTCTGTCTTTACCTTAGAAGATATTCTACTGCCCCAGCATTTGTGGCTTCTACAAATTGCCTGCATTTGAGGCTCACAGATCAGTGCATTTTTTCAACTATCGCCTCCAGTACTCCTGCTCCTGTCAGCTTTTGTCAAATGATTGTCCTGATGATTACACTGAAGCCATCTCTGAAACTCTGCTTGGGTATATCATCTCATGTGGAAGGTCCCCATTCTGCCTAGTGTCTAGCAATAAAACATATTCACAGGTCCAAAGATTAGAACCTTTGCTGTCATTATTCTACCTACCACATTCAGCCCCTCTTTCTCTTCCTTTCTCATATTTTATGTGGTTTATTTTTAGACATTTGCTCCCTATAATCCTATTCCCTAATTAACCCATTTTATTCATATTTAAGTAAATATAGAGATTTGAATGTATCTTGATTAGTACAGCGACTCTATTTTGGAAAGGTTTTGCCAATTATTTTCCCCAAGTAAACCTCCCTAAAGCACTGTTTCTCATGTTTGTTTATGAGGATGTTCAGTATATTGGTTGTTATGTTTTTATGTGTGAGGATGAGTTAAAGCCCATTTTGCAAATGTCTGTTTAGTTGTATTAATAACCATGCCAGGTCAAAACACACTTTCCCTCCAGACTCTCATGTTATTGCATTAATGACTTCTACATCCCAATATTATAATAGAGTTCTCTGAAGACAGCCTGACATTTTCCCAAACTTCATTCCTAAACTTTAATTACTTATTCAAAATATTTCATTGCTGATTACTTCACATGCATTCATGCTTATTGTCATCATTGTCTTGTATTTCTGAAAGTGTTCTTCATGTCTCTAAGAACATATCAATTCCACTCCTTGTATTTGTGTTTTCAGGGACTCTGGTTATCCATTGTTTTGTCCACTTTTTTCAACTCTCACACTCATTTTCCTTGTGTACTTTAAACACTATGTTTTCTTCTTTGCCCTTCCTTTAAAGATACTGTTTTTCTTATTTATCAAAAACTCATTTCTTACTGTTCAAATGTGGTTACTAATTCACGAACAATAGAATATTGATTCTGGATTTGATTCTTCACTGTTAAATGTCCTTGCTCTTTTTTAGCTGTTGCCTTCTGATTTCATCTTTAAAATATAGCTGTATTGGAATCATGTTTTAAATATAAAATACATATTCATTTTCTTGCAAAAATAAAAGGTAATGATGACTTCTTCCTGGCCTATACTTTATATGGACAAGGTAGCTCAAACTTTCTATTTCAATTATTTACTTAACTTTAGCATACATGCTTGTTTTCTCCCATAATGTGGCATATCCATGTCTTTTCCTTCAAAGCTTCAGCATGACTCTATGTACCGTTTACATGTGTTTGAATGGAGATAGCCAGTGGGGAATGGGGTAGGGATCAGTTGGGACTAAGCATAAGCCCAGGCATAAAATATTATTTTTCTTTTACTTACTAATATCCCATAAATAAACATCCATCCTAATCCATTCCAAAATATTCTGAGGCTACAGATATCATGTATGATTTGAATGAGTCTTTAGGGTCTATGTATTCAGCATTAAAAGTTTCTCCTTTTCTGAACTGTTTGAATCTTAAAATACTTTGATCTTCACGAAATGCTCTCTCATCCTGCTATTTTTAACAAAGGGTTTTTAGTTTGAAAGTTTCAAAATGTCTCTATAATCATGTCTCTCCCCACATACTTATAATTGATCTATTAGGAATTGTATGGAAATAAATTGTAGCATGTAAGGTTTTTCCTTATTAGCTTTGTTTTGTTCTTAACTGATTTCCATGTATGTGCAGGCAGTAGAAATTGAAATTTTGACACAGCTGTGTTATTTTTGAAGATTTCTGTGTGTGTATATGTATAATATATATTCAATTATATATATGATATATATCACATATGTAATATATATATATATATATATATATATATATATATATATATATATATATATATATATATATATATATATATATTCCATTTTTATTCCAAAACAGTTCTCTTCCAATTTGTCTGGAAGTATATTAAGTATATTTGTTTGTCTCTGACAATTTCCATAATGTGATTGATATAGAAATATGTTAATGTGTATGATCTTCATGGATCAGGTATGACAAAACCTTAGCCAAATCTGAGAGAGAGAGAGAGAGAGAGAGAGAGAGAGAGAGAGAGAGAGAGAGAGAAAGAGAGCGCTCAAATTACACAAAATTAGATATGATAAAAGAGACATTATAATGAAATTGAGAAAATATTTAGGATATATTTTAAAACTAAAGTTCTCCAAATTGGAATTTCTACAAGAAATACATGAATTTGTAAATGCATATAACCTAACAAAATTAAAGCAAGATGATATAATTACAATGAATAATTAGATTGAAGTGGTAATAAAAAGATAGCTCCCAAATGAAACAAGTCTAAGCCTAGATCAAATCACTGTTGAATTCTGATGAACTTTTAAAGAATCATCACAATGTTCCTCAAACTAGTCCATAAATAAAAAGTAAGGAACACTGTTAATTCCTTCTGTGAAGCACATATTCCCAGGTACTAATGTTGAAAAACACAACAACAAAAGTATAGAGCAATCTCTCTGATGTACATAAGTACAAAAATTCTTAGTAAAACACCTTCAAAAAGAATTCATTAAAATATCAAAACCGGGGTTGGGGTTGGGGATTTAGCTCAGTGGTAGAGTGCTTTCCTAGCAAGCCCAAGGCCCTGGGTTCAGTCCTCAGCTCTGAAAACAAACAAACAAACAAAACAAAACAACAATAAAAAAAAAACCCAAAAAACACAAAGTAACAAAATATCAAAACCAGCATTTACCATGATGAACTCATATTCATTCTAGAGAGGGAAGGATGGTTCAATAGATGCTGTCAGTAGATGTAATTTGAGTATGTGTAGCTTTCCTTGACTTTAGCCACAGATGGAGATGGTGAGGCAAAGGGATCTATTTTCGATTTCTGGCCCTGTGCGTGCTGTGGGATGTTCTGTATGGCAAATGTGTTGCTAATTAGTCAATAAATAAAATACTGATTGGCCATTGGCTAGGCAGGAAGTGTAGGCGGGGCAAAGAGGAGAATAAAGCTGGGAAGTAGAAGGCTGAGTCAGAGACACTGCCAGCCACCACGATGAGAAACAGCATGTGAAGATGCCGGTAAGCCACGAGCCATGTGGCAAGGTATAGATTTATGGAAATGGATTAATTTAAGCTGTAAGAACAGTTAGCAAGAAGCCTGCCACGGCCATACAGTTTGTAACCAATATAAGTCTCTGTGTTTACTTGGTCGGGTCTGAGGGGCTGTGGGACTGGCAGGTGAGAGAGATTTGTCCTGACTGTGGGCCAGGCAGGAAAACTCTAGCTACATGTGCGTGCTTGAAGGATAACCCTTATTTGGGATTCAGACATCCTCCAAAGTGACAATGGCTTTCTAGAATATATTTTCTCATCTGAAATAAATAACAAGAACTTCACTAGTACAATATATTTATGTGTATTTTAATAGGATAAATTCTTGATGAGTTGAGAATTATAACTAGAGTGGTCACAATTTTTCAACTCTTTATTATTGTGTTTATTCTTGACTTTTTTGGGAAAACTTTAGTTTTCAGTCTTCATTGTGAATTATAATTTCTTGTCAATATTAAATGCAATAGTTGACTGTTTCACAAATCCAGAAATTTATTATGGAATATTAATTTAAGATGTGTTACCTTCATTTATGCTGTGCAATATTTTTTTTCTTTTTTCTTTCTTTCTTTTTTTTTTTTTTCTTGAGACAGGGTTTCTCTGTGTAGTTTTGGTGCCTGTCCTGGATCTCACTCTGTAAACCAGTCTGGCCTCAAACTCACAGAGATCTGCCTGGCTCTGCCTCCCGAGTGTTGGGATTAAAGGCATGCACCACCACTGCCTGGCTTTTGGAATATTTTCTTAATGATGCAAATTTGTGTTGCATTCTTTTATGGTGCATTTGTTTAACTCTGTGAAGTTGTGTTTCTTTGCCTGCCTAAAACACCTGATTGGTCTAATAAAGAGCTGAACGGCCAATAGCCAGGGAGGAGAAAGGAGAGGTGGGGCTGATAGACAGAGAGAATAAATAGAAGGAGAAAAAAAGAAAGAAGGAGAAGAGGAGAGGAGGACACCAGGGACCAGCCACCCAGCTACACAGCAAGACATGGAGTAAGAAGTAAAGAAATGTATATAGAAAGGTAAAATCCTAGAGACAAAAGACTGATGGGATAATTTAAGCTAAGAAAAGGTGGCTAGAAATAAGCCAAGCTAAGGCCGGGCATCTATAAGTAAAAATAACACTCTGTGTATTTATTTGGGAGCTGGGTGGTGGGCCTCCCAAAGAATAAAAGAGTAGAAAAATTCAACTACAGAAATTTGCTTTGTAATTTGTATAGGAGTTTCTCTGAGAGTGCTGACTCTAATAGCTCCTGTTTATCATGCAGCTAAATTAAGAAACACCATAACAACAACAAAAACAAACAAAAAAACAACTGAGTAAGAGGAATGACCATTTTCAGGAGAAGTAGCTGAGCAACTTTGACTCAGCACCTAAACAGAAATTGAAACTTGCATTCAAATGTGTGAAAAATGTTATTAGACAAATGATATATGGAAACAAAATTAGAAAAAATATAGCGAGCACTAGTACCTAGAATGCATTGTGAGGAAAGTTGTATTCATTTATTCATTACAATCTTGTCTTAACACTGCAAGAGCAATACAAATTCAAGATAGGTTTGTAAAGTCTCTCTGAATTCCTTGTAGTAACGGTAGCAGGTACATAACTGAATATATGGTCTACAAGCTGATCAATAACTGGTTGGACTGTTTGAAATTGCCTTCAAATGTGTGATATGGAAGTGTGTGTGTGTGAGGGGGGGTATTGATTTAAAGAATACCACAGGGGAGAATTCAAAGTGGAAGATGAAAGCTGGAAGGAAAGAACACAGCTCAATTTAAGACCAACACGCTATGGAACTATCCAGCCATGAAATAGAAGACCTTGGGAGGCCACAGACTCCCCAGGGTGGTTGTCTGAGCAGTATGGATTTGCCCTTTTCATGAAATGATGGAGAGTGCAGCGTGGATATCAGTTGTGTTTCTTTTTTTCTTTTCTTTTTTTTTTTTTTTTTTTTTTTGCCTTACTACCATCGGTTTGTTCGTGTATTTTTCACAGGAGCTTTGTTTTGAGAAATTAGTGTAGCTGCACTGATTAAAGTCCATGAGGGCAGTTAATGCAATCTCCGCTCAGGGCCAAGTTGGAAACTGTGTTCAAATTAATCAGAATCTCATTTCCAGGAAATTGAGCTGCAGAAGGTGGGAAGTCATTCATTCCTGGAGAGACAAACCCAATCCAGAAGGAGGCCAGTTTCTGCAGTTGGAATTCAAAGTTGCTTTAGTTTGTGACCTCATTAGAGTGTGGAGTTTCAGTGCTTACCCTAAGACACGCTCTTTTTTTTCTAATTAGTTCATTGATTCATAATACTATGTAACTAATCAGATAGAATTTCTGATATTTAAAACCTTTGGAGTGTGATTGATATAGACATACCAACCTGTATGTAGGTGATTAAACTGATTCACCATGGAAATAAACACCAGATTGTCTGTGGAGCTTTATCTAGAAAGATTTTGCCATTTTTTTTTCCTTTTTGAGAAAGGGTTTCACTGTGTATCCCAGGCTATCCTGGAACTCACCACCCCCGTTTTAGCCCCTAGACTGCGACCTCTCCATCTAGCCACTTCTATTTTACACTTTCATTTTTGTCGTTTGTTTGTTTATTTTATCTTGCACATGTGCATGGCAGGGTGCCTTGGCATATTTATGGAGGTTAAAGCACACCTAATAGGAGGTGTTCTCTCCTCCCACCATGTGGGTCCTGGGGATCAAACTCAGATCAACAGGCTGGCTGACACATGACTTTACCCAGTGAGCTATCACATGACTCTCCTCTTGCACCTTTAAAGTAGGTAAATAAGGCAGGCAAATAAGAGAACTGGAATTTTTTGTGCACTATAAAAGGTCCTTATACTTTTTCTGACTGTAAGAGTTTATGTAGAATTAGTCACGGTTTGTCTGCTACACAGGCTATTGAGTTTTGGACCCAGCTGCACCTTCCTGTTTCATTCTGGCTGCTTTGGTTGGTCAGGATTGGGTCTGTGACACTGTGATCTCTAGAAATGATCAAATCATCTAAGAGAGCCATTTGATGAAATCTGACATTACCAGTACCAACATTCACTTCAGGGAATAAGTAGTCGGGATTGAACTACCAATCACTGGACAAGCATCACTCAAGGAAAACAAATGAAGCTTACATCCTCACCTCTTTGAAGAGGTTGGATTGCTTTCCCAGGCTACATGGTAAAAGTAAAGAATTTTAAAGATTGCAAGCTCTCACCGTTTTTGTGCAACATATTTTCTTCATATGTTTCAATATGCCATCCTGGTGGTTGTTGGACATATACAAATATCATAAAGTGCACAAAGAATTTAGTATTTACTTTCTGTCCCCATTTACACATAAATCCTGCTTATTCTCTAAGATATGCTCCATGGGGGATGTTGGCAATAATTTCAGACCTTCAGTAATCTAACCTCACTTATCTAGATCACTGCTATTTGTCTTGATCTTTTTCTCTCCATCAATTCTCTATGTAATTGATTACCTGGCTGAGTTCTCTACAATGTTAGAACAGTAATGGTCTTCCTGATTTTCCCATGTTAATTGAATTATGCCAGTTTCTACACATTATGTTGTTAATTTCAATTTTTTGGAGTATATGCATATATGTTTTTCTTATCATGTACAAGTACTGTCTATTTCCTGAGAGTTTTAAGTTCATTTTTGAGGACACTTATAACTTAATCTTTCCTAAACATGAAGATAATTCCCTTTAGTAGTCTAGGTCTGAATTTTCTGCCTTACACACATACATTTGGGACTACCCCTAAGTTCTATTGGAATTTACAAAGAAGCAATAATTGGACTCAGATCTCCCCTGTTCTCCTTCCCCCCTCTGTGTGCGTGCGTGTGTGTGTGTGTGTGTGTGTGTGTGTGTGTGTGTGTGTGTGTATGTAAGAGATAGAGAGATAGAGAGAGAATTTATCAATTTTATTATCTAGAATGCTTTTGTTAATTCTCATTTTAAGTTTCTTATAATTTATTTAGCTTCTTTTATAATGAGTTTTGGTTCCATTATTTTTGTTCTTTAGATTAAAGACACCTGTGACCACAGTTGCTCATGCAGTCTCCGTCACTGTAAGTTCATGTGTGCTAGGACCTTGTCATGTTCAGCAAATATTATTTTACTGCAGATGCCCTCTACCCCTGGCTTTTATAACCATTCTGCCATCTCTTCTGCAATGATCCTTAGCCTTGGAGCTGGGGTCTGATATAAATGCTAAGCACTCAAATCTCAAAAGTAAAGATAAATAATTTTTTAAATGAAAGGACTGATGAGCTGGCTCAGCAATTGAGAGTGTTGGTTGCTTGTGTAGAGAACCTGGGTTCAGTTCCTAGAAACCACATGGTAACTCAAAACCATCTGTAACTCTGTTATAGGGGGTTCATAACCCTTTTATGATATCAACTAACACCAAGCATGCATATGGTATACATATATACAAACCAGCAAAACACACACACACACACACACACACAAACATATATACACATGTATACGCACAGACACAGTGTCTGTGTGTATACGTGTATGTGTGTGTATATATATATCCCGAAAGTACTCCACAGTTTCCTATTCTCTTTGCACCAGTTGGAGGTCTATGTATTAAATGTTTCTACAGCCAAAAGAAGTTTCTCTAATGAGGGTTGAGAAGGACCCTACTCTATCTGAATGAAGATAAAAATTTAAGAGACAGTTTAATATTATGATCACTTAGTAGCATAATAATATTAGGTTCTCCTCTAGGGTTTAGGACCTAGCCAGCCACAGGATTTGACGCAGTTAACAATACCAGTACCAGGCATGAGTTCTCTCTTTAAAACTATTGCTTGGCTATTGCCACAACATTAATGCCACTACGGCACCAGTGGACACGACTAGCTGGAGAAGCAATTAATTTCGATCACAGGATACAACAATTGAGTAAGACTATTGATTATTTTTCTCTCCAGGATAGCATGCATAGAGCCATCCAGCATTATGAAAGATAGCCAACAGGGAGCAAGATTCCATATTCCATAGATTGAATTCTTCAGGTCCTTTGATGCAAACACATAGTATTTTCCACTATCACCTCTAATCATCAAGTTCTAAAGGGGAATGAAGATCAGTGGCAACACTTTGTAATGTTTGGCATGTCTATGGGGCCCTCACTGACCAACAATTTAAGAAGAGGCAGCCCATACCTGACACTGGACTTTTTATTTTATAGCCCGTGATGTCTGGGAGAGGCATTGCTTATAAGCCCTCATTATAGAGTAGCATCATTTAAACTCCTTTTATATATGATGTATGCATTTTAGAAATATTCTTCAGTAGTAGGTTTCTATATGGGTTTTTCAAAGGTCTTTTTTTATTATATGCTTTCGTTATTTAAAGCAATTTTTTTTTTTTTTGGTTTTTCGAGACAGGGTTTCTCTGTGTAGCTTTGCGCCTTTCCTGGAACTCACTCTGTAGCCCAGGCTGGCCTCGAACTCACAGAGATCCACCTGGCTCTGCCTCCCGAGTGCTGGGATTAAAGGCGTGCGCCACCACCGCCCGGCTAAAGCAATTTTTAAGTTTAAATATATTCAAAGTTCTCTAATGTTAGTTATGCCTTCCCATTATTCCTCCTCTATCCTGCCTCCCATCTTCCACCTCATTTAAACATTCCTGTTCTTTTATTCAGCTTCCTGGTTCTTACCACTTACATTCTATTATCCTACCTTAAATTCCTCCATGGCACTTTCTTATTTTATGACTTATAATGGTACTCCAATTTAAGAACACTAATCTAAATATTCAATATTCAATGTATGAGAGAGAATATGTGGCATTTTTCTTTCTGGGTCTGGGTCACCTCAATCAGAATGATTATTTCCAGGTCCATTCATCTACTTGCAAATTTCATTCATTTTTCTTTTTTTAAACTTCATTTGAAACTGGATAATAATAATAATAATAATAATAATAATAATAATAATAATATAAACATTCTATTACATAAATGTACCATGTTTTCATGATCCTTTCATCAGTTGTGGACATTTAGGCTGTTTCTATTTCCTGACTAATGTGACGAGAGCAGCAATGAACATGGCTTATGGAGTACTTTTGTTGTAGGATATAGAATTCCTTGGGAACATGGCCAGAGATGGTATAGCTGGATCATAGGATGTCTATTTCTAGCTTTCTGAGGAACCACCACACTGATTTCCATAGTAGCTCATGAGTTTGCACTCCCACAAATAACAAACAACTGTTTCCATTTCCCCGCATCAGTTCCAGCATTTATTGTCACTCATTTTCAATATTAGCCATTCTGAATGGTGTAAGAAAAATCTCAAAGCAGTTTTGAATTACATTTCCCTGATGGCCAAGGATAACATTTAAAATAACATAAAAGGTAACATAAAAATGAAAACAGAAAAGAGAAACAAATGTTTTAGCTTTCTATTTAGTTTCTCACCCAGTTTTTAATTGAGTTGTTTGTTTCCTTGGTGTTTAGGTTTTGGAATTTTGCACATTTGGACTAGTTAGGGTTCCTGTTGCTGTGGTAAAACACCATGACTAAATGCAACTTGGGAAGGAAAGGATTTATTTCAGGTCTTCCTTCATCACTGAGGGATGTCAGGGAGCTGGCTGTCAGGAAATGGTGTAAAGGCCATGGCAGAGTGCTGCTGACTGGCTGGCTTGTTTTGCATTGCTTGCTCAGGCACTTGCTCAGACACTTTGATACAATCTGGAACAACTGCCCAGGTTTGCCACTACACACAATGATCTTGGCACTCTCACATCATCATTAATCAAAAAATCCAGGGCTGGAAATATGGCTGAGTAATTAAGAGCACTGGATGCTCTTCCAGGGGGGCCTAGGTTCAATTCCCAGCATCCACAAGGCTGCTAAAACCATCTGTTAGTCCAGTCTGAGGGGATCCAATACCCTGTTCTTGTCTCTAAAGGTACTGCATGAACATGGTTCATAAGTATACATTCAGGAAAAATATCTACATGCATAATAATTATTATTAATGATGATGATAAAATCTTAAAAATGAAAATTTCCTATGGACTTACATAGTGGCAATCTGATTGGAGACATTCCGTCAATTAAGATCACCTCTTTCTAGATATGTATGGGTTTATGTCACATCGATAAAAACTTATCAGGACAATTTTCTACATAGTAAACCTCTATGAGATGGATAGCTGGTAGGAGGTTTTTTTTTTTCTTATTATGTAGGCTGCTTCTTCACTTGAATGAATGATGGTGTCTTTTGCTGTACAGAACTTTCTAGTTTCAAGAGATTCCCTTTAGACAATTATTTGGCTTAATAATTGTTCTTCTGGAGTCTAGTTCAGAAAACCTTTTCCTGTGCCAATAATTTCAGGTGTATTCCCTACTTTCTTCTGTAACAGACTTAAGGTCCTTGGCCCATTTGGAATTCATTTTTACGCGAAGTGAGAGTTGAGACTCTGATCTCATCCCTCTGTATGTAGCTAACCAGTCAGAACAGCAGCGTTTGTTAATGATGTTTTCTTTTCTCCAATGTGTACTTTGCCTCTCTTTTCTGAAAACCAGGTATGTGTTTGACGTGTGTATGTACAGGCATGCCACATCATGCCCATGGAAGTCAGAGGACAACTTGTAAGTTGGTGCAATTCTTCCACCATGTGGAGACTGGCAATGAAACTGTGGGCGTCAGGCCAAGCCGACAACACACCATTGCTCACTGAGCCATCTCACTGGTCCTGGTTTTACATTTTAAAGTTGATTTTCATACTGGTATGTTTTCAGAAAGCTTACTTCTTCTAATAATCCACAAAGGGATGAAATTTAAATAGCGCATGTTCACTTCAGACACAAGCATGCTATTTCTTTATCACTTTTTAATTTCATGGAGACATTTTTTAGAAACAACCAGATAGAATATGGGTAGAAGTACATTGGTCTGTTTTGTTAATGCAAATTCGTGTTTTTAGTTTACTCACATAATAATTAAGTTTATAATTCCTATTACCCTGCCTTGGGGTGGGTAACTCAAGTATTTCCCCTTCATCTTCTAAATAACAGTAACAAGAGAACAACCATTTTTGAAGAAGCTCACAGCATTTTATTGTGCTTCTTTAAACACATATGGATATGAATGCCAGCTCTATGACATTATAGGATAGTATTCATTATTACAGTCATTTATCATTTGGAAGTCTGTTATCACAGGAAGAATGCTAAACTATTCCAAAGGGGGAAATGGATCATTTTTATGAACAATTTCCCACTCCGAAGGGGAAACACATTGCAAACTTTTTTGGTTTTTCTATTACATAACATAAGGCCCATTTGAAGTTAGCTATAAATACGCTAATTCCAGATTCAATCTGGAGAGATGAACTGGGATATGGAACAGATGGCAATGGAGCTAATAACCTCTGATCAAAGACTGGAAATCCCAAAATGGAAGGAAATCTGGCTTTATAACCTATCTTACTATTGATGGAGCACCAGGAGGTTGTTAACATTTGTATGTCTGGAAAAATGTGGACTAAGATTTCCTTAAAACTTCCTACAGGAAGTGGTACCTATTTATGAATCCAGCCGTTAACAAGTTCTAGATGGCCAGACTCTGCTTCAAATAAGATAGAGCTAGGTGAGCTGCCTAGTGGTGTGACAGGTACCATTATGGCATCTAGTCCAAAAGGTTAATAAGTGTAGTGGGTAGCCATTCCAGCTTTGATCTGGGACTGGCGGGTGAGAGAGATTTACCCTGACTGTGGGCCAGGCAGGAAAACTTTAGCAACAAATGGCGTCCAACGTGGTGGCAAGAGTTTCCACCTAAAAACTGAGAAAAAGGATTCTAAAACGGAGCTAAAAACAGTTCCTAATTGTCTCTCTCAAATGAGCGGCAGCTGCTGGTTTGAGCTACTGGCGGGTTGCTGGCGTGCGCGCTCGACTTGCAGTATGGCAGGAATGAGGCCTCTGCAAGTGGCACATTAAGCTACATTGTGGATTTAGCCTTTGCTAGTACAAAACAAAAAAAGAGGTTTCTGGGCTACACGCTGCTTGGATAAAAGCATAGACCCACGATAGCTCCCAGAGCTGGTGGAAAACATACCACACCATGTTGGGAAGCTGAGGTGGGCGGAGCCAGCAGCCACAGCTGCTACAGCTTAAAGCAACAGATTCACAATAAGACAGATTCAGATGTAATAGTTTAAAATGTGTGTAAAATATACGTAGGCTTAAAAGAGACAAAAAAAGGTGATATATACAGTATAGAAACAAATACATGGTTTAAAAAAATAAAGTCTTTAAAGAGACAGTAAAATTAATATAAAAAATAAGCCACGTAGAGATGACTATTACACAGAGAGTCTGGATTGTGTTGTCTTTGGGATTCTTAACTACAGAGAGATGTTTGATTATAAAGAAAGCTGAGTTAAACCAGTACGTATATTTTAAAGATACTTTGACTTCAAAATTTGGATGTAAGGATATGTTGCTTTGGAAAAGAGTCTCTTTTGTTTCCACAAAAAGCAAGAGGCTATGGATTTGTTCCAGAGTAAGATACATCAGGTTTGACCAGCCAAGGCCCCCTAAAAGGTCTCCGATGACACCATGGCCCAGATGATCCAACATCCAGAACCGTTTCAAGACAACTGGCTCAGATGATACAGCCTCACGGACTACTCCATGATCCTAAAATTTTCTTTGTTTCCCCAAAAGATACAGCGCCCCCCTCCAGCAGGAAATAGTAAGAGAAGCTACGCCCAAATTCCCAAATATACCAAGCTGACTTTGGAGATGTGTAAAGGTTAAAACCTTCCTTTTTAAGAAAAGAAAAGGGGAGGTGCTGTGGGATGGTCTGTATGTCAAATGTGTTGCTGATTGGTCAATGAATAAATCACTGATTGGCAGTGGCCAGGCAGGAAGTATAGGCGGGACTAACAGAGAGGAAAATTGAGAGAACAGGAAACTGGAAGGGGAGACACTGCCAGTCGCCATCAGGACAAGGAAGATGTAAAGTACCGGTAAGCCACAAGCCACGTGGCAAGGTATAGATTAATAGAAATGGATTAATTTAAGCTGTAAGAACAGTTAGCAAGAAGCCTGCCACGGCCATACAGTTTGTAACCAATTAAAGTCTCTGTGTTTACTTGATCGGGTTTGAGCGGCTGTGGGACTGGCGGGTGAGAGAGATTTGCCCTGACTGTGGGCCAGGCAGGAAAACTTTAGCAACAAATAAGTAGTGCTCCATTACAAGCTTCTGTTCATTTGTGACTTGGTGGTAAATGTATTCCTCATAATGAAAGTAGTCATCATATAAATACTAAACTTAGCTCAAAATTGTCAGTTGGGACCAGTAAACAAACAAGAGAGGAAAAGTAAAATGCAAGTTCCCACAACTAGGGGTGATTTTTCTTTCAAGAGAGAACAAATAAAATGTTGGTACAAAGAGCAGGCCATGTGAAACTAATGTCTTTCCTTCCAAATGTGTTACAATGATAAAGGAAGATGAGGTTCTTGCAAAAGTAGAATGATAGACCTTGGCCTTTAAAAAATTCTTCCCTATGAATAAATGAAGAAGTATTAACAGCTTTCAGATGAGGAGTAATTTGTTAAAGGTACAGTCCTAAGAGTTCAGTCTTCAGCGTAAGGTAGATTTGAAAGGGATAAAAACCGAAGAAGTTTAAGGGGGAAAAATGTCAATGGAATGAAATGCTCTGAAGTGAGTTAGAAGCACAGGGAATAAGAAATGACCTTTCAACTGACAATTAATCATTCAGCTGTGAAATATAATTTCTATATGTTTATAGTTGGAAATAAGTCTTTATGAGGTTGAAGTTTTCCCTCATAATCTTGAAGTGATACATTAACATTAAGTTAAGGGTAAGGTTCTAAGTCACCAACAGAAAGAAAATGTCCTCATGTATTGGGGTAAATCAGAAGGACATCCTTTTTTCTTAAATATAGCTGCTTAATTAAACAGTGGGATGAGAAATAGTGAGTAGATTGCTGGGGTGCATTTTAAAAACACACACACACACACACACACACACACACACACACACACACACACACACAATTTAAAAACAAAATCCACTTTTTCTGGACTCTTGAGTAGATGGTACATGGCACTGTTGATGGCAATAAATGAAAACTAGAAAACACTCTTGCTTTCAAGTAGGCCAGTTATTGGGCCAAGGACATTCACATGAACTACCTGCCTTGTTTGATTCTCAAACTACTACCGGAAGGGTATTTTATTACTGCTCTCATTTTCCAAGTTTTGTAGAAAAGTTAGTCATATCCATTATATATAATCATATAGTAGGAAATTTGTGTTCATTTGGAAGCCAATTATCCACTGTAAGCCTGTCTCTTTCTCCTAACTTTGGAAGCTAAAAGAAGTAATGTATCCTAAAAATAATTAGGCAGCTTTTTTTTTATATCATCACTTGAATTTCAATTTCCGCACAGTTAATTACACTTGAAGTAAAAATGAATAAAATCGGCTGTTAGGTGAAAACTAGGTTTTTTTAAAAAAAATTTTTCTGCTTTTTCTGAATAGTAAAAAAAAATAATGGTGTTGAAATCAACACCTTATTTATTTTGTTGGTTATTCTTGTGAAAAAACACATAACTCTTTTTAATAGGAATATTATTATCACATAATGCCATGATACTTCTCATTTAAGATTAAATAATGAAATAATAAGTATAAAATAATGACTGAAATAAACCCTTGTCTCTCCAAGTTGTTTTTGGCCAATGTTTTATTAAGGAACAGAAAGGAACAAGGACATAACTAAACTTAAAATGAGAAGCTGTATCTTTTACACATTAACTTATTTTGTATGTCGTGACTGAGGACTTTACTCAGTCATAAGCCTAAGTCATGTTTCTTTTACCATGAGGGTTCTGAGGTTCAAAGTCTGCTCATTAGGCATGGCCACATGCTACTTTCCATGTTGAGACCTCCCACAAGCACCATGAAAATATTTTAATATGGCCACACTGTTAGTAACTTTATCATTAATGGAAACTTCACTGATATTTTACTTTAGTCAATTTTTTTATTATGGGCAATACAAATATTGTAATTGTTTGTATTGGTACTTATAAAATGTAAAGTACAATATTCTGTAAACTCAAATCATATTGTTTTCCACAAATATTTATTTCAGTAATAAAGTAAAATAATTATTATTATTTATCAAAGCTTAGTACATCTAGACTTTGTGCCACAGGCTTCATCTACAATAGCTCTTTGCTATTATTTAATTTTTATCAGCTTTTACTTAAACCTCTTTGAAAACTCAGAATGTTACTTCTCTTATCCAAATCCTATAACCACAATCTAGTTGTGAGACACAAACTTGATGAAAGTTGGTAGTGGAATATCCTAATGATACTTAACCATGAGTATATAGACTGATACGGTTATCAAAAAACATAGTTGGGAATACAGCCCAGAGAACTTACGTAGTAGTGGCCAGGTCTTGAGTTCACCCCAAATAGTGAAAACAGTGCATGAAGCATCTGCACTCTCAGAGCTAAAAGCAGCAGAAGACCAAATGACTAAGTGTAATGTAATACTAATGCAAAAAGAGGACACATTAGGAAATAAAGAATTATGGAGTCATATATGATTCACAAACGGGGATGTTTGGACTTTCACCTTTCACATTTGGGGGTTTTATATTTCTTCCTCTAACTTCCCTAACCAAGGCTTCCTCTGTCCTATGATAAGAGTGGCTATCCTTGTCTTCCTCCACATCTTGGAGGAAATGATTTTAGCTCTTTTGTATCCTGTTTGAAGTTGGCGATGATTTTGTCTATATAGACATCATTATGTTTATGGGTAATTACTTTGTTGCATAATTTGTTGAGTGCTACTTTCTTTTATGTCCATAAAAGAATATTTAATTTTATCAAATATGGATATGATAAGATAAAAAGGTCAATTGTTGAATCTACTTATAAAAAGGAACTACTTGTTTTACATAGGATAAGTAATGAAATTTTTTTGTCTGAGTTTATCAAATGTTACTGGACTGGACATTGTTATTATATATAATGGAGTTTTTTTTTCTGAACTTGTCAAATGTTAATGGACTAGACACCGTTAATGTAATTCTTGACTATATATATTGTATATACTTATTGGATATAGTTTTTCTTGTATTAGTTATAAGCTTTTTTAAATTTTAGACAAAAAAGGGGAAATGTGGTGGTATTGTGTTCCCCAATATTGTGTGACCCTAATAAACTTATCTGGGGTCAGAGAACACAACAGCCACTAGATATAGAAGCCAGAAAATGGTGGCACTCACGCCTTTAATCCTATCACTTGGGAGGCAGAGAACCATCCAGATCTCTGTGAGTTTAAAGCCACACTGGAAACAGCCAGGCATGGTGACTCACGCCTTTAATCCCAAGAAGTGAGCCTTTAATCCCAGGAAGTGATGGCAGAAAGCAGAAAGGTATGTAAGGCGTGAAAACCAGGAACTAGGCAGGTTAATCTTTTAGGTTTTTGAGCAGCACAGTTCAGCTGAGAGGCATCCAGTCTGAGGAAACAGGATCACCTGAGGAATTGGCCAGGTGAGGTAGCTGTGGCCTGTTCTGCTTCTCTGATCTTCCAGCATTCGCTCCAATACCTGGCTCCAGGTTTGTTTTTATTAATAAGACCTTTTAAAATTCCTGCTACATCCAAATGTTTGTTCTGTATCTGTTGAGAAAACAGACAACTTTCAGATAATTCTTCTATAACTGATGCTGGAATCTATGGGCAGAAAAATGAAATGTGCACTGTCTCATAGTTTGTACAACAGTGTATTGAAAATAGACCCAAAGTCTAAAATAAAAGCTGAAACTGATTTAGAAAAAACATAGGTAAAATCCCTTAGGCAGTGAATGCAAGAGCACAGGATTTCAAAGGTGGTTTTCTTTCATGCATATATTTAACGATTGCCTTCTCTCTACGCTGCAGCTCTGTACACAGTTGACTTCTCATGTCAAAAGTTTCTGCAATATAAAGATTGCAGATATTCCCTTCAGGGGTCCACAATAGAAAGAATCCCAAGGGCATTGTTTCCATGATCATTGGTTTAGGACAAGAATGATATGTGACATTGAAGCAAAGAAATACCCTCCTCTGTCCCTTCCCCAGTTACTGGCTAACTGTGAAATGCCCTAACCAGGATACAGGCAGTCCTTCCTCCTGGGCTGCAGGTAAAGGAAGATTTACTGCATTATACCTGATTTCCTGAGCAATCGAAGTGGATTTTAGTGCATGTAGATTCTTGTTGATAGAGAATATCTTTCTGGTCTATATTATTATTATTATTATTGCCTTTTGTCTCGTGGGTGATTTGCTTTAACGCTTCAGTCAGACCTTTAATGAGATAAATCCTATTTTTATTTTCATACTGTTCTTTATTTTTAATCTCTTGTCCTTTGAGTATGTAGAAAAATATTAGAAGGAAAAGTAAGTAATTTTAAAAGCTATTGTCTTCTGTCTAGTCATGTATGAATATATCATGTGAGTTTGTATTTGCGATCATGAACATAAAGGTCATATCCATTATCAGGACTTTTCCTATCAGATCCATGGGAAGGAGGTACAGTGAAACTCAAAGCAAATGAGACAATAGTACTGAAAAAGCCATCACAGAGCTCTAACAATGCACTTGATGTTTGGATGTCCAGTGCATGCAGCTCATTGTATGCATTCATTGTGATTTTGGTATCTTGTTTATATAAAATACAGCTTTTGTTTTTCAGGATAATGATTGATTTAGGTTAATCATTCCGTAGTTCATCATTCACAAAATCTGTTTGAATGTGCATGGTCTTCTGGCATACAGAATTTCAAGTTTAAGATGATTTGACAATATTCTTTGTTTTATGGAAGAAAAGGAGCTATCTATACTATGTTGCATATTCTTATTTTTTAGAATGTTTTACTTTGTCATTAGATATACTATATAATTAATGTATGTATATAATTTATATGTACTTTAATTATATATATTACATATATAAATGCCTGTTTCCTTTGAAACCGTTTACAGGACAAGGCTTAGACTTTCACTGAAGCTATACCTTGACTTTTACCAATGAGATAATCTTTTAAACTTTGCCAGTATTTTTGGAATGAGTTTTTCTGTTCTGTTTTTATTTTTTTCACTTGGTCAAGTAGTAAATGATTTTCTGTAGATTAAAAAGTGATTTCCAGGATAGTGAGATGTTTCACCAGATAAAGTCTCTTGTTTCCAAGATTGAGGGTCTGAATTTGAATCCAAGGGTCCACATGGTAGATGGAGAGAACTCATATCTACAAGGTGTCTTCTGACCTCCTCATGTTTGATTTGGCATGTGTGTACACACATGTATATATGTCACATACACACAAAACAAAAGGTAAATGTACTAATTTTCGAAGTAACTTCAGCTGTTCAATTTTTGAGATTAACATATTCTATATTTTCATTTTTGTTGTTGAGGTTGTTTTTTTGAAGACAGAAACTACAGTGTTGTGCCTGTGAGACAGGCAAGAAAATATAGGCACACATATACTCCACATGCTACTCATCAGGAGATGAGACGTTCTGCCATGTATCTTCCCAGTCATACTATGAGGACAGAATATGTAAAAACAGAGTTAATCCTTTATATTGTGACTGATGACTGGAGTAGGGTAATTTAAAATGCATTATCTGGTCAACAAACTACTGCAAAGGATAACACATTTGCGCCGGGCGGTGGTGGCGCATGCCTTTAATCCCAGCACTCGGGAGGCAGAGCCAGGTGGATCTCTGTGAGTTCGAGGCCAGCCTGGACTACCAAGTGAGTTCCAGAAAAGGCACAAAGCTACACAGAGAAACCCTGTCTCAAACCCCCCCCTCAAAAAAAAAGAATAACACATTTGGTTTGATAGGAGTATATAAAAATTCATGTGACTTATATATGTTTTGTCCTTGTATTCTTAGAGAGATGGGGCTTTAAGTGGCAAAGGCCTGTTTTAAATCTTTTATGTTTTACTGTCTTTAATATTACCTCAGATCATTCCACTTTCAGTAACCTAAGTTTCTTAGTGGATGTGGAGAAGTTAAACACTGAGGATTTGTCTCTCGCACATCAATTTTCTTGTTCAACTCTATGGTGTTTAACAATCTTTAAAATAGTACTGTGACAAGTCTAGCAATTACCTAGAACTCTTCATCACATTTTCAAATAAATGGAAAATGGGAAGATGTCATATACTTCATATCCCTATTATTGCTTGTGTCATCTGTACTTGAATCCACTTTCATACCATCACATAATATTTAAGCCCATCCCAGACAGCATATCATGTTATCTGTAAATTTGGGGTAAGGTACCTCTTAAGCTTGAGATGCTTTGTTTGGCTCACAATGATTTCTCCCTCTTAAAGGCAAATGGGATAGCTTTGTGGCACCTGCTGTATATCTCCTCCGTATTTATCTCTAGGCCTTTTGTTTTTTATCACCTAAAACTTTTTATGATGATTTGTTTTTTTTTGTTTTTGTTTTTGTTTTTGCTTGTTTGTTTTGTTTTTTCTGACAATGGGATCACACTTGGGCTTTGTATAAAACAGAACAAAAGAGTTGAAAGGCTAAAACCTCCTTGCCTTGTCTCACTACCTCACTTACTATTGGCATCCTGTAAACACGGCTCATATAAGCTGGGGCTTGAGAACCCTTCTTTCAGAATCTGCTTTAAAGGGAGAAAAACAATCACACTCTGTGAAGAATGAGATCAAGTATCAATTATGTGTTGGCATTTGTAATTGTCTTAACATTTGAGTAGACTATTATTTTATTATGTATTGCAAATCAGAACTGAGTACTCTCCCCTGTCTATTGTTTGAAGTCTTTTAAAATAAACTTATATATGGAGCTTAAATACATATAGACATTCCTTCCATATCTATCTCCTTAACTTACTTGTTATTGGTGTTGTTTAAATTGGGTTGTTTTTCATATGTTATTTTACTGATTACACCTCAAGTCACGGTTTAATGAAATTTTATCCCTGATTGATTAGTATTTAGAAATAGAAACTTGATTGGAATCAGATTTTATTTTTCATTTTCCTGGAAAAACTACTCCGAATGTGTTTCATAGACTGCACTTATCAAGAGGCATGTAATGAAAATGTCTATTTCTCATTTTTTTTTTTTGGTGTTGTTAGTAGTTGTGAATAAGGGCTTGGATCCATTAGATACTTAGGGGTTGCAAAATATTGATAATGTGACATAATGGTTCATTTTTCTTAACTTGAAATATTATAATAAAATAAACCTTTTCTGTATTATTCCTGAAGTTCTTTAAGGGTAGAGTTCATATATAGTCAGCATAAAAATCTTGATTTACGCCGGGCGGTGGTGGCGCACGCCTTTAATCCCAGCACTCGGGAGGCAGAGGCAGGCGGATCTCTGTGAGTTCGAGGCCAGCCTGGGCTACCACGTGAGTCCCAGGAAAGGCGCAAATCTACACAGAGAAACCCTGTCTCGAAAAACCAAAAAAAAAAAAAAAAAAAATCTTGATTTACTTCCTTTGCTAACCACTTTCTAAAAGTAATTTGTGCCCTAGTTCCTTCCATAGTAGCAGTCAAACACATTTCAGAGCAAATGACTTTTGCCGGCTCTCCATATATACGAAGTGCATTATGCACTTTTTCTTATCAATGGCCCAGATGCTCGATCATGTTTCACTTGTAGACTTCCACGTAGTGAGTCATTTTTAACATAATTCTGGTGTTACTTTATATATCACTCCCCTGATATCTGGTACATCAAGATGTCCTGGGCTCACTTGGTACATTTCTGTGTCAGATCTGGAGTCATCCATTTTCCAGGGAATTTGGGATCCATTTAATGATAGCATTTGAAAGGCAAAGTCTGTCAATTAAGGTACAGTTGGCTATTGGTTTTGATACTGATCTTAATTTTTTTTAAATTTTTAACTTGACAAGGCTAGGATGTTTGGCTTTGAGAAAATAAAAAGCTGAACTCTGAAATGTTTTTATAGTTGTTTTGTCTGTAGTATATATTTAAATAGACAAACTCCCAAATAACTGTGCTAGAACCACCAGAAATATGATATTTTTGATATTTATTTTAAGGAGTTGCTATTTTATATATTTTAGCATATTGTAAAATTACAAATCCAAATTCTGTCTTAAAATTAATGCATATTTAAATAAATTTCTCTTCATTTTTCCTACCACCTGCTTTTCCAGTGTTGATTATGATTCTTTCATTTTTAAGGTTATTTTAAACTTTTTATTATATATATTATTACCTATATATTTTATAAATTTTGTATTTATTGTGCATCAAATATATGTTTCATATATTTCCTTTTCCCCAAGACTTTCGTCTCTGCCTTTATCTTTCCAAGTAAATATTTACACTGTTATGAATTATTTTTTTCAGGTTTCATCACTCTTTTTTTGTTTATTTTTTGTTTTTTTTCAAGACAGGGTTTCTCTGTGTAGCTTTGGTGCCTGTCCTGTATCTCACTCTGTAGACCAGGCTGGCCTTGAGCTCACAGACATCTGCCTGGCTCCGAGTGCTGGGATTAAAGGTGTGCGCCACCACTGCCCGGCCTCATCACTCTTAATCTTGGTGGTGTTTTGAATGTATGGTGCTGTCTGTGAATACTTGAATGGCTGCCTATCTCATATGGCTTTAATTATCTGATTATATTGTTTAATATTTCTCTTCAGAAAAGGTTAACTAAGAGGAGTGAGTATTCCTATTATCATTATTGAAAATCTTCTAGTGCTTTCTTGTTACATTGCTGTTCTGCTGACTTTTTAGTTACCATCATGGGACAGAAATCATCTACTAATTTATTTTTTAAGAAAAGAATGATAATGTCAGATTCCATTTCTGCAACTAAGGAGATACCAGAGATTTGAGTTTTTCTATCTGTGTGTAGAGTACATGAGTGAGTTTTCTGTTATTGAAATATGCCTGAAAATTGTTTATTACAGTTTTTAAAAAAATACTATTGTGAACATCAGTTTACTAGAGGTGAAATTTTTTCCAGTGTAATTTTTCCTTTGGCATGAACTTTGTCCAATACTAAGGATAGTTTTGGTTGCCATTTGACAAAATATCCTGGAAAGAGCTACATCTGCCTTGTATTCTGAAATATTTTCAGTACTTGGAGAATCTACTATTTCAGAGTTTCACGTAATAATCAGATGAAAGTGTTAGAATTTGATTCATCTTTGTTGGGAAACATTTTACTAGTTTTTTTCTTTCTATGGAAATTGATGTGTTTAAGGTCTCTGCTGCTATTTGAGTTAACATTGGTAGATGGCTTCGAAAATGACTCATTTTATGTGGATTTCACTGAAAGTTGTTCAAAGGATTAGCACCACAAGATACTCCTCTGTTGGCTGGCTTGTTTCTCGTTATTTTTATTCCAGGTGTTTGAGCTTTCCTGTTGGTTTTTAGAGTAGTTTAGCTGGTAGGTTTTGGTTGCCTGTGGATTTTGCAACCAGCTTTAAAATTTATTAGTTTTATTGATGCTTTTCTTCCTGCCTCTGCTCTGTTGTGTTTTTCATTATGTTTTAGATTTATGTGTTGCTCACTGGCCTCCTTTATTTGTTTGCTTTTAATACATATTGAGACAAGTATGTAAGGGCAATACTTTTCACTAATAACTGCATTGGCTTTATAGGATAGAATTTTGGATTTCTTCATTCATTCTCTGTTTTGTACATTTCTTTTGAACCAAAAGTTGTATTTTAACCTCCAAATAAAAAAAACTATTTAGGATTATGTAGCTGTTGTGCCTTCAGGTATTGTTGCACTTTTTTTTAATAATTATTATTTCTATGCTTGTATCTAGATCTGTTCTGTTTGAGGTATCTGTTGATGCATTATTATTATTATTATTATTATTATTATTATTATTATTATTAATGTGCAATTGAAAAGAATATATGCTTCTACTATGAAGGCTTGGAGTTGAGAATATCTGTAATCTTTATTGACAATTTCATTCATTCTTCTACATCCTTGCTGAGTGTTTTTTTTTCATTTTCCCATCCTCATCCTTAAACAGAGGAGTATGTGGTAAAGACTTAGTCTATCACTAATATGTTTCTTTCTCCTTGCACTTTGCTGCTGTCTATCTTGTAGAAGTTGCTGATGTTATATTTTGTGCATAGATATTAACAACACTGTCATCATCTTCTCTGAGAATTGCAGTGCTGACAAAATTGATGCCATTATTATTTATTAGCCCCTCCCCTGTGTGTGTGTGTGTGTGTGTGTGTGTGTGTGTGTGTGTGTGTGTGTGTGTGTGCAAGTCAGAGGATAGCCTCAGGTGTCATCCTCAGGGACACCATCAACATCGTTTGAGATAGAGTCTCTCCATTGGCTCATAAATTAATCAAGCCTGGCTGGCCAGTGAGCCCTGGAGACACTCCTGTCTCTAGTTTCCAGTGACAATATACCTGGCATTTTTACGTGAGTTCCAGGGCTTCATCTCAGGTCTACACACAAGCAAAGCAAATGATTTAGTGGCTAAGCCATCTACCCATTCACCAGTATTCGTCTCTTTATAAAATATCATAATTGTCACACTTGATTTACTTATTTTTCTAATTTTCCTTCATTTTAAGCACATCTTTTTCAATGTTTTTATTTGAGTCACTGTTGTAGTTGTACTTATGTTGAGTATAATAGTATAATAATGTTCAGTTTTGCTTTTATAATCAAACAAACCGAACTCCTCCTTTTAAAAATTTTGCTTTTATTTATATACCAAATATTTGGCATCCATTTGTTTTGTTGGGATTGTGAGGCATTGTCTCATGAAATAGTTTATAATATTTTGAAACTAGGAATTACTCTTCATCAGATTCTTAAATGCTAAGATAACAAATTTGTGATACCACATGTAGCTAAATGTCGGTTTTTACACACAGACACACCGAAAGTGAGAGAAATAATAGCCTGTATGTGGATACATGTATTTATACATATGTACATACATATACATATATATCCTATAAAATGTTCATTACTCTATAATCTATATTATACACTATCTTCTTTTTATTAAGTATTATTGGTATTTTTCTTAGAAAACACATAATTGAAATCAGAATATTCATACAATTCACTGTGCAGTCTATCGTTCTAATTTTTTTTTTTTTTGGTTTACCATCTGTAATTCTCTACTATAAGTACCACTGAGTTTAATTTGCAACTCCTTTTTTTTCAGAATTAGGAGGTATAAATACTCTCTTAATTCACCATTTCATTCATGAAGCATATTTTATTTCTTCCTGCTTTACTTTTTGTGCTCCAATGTGGACAGTTACACTGTATCTCCATATCAGAGCACTTTCTCATTCTGTCAGAGTCTATGACTCAGCACTGATGTGTCCTCTCAGTTCTTTGCTTACTGCATATTAATATGCAACATGAATTCTTATGTCGCTTGTTCCCCAATCATTTTGATTCATGAAGCTCATTCCTCATGATGTGATCATGGCAACATCGTCTCTTAGTGGTGTAATGTTATTAATAGTAACTCTCCAGCCTGCACATTGGAGAATTGACTTGATGTAAAACTCTTCCTGATGGTCACTCATTTCCTTGTTTAATTTACTGAGTTGCTCACTATTTTATAACATAAAGTCAAATGCCTAATAACACTGACTTTCTCTTTAGTGACTTTCTTATCATGAAAAGATACTCAAATCTGTATTTTGACTCAGGTATTTTGACTAGAAACAAGTGTGTTTGGGTAGTTTCTCAATTGACATATCCTGTGGCATATTCTGAATATATGGCTTTAGAGATTTTCTTCTCCCTACTTTAATTTAAACGTGAATTGATTATTTTTAAAATGGTTTGGTGCCGCTGTTGTGGGCAGATGACAAAGCCCAGAGGGACTGTGTAAAAAGGAGGTGAGGTCTGAATACATGAGTATTATCGATATAGCATGACCATGTCAAGGACCAATACTTCAAATCCATAGGAAATTGGCAAATCCTTCCCAGTATGGGTTGGACTCAGAATGCCAAAGCCTTCCTTATGGCCAAGGACAAGTGTTTGTGAATGACTGACCAGTATATACAAAACCCAGCAACTGAAACTGCTCCTTCTGGAAGTTTACAGCCTGAGAGTGCTCCGGTAGGAAGACCTTCCTCTGAGACTAGCTAACCCCACCCTCCATGTTATACATGATAGACTCTTGGGGGTTCTGGTTTTGTTTCAGTAGTTGGTGCCACTTCATGAGACTCCCCACAGCCCAGGTGACCCCAACTTTTCTGCACATGTGTCTGTATGTCTGCATTTCCTTCATTTACTGCCCCTAGTGAGGTTCCTAGGACCAAGATGTTCTAGATGCAGCACATTACTTTAAATTACTTTTCAGAGATACATGTTTTACGTGGTAGATTTTTGTTAAAGTCTATATATTTCTTACTTTCTGTACTATTCTTGTTTTAAATTTCTCTTTAGTCATCAGATTTTCATCTTTTAAGTTATACTTTCTTATGCATTGTACATTTGTGGTTCTTTGTTCTCCTATATTAATTTTTCAGTTGAAATTACAGTTTATTCTCTGCTCCTATACATCATTTCAAATGCATTCCCTTCTGATCTGTGTGGGGTTTATTCATCACTTTGTCATTTTGTTAGATATCGTCTTGTTTGAATAGACTGGAATTTAGTTTTCATCTCTACTATAGCCTTCTCTACTGGGGTTTTAGTCCCAGATATAATTTTATGTCTTATTATTCTTTTTATTAATAATAACTTTCAATTTGAGTTTTCTCTTTTGGTGGGAAATTAGTTTCATTGAACTTTTAGAAGAAATGAAGAGTACAGAGATAATTTTAAACCCATGTGACTCTGACTTGGTGGAATTTTAAAAGTGGGTTGTATTGTAACACTATGAAATCTTCCAAACTAATTTTTCTTATTGGTTTTTAACTGCACTTTCTCTTCTCTGAGTTCCTGTTGTCCCTGCTCCGTGAAACTTAGATATTTTTTTATTTTATCCTTTGCAAGTTTTCCTCAGTAAAAGAGTCTATCCTGGGAAAGAATTTCAGCTCATTATCTGTGTAAACAAATCTTCCAAAGTATCAATCTTCACTCAAATAAGTTTTATTTTTTAGAGGTTTTTGAAAGTAGATGTAGAAGTGGCCTACTCTTTATATGTAAAATAAAACACCATTCTTGTTTAATATCATTGATTAATCAAGTAAGATTTAAGTTTTGTTTCAATTTTGAAAATACAAGAGTATAAAAATGCATCGTAGTGGTTACTTTCTGTTGCTATGATAAATCACCATGGCCAAAGCTGTTCACAGAAGAAAAGGGTTGTTTTGGCTTATGGTTATAGGAAGTTAGAGTCTATAATAGCAGCGTAGAGGCAGTAGGCAAGCACAGCATCTGAAGCAGGATGCTGAGTGCTCTCATCTTGACCTGCAAGCACTAAGCAGGGGGTGGAGGAGAGACAGAGAGATGTAGAGACAGAAAGAGAGATTACTGGATATGGCACCAAGTTTTAAAACTTCCTCCCAGTCTTGTGTTTTCCCCACAAGGCCACACTTCCCTAAACCTCACCAAATAGTGCCAACTACTGAGAACCAAGTGGTAAAATGTCAGAGCTTATGGGAGACATTTCTTATTCACATCTCTACATGGATGTAGTTTAGAAACTTTTAGTTAAGTATTTCTGTTACTTCTCTAAATCAATGTCAATGGCCTGTCAAAATTACCCCATTCCTTATTAACACCAACAAAATGACATCATTAATATGTAATACCCCTTGTCATCCACAGACATTTAAAAGCTCTCCTTTGAAATTTAAATTCTTTGTTTTCATTCAGTGACTGAGTAAAACTTCCAATCAATTTGATGTCCTCTTCTCCTTTGTGAGCAATGACCCTGGCTCCACCATACTGTGGGCTATACAACCTACATTTTCCCCTTGCCTGTAGTGTTTGAATGATATTTTGTGTTTTATGGAATTAGTACATTTTGATGCAGAAGGTAATCATATCTAGTCATAGAACTGAAAGCAAAAAGAGAGGCATAATAGAAGAGAAATAACTGAATGGTACTGAAATGAAGCAAGAGGATTTTGAAAAACAGCAGATTGTGCTGCAGACCCTCATAGAACTTAAGCAAATATGTTGTGAATTGTTTCCTCTTAGATATCTCACAGGGACAGTGCTGTTGCCCCAAGGGTGAAAATGTAGGCACATAGATGTTAAAAAAAATGAGCAAACTTAATCTGCCTTTGATGTTTGAAGTGTACCCTGGAAAAGACTCACAAGTATGAATAAGAGTTGTTGATTTTGGACTGTTGTAGTGTGGAAGCTGCTTGGAGTGGATCAGCCTGAACAAATTGCATTATATAAACTGTGAAAAAAATCCAAGTTTAGAAAGTTTCAGAGTTTTTAAAGTCATGCATTTCATTTTTTAATTTTTCACAAGAAAAGACGGTTTTATGGAAGAAAATATTTATTGCAAAGAGTAACCTTCAGTAAATAAATTAATCCTTTTCCTTTTTTCTATACTTCTGATTTTTACCATTTTTATAAATCTTTATTGATTTACTGTGTGCATACTTCATGGTTCAGCTGTCATCCATTTATAGGATGAATTTTCTTCAAACATGCTGTGGAACTGGTGCTGGTGTCCAAAGATAGACTTTACTAGCACCTCCACAGCTTCCATCTGCTTTATCTGACTCTTTATCTCCCACTCTCAAGGTGACTGCTTTCCTGGTTCTAATGACAATGACTGGAGGTGTCTGCTTTATACTTTATAAACGTGGAAAGACGACTACTTAATCATTCATAACGTACATCCATCCATTGACATGTTTGCCATCTCAACCACATCATTGCATGTTGTTTGTTATTGCCGCTCTTATTGCTAATTAATTAATTAATCCACTAATTAATTAATCCACACCAATTTTCCCTGAATACCAATGGTAGTCCTCAAAATAGTACAATTTTTTTTCTAAGCAAGACAATTAGCAGAAAATTATGGAGTTGAGTATATAGTAGCTGCTAATTAAACATTTGAAAACACAGATGAATTTTGACGCCACTGTTCTAAGTGACAGTTCCCAAATAGTGACTTTGCTTTAAAAGAAATCAACAATACATTGTTAAAATAAGTTTAATATAATTCTGTTAATAGTAAACTTTGGCAAGTAGAATGTCTAAGTTTATCTCCAAGAATTTATGTTTCTGATAAATAGCAGGGTTTAATTCATTCTATAAAGGGAATTACTAAGACCAAGTAAAAGATTAGAAATGTAATATAAAAACATCAATAAAATTAAAATATCTATGACCCTTTGCTCAGGTTACTCAGATCACAATTACTTAAATTTTGGCAATAAATTATCAGAACTGAATGACAATAGTTTGATGTGAACACAAAACTAACAGTAAACCATTTAAAAGAGATAGCAATTAGCATTTGTTCATGTTAGACTTGAGAAAGTTAGTAACAGATCACATATCTCAGTTCATGCTACAGACACTTTAGGAGGTGAGTTTGAGTGAATATGCCACAGCGCACCACGGGAGTAACTAGTCAGTGTCTTGTCTAATGCACAAGTCACAGAATACATGTTCATCTTGTTCTATGGTAATTATACTCTCCAGTGCAGTTGACATCTCCAAGCCCTTCAAACATCACGTCACTAAAGAAGAATACTAGAAATGAGATTGGGAGGGGTTAAAGTCCAATTTGAAGACTTGAATATGTTTGCTATCTTAACTCTAAATTCTCAAGTCTTAACTGGCTGAAAATCTAGAAACTATTTCAATTTCATAATTAAACTAGCCATTTCACTACAACCAGAACGTAAAGGAAGCTGAAAGCAACTGGAAAATGTTGACATCACAGTATGAAATCAGCCACCAAAATGGCATCATTTACAAAAGAAAGGACATTGCATAGTTAATTGTTAGTGTGGTACCTTGCAAGGTAGAATTGAAATATTTTCATAGTTGCTCATCCTGGATCCATGGGGTACCTGGTTTGCCTTAATGTCTTTTCAAGTTATTGTGATAAAATACCTTGACAAAATCTAATTAAGGAGGAGTTTATTTGGATTACAGTGGCAGGGGCATTTAACTTGTCATGGTGGGGATGATACAGGAGTGGATTCAGAAGGTGTGACATGATGAGCAGGATGCTGGCCAATGACATTGCATGTGGATTCCTGAGAAAGAATCGAAAATGGAGCCAGCCTACAAAGTCTCAAACCTGTCCCCAGTGACTTATTTCCTCTGACAAGTCTGTACCTGCTAAAGGTTACACAATCTTGCCAAACAGTGCCACTAGTTGGGGACCAAATATTCTTGGTTCCATGACTTTTGGGGACATTTCAACTTTAAACCACAATGTATTCTAAATATCTTTTTGCATAAAAATATAACATATTTTGCATAACATAAAGTGACTGAGTTATTGCCACATAATTTTTCATAAACACAACTTTATTAAAATATAATTGACATAAGCTAAAATTTTAATGTTTTAAAGTAAAGTGTTTTTTAAGCTCTTCAAATTATACAAAAAGGACAGCCATCCAATTTTAGAACAAATTTATCACTTTAACTAGAAACCCATACTGCTTAGAAGTCAGTTCCCATCCTCTTACTTGTAGACTGAGTGATCTTATAATTTACTTTTGGTCTCTATGGATTTGCCTTAAATACTCACTTAATACAAATGAAAATATATAATACAATGTCTCCATGCAGTCTTAAAGCAATTCCTCCGGTGTTTTCCCAGTGAGCAAAGATGTCTCTGTAGAATGTATCATCCCATAATACAATTCCAGAACATGCTGTTAAAAAAAATAATAATAATCAGAATTAGATTTTATAATTTGTTAACTCTTTCCTTAGTATTTGTTATTATACATATTAATCCTTCATACTTCCCTTGTGTTAAGGTACAGTTTTCTTCTGGGCTCACTCCTTAAAGAGTCAGCTACTGGGTAACAGAGTAAATAGAATTTCCTGCCTCTAACTCAACAAGTGGTGGAGCTGAAATGGAAACCCATTGCTAAAGCTCATAATCTTGGCCCGGTAATTAGTAGATACAAAAGAAAGAAATTGTGTTGAGGTATTGCAAACAAACAATTATGAGTTATTTTGAAGAAATAAAATATTGGCAATCAATGCATTGTATGCTGCATTTCTTTTTTCCGTCTTTTTTTTTTTTAAATTAATAAGAGTACTGTTTTTTCATCATTCCCACCCCCTCTGCCTCCAATTCCTCTTGTGTTTCCTTCTTTCATGATTCCCTAAACAGGTTTGTAGAAATACAGTAGACACAGAAATACCTGCCCTGATGTAGTGTGCACAGTTCAATGGGCTAGGAAACGATCAACTCACCACAATAAGTGTAGTAAGGGCAATGGACATACATATCTGCTGAAGTTTCTCTGTGTAGTTCATTCATGATGATGTGGTGTTAAATGCAGCCATTATGCTGTATTGCAGATATCTAGAAATCATTCATCTAACATCACTGGTCAGTTCTCTGTTCCCAGTTCCAACCACTACCCACTACTACCATAGTCTCTGCTTCTTAGAATTTGACTACCAGCTGTGCCTATTAAAGAGAATCATTTTTGTCTTGCATATTTATCACAAGTTGCAAGCCTTATTTATTTTTAAAGAATCAATTATATTTCACTGTATGTTTACACTAAATTTACACTGTGAATTTTCATTTACATTCATGTAACCATCGTCATAGGCTGTTTTCACTTACAGGTTTTTGTAAACAATATTTCAATAAAGACAGAAAGGCATCTTTGCCACACAGTCTTTTCAACTCATTAGGGCATATATCCAGTAGTGAAATTGTCAGATAATACACTAGGCCTATTTTAAATTTTTGAGGAACCTAGATGCTACTTTCAATTATAACTAAGTTGGTATCAATTTAAATTGTTGTCAATTATGTTAAGAGACAACTTTTCTTTCTCATATCCACATCAATGCTTCAATATCTTGTTTTGTTTTTGTTTTTTATTATGGCCATACTAAAAGTTTTTAAATGCTATTTCATCATAGTTTTGATGTATACTCCCTGATAATTATAGCATTGCGTATCATTTTACATAAGTATTGGTCATATGTATATGTTCAGGATTAATGCTCATTTTTAATTGATTTGTTTTTCTATTGAGCCAACTTTTTTTTAAGAAATAGACTAGAATATAAGGTGGGAGGAGAAAAGAACTCTGGCTTTTTCAGGCTGAGGAGTTGGTGAGGTAAGAGGTGGTGGCTGTGACTTGCTCTGCTTCTCTGATCTTTCAGCTTTCACCCTGCGGGGAAAAAAGAAATAGACTAGAACAATTATAAAATCCATATGAAATAAAAAAATCGCAAATAGTTTGTACTCTCAAGAGAGAATAACAAAGCTAAAGGTATCATAACATTTAATTTCAAAATATGTTATGAAATTTTAGTGATTAAAATATCATAGTACAAATAAAAAGAATGAAAAGTAGTATACAGCTATTGGTGAGAACATTATCACCCAACATGGCCAACCACTCTAAATATAAGTATATATATGCAAATACTATATATGAGTTTTAAGTAAGGTGAATAAGGGCTTCCTATTGTACATCTTTGCCAGGATATATTCAGTTATTTTCTTGATCTTAGCCTGACAGTAGTAAGATGAAAACTCAAAGTAGTTTTAATTTGCACTTCCTTGATTATTAAGGATGATGAACACATTTTTAGGTTTTCTTAGTCAGTTTCATTTCTTCTTTCAAGTACTCTCTGTCCTGCTCTACAGCCTATTTTAAAAATTGCATCGTTTGTTTTCTTGATTCTTTTTTTTTTCAGTGCCAGGCACGGGAAATTTCTCTTAGTTGTTAATCAAGGGTATCTAACACACTCCTCAAACAATGCAGGCTATTATAATTGCATTAAGCTGCTTCCCAGACTCTGAAGCTAAGACTCTACTGCTGTAGACTTAGATACAGGACATAGAGGAATTTTGGTGGAAGTGATCTGAAGCCTCCCCATGAGAACAAGTTTTTACACTCTCAAAGGTGCCATGCAAGCTACCAAGGCAGAAAAATATCAACAGTTCTCCAAAGCTGTAAGGCCTGCAAACCATAACAATGACCAGCCCCAACCAAGTAATGTATCCTTATCCTGCAATGGTGGTACTAGTATATTGGGATATCATACTATTATTGTATTGAACTTAAGGCCTGCTCGATAGGACAGAATTCAGAATTTATATCAGGTACTATAAACCAAGCCAACTACCTATGTCAGGAGAGGTCATGGACCCTAGAGGGAAACTATTACTAGTATTTTCCTAAATCAATACACTTATTAACTATATTCTAAATATTTATCCTTAAACACACAGGTAAGTGTTGCTCCAACACCTCATCAAAGCAGTTTTCATTTGCAGAAGACAAAGGCTATTACAAAACCCACAACAGGTAAAAATGCAGATAATAAATGATCCTGGAGTGCACAGCCCCAATAGGTACATAATATAGTGCAATCCCTACCTCTAAGGCTCAAGGAACATTGGCAAAGAAAGGGAAGAAAGATTCAGATGACCAGAGTGTCAAACGATATGCTGCTAGATAATGACTTATACGTATGAAATCTCAGCAATATGGTTACACAAGACCCACATACTGACAATACCAATTGGCTTACTAACTTGGATAGGGATGTTTTCACAAGGCCCTACTTCTAAATGAAGAGCTCCAGGCAGCCAATGGTTGCTCAAAGAAGAACAAAGCTAAAGGTATATATAAAGGATTGGTTTTCCCCAGAGATGACTTCTGACAGGTTATCCAATCACAAAGGTCAGCTCTGTACACATGTACATTCAAGCAACAATGTATGGACTCAATAGGGGAGTGTGTGTGTGTGTGTGTGTGTGTGTGTGTGTGTGTGTGTGTGTAGGTAGGTATGTATGTATGTGCATGTGCACATGTATATAAAACAATAACTTTTGGGGAAAAGTCAGGAATTAGAAAGTTAGCAGAAGGGTCACAGGAATAGTTGTAATGGAGAGAAAGGGAGGGTAGAAATGATGTAAATATAATATTTATGAAATTCTCAAATTATAAAAAAATAAAGAATAAAATGTAGCGCTCCATGGAACAGAACAAAGAATGAAGAAATAAGTGCATGCACTCAAAAGCAAAATAGTTTTGAAAATATTACAAGAACACTAAGTATGAAACATAAAGTCTCTCCAACATAAGTTTTTAGGGAGAATATATGTCCCCATGTGAAAGAAAGAAGTCAGAGCTCATGCATGAAAACATAAACTTCAAATGGATTGAAGACTTATACATCAGAAAAAAACCTGGAAAATTCAGAATAAAGCAGTCTTTTGAAGAGTACAAATTATTTGAAGCACTATAGAACTCAGTATGGAATTTCCTCAAGTAAATAAAAAATAAATTTATCTTATGACCTAGCTATCACTCCTGAATATTCTCCAAAAGGATTCTAAGTCAGTGCAGCACAGAGATTCTTACACATTAATGCTTATTGCTATTACAACCCTACTCACAATGACTAAGTAACCAGTTTAGCTCAAATGTCTCTCCGTGGGTAAATGGATGGAGAAAATGTGGCACATCTAATACAATGAAATTTTGTCTTAGGGGTACCATTTTTTCTAATTGAACAAAATGCCTACATAACAGGATGGCCATGGCTGTTATTATAAACCTAGCCAACCACCTGTGACTGGAGAAGTCATAGACAGACTTGAGAAAATAACATTCTACTGACATTTTTCCTAAACCAATATAATTTCTAACCATAATCTAAATACTCATCCTTATACTTACATAAGAGAGTGGCTCTCAACCCTCATCAATGAAGCTTCTTCTTGCAATAGATGGAGACAACTACAAATACCCACAGCTGTTCTAAATGCAAAGAATAAGTTACCATGGGGTGCTCAACCACAGCTGAAATATATATATATATAATGTAACCATTTTTTCAGGAAAATCACAGACAAGGGGACAGAAAGATTTTAAGAGTCAGAAAGCAAGGCCATCTGCTGTAGTGATATATTGTGTACCCTAATCAACTTGCCTGGGAATCAGAGGACAGAGCCAGCCACTAGATTAGACATAGAGGTCAGGCAGCGGTGGCACACACCCTTAATCCTATCACTTGGGAGGCAGAGATCCATCTGGATCTCTGTGAGTTCAAGGCCACATTGGAAACACAGCCAGGCAGTGGTAGCACACACCTTTAATCCCAGTACTGGGAAGCACACATGCCTTTAATGCCAGGAAGTGACAGCAGGGCAGAGAAAGGTATATAAGGCGTGAGGAAACAGAAACTAAAGCAATTCAGCTGAGACCCTTTTGGGTGAGGACTCAGAGGATTTCAGTCAGAGGATTTGTGGATTTGGGGAGGTGAGGTTGGCTGTGGCTTGCTCTGCTTTAATCTTTCAGCTTTCCCCTCAATGTCTGGCTCTGGGGTTTTTTTTATTATAATACCATCTAAGATTCCAACAACATCTGCTGTGAAATAGTGTTTTCTATATAGGACAGTCAAACTCTAACCCTTGAGCTATAAACAATGTAGTTGCCTGGAAAAGATAAACATAATGACATTAGTTTATATGCCAATGTTGACAGGAGAAATTCCTCATGGACCCACCCCTAGATAGAGAGCCTGTTGAGAATGAGAGACTCAGTCTCCTTAGGGATGAACTCTGACACAGGTTGTCCAACCCCAAGTGGTAAGCTCTGAACACATGTAAATATGAACAAACCTAAATGACTCAGTAGGTTAAGTATACATGTGTGCACAGATATATACATATATGCAAATATATTCATACAACAATAATAATTAAATAAGAGATCTTGAATTAGGAAGGGGCATGGTAAGAGTTAAAGGGGAGAAAGGGAGGGTTGGTAATGATGTAAGTGCAGTGCCCATGCATGAAATTCTCCAAAAAATACTGCCAATTAAAAAATTACAGAATGAACCAAATATTAAAAAGAATATTTAATTTAAAACATGAAACAGGGGCTGGGAAAATAATTCAGCTGCTAAGAAGACTGACCACTCTACCAGAGGATCTAGGTTCAGTTCTCATCACTCACATGGTAGCTAATAACTGAAAACTCAATTCCAGGGGATTTAACATGCTTTTCTGTTGGTGCACAGATATATATGCATGCCAAGCAACAGTACACACAGAATAAAAATAAAAATAAATAAATATTAGCAAAAAGCAGGGGAAGCTACTTGACGGTAGCTTTGACAATAATTTTTAAAAATACGACACTATCAGCACAGGAAGAAAAGTAAAGTGAGTGAGAGTGTAATCGCTACTTCTCTCATCCTTGTGGTCAAATACTAGACAAAAACAACTTAAGTGATGAAAGGTTTGTTTTGGTTTGTGGCTTAAGGGGATACAGCTATTATAAAAGTAAAGGTGAAGGTTCTGGTCACATCACTTTTGTTTTCAGGAATTGGAGAAATGAATAATGATGCTCTGCTTGCTGCTCCTTTTCATTCAGTCTGAGATCCCAGCCAGTGGAATGTTGCCAAATCTACAATCATGTCTAACCTCATCAATTAAGTGGTCTAGAAACACTCTCAGAGGCATGCCTGGAGATGTGTTTCCATGATGACTCTAATTCCCACCAAACTGGTAGTTAGTATTAAACATCACAAGCCCAACCATTGTCAACCTCCCATCCAAACACGTGATTTTTTTGGTCATAATCATATAACCCTTGTCTCTTTAAGCCCGAGTCCATCTCATAATGCAAAATGAATTTAGTCCAACCTCAAAAGTCCCTATAGTCTTTTACCGTCCCTAAACTGTTCAAAATTCCAGTTTTGCTAAAAGCCTAGGCTATCTCTTAACTGTGAGTTCCCATAATATTAAAACAAAGCCAAATTGTTCCAGTCTAAACTACCACAAACTGAACATTCCCTTTCCAAATATGGCAATGTGGATGCACCAAAGAAGGAAATACAAAAGCAAGACTAAAACCAACAGAAAAAAAACACCAGACCACTTCGATACCTGCCCTGCACCCTGGTTTCTGGTGGGAATCCTTTGGCTCCAAATGTTTAGATAGTTCCACTCCTCCAGCTCTGCTGCCTGTAGATCCCACACCCCTCTCTTGGACCAATCTACTGGTTGTCTGGATTTTTACTCAGTGGCAGTCCAAGGGTATTGGCTCTCCAACATAATGGGGTCTCTACTGCAACTTAGGCTCCATCTTCAAAGCTTTGGGCAATGATCTCCCAAGGTCTCATTTAGGGACTCTGGATTATGGCACAGATGGCCAGACCACAGACACTCTGGAACCTTGATTCAGGTCTCCACAATCCCCTCAATCCTGCATCATTCGTGCCTATAAAACTCATACTGGCCGGATGATACTTCTAAGCTCTGTGACAAATGTAAGCTATAATTTGAATTTTTTAAAAGTATTTATTGGTGAAATTATTAAGACCACTCCATGTAGTTAAAAGGGAGGTTTATTTAGTGGCGTAACTTACAAATGAAGGGATAGGTAGGTTGCAGGGTCTGGGGAAGACGTAGCACACAGTTGGGCAGTGTTCTCTGGAGAACTCTCTCGGTCTACCTCTAGTGTCCAGGGTCCAGGAACTAAGAGAAGGCAGCGCATCCAGATCTCGGGTCTTTTGGCCCCGCCTTGTAGGCGTGACAGCTACCGAAGCCTCAATGGGGGTTGGAACTTCCAGATCAAAGCTGGAATGGCTACCCACTACATCTCCTCCTTTTGTCTAAATAAGAAGGTTCTAACTTAATACAAGACTATATACAAAGGAATGTTTATCAAATATTGTCCAGGAATAATGAGGGATAATGACCTAGATAAGATGGAACTGCAATCAATGCGAACTATATCAAGCAAGAAACACATACTAAAATCCAGAGAAGTCTTTTATTTACTATGTATAAAGTGTTCTGCCTGCATGTAGGCCTGCAGGCCAGAAGAGGGCACGATCTCATTACTGATGGTTGTGAGCCACCATGTGGTTGCTGGGAATTGAACTCAGGACCTCTGGAAGAGTAGCCTGCACTCTTAACCGCTGAGCCATTTCTCCAGCCCCGCCCCCCTGCTGCCACCGCCGCCGCCTTTTAACTACAATGGCCTCACTCCATGCTATATGCTCTGTATGCTGAGAGAGGCTATTGTTTGTGATCTTGAAACTCCTTCAACAATGTTCTCATTCTAGGCTCTTTCCTTACAAAAGAATTCATATTTGCACAAGATGGAAGCTTTAATGGCTGATACCAGGGGCCCAGGACACTTTTCTTACTGTCTTAATTCAGAGCATGAGGATTCTTCAATGGTTCTGGTGCCTGCTTTCTCAGAACCTGCCTTGAGTACAAGGCTAAAAATCCCACTCTTCCTTTCAGATGTACATTTTGCAAATATTTCTGCTCAACTTGCTGCTATCAGATAGTTTATACCAGGACAGGAGCAGCAAACACTCACCATGGCAGAGCCATTCTGCTATCCTGTCTTGAGTTTGCCACTACCAAACAAATTAGTCCATTTTTAAAATTTAATTCAGCCTTACTCAAGCTATGAAGCCATGGGCAGAATGCAGCAAATCCTTTGTCAAAATGTAATATGAATGACATCTAGCTCAGTTCCTGGTAGAGTCCTTATTCCACTCTGAAACCTCATAAGCCAGACCTCCACAGTCTGTGTCTTTCACAGTAACCTACTATTTAGATTTCCCATCAGGATGGCCTTACATCACACTGTTTCTATCATTCTAAGGCTTTTTGGCCTGAAAATTTGGCCAAATGCTTATACCTTCTCTTGCAAACCAGTACTAAGAACACATCCCCTGTGTATGTACCCAGCAGTGGTACAAGAGAGTTCTATTTGTTTTTCTGAGGAACCTCCATAGTGATGAACAGCTTTGCATTCTCATTGGTAGTGTATAAGGATTGTCTTTTCTCCACATCCTTTCCAGTAATTTCTGTTTTCTAGATAAACTGCCATCTGACTGGTTTGAGATCAAATCTCACTACACTTTTTGCTTTGCATATTTCGAGTGACTGAGGATGTCACACAATTATTCATATATTTGTGGGACATTTCTTCATTTGGTAGCTGTCTGTTCAACAGCTTTGTTCATTTGTTGATTGGCTTTAGGGGGAGGTTGATGTTTCATTTTCTTCTAAATTTTTCCTATGTTTTGGAAATTAATCTCCTGTAGGATGAAGACCTGAGAAAACTTTTCTGTCAGCTGCAGGCTGACTTCCGTCTGTTATATGTCTCCTCTGCCATGAGGAAGCTTTGAAATTTCATGCAGTCCCATTTGTCAAATCTTACTGTTATTTTCAAAGCTATTTAAAATACTATATATAGATGTGTTTATTCTATGTTTTCTTTTAGTGGTTTCAAATCTTATCTGAATTTTGTGCAGGGTAAGAACTGGAAGAGATTCAGTGTAATTCTTTTATGTGTGGGTATATAGTTTCCTTAGCACCTGTTTGTTGAACAAGATTTGTTTTTCCTTCAATGCTTGTTTTTGAACCTTTGCCAAAATCAGATTGTTGCAACTGTGTGCTTGTTTCTGGGTCCTCTATCCTCTTCACAGATGGGCTGGTTTTGCTCTAATGATGTACCATTTATTACTGTGAGTCTGCAGGGTGATTTGAGTCAGGAATTGCAATACCTCTAGCATTGCTACTTCAGCTCACTTCCTCTAAATCTTAAATTTAACTATTTGAGGTTACCTAAGTTATATTCTTATTGGTTTACTGACTTTCTGATGCTGTTCTGTTAACTATCCTCATATTTTTCTTCATCAAGATAAAACCTAAATTTATTCTTAAAATTAAAAAAATAAAACAATTGACCATATCAATGATTTTCATATGAAGTAAACTTGACTCTCAGGAGAAATTTGGCTTTTTTTTCTTGATATTATTTATTGTTACAAATGAAAATAACTAAAGGCATCCGGTATGTAAAGTTAACTGTTCTACAAATAACAGATCAGCTTTTCTACACCAATCACACACATAAAAGGATCATCTTGTTTGAATATCAAAGATAATTTTTATAAAACCTTGACTTTTATAACTTTATTTGGAAGAGAAAATGTTCCTCAGTAGTGCTAAATAGCTACTGAATATCTATACTTTGATTTTTTTAAATGATAATTTTCTATGATTAAACCTGTCCAACGCTAACTCAAGTTTAATCTGATGCCCCTGGAGTGCAAAGGTGTCTGTGGGTAGCCATCTTGAAGTCCTAGGTAAAATATTTTGCATTTGTAAGCCTGTATAAAAGGTCAAGCCAATATCAGTTGACTGACTATTTTTAGACAGATTTATTTATTTATTTATTTATTTATTTATTTATTTATTAGTATTATTTTTAATGCCCAATGCTATTTATTGAAGGAGGGAGGAGGTCTTAAATACAGGCTTACAGCACAATGGGAGAACCCCGGAGGGCAGAAGTTCGATACTGATGTTTTACAATCTCACATCTAAGCTGTTAATGCCCATTATGCAGGATACATAGACAAGAAACTTCCCTTAAGCATTCTGGAGGGTGGAACCCAGCAGGGAATTAGCATAGGGAGGGTATCAGGGTCATGGTCAGCAAGCAAGGCAACAGTTACCCAAAACGGGGCCAGGGACCCACAGGTCCCCCTTTTACTAAAACAATGAGCTTCTGACTTAGGTTGCATGGGACATGAGTAGGTCACCTTACCTGTCATGGAGACACCTGCCCAAGCCACACAGGTGCTCTGTCTTAGGTTGGTTAATGCCCCCCAGGCATTACCCATCTCTGAATACTCATTATCATACAGGTTCAGTCATGTGTGAGCTGCAGAGTTAATTGCTGCCAAAGATCTCAAAGTGGCATTGGGCTTGCAATCTGTGTGTTCGACACAGAAAAGACCAACAGAAGTCCTAACCCACCCATAACCAGTAGGCTAAAGGCAACTGAGCCATTCCCTTCCTTACTGAGCCTTACTACAAATTGGAGTCCTTGTAAGATGGTATCCCAAAAGCAAATGGAACTTGAGTTTATAAATTTATAATTTTCAAAGCCAATCAAAATGTATATAACTATTGAATTAAATTTATCATGTCCAATAGAATGAAAGATTAACTGTGGTAGCTACTTTTGCTGCCAGGGTCTCCACTGTGCTAGCTGTAGTAACCAATTATTAAATGGTAATCCCAGAAACAGTAGTAGCAGTGGCCACCACTGCTATAACAGCAACAATAGCAGCAGCAATGTCAAATTCTCTTCTGGAGCGTGTGAGCATCCACTGGCATGGATACAACTCCAAGAACACAAACTGCCAAGGCCCACTTTTTTTGATCCCAGCACGACTTAAGCTGGCAGCTCTGCAAAAGAACAACTAAGAACCATAAAGAAAAAACAGGCAGCTCACAAGGAGTACTTATTTATTTATTTTATTTTCCCTCCCTCCTCTCCTCCCAGTTCCTTCCCCAACTTCCTTCTCCCCTGCCCCCATCCACTCCTCCTTCTTTTCCTTCAGAAAAAGTCAGGCCTCCCATGTATATCAGCCAGCCATATCAAGTTGCAATAAGACTAGGCACCTCCTTCCCTAATAAGGCTGGAAGAGGAGGAGGCCCAGTAGGAAGAAATGGTCCCCCAAACAGATAACAGTCAGAGTCAGCCCCAGCTCCCACTATGAGGAGCACCACAAAAGCCAAGATCCACACATGTAACCTATGAGCAGAAGATCTAGTTCATTGCCATGCAAGTTCTATGATTAGCAGTTCAATCTCTGTGAGCCCCTATGATCCCGAGTTAGATGATTATGTGGGTTCTCTTGTGGTGTCTTTGACCACTCTGGCTCCCATAATCCTTCCTCCTCCTCTTCCACCAGATTTCTCAAAGTCCACCTGATGTTTGGCTGTGGGTCTCTGTATCTGTTTCCATCAGTTGCTGGATGAAGCCTCTCTGATGACAATTGGACTAGACGATGATCTGAGTATAGCAGAATATCATTAGCAATTATTTCATTTACTTTTTTTTGACAGGCATGTTTGGTTCTATCCTAGGTTGTCCAGCTTCAGGGTTCTGATGCTCCAGCCAGTGTCAGGGGAGGTCTTTCCCTCGTGGTATGGGTCTCAAGCTAAACCACTCATTGGTGGCTACTCCCATAATTTCTGTGCCACCATTACCTCAGCATATCTTGTAGGTGGGGCAAATTATAGGTCAAAGGTTATTTATGTGGCTGGACTAATTTTATAGGAGATTTATGACCTAACAATGACAACGACTAAATTTATTTGAAAACCTTCACCACACTTAAAGTACTAGTCAAAAGTTATGTTTCTTACAGTGATCTAAACTGTCCTTTCAAGGATTATTTCCTTACACATTCTCCAGCTTTAACTGGCAAAGAGCATCATTTGTTAAAAAAAATAACTGAAGTTTAAAGATTCCCAACTGATTCATCTTTAATTAATAATGACAAAGTAGAAGTCATTTTGGAGACATTATAATTCAAGACGTCAAATTTTCTACTTTAATTAATACTTCTATTGTTTACACTTGAATATGTTAAATATTCATTTTGATATATGTTGCTTAAGTGTTTGTCATAATATCCTATATAACTGTCAATGTAATTCTCCAAAATTTCCACACTATCTTTTTCTCTTATCTGGGGAAATGTCATTACTATACATTCAGACAGGCCACGAGAAAAAAAATTTCCACTCCTTTGTTCTTAACTAGAATTATTTCTTATGCTTTGAATTCCCCTCAGCCCCCTTCTGAGTTCCTGCTGCCACCTGCTCAGCTCTGTGCTACAGTCAGTTGTGCTCACTGAACAGCTTCCTGCCTGCTCCCTCAGAGGCTGCTCCTTTGCACTGTGTTCTTCACACCCCTGCCTGCAGCCATCTTTCACAATTGCAGATCTGACCAGTTCCCCTTCCAGGTAAACACAAGAAATCTGTCTTCCTTGTACATACTGGGTGGTGCTATGGCTCAAGCAAGGTAGTCAAGGTCTCATAAATGCCTTCCATGCTCCCTGTCTATTGGGGGCGCTATCCTCTTGGGGGTTGGTCTTGGACAACTCTGGCTGACCTCTGGTCCTGCATGAGTGCTCTTCTCACTCTTTCTTTGCTTGACTTTAATGACATAGCCTGTTGCTAAAGCACTATTCTGTCTTCATAAGAAAGCCGGGCTTTGGGGTTTTCTTGTTTTTCTTCCTTCTTCCTCCCCCTCCTTTCTTTTCTTCCAGTGCTTGTGTTTGTGTGTGCATATTGTGAAACCGTGGGTAGGTGGTGGAATATGCCTGTCTCTGGGTATACTTGTGGAAGCCACAGGTCAACCTCAGCTGTCTTCTTACTGCTGCTCACTTGATTTTTTTACACAGGGGCACACATTCAACCTCAAAATTACCAATTCCTTGGAATGATGGGCTAGCAAATCCCTAGGACCATCTTATCACTAGCTCCCGTCACTGGGATGGCAAGATTACAGTGCTATATTCACCTTGTTACACGGTTTCTAGGTCTGTGAACTCAGGTATTTGTTTTTGTACAGTAAATATTTAACCCACCAAGTCATCTCTCCATCCCAGTTTTAGAGTCTTGTCCAATTCTAGAAGGCAGAACTCATTACTCTCATATTTTTGCTCTAAAATTATTAGGTACTTGAATATCTTACCTATGCTTTCTACATGCATTAAGTAGTTCATGACACATGTGTTTATTTTCAGGAAATAGTTCTAAAAATAATGAACAAAAATGCAAATTAAAATTTTAATCAATTGTGTCAAAATTTTCTCAACTGTGTCTGTGACAAACACTGTGTATTGTCCAGCCTAACTAATGGAAGCCATGAATTCCTGCAAAGAAAGAAGTGAAAATGGTTGTTATCAGATCTAAAGAATGAATTTTTATTTACTAAGTTAATGCTGTTGAAAACATAAATTAATAAGATTCTAATATAACTTAAAGGAATCAAATGAGTCTTCATTTTACACACAGAATAATAGGTTAGCAGTCAGGTTTCAGGTTTTCGATTTTAAAATACCTCCAGACTTGGAAATAAGAGATGTAGTATCAATTCTTCATGGTATACTTATACTTCTCTATTATATCTCAAAGATTTCTTATTTAAAAAAAATATCAAAGCTAATGAGATGGCTCAGAGGATAAAATAGACTGTGGTCACATGACTTAATCCCTGGGACCTAAATGGTAGAGGAGGAGAACTTCACTCCCAACAATTGTTCTCTGACCTACAAATACAGGTCATGGCATGCATGTGCAACCCACAGGTACATAAAATAAGTTGTAAGATGTAGTAATATATAATCAGTATTCTGGAAACATTACAGTCACTGCGGTGTGATCAAGTTATTATCTAAAGGTATATGCATTAGCAGTATCGAAGACAGTTGCAGAGGGTCAGTGTCTACCATCTTAAGTCATATAAACGAAGAAATAATGCCACCCAAAAGATTTTATTTTAAGATATTAAATTTCCTGATTTTGATTCAGAAAATATAGGAGTTGGGAAGATTTGCTATAAGTCATGGATTAAAGCAAAGTACTTCAGTGTTTTTTTTTTTAAATCAGCATCAACACTTTCTTGGAGTAAACTTTCACAAGTGAATAATCACTAGTCAATATGTATTAAATGTGTGTATTAAATGCTATATGTTGAATACAATTTAAATAGCTGTTGATTTTTATTTTAGATACAGAGCTAAGATACATTTTAATAAGTTCAAACTTGATGTTTTAAGCAATTATTAGCAATCAGGCAACACCAATTTAATTTTCATATGTACCTCTCCTGTATCCTTGTTAATCATCAAATATATCTCTATGTGCAATTATCTGGGTTTCCATTTAAAAGATTCTGAGTACAAGAAAGTTTCAATAATTGTACTCAGGAAATAAAAATAAAGAACAGAAAACAGATCATCTGATATTTCACTCTAGATTAAGTTTTCTGGTCACAAGAATCTATATCCAGAGCACACTTAACTCTGGCAGTCTAACGAAGTCAGAAGTCTGTTGATGAAACAAAATTTAAATACAGAAATCATAGATGTTGTTTGTAGCATATTGCTCTAGGAGGAAGAGGGAATCAATCCACATGGGTGGCACATGGCTACATGGGTGGTCACCCAGCACCAGGGTGGCCCACATAGGTGGATTGTTCCAAGCACGAGGCCAGCCTGAGTTAACCTTGTGAGTACTAGACCAGCCAGGGCTACTTTGAGTGAGAGCCTGTAGAAGTATCGAAATGAAGAGACATCAGAATGTGTTGGAATTCATTTGGGGGCAAAAGTGTTTGGAAAACCAAACACAAAACATTATCACCTTATTCAATGATGGAATCATTTAGTTATGGATATGGTATCAGCACTTTAGTGGTGCAACTGAATTCCTCTATAGTCCTAGTGCTGTGACAATGGATTACATTGTATAAGATTCCAGCAAATGTGAGAATACAGATGTCTACAATTACTGCAAGTGTAATAACTCAAAGTCTGCTCACCTTGCATTACTCAGCTGACTTACATGTCTAGTCTGTTTTGTTAGGCAGTATAGGCATAAATTCTCTAGTTCCCCAACTGTGGCAAGATTGAAGGAAGTGTGACCCTCACAGGTTAAGTATAAATGATCCTACACTGTCCTGAGTAAACCTGTAGCAGCACATCTCATGCTCCCCGGGGAGAGCAGCCAGTTTACAAGCTTTGTATTTCTTTTCACAGGAGCTTTTCCAAGAAGTCTGCTAGTGTAGAAGCAGGTCTTTTTACTACCCATAAGTTCACATCATTCCAAAATGTGTGCAGAAGAAGCAATGGGTCTTGGGAGAAGAAAAGTAAAATGAAATACAGTTTATTTTATTTTTTGACTGTATTCTAATCCTTTTCAATGTTATGTATTTTCAAAATGAATGGGGCCTAGATAGGACATCTGGAAAAGACAAATAGATTAGTTTTTTCTTAATCTTTCAGCTTCAGAGACCTTATTAATACAAGAAACCCCATGATTCCTTTAGAGACTAATGTAGATTTATTTAGCAGGTAATCATTGCTAGAATAATTGTAGTTGACTTCTGATCTTACCTCTGCTGAGGAAGGGAGACAAAGAATTTGACTATAATATGATAATGAGTTGACAATCCATGAAATCCAGATTTCTATTTTTCCAAGGCATCTTTCCATACCTTCTACCGTTTATTTGAAAACCAGAGGGGAGGGATAGCTTACATACAGATGAAAGCAAGCAACATTTAATTTTTTATCTAACATAGTTAATGATTGAAAAACATGAGTGGACATTAGATTATTGTTATCATGTGTGTCATATAATAATTATAAAGGAAAATGAGTGAATTCGGACATAAATAATTAGGCAAGGAGAGGGAAGTATGATTAGAATTTTAACTTTGTTTTGATTAAAGGTACTCTCTGTAAGAAAATAATACCATTCTTTTGGCATGCCACATTTAATTCCAAGGGAATTTAGTTTAATACACACATGCTAACATTAGACTTACCAGGATTTAATTCAGCTTCACAGTGTTTTGCCAAAAGGAAAAATGTTCAGCCATCCATTTCAAAGAACTAATCAGGTTGCAACTGTTTCTCTAAGAAACACATGACAGAATAAAATGGATATAAAATAGTGGGACAGAAATATAGGATTTACAAAAAAAATGTTTGTGGCTTTTGGGGAAAAAAATTACAGCGTGAGTGAAATTCTTGTTTCATCTGTGTTAACAAAAACACTCAAGAAGCAACGTTTTCTCAGATTAAAGAGGAAACATAAACATGTGCCCTCTGGAACCCATGAAGAAGTTAGAGGAAATGCTCACATTTTTATAGTCAGCTCCCTCACTTTCTGGGATGATGAAGTAAGTGTTCTCATTTAGTGTCTTTTCTGTGCTCATGGGGGAAATTATTTTAGAACATTTAGGTGATGGACTTTCATCCAGTTCCTCGAGCCTTTTCCATACTGTGTTCTGTAAATGTATCAAGGAGTGGAAAGTATTTATTATTGATTGCAAGGATAAAGAACATGCCAATGATGTTTAAAGCCATCAGAAGAAAGATGCCACGCACTAAACCTGGCTCTGCTTATTCCTTTGGCAGACCTGCTATTGTGGCCTGGAGGACTCATACTCAAGTGTCATGACAGCTCCTGGGAGGGCAGCAAGGGTGCCCGGGACATTGTATAAGGATCAAGTTCTAAGGGAGCTTCAATAGAGAATTATCTGTTGAAACTACACTTGTTCAGTGTTTCCTTTTTGGAAAGAAATACAGGAACACAGCAAATGTGTTTTTACCTATTCTCAATTTATTTCTACAGAACTGTACATAAGCCAAACACAAAAATATCCCATTTACTCCATAGAAAGAAAATTAAGCAATAGAAATTCTCATTTACTCATCAGAAATCATTAGAATATTTAATAGTTATTGCCCATAACAGGAAAAAATAATTATTTCCAGAAATTATCTTTCAAAGTAACATTTCTTACCAGGAGATTAAAAGGGAAGAGAAAAAGATGTTTTTTGATAAATATCTACTCTCTTTTATGGGCGAAATTGCCTGTGATATTTAATCATAACATTTATGAATAACTTTGCAAGTTTCTTACAAAGTATCCCTAGATAGGTCAGAGATAGAGTCTAAGAGATTTTATTTGTTTGTTTTTAGAATGTAGTTCTTGAGAGCAACTCCAGAGACCAAGAAATACTCTGTTGTTGAGTGATCTCCAGTCCTTAGACATGTTTTCAAAAAATGATTGACAATGGGTGAAAAAAAGAGCTCACAGTTAAATCACATGCTACTTGTGCAAAGGAGATGAGTTTGGATCCTAGCACCCAGGTCTGATGGCACGTAACTGCCTATAACTCCAGTTCCAAGATGATACCTGTTCTTCATGGGCACCTGCACACACACGCATATAATTTTTAAAAGAAACAAAATGTTAGACACATAGAAACAATGTAAAAGAAGTTATTAATGTATTGAAAAGTTATTATAGAATAATAAACTTGCTATCATAAATGGCAACTTTTACAAAACATAATTTCTCACCGTATTACAAACATGTCAGCACACTAATTTCATCTAAATTAAATCTACTGTCACAATAACTGCTAAACATTTATTTTTTCAAACTGATTTTTCTTTCTAGAGGACATATTTCAGAAGAGTGAAAATATTTTTCCTTGGCCTTCTCATAAGTTCAGGGCTCAGACTTCTATAACAAATAGAATAACAAGAAAAAAAGTGTATACATGCACTTGATCTATGTGACACAGATAGATACATAAGGTAATGAAGACCTAGAGAAATGAGTCCAACTCCACATTTACACAGATTGAAGAACTGGATACCACTGTGGTATGAACAGATAAACCAGTATGAAGCAATGTGGATAAATTTGAAGAGAGACTCAGGATCTTTTTGCTCAGGGTCCTCTGTGTGATTCCCTGCCTTTGGAGATCAATGTCTTTTCCCCCTGGTCCATCAGGACACTGCTCACAGGAAACAGTTCTGAACTGCCATAGCAGAGGAGACATTGAAGAGGAGATTGGTGCCAAGAGAGACCTTTCTACTGCTGTGATCTCAAATATTTTCACATTAAAATGCTCAATACACCAAGATTCCATGATTCAGGAGAGCTATCGTATTCCAAACTCCAGTAATACACATATGTTTAAAAGAAACTGTTTCAGTTACTAATAAAAGCAAAATAATATTTTCCATAGATTACACAACTACTATACCTTCCTTTATAGTTTATCTATATCTAATCTTCTCAAGAGATTTTGCTAATGCTTTTGTTTTTCAGATATTTAAATGTCAGAGATAACTCTATCTTTTATACTTTGTAAGATAGATGATACTTTAAATTATGAATTTTTCATGCATGATGATCATTTTAACTTTACTTATGAAATAAGTGAAAATAATGATTTGATATACAATATGTTGAGAAGTCCTTATGCCTCTCATGTATGTTGTTTTCTATGGGTCAGGTTTGAAGGAAAACCATAAAGAATAATAATAAGCTATACAAGGGATTTGATGTTACTTTTGATTTCAAAGCAAAGACTTGAAGTGGGAAAGGTAAAATAATCCACTTGGCTACACTTGCAAGGTCAGTTCACTCGCATCCACACAGACATGTGACCACTGTCTCAGAGGCTTGTGTCCTTCAAAGCATGTTTTGCTTTGCCCCTGGCATTTGAGGTTGAAAATGCTATATGCTGTCTCAACGTGTTTAAAATTTTCCTCTTTGAATTTCTGTTTCACGTGAAGATAACTGGGACAATTGGGAGGGTAGTGAGAGAAGTATGCCTCCCCTGGGCATGATTCCAATTCTCCTACTTCCCTGACAGAGACCTGGGCTTGCCCATTCCCCACACTCTTGCCAGAATTTATTTTGTTAATCTTAACTATTCTGACTAGGTGAGATGAAATCTCAAAGTAGTTTGAATTTGCTTTACCTAATGGCTAAGGCTGATGAACACTTTTTGAGAAATTATCTGTCTTAATCAGTGTTCCTACTTCCCATTTTCCCTAGCCTTTCCAAATTATGTGATTTCTTCTGTTATTTGGAAATAATGTTCTTTTTAATTTTTTAAAAATATTTTCCCTTTTATTGAAAATAGATTTATCTCCACATTATATCCTGATTATGGTTTCTCCTCTTTCCACTCCACTCAGTTCCTATTCACTTTCCCTTCCATCTGAATCCATTCTTTTTCTGTCTCTAATTAGAAAATAAACAGGCAGGGACTGGAGAGATGGTTCAGTGGTTAAGAGCATGGCTTCAAAGACCCACTGGTTCTCACTCTCAGGAATTCCTTAAAAACACTAAACTGGAATCCATAATATATACACAAAGGACCTATAGAGTGAAAAGAGAGAAACATATATATATTTATATTACATTTTATATATTTTATATGTAATTATATATATTTTATTATGTATAATAAAAACCCTGACAAGATATAACGAGACAAGGAACCTCCAAAGATGCCATTGAGTCCATTTTCTGTTCCCCATCTACTCTTCTGGGCATGCAGTTTACCCTTATAAGCAGTTGGTTTCCCCAGTGAAACTCCCTTGGAGAAAACTCAATTTTCATTTGCAAGTGATTATCAATTAGAGATAGCACCTGGATTAGGGATAGGACCATGTGTCCACTTCTTTTAGCTCTAGGATCCCATCAGATGCAGACCCATGCAAGCCCTGAGTATGCTGCCTCAGTCTCTATGAGTTCATATTGCACTGATGGTGGTTACTTAGAAGGCCTTGTATTCTTTGTGTCCTCCATCCACTCTGGCTCTTACATTCTTTTGTCTTGCACAGGGTTCCCTGAGCCTTGTGGTGAAGGGGTATTTTGGAGACATCCCATTCAGGGCTGAGTGTTTTAAGGTCTCTTGGCTATCTAGTCTCAGGTTCCTGGTTACCTAAGCAGTGTTAGGAATTGGTTCCATCTCCTGGAGTTACCTTAAGTCAAATCAGATATTGGTTGATTCCTCCTACAAGCTTTGTGCCATGATTGCACTAGCATATCTTGTAGGCAGGACACCAATGTGGACCAAAATATTTGTGGTTGGGTTGGTGTTTACATTTCTCCTTTGGTAGCATACATAATATCTCCTGTACCATAGTACCCAATGCTAGAACATGGGACTGAAAGCACCATGTTCTCAAATCCTGCTGTCTGTGTACTAACTCTAAGAAAAGAAGAAATTAAGGATCATGAAATTTCAGGATCTTATACAGTTTTTTTTCCTTCAGAAAATGACCATCTATCCTTAATGCCTTAAACATCTCTTTAAACATGTTTTTGTCACTTATTAAATGCACTCAATACATCAAACACTAACTCAGAATTCATTAGATTGACTTGCTAATGGATTAGGCATACTAAGGGAGCAAGAAAGCAAAGTGGCTATCAGAGCACCACATGTTATTTAAATGACACTGTTAATTCATAAGACGAAATCGTTTGTGTCAACTAAGAACATGATGCTAGAATTAGCAATATAATTTTGTTCAATTTAAAGTAAACATTTTAAGGTGTTTTTCTCGTATTCCTGGTTTGTGAAGCATGAAATGAAATACTTTTTCTAAAGCAATTACTTACTAGAAACGAAATATTACAAAGGAGACCATTCTCCATGATTTTCCTAATTTAAGGTGCTTGAGATACAATACGTAATATATACCCACATAACACCCAAAGCAAACTTAATTTGGGACAGAACAAGAGAGGTCCAAGAGCAAAATATAGAACATAACAAATATGTCAAGGGCAATGGCCTCTAATGTATAAAAAATGTACCTGAATCCTTTTATTTCTTTACCTAAAATGCCCACCATATGCTTTTTTTGTTTACAAACTGGTGATATATTCCACACCTTTAACTATAAGATTAAACATTTTTATCATAGAAAGATTTGGGGTGGGGTAGGAATCAAGGAGGTTCTGTCCAGTTTCCATGGTCAAGGGGTTTACATATCTTTATTAATTCTTCCTAAAGGGTTATATTGAGGCAATCGTTCAAACTTCTCTCTCCTATCAAACTTTCTTATTTCAGTCAAGGTGAAATAATAGAGTAGAATCAGTGGCACCATCCTGCAGTACACTGATGTTATAGTTGTACAGCTGTACATCTGTTCTATGCTCCCCCTGCAGGTACCCTTTGTACCTAACATTATAAACTTGCACCAAAGAGTAGTTGGACTACACAGATGGACTCCATGAACTTAAAAAATACAGAAATAAGACGAATAAAAACTCAGAATTTTGTGACTAGAGAAGTAAAGGGTTGGATCTAGGAGGAGTTAGGGAGTGAATTTGATCAAAACATTTATGAAATTCTTATAGACTTAATAAAATAAGTGATTAAAATAACAATTATTAAAATTAAAATCAGAGAATAACCCTATTTTGAATATAAATAAACCACTTTATAAAAATTTAAAATCACCAAAATTGTTTCAAGAAACATTTGAACTAGTATATTAATAATTAAGTAGAATTAGTTAAACGTTTCCACTAACTAAAATGAGGCATGAGATGATTCTATAAGATTTTAAAATTATTTATACTATTTCGCATTGTATTAGAGACATTAAACAATAATATAAGACAAGAGTAAAATGTTCTATTTTCTGAAAAATGAGACAATTTTCAACATCCATAAACAATATTATTGCTAGTAATCTAAAAATTAACAAACACATTTTAGAAGTAATAAGGAAAAAAAGTGCAATGACTATGTATTACAATAATTAGAAACTCAGTAGAAATTTCATAATAACAATAAAAATTTACAAAATACCTTTAAAATGTCCAAATTGCAGTGAAAGCTATAAATAAGGAATAAATATGAGAGGGCATTTTATTAATATCTATCTAGAAAGTAATGCAACTGAAAAAAGAGGTCAAAATAAAAAATTACTGTCTCTGATATGATGAATTTTAAACAGTTGCTAATTATTGCCTGATTCAGTAGTTTCTGTACATTCACTCTATATAACTTAAATTTTTCTACCTCAAGCTGAAGTACATATTGCGAATTAAATGTATTATTCTAGTAGGGCATGCTTCTGAAGACGTGAGAGAATGGTCACATAAGAATAGGCTAGGAAACAATGGATACAATGAAGAAAACCTGTAAACTTTTGTAATCCTTTCATTTATATATTCAGCAAAATAAAGACCAATCATTCAGTGATATTAAAACCATATCATCTGTTTGTGAAAATACTTAGATTCTTAGTGAATATAATAAAAATAGGTTCTCAAGAAGTCAAACCAAGGATTGACAAATATTTTCTGCATAGGTACAGAGAATTAATATTTCAGTCTTTTTTAGTCTTTGCTTATACTTGTTTATTTATATATTAATATCCTTTATTTCTGTCCTAACTATGCATTTATGCAGTTTTAAGGCCACATGAAGTGGATGGGAGTCATAGACTTGTAAATTGTAAGTCAGAGCTGGATTTAATCTCTCTTGGTCAGAATTTCCATACATGGGAAACTGAAGAAACAGGTTTTATAGGTTAGTGGAACTGATGGCCAAGTGTCCAGTGCTTAAGTCTGTTTAGGATGTAATCAGAATCTCACGTTTTTGTTTAATTTTCCACAGTTATCATAATCTCTAGCTCATAGTAGGCATTTTGTTTTTGCTGTATTGAATTTAGGGACAATTTCTTGCTTTAGTTATTTTAACAATTCTAGGGAGAAGACCACATTTCTTTTCAGGGTAAAAGACCTTGGTGTTTTCATCCTTACACTATGGGAGCAGATATATAATATATTGAACTACGGTTAAATATATTTTAGGTTACAAACACATACATCGTGTGTTTATTAAAATATTTATCAGCTTTAAAATCTATTTTATAAAATATAATACGATAATTTTTTTAATAATTTCAAATATATATTCAATATATATATTGATAATTTAATAATTTCAAATATATATATATATATATATATATATATATATATATATATATATAGTAGAGAAGAAAAATATAGAAGCCATGCCAAAGTCCAGAAAATCTTAAACTGTGAAGCATTTCTGCTTAGGCAAATTCTTCGTGTGTTTTACTTTCCTATTTAGTATTCTCGCTGTCTTGGACTTCTTTAAATTGTGCTGCACTTACTGCATGAAAGTACTCCCAGCCATTTAAAGTACTACTTACATAATTTAATTAATTTGATAGCTAATGACCCAAAGCCTCAATTATATACTGCAGTTCATATTTTACGTCTTATATTTGGGTCTGGAAAAATTTGCAAGAATGAGAAGTCCTTGAAAAATTCGAACCTATTTCATCTGAAAAGTGAATAAAATCTTAATTGTTTTTAAGCAAAACGTATCTGAGAACAATACAGCGCTTAACCCACTGATTCCAAGAATGGGTCAAAAAGCATGCCCATGTGGGTACCTTAATTCACATTTGTCTATAACAGCTTTTGATGTATGCATTATTTCAGGGCTTAGCAAATTTATTTTACATGTCATCATTTAACATGTCAACAGGTATCAATACATCCCTCCATAATTGAAGGTAATATCCAAATAGAAGTACAGACTGAAGATTTAAAATATTGTCTGTATTAAAATCTATAATAATGGATGTTTATGACATAAAAAAATTGAAAAATTAAACATCAAAACTGTTTGGAGCTTTTTTCTACAGTGGGGCATATGCTTGAGCTTGACATTAATGAACTGAACATGGCAACACAGTGCCTAGCACCACCAAGCCAGCAGTGTGGATATCTAACTCTAGAACTTAGGGCCACAGCAATGTATCCGTTAATAGCCCATTTTAGAGTTCAGTCAGCAAATGCAAAATGTGGGCTTGATGATTTGGATTTTTATTTTGTTTTATTGCTTTCAGTTTGTGACATGTGAGAACTGAAAAGCACACATCAACTTCCATGAGCTACCTTCCCAAATAGTAGAAATAGGAAAGTCTTAGAACCATGTTGGCTCTTCGCTTCAGTGGGTGGCCACTGAATGAAATAACTCTTAAGTTCGTGAAAAGGAGTAGACTAATTCTGCCCTCCCCAATCTGTCATCAAGAGAAACCTGCAACTGTAGCGATTTCTTACAGCCTTTAGCTGGAGTCTTGACATTTCTTTGGCTAAAATACATGTACTATGTCCCCTCTCTCCTCCATCTCTTCAATCTTGCCATAGTCTTCCCAGCCACTCTCTCCTTAAAGATTCTTCAACATGTCCTATTCCTGCTGCCATATTTTTTTAAGGGCAGCCTGAGCTCTACTAGCTCTCCAAACATGTTTTTCTTTTCTCCTTTAAATTCTGTATCATGTAAGACTTAGCGCATTGTTTCTGTAAAATACAGGATGCACTGAGCATCATCTTCCTTCTGTGTCTTGAGCCTTATTGTTTAGTTTGTATCAAATATCTTTATTTTCCAACTATTAGCAGTTTATCGTTTTTGTAAATTCTGACCAATCTCTCAAAACTCAGTTCAGAGGCCTTTCGCTGGCTCACTGTTCCCACTTTTACCTTTCATTTCACATTGTGGCACAAATCTTACTGAGAGTTATTTTACCTTCAAGTCATTATCTTCGTGGGGGTGGTGTGCATCGAAGATTCTTTTGCCATAATAAGGGTTCCTAAATCAGTATCTGGTATGTGGTGGATGGAAATAAATATTTTGAATGAATGAACAAATGAAGAACAGATTGACTACACTAAGTAGTAAATAATAAGTAACTCTAAAAGGTTTTAAATTCTCCTAAATTATAGACCCATGAAAATACAGTGGGAACATTTAATTTACTTTTCTTTTCAAAATACACGAATTGTATACCCATATATTTAGAGAAACTCAATTTTGAACATGTTTCATATGACTTTAATTTCACAGAAAATCAAAGTATTAATTATTGTGAAACTGTTATGCATTTTTAACAGCTAATGCTGGTTCTCTTTGCATACATAGAAGCTCAAATTCCCAGATGATTAAAAATGGATAGATTCCCATGATATTCAAGAGTGTTCTCCTCTCCCAGACAGATGTACTCTTGTTTTCTGAAGCAGCTCTGTGATTAAACTGTCTTCCTCATGCCTTCTGTTCTCTGAATAGGAAATCTTTAATGAGGAGCCTGAAAAAAGATGCAATACACTGTCAAACTATATTTGTTGATTTTTGAAATTGAATCTCCATGTTGGTAGAAAAGTTTATTTGGGCTTTTGCTTTTTCTTTTTATGGATTTAAAATTCAAAGGCATTGTTCTAAGAGTAGAATAATATCAAGAAATTATTAATATCAAGGAATTATCAATCATAAATATCTTGCTACAGAAAGGCAAATAATTCCATCTTTTGTTTGTGTGTATACACTAGAGTACTGAATACACTCTGGAGTTACCTTCCTTTCCAATGAAATGGTTTAAAGCAAGGGGTTCTCAGATGGGTTCAAAGGATCTAAAATACACTTGATTGGGTGGTATCTTACTTTTCTGTTGCTGTGGCCATTACCAAGAAAACCTGTAAAAGACAGAGTATATTGGGGGTTTACAGTTTCAGAGAGTGAGCCCATGATCATCATGGTGTGTAGCGTAGTAACAGACAGGCAGACATCTTGCTGGAGCAGTAGCTAAAAGCTTACATACTGATCCAGAATATAAAGCAGAGAGAGATAACTGGGAATGATGTCAGATTTTGAAACCTCAACGGCTCACTCCCAGTGACACATCTCCTTGAACAAGACCACACCTCCTAATCATTTCCAAACAGTTCTACTAATTGGGGACCAAGTATTCAAATATATGAGCCTATGGGGGTCCAATCTCATTCAAACCACTCCTGGTGGGAAGTGAGGTGGGAAGGGTCTGGAAGGAGTTAGTGAGAGAGTATAGGCACATTATATGAAGTTTTCCATGAATAAATAAAAACATTATTTTTAAAATTAAACTTGAAATAGTACTAAAATCATTGAATCAATCACATCACAATTTTAACACTTTTTTCTGGACCTAATGTTGTTGAGTATTCTCTACTATGTCATTACTGTGAGAGAAGACCACAGACTTTTCCATATCAAGTAATGTTAAATGCTCTGGAGATTGAGAATTATGGCCATGCTTCACTTACTGTGCTTCCCCATAAACATATTCATCAATTAAAAATATGGATATAAACTCTAAAAATGCTTGTTTTTAAGTACTGTAGATACCTGTGAAGAAAAACAAAGCTAGTTCTTAAGCAGTTCTGCTTCACAGAACAGATGATATACTTTGGCCTATCTGATGCCATTTTTAAAATACATAGATTACAATAAAATGCTACATTATTTTATATCACTAAGAGTTTAAAAAGTACAACTTTGCTCAGTGTTCAAAATAAAATATCAGCATTAATGGAAAGTTATTTTTAAATATTTCAAGGCAATATATTTAAAAAGTTTGTCTTAAGTGCCTGCAGAGACTGAAACATCTATAAATGGGTAAAGTTACATGAAGTTAAAACAATAATAGGAATAAGAAATCTTTTGCTTGAAAAATAAGCATTAAGGTATTAAGACTTGATAATTAAGTTATGATAATGCTTTTGTACAATAATTTTAATGTATGTAATATTTAAACAAATGATTTACAATTCAAAGAATTTAAAATTATATATTAAATTGATTAATATTTCTAATTCCTAATGCATTTATAATATGTTTTTATTAAATTATACTTACTGTTGAACTGATTTTGTAATGATTACATGTCTTTTGTTTTCTTCTTTCTAACAGCTTTATCAGGTCGGAAGGAATACCTTTATTTAGAGGCATGTGGATTCATTTTTCTTACTCCAAATTGATCCTTGACCTTTTGAGGCCATATCTAATTTCAATGTAACCAGGATCTTGACCCTGTCAGAGAAGCTAACCCTTCCTTTGGAGCACAAATGACCAATGAGATGATCTCCATAAAATCATCTGCCTCTTGCCTGACAGCCATGCACAGAGCCCGTGGGGGCAGAAAATGCCACAGCCTTAAAATACCTTCACTCACAAATTACCAAGAAGATACAACACACAGATGAAAAGGACTAAGTTTTTTAAAAGCCAACAGGTAAACAAAATCAAACAATCTTATTTCACAATGGAAAATCAATATTTCCAGATATCAGCCTACCCAGAAAAAAATACAATTCATCAATGAAGTTATTCAATTGTACAACAACTTATCATTTTAAAAGGTGGAAATTTAGGGACAGGAGGTATCTCAAGTCAGAATTACTCCTCATTCCAACAAATGTAGACAAAACCAAAACTGAACCAGCCAGAACACTGCATGAATAGAATTAGGAGAGATGTTGCTGTTTGCAGAGATGGACATGTCCACAGTCTGTCCACCATCAAAGCCATAATGGGTAGCAGCACTGGCTCCAATTGCTTGACAAGTCCCAGTATTACATCTGCCACCTCATATCGGTTGAAAGAGGAAGTCGGTTTGCACTGATTACTTCTCCATGCACTTGTGATATTTGCACAGTTCCTTCCATTCAGGGTAATGAAGTGTTTTGTTATTTGCACAGATGATCCCACCAGTTTTGAGACCACACGAAGCAGTTTCTTGCAGGCATCCAAAAAGGATTACTTGAGAATTCTCAAGATAATGAGTTCTTGTTTTCTGGTTAACAAAAACTCGGTTACTTACTTAAAGAAATGAATTTATTTCTGAACCAAACTGTAGAATTATAAATAAAACATCACTGTGGTCAAATGAATGAGAATGAGATCAAAAGAGTTTTTTTTAATATCATTAATATTAAGAAGTTGAACACAGTAAACTGCATACTAAACAGTAATGCTTAATTCTATTTGTTCTGTTAATTCAAAAAGTCATTTGTAATTTGTATTTAACATATAACGATTTTGTAGTCATTTCTCTCTATGTTTCCTGGGAAAATGTATCAGACAAACAAACAGCATTTTTTTCAGTTTATTTTTCTAAATAAATGTGTTGTTTGTAGAAGCTGTGGTTGTTTATTTAACTTAGTTTTTGTTACCTGGAAGTTCCTCCTTTTGTTTGACTAAGAGGTTTTTTGCATAATTTAGAATTAAAGATAGGCTGAGATTTCAAGTCAGTTTATAATACAAAATTATGCTCTGTTTTCTAAAACCCAAGAAGATGATACATTTTTGCACATTCTCTTTCTTGTAAAGGGCTATTTAACGTCATTGTAACGATATCAAGAATTACTATTGATACAACAATGTTTCTGGAAAATAAAGTTCAGACTTTATAACAGGAAAGATTTTTTTCTTGTCCTCTTCCTGGAGAATAAAATTAAATTTAAACACTTAGGTCATTAATCATAGCTAATGAGCCCTCATTATCCCCCCCCCAGAGGTCTGTTTACAACATCCATAATTATACTTAGAATTGACTAGGCAATCAGACTTGAGGAAATGTGGACCTCTCAATCAAAAAGGTTTATTGAATGCTCACAAAATGCTCATCCACACTTATGGGTTCGAGACTGACCAGTGTTGGTGAATGCTGCTACCAGCAGTAAGCAGTGTGATGTGATATTCAAACATATTATTTTTAACAGTTAAGAGAATGATTCTTGAATTTATTCTTAAACTTTAATTTGATGCCAAAGTCCTGTTTTATTGTTCTGCACACAAAAACTGGCTGATTTTCTATGATCTATCTTGGTTCTTTCAGTATCCTGTAACATAATAAAAAAATTGTTGGCAATGCAGCATTTGAACTCCTGAAAATTAAGAAATCATACCTGAAAAATAATACATCTGCAAGTCAAATTGCCATTCCTGTGGGTTTTTAAACACAAATGTATGAGTGTCTGGATTCATCCACATTCTTTAAAATCACAGTGATTGCTTCAAACTGCAAATTATTTGAAATTATGTACAGGAAGTTAGCTTTCCCCATCTAACAGTAAATTTCATCAATACTGAATAGTTGAGATCATAGCTCTTCATTTTGTAAACATGCTCTGCCATTAGCAACACTGTATATAATGCACTCTCTAGAAATTCTTAAAAGATTTACAAAGATATGAGATGATCATCTTGCTCTTCAACAGAGCTATTCTTGTAGGAATTTGCAATGTGAGTTAGAGTGAGGTAGAATGAGGGTGGCCAAACCAGGGAGTAAATGTCTAAAATTCTTCCTTTTGGTTTCTCTTTGAATATTTTACTTATTTTCTAGTCTATTTTACTCATCTATCAATACCTCTCTCTTCTTATTAAAATTTCCTTCACAGTTTAATTCATAATTCTGTATGTCATTTATGAAATCTATGATGCCATTCTCGGTGTCCACTTAGAAGTATTGATAATAGATTCTTTTCAAGTCAAAATGGACCAAATAGGTAATACTCACTTATTCTTCATTCAGCCTTGCTTTTAGAGATAAGCACATAGAACAAAATTCCCAAGTATGCTGCCCCAAATCCAGCTCTTTGTGGAAGACAATTTCTTCATTTACTGAGTGCTCATTATATGTACTGTATTTAGGCATAAGAACAAGAAGATGAGGAGAAAACACAAAAATCCTATTTTGAGAGATTTGAAAATGTTGGCGAGAATTACATCAAACCTTTAGACACAGTAGTTAACAAAAAAAAAATTAAAATTGTGTAAAGTTCCGTGATGGAAGTCTATGTTACGCAATAACAATATATCTAGTAAGAGAAGTGAGTACTAAGTTGAGATGTGAAGAATGACTGATTGAAGGTAAAACACAAACAGACACTCAGTAGAGTAAGGGGAAAGAACATAGTGGTCAGAAGACCTGAAATGAGCCAAATACAGTGGAGCGCAGGGAATAGCAAACAGCACAAAGAAAACTAGTTAACAGGGAGCCAGTCTCTACCTACCTATATCCTCAGTAAAAACAGAACAAAGCATACTATATAAAGACCACGGAGACTAGTACAGATATCCATAAACAATAGCAAGTTGCTGAAACAACAAATGTAGGCAATTTCACCCCTCAGACAAAGAAGACAAATTCCCCTCCCACTACCTTCCCACCCACATGCACAAAGGCTTTACTGGATTCTCAAAACAAGTAGAGATGGAAGTTATCCAGCAGGAGGTAAAAGATACCTGAATGAATGAATGAGGCACAAATAAGGGGACTCAAAGGAGGCTGGGGAGCTATTTCAGCTACAGCATTAGAAATGGCATTGGGAATGTTTTCATCCTACAATTACTAATGAAGATAGGAAAACTCATTCAGTAGACATGGTTCATAGAGACACAAAAATCTACAGGTAGACAAATGATAAACATGTAGAAAAACATGTAAAGCCAATCTGTCTTGATCTATGTTTGCCTAAGGGAAAACATATAAAAAACATTAAAAAAAAAGCTGGTGCAAGTCTGTTTAGCTCTGGCATATAATGTATAAGATTATTAGGAACTGAGCTCCCACCAAGTCTCTGCTCTGATATTCTTAAAATATGAACTCTTAAAAAATTTTCTTCATTGTACAAAACACTTTCTGGAACTCGATATCCTACATACATGCTCCAAGTCATAGGATGGGAAGGGAGTTTATTCTTTCTTCTTAATGAATCTATGCAAAATATTCAGATAATACTTTGATGTGTTGTCATCATTCAAACTAGTTGGGCTGGAATTAGGGGTACCAGAGAATAGCCTTTGGGAACTGAGATGTGATACAATGGTAGAACACTTGCCTAGCAACTGTATTCAATATTTGACATGGAAAACAATAGGCCTTTGGGCACAGAAATACAATGGATAAACTTCACGTTCTGAGTACCAAGGAAGTTATAATGAAGGATGGCATATACAACAATCCAAGTTTCTATATCCCAATGATACTGTGGCAGCCATTTATCATTATCAGAGGTATATGCAGGACTTTGGACATTAAATTATAAGGGAAAACATGAGGAATAAATGTTTCAACTGTTTTTTAAGAGGAAAATAATGTAGTCAGATAGTGTGCATGATAAATCTTGGTAGATTCTTTGGGCTCAGCTTATTCCACGCTGTGGACATACAGCTGAGTGTGAGGAGATGGAGGCATCTTTGTGGCTCCTGTTGTGAACAGTGGCTATGATTCTCATCGCACAGGCCAGTGTACCTTAGAGACTACCGAAAGCATTGTTGAGAGGGGCTGTTTATGGTCTTTCAACTCCAACGCTATGATATTCTCACAATCTCAGCAAATGCAAGAGATTAGTAAATGACTTGTATACACTTTAGTAAACTCTTTTCATCAATTATTATTTCTTTCACTGTTTTATTATTTTGTATTTTTGATGAATTTCTTGATACGGGGTCTCATTGTGTAAGCCTGGATGGTCTGGAACTCCCTATAAAAAACAAGCTGACCTCAAACTCCAAGAGATCCATCTGTCTCTGTCCTCTTTGTTCTGGGAATAGAGATATTGCCACTATGCCCAACATTATCAACTGTGTTTTGTATAAAAATGAGAGGGAGAGTCACCCCAAACTGTCTAATCTTTCTTTTCTATCAATAGACACTTAAAGTGGAAGACAGACTTTGTACTTAGTCTCCAGATGCCTCAGTCACATGGACTGGGTACCACTAACAAGAGGCTTGTGGGATGGCAAAGAGATACAAGCATTCCAGAGGCTTTGACTGAAGAACTGAATACCACACAAAATTTAAGGAAAATAGTTAGCTAGGCATGGGGTGGGGAGGTTAAAGCTGGCTCTCTAGTGTTCAGTGATCAGTCACTCTAGCCAACTAGTGACCATTAGGATAGTGAGAGACCTTGCCCATCGAAGACACACAATAAGGACTTCTGTTCTCCACCTGTTCACAGTAGGGAATGGGACCTACTCTCTCTCTCTCTCTCTCTCTCTCTCTCTCTCTCTCTCTCTTTCTCTCTCTGTCTGTGTGTGTGTGTGTGTGTAGGTGAAAGAGAGTGTGTGCTCACACACATGCATACAACACACACACACACACACACACACACACACACACACACACACACACACACACACACACACACGCAAATGGAGATTCGTGGGATTCCACAAAATGTTCTCTAGAATTACATGCATATTTCTAACTATGATTTCTTTAGTGCTGTGCAAATTGCAGGTGCCCATAGTCAAATCTAAATGAATTTGAAATTATCCAATATTTGGAGATGAGAAGTCATAGATGATAGCCTGCAATGTGCTCTGTCAAAAGAAGGAAGTCTAAAGAATTCAAGACACTGTCTCACCACATAAAACAAAGGTATCCTTGAAAGCATAGCCCATTGTTAGGGTCAAAACAAGCTTCTAAAACATGAAAACACATACTGTGAAGCTCCACTTCAAAGGATCCTGGTTCTGTATAACATATGTAGTAAGATGTTTAAACATTTCAGAAACATTTTTTTATGTATTCCAATGTGCAAATTAAAACCACCATTTGCTGTCAAACAGAACAAGCTACGCAACTGTCTCTCCCCTGAGAGTGGGAGACGATCCATCCCTGGTGCATGAGCCGGCTTTTGGGAGACCAGTGCCTATGGTGGGACACTTTGTACAGCCTTGATTCAGGGGAAGAGATTTGGACCTGCCTCAGCTGAATGTTCTAGGCCTTGCTGACTCCCTATGGGAGGCCATACTTATTTTTTCGGAGGAGGGGATAGGGATGAGTTTCCGGGAAGTAGGAGGAGGTCTGTGGTTGGTATGTGGAATGAATAAAAATTTTTTTAATAAAAAAAAAAATCCAAGAAAAAAAAAAACAATTTGCTGACGTGGCATATTTTTCTAACTAATTTTTGCTTTTGTAGCTGGATGCAAAGAAAATATAAACTTCTGAAACTGCAAAGGTAAATAACAATATTAACAATACTTCAGCATTACTTCCTTTAGCACAGTGGATCTCAACCTTCCTAATGCTATGACTCTTTAACATCATTCCTCGTGTTGTGGTAACCACAACCATAAAATTATTTCATGGCTACGTCATAACTACAGTTTTGCTACTGTTATGAATTGTAATGTAAGTGTCTGATATGCAAATCTAAGGGGGTCGTGACCCACAGGTTGAGAACCACTGCTTTTAGACGCTTAGTAACAGGGAATTATGCAATATTTTACTATGGCCAAAAGAAAAGCTCAAGAACTTTCAATAGAAATACGTAGAAATTTATGGAAAGGAACTTGGGGCAGGGGAGATGACTCAACAGCTAACAACACTTGCAGGGGACTGTATGAGATTCCCAGCACCACATGGTAGCTCACAATCATCCATAATTCCAATTCCAGCAAAACCGGCACCTTTTGTTCTGACTTCTGCTGGCACCAGGCACACATGTGATGCATAGACATCCATGCAGGCAAAACACTCACAGACACAAATGCAAATGAATTCATCTTTTTTAACAAAGTGAAAATAAAATAATAATAGATGTCTTCTTAGTTTCCATTAAATGCTTGCATTTTGTTTTGGAAATATTTTTAAGATTTATTTTAAATTTAATTGTAGATGGTGGTGGGGGTTATGGACATGTGAGTTCACTTACCTTTGGGAGCCATAGTTTTCAAATCTCCCTGGATCTTGGAGTTACAGGCAACTGTCAGCCATCTGCCATATGTACCCCAGTCCTCTGGAAAAGCAGAAAGTGCTCTCTTAGCAGCCATCTCTCCGTCCTATAGATGTAACCAACCGTCTTATTAAATAAGAAACACAGAGCTGATTCAGAGAAGAAAGCCAAGAGGTCAGAACTAAGAGCCTTACCCTTCCTGCTTCAGCCAAGAGAGCTCTCTGAATGGGAGCTACTTCCTGTCTGTTTGTCTTTATAAAGACTTTCGGTTCTGCCTTCTCATTGGTTGTAAACCCATGCCTCATCACTGCTTGTCTGTAAAGACTTCCAGGTCTTCTATGGTTGGGATTGAGATTAAAGACGTGTATCTCCAATGCTGGCTGTATCTTTTTACACACAGAGATCTACCTAGCTCTGTCTACCAAGTGCTGGGATTAAAGGCATGCGCTACCACCGCCATGCTCTTGCTATGGCTCTAATAGCTCTGACCCCCAGGCAACTTTATTTATTAACATACAATTAAAATCACATTTCAGTACAAATAAAATACCACCATACCGTCCCCTCTTTAAAACATTAACTACTTGAAAATACAAGTAACACGCACAAGATCGAAGTTTCCATTCATCACCCAGTAGATTATCCTCTCTACAGTGAGCCATTTTATGCTTTGACCTTTCTATAAAGACCAATGGAAACAGCACTTACATACATGTGTACTTGGGTATATAATATACATTGCTTCACATTTATCTCCTTAACTTAAAGACTGTTTCAGACATAAGGAAGCACCTCTGTAATACAGTGTTTGTGTAGTTTGCACAAAATCCTGGGTTGGATGTTTAGCACTGAGAATTGTACACATATAGGAGACTTTATTGTCCTGCAACCTCTTTAAGGGAAATCAATTAAAGATTTTAGCTACATGTTTTCTGCTTGCTTTTCTGGTTGTAAAATCACATTGCAATAATTTTGTTTCTGACCCTTGCCTGGTTTGTCTTCTGACTATGTCGGTAAAAATCAAATAGCACTGCAAAGTTGTCTCTGCTTTTGTCTTTATAATTATCATATCAATTTAATTTTCTATTTTTCCTGTAATATTTGTACACATTTATGAACTATAATACACTGTGTCAATTCATTGTACATTTGGGTCATGATTATAACAGGATTAGACTGTCCATCACTGAAAAGCTATGATTTTAATGTGGCATGTGTAATGTCTGTTCTTTCACTGAAATATATAATGTGCTATTGTTAATTATAGTCAACCAACTGTATCACAGGACACCAGAACTTAGGAATCTAAGGCAACCTATAATATTGAATGTATGGACCTGGTTCTGCCTTGCCACCCCTCTGGACTCAAAACTTCTACAATGAACATTTTTAGGTTTCACATGAGTTGTGATTGTACATCATTTCTTTTCTCTCTCTCTCCATATATATATATATATATATATATATATATATGTGTGTGTGTGTGTGTGTGTGTGTGTGTGTGTGTGCGTGATTCATATGATGATTCTTATCACAGGAATTTTGTTTTTGAAAGCAAATATAGATCTTACTACATTCATCTACTTATCTATTACTGGTCTGTCTGTCTACTGATCTGTCTCTTATAAATCTCTCATTTATATCTCTCATATATATCGCTCATCTTTCCTGCCTATTACCTATCAGTCTATCATTTATCTTTCTCTATAATTGATACCTGAAGTTATTGCCTTTATCTATAGATTTTTCTATCAAAATATTGAGCAGCTATAAATGTAGAAATATATGCCATTCTCACTATGTCTTTCTTATTGTCATTTTAACTCCTGATTATACTCTTTTAGAATTTAATTACTCAAACCTCAGCTAGGAATTGAAGTACTTCTTCCTCTTATGGTTGATTCCATATGGCCCACTGGTGTAGATTCCTCACACAGGGCATTCATTCAGTAGGGAAGTTGAGGTCAGCTACTTCTTCAAAAATACATCTGGCCATTGATACAGCATTTACAAATACTCCAGATTTAAAAAAGTTGTTTCAGTTATTTGGTAGTAACAAAATGCTATATGAAAAGTCTTTCTTATGAGAACATTCAACTTATAATTTAGAAATAAAACTTAAGAACCAAAAAGGCCTGTGTAGGAGATTAGCATAAGACTTCTCCAATAAATGTGGGCATAGAAATCATGATTTTCTCAAAGCTCAGATTTAGGCATTAGTTTAGAAAAAATGAGGAAGGAAGATAATTATGTTAATAATTTAAATAACAAGACATGCTTTTTAAATATGCTTATTGGCCTTTAGAAATTACCATGTTTTCCAGTAACACTTTCTTGTGATTTCTGCTAATGATGAGACTTATTTTTAAAGAAGCTGTTAAAAATTTTTGTCCCTGGAATAAAATCATGCTTTTGAGAGCAAACAGTTGTTCAATTAGGGTGCAAAATGTGAGCTGTATTTTTCTGTGTGACAGTTTATAACCACTGTGGTTTGGCCACAAAATTGTCTCCCTTAGAAAGCGACATAATAATTAATAGAGCACAGATAGGAATTCCTGCTCAAGGAGCCTGGCAATCATGATAAGGAAAACACCATCTGAATTGATTTCCAATTATCAGAAGGCTCAGATTACACTTTACAACATAAATAGCCTCACAAATAGTAACGACACATTTATGTATTAAAATTATATTATCACAATTAAATAAAACATGCTTAAGAAATAAAAATCCTTTCTCTCAGACATAAATCTAACTTAGCCTTCCTCTAAAATGTAAAGAGTCTACATGGATCCTATCAGCAGAATGCTCCTTAACAGGAAGCCAAGAGGAGTTCTTATAATTCATAGCTTTTTAGGATCTATGATGTAAATTATGCTTCCTGAATAAACTTACATTAAGAAAATGAAGATAAATCTATTTTTTAGTGGTTTTTTTGGTGGTGGTGGCTTTGTTTTATTTTTAGAAACTCTACATTGATTTCTACAGAAGCTGCCCCAGTTTATAATCCAACAGTGATTAAGGATTCTTCCTTCCCCATATATATCCTCACCAACATTTATTGTCACTCATCTTCTTGATAATAGCTACTCAGACCTGGGTATTATGGAATCTCACAGCAGCACTAATTTGACATGTTTATTTCATCCTAGGCATATAGCCAGAGAACTCCAAATCCTACCACAGAGATCCTTGCTTATCTGTATTTATTTCTACTCTATTCACAATAACAAGAAAATGGAGTCAACTCAGATACCAAGGAATAGATGAATGGGTAATGAAATAATATACAATGGAAATTCATTCAGCCATAGGAAAAATAAGAAATTTTCAGGAAAATGGATAGATATGGAAACTATTTATTAATTGAGGTAATGCAGACTGAGAAAGTCAAATATTCCATGTTCTCTCATGTAAGTGAGACCTGGATTTCAATTTAGACATACACACTGTGTGTTTGTGTGGGTAGGAGGATGTGTGTATAACTATGGATCATGAATCTTAATAGGAGTCTGTGAGAAGAGAAAATGATTTTGAGGAAGAAGAAAGTATAATAAAAACACGTGCCACATGAAAGTGAAAAGGGAAATAGAAGGAATGGAGGGGCACACATGGGATAGGAGGAGGAAGAATGTGGGGGAACAGAAACAAAACAAAAGTTATGGGTGAAAATATCGTAATGAAGCCTATTACTTTGTACACTAATTTAAAAATAAATAAAAACAGAAAGAAAACTAGGATAGTTGTATCAAAAAAATAGCAAGAGGGAAAACAAAGAATTGTTTCTCCTAGATTGTATGCCTGTGCTTGTATGGGGCTGAAGACTGAATCCAGAGCCGTGCTTATATTAAGCATGTACCACTGTACATGTACATCCTCATTCAGCCCCTTCTATGAATATTTTAAGGAACAAGAAGCTTCCCTTTTAAGTAAATCAATATTTTTAGATCTATGGTTTTCAGATCAAAAAGATCTCTCAATGTTACCTGATAGTAATCCTGGTGGAGATGACTGGGATATTAACTCACAGAGTTAAGAACCAAGGCATGTTTTCCTGAGCATATTTGGGAAGCATCTGGTTCCAACCCAAAGAAACTTCAACTTCTGAAATGTTCTCCATTCAGTCTAAGCTTCATTTAGGCAGCCATATTGCTGGAAACTCATAATTAATGTGTTTAGGAGAGATGTTTGGTAAGCTTCCTCTTAACTGTTCTCATTGACAGATATTAAGTAAATATTGTGTTCTAAATTTTGGCTGTTGAATAGAGATTCCTCGAAAAATAAGGTATCTTTTTTTTGGCCTCAGGAATTCTAGAGTGTGTTTAGGAATACAATGAAGCTGGCAATAAAATTGTAGTAAGACAAGACCTGTGCAGAATTTACAATGCCCTCTCACACTCAAGCTAATCTCTGGGAAAACTTGCATCTAACTGAAAATAAAAACACTTTCTTAAAGTCTGATGACTTGAGTTTGATCCTCAGGACCCACATGATGGAAGGAGAGAACCAATATGCAAAAGTTGTTCTCTATCCCCTCCATGCCTGCCAGGGCTTGTGTATACCCTACTCACATATATTCATACATTTTAACTTAAACTTTTTTAAATTTAGGATTATTTGACATTTCAATCTAGTATCACTACTTGCAGTGGGATGCTAGCCAAAGAAAATCCCTCCTGTTAATTCTCTACCAATTAAAATATGTATTTAGATTCACTTTAAGATTGTCCCTCATGTGATATATTTCCTGCCCAAGTGAACTTAGAAATTATTTTACTTATTTTATGGAGTTTTCTTCCAGAAAGGATTTGTGGACATTTATAACAAAGGCATGATATGCAATCAGGCAAAACTGGTTAACAAGTGGGGTTAGGAGAAAGCATTTACTGTCAGGGGTCATACTTTTTATTTGTTAAATATACAATTTAATTCAGGTCCCCTTGTAAGTCAGGGCAGAACTGAAAATAATGAGCTGTGTATATGGTTTAATAAAGCACTAACAAACTGAATAAGAACCAGGACCATGATAACAGAGTGTGTGTGTGGAGAGCTGTGAGGGTTGGTGGACTAAAGCAGACCAATTATCTCTTAACAACTAAATGACTGCTTATTAATCTTCTGCTCTCCCGAAGATGCTTTTATTTACCAATTTGGGAGTTTCAAAAATTTATTAATTTGCTTTTTATCCTAAATGAACTCACTTGTGTTCTCATCCACACTGCATGATAAAGCAGTCCCTCCCTGGTGTCTATGAAGTCTCTCTCTCTCTCTCTGCCCCTCCTCAGTTGCTCAACCTGTCTGTCTCTTCTGGGCTCTCAATTTTGCAGCTCCCCCACTGTCCCAATATCCTTCTCCATGCTGACTTTCCCTAGACTTGAATACCATACCTACTCTTTTCTCACCAAAGCACAGGTAACACAAAACTGCCCTGTGCATTTCACTGAAATAAAGACTTAGAGACCAGGGCTATATATAGCCTTGCAGAAGTGTCAGTACTAATTTTAATTACTACGTTTGATAACTGTAAAGAAGATCTCACATTTTGTATTATGTGAGGTAGCACTTTTACTTATTTAAACGTTACTTCTCTTCCCTCCTTTTCCAAATCACAATGGTCTACTCAGCCAGCCCTACCTTACAATGGCTCTCTCTTCTGTCTGCAGTCGGCTCCTGGCTACCATCACCCTCTAGCACACTGCAGTTTAGCACTAGTTTCCTCTGCTGATGCTAATATTCCTTGAAGAATGCCTGGTAAAGACCCAGTTTGTAACACTCTCCTCACTACACCTTGGACATTAAGAGACTGTCTATTTAGTCAATGAAATTCTTAAGCAGCCTGTAGGGTGCCAATAAGAATACTTGTCTCTATCTGTACGAGACACTCCTAAGGAGATATGAGTGAATGTATGATGGCTCCTGAGTTGATCTTTTTCTTCATGTTTCTATTACATCCAGTGGTATTAGCAGCATCCTAGACATTTGTGAATAAACATATGCTGTCTTGTAAAAGTATTGACTTGACTGTTAACTTTTGTCTTTTACTATGTTTTATATGAGAAAATAAATAAATACATTTAGAGACCTGTCTCATATTATGTTAATAGCCTCAGTTATGGTATTTACTGAAACCAGACAAAATACATAATCAAGTATCTATACAGTTCTGTTAATTAGATGGGGCAGAATGAATACAATATGTTGAAGAGTAATTATCATACAAAAAGTCTGTTAAAATTGTGAGTATTGATACTAACATTCTCATAAATTTAAGTAACAGATTCTAAAAATATTTTATAATTGTTTTCTGAGACATGGAAACGTTCTACAAACTCTGATAGACAGTGCCTATCACAACACTCCAATGAGCACAGGCATGTGATAAGACATAAATTTAGCAAAGATGCAGGGCTTACAAGGTGCTAGCGGGAAGTTTAAAGGAAACATAATAGTAAAAGAGGAATGGAAATGATAGGGGTCAGACAATTCAAGTTTTTTTTTACAATCCTGGCTTATAGAAAGCAGTTTTGCAAGAGACCTTTGATAAGGTGACATTTGAAAAGAGAGCCAGAGGACTTTTGGGACTGAGATTGTGTAATCAGTCGGGAAAGAATTCAGAAAAAGGAACAAGGAAGTATCATGTCAACTAGAGTTAAGTGAGGGACTGAGGATAAGAAGTAGACTGGGTATGGGAGGGAGGGGAAACATTGTGAAATACTATAATGATAGTTAGGTTTGGATTTTACTATAAATAAATGAGTCAATATGATTATATGGATTATGTCTGAGATACATCAAAATCTAAGAATAAGTTGATTTACCTTTTAAAAGCATCAGTCTAGAAACTAGTGAGGTGCCTCAGTGTATAAAGGCTCATCCCAGTAGAGCTAATGACCTGAGATAGATCTCTGGAACTCACATAGTGGAAGGAAAGAACCAACTCCTGCAAGTTGTGTCCACTGTCCACACATACACCTTGGCACACACAGACACACCCAGGTGCATAAACAAACACACACATACATGCACATTGTAAATTTTTTAAAGGATCAGTCTAGACAAAACCCAGGACAATATTGGAAGTTAAAAGAGAATTTAGAATAATATTTCAATAATCCCAAAGAGTTAAGAGACATTCTTACCAATATGGTCATAATGGAGGTATTGAAAATGCTGTGTTTTGGAAGTTAGGCCATCAGCATTTTATTATAGATTGATGGATTAGAGGTTGCAGGAGACACAGAGGTATGTATTGCAAGACTGGTGTGCAAAAAGGCAACAGTTTTGAGAAAGGGAATCAAGGTCCAGTTTAGGCATCCTAAGACTGATATACGTATTGAATATGCAGATGAATTGTATCAGGGAGATAGACGCTGGTCAAGGATGAGCCAAGATTTATAAGTATATGTGCTAGTTATTAGCAGATGGCTGCAGAGTAGGCGCATAGTACTTGGCAAAAATTATGTAGGAAGGAACATAGATAGACTCTTCGGGTACTCTATTATTTACAGATTAGGCATGTGAGGAGAAACAGAAGGAAGTGAAGGCTGGGGCAGTAAGACAGAAGAAAAACTAAGACATAATTTAAGATGTCAAAATAACAACTACAACAACAACAAAAAACATTGACTAAACTAAAGGCAATCTCCACACGAAGATCATTAACAATGGCTCACACACTATCATCAATGTATGGAAGATTCCGTGAAAAATCAATTTCAAGCTTCCTGGCCTCCACAACTATATTATTTTGTATTATTTACTTTTCTGTTGCTGTAATAAAATACAATGAGCAAGACGAGGACAAAGAGTTTATGTGGGCCTACGTTTGCAGAAGGACAAGTGTCTGTCATGACAGTGAAGCTTGACAGCAAGAGGCAGGCACAGTGGCCAAGCCTGGAAGCCGCAAGTTCACATTCGCAGCCTTAAGCACGGAGTACAGAGGAAATTGGAGGTGGTATGAGAATTTTCATTTCAAAGCCTGCTCCTCATGATGTACTTCCTCCAGGAAGGCTGTACCAACTGGAGGCCAAGTCTTCAAATATGCAAGATGATGGGTGGTATTTTTCTCTTCCAAACCTCTATACCAACTATCCACATACTTAGTCTAACTGTTGTTTATTCTTTCTGATTCCAGGATGAGTCATATTGTACCTGCTTTGGGCAGGAAAAAGTATAAACCTAAGAGTCCAGAGTGCTGCTTAAAAAATTAAGCAGAAATTGTATTTGCTCTGTTTCAAAGAAGCAACCAAAATTGACTTATTACAAAAGTCAAAGTAGAAAAGATCAATGGCAAGCATGAAGTGATTGATGGTTAGGGACATTGGGACCCAGACATTGTCCTTTGCAGTGCTAATATTTGTGATGCTCATCTGGACAACATTGTAACAAGGTAAGGAACACTCAAGTTGGTGTAATAAGCTTACTAATTAGAGTTCCAAATGAAAGACAGTCTGACTTATTTGGGAAAACATTTAGAAACACTCCATGGATGGGGTGGGTGATAACTACCTCTTTATTCGGCTGGTACCAATGGCAAACATCCAGTAGTCCTTTTGATGGAACAATGTTGAATAAATGAACAGTGCTTCTATAGTGCCCTTTCTCCTCTGGACACCTTATACAGTACCTCACCTTCTTAGTCCAACACTGAATTCCAGTTCCATGTTTCTGCATAAAATTCCCTGCTATGAGATTGTTTTCTTTCATGCTCAGATGACTCAGATGTGTTACATCTTCCTCCAGTATCTGTTCCTGTTGTGAACATAGAAAAGCTAGGTAATATTATCCCTCTCCACTGTACATCAGACTAATAATCAATGGACAAGCAACAGAACATCATGAATGAATCTGAAGATTAAGAGACATTTCAGCATGGAAGAATCCATGGTCTCAGTGATTTTCCAGTTCTCTGAGCAATGTTTACTAGAGATCCACAAGAAAACAGCATGCTAAGGTTTTACTGGATTTAACTTTCCCATAAATGCAGGTAAACAACAAAACAAATACTGAATTCTAAGTAGCTGGAAAACTAAAGCCGTATGGAATGTGTACCTGGCATTGATTGTAATTTCAGAACTGGGTAATTGTCCTGAGCCCATCAGTAGGATAATGAATGATAGAAGAGGTTGATGCATTTTTCACCTTTATATTTTTTTATTTTCATATGATAAATTTTCAAACTGAGGATATCACATATCTTGCTCATAATTTAGAAAAAAGAAACAGACACAAACAATAATACCAACACAAAAAGAACTAGACATGATATAATTTTTGTTGGGGATAGAGAAGTCCTTGTACTCACAGAGAAACATTAAGGAAACTAGGAATGTTAAACACCACACAGGATCCTATCCTCAATGGAGGAGATAAAATACCTTTTTTTCCACCCAGAAGGCTGGGAGTGGATATTGTTAATGACCTGGTGATCTTTTTGCTGTCTATGGTGGCAGGCTTCACCTACCTTTTGCTATAGAGGCAGACTTCACCCTAATCCCCCAGAATGATTATCCCAGATTCTCCATTCTTAGACCATTACCCATTCTTAGGGTAGATGTCACAAATATTTCATGGCCTGTTGACATCTATGTTATCAGAGACCACACTAGATACTAGGCCTTTTAGCTATAGAACCCACCTTCATGGTCGCATGTACTATATATAAAGGAGTTTCTAAGTAGTTACATCTTAAGCTTTATTGTGCACCTGGAATTGGAATAATTGTTGCCTAGAAACGTTTTCCCAAATTGTACTGTGTTTTAAATATAATGACAATGAACTGTACCAGGTTTTCATTCTCTTCTCTTTGTGGGTTCACATTCCTGCGTGGACACCTGCCAGGTCCCCCTCAAATCTTGAAATGGGACATGTTGAGTAAACTGAGAAATTATTTTCAATATGCAAATAATTCTTCAAAAAGACTCTGGAATAATTAGTTTCCAGAAGAACAAAGTAAATAAAAATTGGCATAATGAAGGATTTCTAAATATATTTTAAATATGTATAAAAATATCCCCAATGGTATGTAAGTATCCATGTGTTAGTTATTTTCTGTTGTTTTTTATAAAACACCACAACTAAAAGCTACTTATGGAAGGAAGAGTTTATTATGGCTTACAGTTCCAGGAGAGTCCACAGTGGTTTGAGGAGCATGAAAGCAGGGCACAGAGCTTTGACCTCAAGCACAAAGCAGAGAGAGCCAGTTCCCACCTCAGGGATTTACTTACTCCAGCCAGGGTGCTTATCTACCCAAGAAGTACCACCAACTGAGAACTCAGTGTCCAAATACCTTAGCCTATGGGGAATATTTTTCATTAAAACAACCACAATTAGTTTATTGTTTTTTTTTTTATTATGACATCATTTTTCCAGTTTAGTTTCTCTCATCCAAAAACCACAGAAGGGATTTTGGATATTTGTGTTCTGCTTCTGATCAGAGTAATATAATTAGTAATAAGGTATAGCAAGGAAATGTGAAATCGAACCAAAGCAAAGCAATAGAAATCATTGTCCCCATTTTTACCACCCAAAAATAAATGATCAAATTTGAAATTTATAAATTTATAGACATATCATAATTAACACAATTTTCAAAGTAGTATTTACTTTATGGAAAATATTGATTAATGACAATTTTATGTTTGGCTTGAGGACCACTGATTGATTGTTTATGTGGGACTGGGAGGCATCTGTGAAGTGCAGAGACGTGTGGCATGAATCCTAATTGGTCTTACTAATAAAAAGCTGGAGTCAGATATCAGGGTGAAAGCTGAAAGATCAGAGAAGCAGAGCAGCCAGCCACTAGAAAGACTTCTTACTTCTACCAAATCCTCAGCGTGAAAGGGCCAAGCTCCTGTCTCCTCCTGCCTTATATTTCTCTTTCCACCCAGCCGTATCATTTCCTGTTTCCACTTCCCTAGTGCTGGGATTAAAGGTGTGAGATCCCAAATGCTGAGATTAAAGGTGTGTGCCATCACTGCCTGGCCTCTATGGCTAACTAATGGCTTAGCTCTGCACTCTGGCAAGCTTCAGGCAAGCTTTATTTCTTAGATCACAAACAAAATATCACCACAGGAACTATTACATAATCAACTGCTTAGAGCCCAAAGTGTATAATTTGAGCATCCATCTGGCTACTGTATAAAATCTTTCAGCACATCATCACCCTAAACCTGAAATACAAAATTGAGGTATGAAAATCAAGCTAGGTTCCTCTTGTTTAATAATGTCATGCCCAATATTGACTGCTCTATTTTCTTGCTTCTTAAATAACTACTCGATACTTTTGTCTACTGATATGGCTACTTCTACACTATATGCCTTTCTGATGATTGTCTTATAATTAAAAGCAAGAAATGGATTGAGAAAAATTTCTGTCACCAAAAATAGTCCTTATATGATTGTTCTTAGGGCAGAAATAATTTGTTTGTGTTTAATAACTATAATTAAAAGATAAAAGGAAATTATTTTAGGAGTTTGATAGCTGGAATCCACAAAAAGGAAGTAATCAAAACCTTTAGACACATAGCTTTTATAACAAAATGTGATAAATGTGTTAAGATTTGAGAACTGAAATAGATAAACAATGTTTTCTCATTTCACTGCTTGGCTTCAAAATTTTCCCAGTGAGTGTCTAATGTGTGAAAATTGGGTTCTATGAAGACAAGAGTATTGTATATTTTCTGCTTTGTGTAGGGAGGATATTAAGTACATGCAGAGCTCATGGAGCCTTGAGAACAAATTTGGGCTTTAAATGTTGTCAAATTTGAGTTTGTCAAGTCACGTCCACAAATAACTCCTCTTTATAGAATATAAAAATAAAATTTAAGGTGCATCAAATTTGATGAGAATTTATCACTTTTTCTAGCTAGAGAAGTAAGAGCTAGATATACACAGTGATCTAAGACCAGGGTTATTTGTGCTCTTCTAGGCACAGAAAAATCTTCATTTAGTGGCACTTGAGTTGCCAGATGTCCTCTCCTCATCAGTCTATCTTAGTCATGTACTCTATCACTGGATAATTTATAAAATGTTTCCTTATATTTTTATCTGTATTAGTGTGGAGTATATCTTCTTCAATTAACTGTTGAGAGAAATATTTTTGTTTTGTTTCATTTTTCTTATCAGAGATGGTACATTCTCCAAGGACCAGTATTTCAAAAAGCTCTCCCATCTTGTCAAACTCTTGAATCTGTCCCTGTTTGCCTAAGTTCTGGATGCTCCTGGAACCTAACCCCTACCATACCTTTCTCCTCTGTGTCAACAACAAATTATGTAATCACATGAGATTATGAGATCAAGCTCTCAGTGGTGGTGTGAGATACAGTCAGCAAAGGCCTTAGAATAAAGTGAACTTTCCCCGTTTCTGTGCTTGTCTTACTACCTTTGAACTATTATTCACCCTCTTGTGCAAGAGTCTTACTGATACACTTTCACTTTGCTCCTAGGTCTCTTTGGGCAACACTGGAAATAGACTTTTCCGGCATTATAATCCAATAATGAGTTATTTTGAATGTTTATAAATACAAATATATGGGGAGTAGAAGGTCCCTTCAAGCTGGATTGTTAGTGTGATACTGTCATACTTAACAAATTCCCTTACTTTGTGGTACAATTTGCTAAAGGAGTGTTTTCTGCTACCAGGCCAGAGACATGAAACCAGTCTTCTCTAAAAAAATATCTGCTTCTTTATTTGTGAATAATGTACTTAGTGATCAAGTTCTTCCAAGCTCTAAGTGGTAGGTATTATTATTCTTATTAATGTATTATTTCAAGGCAGAGTAAAGAACATATACCAACATCATACCTACAAACATATATATATACACACACATTTGCATTTATTTATCTACCTGTATTTGTCTGTGTCTTTATTTATATATCTATATTTGAAAGGTCATTAGTTTGCCCTGATATCTTCCTTTCCAAATCAACAACCTAATGCACATTGCAATCATTGGACGTATGCAGAAGAAAAGACAGTTTAAGAAAATTTGCTTTCAAGAGAGAAATTGATCTGGTGACAAGAGAAAAGGTTAGTAGCTCAAACAGCAATGCTGTACAAAAAAATAGGGGCTTTTTAATATTCCACAGTGTTAGAATACCACTAAAAGCCCACAGTGAAAAAACAAAACAAAACAACAAAATTCGTTCTGTTCAAGAAAATTGAAACTTGGGCTTGTGAGGAGATCTAACACTCTAATTGGGTGGAGTCAGCAACCTAGCTAAGAAAGTAGGCTGTCCTTAAGCCATGCTAAAGATGGAATAATCACTCATTTAATGTGATACTGTCCTTTTTCTTACCTTAGTTTACACCCCTGAGCAATCATGAGGTTGGCTGTATCCGCTGACCTTCTTGAGACATTTTCCTTTTTATACTTCTTTCTTTCAGATGTCGACCAAGACCTAAGTATGCTTTTTATAACACTTCACCTTCCTATTCTTTCTCTAAAATCCACCCTCCTTCATGTGTCTGACCTTCATGACACCTGGGTTAAAACCACATGGCTGTTTTGTCCTTCCTTTCTCAGTTCTACTCTTCCAGATAGTTGCTGACATTTACAGCTTGCCAGGTCCTGTGTTTTTCTTTTCAATTCCAATAAACTTGTCATTGGGCTTCTATTTGAGTCCATTTTTAAAGTATTTAATTAATGAGATTAAGAAATCTAAGATGGAACTCCAGTTCCCCCATATTTAGAGCACTAGATGTTTGCCACGTTGACACAGGACTGAGTTTCCTGCATGCTCTATCTGATACATATAGTTCTACACAAAACTTAATCTGTAACAAGGCCCCAGACCTTCGCATGCCTCGTGGAAGTACTATTCAAGCCATAAAACTCAGTACTTAGTCAGTATCACTTGCCAAAACAAAACCAAGAACCTAGTCCAACAGAGTCCATAGTTCTGGGAGAGTCTCTAAACCTTGATTTTAGGCTCCTATAGTGCTGCTTATTGCTAACTGTTCTTGTTTACTGAAGTATGTTAACCCAGGATGTGGATGCTGTGCTTAAAAGCTCACCCTGAAAAAGACTTGAGGCTACACTGGGATTCCAAACACCAAGTGTAGCTACCTGCTGGCTAATAAAGATTTTATATTTGCTTAAACCCATATCCTAGTAGTCTTCTCTGGTGGATACCCTAGAACACTTCACTGCATGTTTCATTAGCATCTTAAATCTCCAACCAAGGGCTTTAGAATGATAACGAGCCATATATTCTAGCCAGAACCACAACATTTTGTAAAACCCCTCTCTTAGTTGGACTGTGATAATTCCAGCAACTACAATAATTTGGTCTAGAATAAAGTAACTGGTTTCCACAGATTCTTGACCAACCTTCCCCAGAGACACCCAGGAGAGATTTTGAGAGATGTTTATCAATCATCTAGCATTTTTTTTTATCCAGCTACTCACTAACTATCCCAGCAATGGCCAAATGCAGACAAAACAAAGAAACTTTTCAACTTCATTCATGCTTTGCTCCTGTTCTGTCCTATAATTACCCGAGCTTGGCTCTGATTTTTAAGGAGACCCCCTCCGCAGATTGTTCACCCAAATAAAGGTCTGTAGTGTCCTAAGTCTCTTGATCTTGTGTTTGTTTTTCCTTCTCATTGGCCTCTCATCAGACCAACTTCAGACACTGAAGAGTGCCTTTGCTCTGGTACTAGTGGCCAGATGTCCTGAGCTCCAGCCTGGGTCTTTTCACAGCCTTTCTCTCTGCCAACTTCTTCCTTTCATATGTTAATTTTGTAAGGCTTCCCTAAAACCTTTGAGACCTCACTTGTCTGTTCTCTTGCTTTAGTGACATATTTTTCCCAATATTGTTGGACTCAATTCATATTTAAATATTTCTTTGCTTATATAGTTTATCTCTTGCATGCCTCTGTCAAATTTTTTTTTTGCCTCTGTCAAATTTTGATATTATAGTTAAAATTATACTTCAAATTTGGAAATGTTGACTTTCCAGGGGCTGTTTTTAAAGCCATGCTATTTATCTATTAATTTTTGACAAAATATGAAAGTTTGTAGTAAAATTTTGGACAAAAATATTTAAGCACTATATAAAATGTAAAAGGATCTTAAATCACTCTACATCCTATCACAATAATTTTGGCAAGCTGTGTTTTCTAATAATTTCCCTGTTTTTTATACACTGTTGAGTTTATTAGAACATTGGTCATAATTATCCTCTTAGATAAGCACTTTAAGCAATAAGATTTTTTAAAAATCATATTCCTTTTATAAACATATGTGTGTGCTGCTTGTATGTGTTTAGGTACATGTGCTCATGTGTGCATATGTAGAAACCAGAATGTCTTCTGCTGTGGTTCTGTCTTATTTTTTGAGAGTGGGTCTCTCCACTTTTGTTAGACTGGTTGATCAGCAAGCTATGGGGATTTTCTGACTGTCTGGTCTCTGATTCTCCCAGTTCTAGGATTACAGATCCATGTAGCTGCACATAGCTTTCACTGGGGGAAAGGGATCTGTTCTCGGATTATCATTGCTGTTACCATGATCAAAGAAATTTGGGGAGGAAAGTTTATTTGGCTTGCATTTCCACATCACTGTTTATCATTGCAGGAAGTCAGGACAGGAACTCAAACAGGGCAAGAACCTGGAACCAGGAGCTGTAGAGGCCATGGAGCAGTACTGCTTGCTGGCTTGCTCCTCCTGGCTTGCTCAACCTACTTTCTTATAGAACCAAAGACCATCAGACCAGGGATGACACCACCCACATTGGACTGGGCCCTCCAATATCAATCACTAATTTTAAAAATGTCCTATAGGCTTGCCTGTAGCCTGATCTAATGATATTTCCTCAATTGAACTTCCCTTCTTCTCAGATGACTATAGTTTGTGTCAAGTTGATATTAAATTAGCCAGCACAGGATCCAAACATAAGTCCTCATACTTATAGAGCAAGAATTTATCCCCTTATAATTCTCCCAACCCAGCATTCCTAATACTGGTAGTTTAGGTTTTCTTTCCCATTTATTAATTAGTTGTACTAGGGTTATATCATTTTCATTAGAGTTGTTTATCTCATTCTGATAGAGCAATTATCTATAGAAATTATACTATTAGGTGATATATTTAAATATTCAAATTATATATATATATATATATATATATATACACACTATAAAAGATGCAAAGTAAAATTAGAGATACTCTGTGAAACATCAGAAATAAAAGTCTAATTCTAGTAAAATTCATATTTCAGAAAACTTGAAAAGCAGTAAATAACTGTTTACTCATTCTTTAATTGGTCACCTTAAAGATTTCTAATTATGAGACATGGTAGCAATTCTACATTTTAATTTAACAACAAAAACCTTCAGTTCTACTTGATTTTTCATACATAGCATCCCTGACTAGAGTAAATTATTTTTAAATGTAACACAGTGTTTCTAATTAGGCTTATTCACAAAAAAAATTCACTGATAATTAATTACAATTATCCTCTCTTGCTAATTATTTAAGGTTTTCTATCATGCATAATCTTAATTTTATATTAGTAAAACAGTGACTCTTATCTAGAGTTCAAGTTAAATTAAGTCAAATTATAATCATTATTAGATATATTTATATGTCATATGAACCATATATATTATATTTACATATTATAAAATATATCTTTCCAACTTTTGTATCAATACTAAAGCATTTACTAATTGCTGAACAGTATCTAATGTAAATAGAAGTTTACAAAAGAGATAAAAAATTAATGCAGAAGCTTATAGGTATGCAAAGAGATGTATTTTACTCAGTGGTTTTAAAAGTCAAGTTGCTAATTCATTTAAAATTCCATGTTTGAAAATAAGTTTGAGAGACTGCCTAAGAAAAATGCCTACAAAAAATGAATGATTAATTGTGTGATTGTATTTATGCTATCCCATTTAAACTGAGAAAGATATTTGAGCAAAGAGGTTATACGTCTAAAGCTGTAGAAAGCTCTACGGGCTGACTGCCATTACCCAGAAATTAAATTCTGACATACATTACAGGGAGCAAACAAAAGGAATGCCAAGTGATGGAAAGAATTTTTCTTGTGCATGTAAACGCAGGTAAAGTATATCCAAATTCCTTCAAATTATAGTCCATGGTAGTGTTAACTGCAGTTCATATGAAGGGTATTTCCCTATTTCTCATTTCTTTACATGTATCATTTTGAGGACTATTGTTTATGATCAATAACTAATTTCTTCTAAGAATACTTAAAGGTTACAACTCGACTGGCTGAGAGTAATGAGGATTTACTGGAATGTGAGTCATCTCCATTTAAATTATTATTGAGCCATTAATTTTCAAGGGTCTTGATATGCTGCCTGTATTTATCACTGTCTCTGGCTAATGGAAACTTGGGTTCATATCATAGTTTAAGCCAAATATCAATTTTAATTTTGTAAGCCCAGTTTCTTCCACCAAGTATGCTTTTCACAGGAACTAGTATTACAGTATCAGTCCTAGCCAGCTGATGGAGAGATTCAATCAAGAAGCTATACAATAGTTAGACGGGCACAAAGAAGTTGTGACAGAGTTGGACTTCTGTGCTCATTACTAGCAAGAAGTCGGAGGTTTATTTATTTTAAAACATTTTATAGCAGGGTGTGGTGGCACACGTCTTTAATTCCAACGCTCAAGAGAGGCAATGACAGGCAGATCCTTGTGAGTTTGTGGCTAGCCTGGTCTACATAGTGATTTCCAGGAGCCAGAGCTGTATAGAGAAACCTTGCCTTCAAACAAAACAAAATAAACAAAAATGTTACATATTTACTTGCTATTTATTACTACAATAATTTATAAATAAATACAGGCTATATAATATAGTAATACATAATATTACAGAACATTTATACACTTAAAGTGTATGTCATGGAAAATATGTATCAGAGCACATTCATAAAAGTGATCATGAGTACCGCTTTCCTATCCATACAAGGTGTAACATATGAATTCAGTTATCAGGTAGTGAGCAACTCAGAAATACATTTATCCAAAGCACATGTCCTGAAATTTTCCTCACAGGGCTTTGTTATTTGCTTTTAGTCTGAACCAGGTAGACATGTGCTCCAGAAAATTATCACTGTATTGAATTTCTTCTTCAGTTTTATAGCAGTGTGATGAATTGCTCAGAGCAGAAGATATGTATTAAATATTCCATAGATAATCTCTATCCGTGTGGAAGTAAACTAAAAGAAAATACTAAGATATTCACCATTCATTTAATTCACTATATGTGTGTAATATTCTATTAAATCCAAGCACAGTTTTCTATATGTGGAGAATGCAGTCTCTTTCCTAAGCAAAACCACTTAATCACAATCACAGTTTTGATCCTTGAAAGTTACCAATATCCTATTTTTTATCTTATTTATTTATTTGTTTGTTTTTTAAGAAGTTTCTTTTCATTTTGCATACCAATCCCAGTTCCCTCTCCCTCCCCTTCTGCTGCCCCCCCCCACTTAACCCCTTGCCAGCCCCTATCCACTCCTCAGAAAGGGTAAGGTCTCCCTTGGGGAGTTAACAAAGTCTGACATACTAAGTTGAGGCAAGACCAAGCCCCTCCCTGCTGTTTTAAGGCTGAGCAAGGTGTCCCACACTAGGGAATGTGTTTACATTTCACACACCTTGGACAAGTTCTAGTCCCACTGCCAGGGGTTCCCCAAACAGATCTAGCCACATAACTGTCAGCTACATTCAAAGGACCAGATTGGGTCAGCTGTCTCTGTGATTTTTGCTAGGTAAACTGGGAGGCAGGTTAGAAGGGAAGGGATGGGAGATGGGAAAACCAGGAACTGAGATAGTAGAATGGAGAGAAGGATGGAGAGGAAGAGAAATGAAAGAGCTATCTTGGTAGAGGGAACCAGGTTAAAGAGAAACCTGGTGCTAGAGAAATCCCCAGAAATCCATAAGAATGACACCAATTAAGACTCCTAGCAATAGTGGAGAGGTTGTCTGAGCCTACCTTCCCCTATGATCAGACTAGTGACTATCCTAATTGTCATCATAGAATTTGCATCCAGTAACTGATGAAAGCAGTTGCAGTCAACGATCCACAACCAAACACTGTGCTGTGCTGTGGGATATCTTTCTATATGCTGTGAATATGTGTTACTCTAATTGGTTGATAAATAAAGCTGTTTGGCCTATGGCAAGGCAGCTTAGAGGTAGGCGGGAAATCCAGTAGAGAGACAGGAAGAAGAAAGGCAGAGCCAGAGGAGACTCCAGTCTGCCACCCAAGGAACAATGTGTCAGCAGACATGTGGCAAAACATAGGTTAATAGAAATTGGCTGAGTTTAGTTATAAGAGCTAGCTAGCATGAAAACTGAGCCATAGGCCATGGCCATGCAATTCATAATTGATATAAGCCTCTGTGTGTTTACTTGGGTCTGAGCGGCTGTAGGACCAGGCAGAATACAGGACAACTTCTAGCTACAAATGATGCCCAGACATGGTGGCAAGAGTTTCCACCTAAAATCTGAGAGAGCTTAAGGAGAGATCATAAATGTAGCTAAGAGCACCTTGCTACTTCATGTCACTCATGGTGGACTGAGGTACAGTGACATGTCCCCTGGTTGTGTCTGGTTCGAGGCATGTGGGCTGAAGCTACAGCATAGCAGATTGCCACTGAGTTACACAGAGGTTTCTCCAGGCCATGCAGCACGTTGAGTGGTGGATTTAGCTTTTGCTAGTACAGACCAAAAAGAAAAAAATGGTTTCTGGGCTACACGCTGCTTTGATGGAGGCATAGACCCATTGTTTCCAAGAGTTGGTGGTACTCATGGCTCCCAGAGCTGGTGGTAAATGTACCACTACCATATTAGGAAGCTGAAGTGGGAGGAGTCAGCAGCCAAGGCTTCGGCTTCAGTATTAGCCACTGCAGTTTAAAGCAATAGATTCACAATAAGGCAGATTCAGATGGAACAAGAATTTATATGGTTTACAGTGTGTGTAAAAATGTACATAGGCTTGAAAGAGAGAAGAAAATGAATATAGACAGTTATATAAAGAAATAGTTTTTAAAAATAAAGTCTTTAAAGAGACAGTACAGATAATATTAAAAAATAAGCCACATAAAAATGGATATTACACAGAGAATCTGGATTGTGTTATTTTTGAGATTTTTAACTGCAGAAAGATATTTGATCGTAAAGGCTGATGAGTTAAATCAATATATATATATGTATATATTAAAGGTATTGACTTCAAATTTTATATCTAAGGATACGTTGCTTTGGAAAAGAGGTTCTGCTTTTGTTTCCACAGAAGATGAGAACCTATAGATTGCTTCCAAGCTAAGATGGTTTGATCAACGAAGACCCCCTGAGAGGTCTTCAGGTGTTCTAGCATCCAGATCAGCCTCAAGGCAACTGGCTCAGACAATGCAGCATCACAGACTACTCCAGTCAGGACTTGACCATAATTCTTAATTTTCTCAGGATCCCCATAAGATTGTCAACAACCTCATCCAGCAGGAACTAGTATGAGAAGCTATGCCCAAATTCCCAAAATATTGAACCTACTTTTAAAGAGCAATAGCTTGCTTAAAAATGTTTTACATTGCTATGGATTTTAGTTTATTGATACAAATTTAAAGTTAATTTTGTTATACAGTATGTATATTTCTACTTTTGTTTAAAGTATTTTGCTTGTGCAACGCATTTGAAATTGTAATGTATAGTTGGGAAATACAGATTAATAATTAGTCATCTATAATAATCAAACTTATAGTCATGTTAAGTTTTCTAGGTATGCATAGATATATTTCAATTAGATAGGTATTCTTCAAACACTTTAAAGACCTATAGAATATGGTATTTAAAATGTTTTAAAAACAGACTTTTCCTGGAAAATGAGACATGTATGTTCCTGGCAGCACCGACTTACTTCAAAGATGAAAATGGGCATTGAAGACACTCCATATGGAGTTTATCTTCTTTCTGGCAAAAATAGCCATTTGGGCAAGAAACTGTTCTTGCCTGGACTGCTTGACAAAATGTATTGACTAAACATGCAGGACTCATGGGAAGATGACCACCGAAATTTGCAAGGCAAGATGGTCCTTCAGGTTCCTGCTTCCCAGAGGAGACTGCCAGATGTTCTACAGGACACAGAGAAAAGCAACTGAGAGATTCTAGGCATGTAGGATGAAGATGGATGCCCCAACATTGCAGAAGAAATTTGGATAACTATCCAGGCAGGCAGCTGTCTCTATCATTTCCAGAATTTTGGAAGTTGCTTACAATGCATTTCCTGTTTACTTAGGTAATAATATATTTTCCTGGGGTCTTTGATGTAGTTGAAGAATAAATAGTCATCCTTTTTTGGTTATGATGAAAAATAAATTAGATATGAAACTTTAGACTCACAAATATAGGATAGATAGAATATTTTCTTTAATTTTAACAAATACAAATAGATTAGATATTATAACTGTAATTCTTGCTTGATAACTGTTTTGTTATATGTAATTTTACTATTAAATTTAAATTTAATTAAGGTTAAAGCTTAAACCTTCCTTTTTGATTAGACAGGAAGGGGGAAGTGCTATGGGATATCATTCTATATGCTGTGAATATGTGTTGCTCTGATTAGTTGATAAATAAAATGCTGATTGGCTACTAGCCAGGCAGGAAGTATAGGTGAGGTGAGTAGACTAGGGGAATTCTGGGAAGAAGAAGGGCTGAGTTAGGAGTCACCAGCCAGCCACTATAGTAAACATAGAAGTCAGGCAATGATAGCACATGCTTTTAATCCTATCATTTGAGAAGCAGGGATCTTTCTGGATCTCTGTGAGTTCAAAGCCACACTGGGAACAGAGCAAAGCATAGTGACACATGCCTTTAATCCCAGCACTGACCATAGAGGTCTTGAGGTCTGTATAGACATATAGGAAATGACAGAGCTGGGCAGGAAGAGGAAATGACATAGCTAGACAGAGAGAGCAAATGATATAGCAGAACAAAAGGTATATAGGCATGGGTATACAGGAAGTAGGTCTCTTTGGAGACTGAGGTATCAGTGGGGTGAGGTTAGCTTGTGGCTTCTCTTCTTCCTCTGATCTCTCAGGTTTTTACCCCTATACATGACTCCAGGTTTTTATTTAATAATATCATTTAGCAATTCATCTACAATTGGCACCAGGGGTCCATTTGTAGTCTGAAGGTTTCTCTGGTTCTGCCAGGCCCCCACAGTCCCATGGTCTGCTTATAAAATAATCACTCAGAAGCTTATATTAATTATAACTGCTCGGCCATTAGCTCAGGCTTATTACTGACTAGCTCTTACACTTAAATTAACCCATAATCCTTATCTATGTTTAGCCACATGACTTGGTACCTTTTCTCAGTTCTGCCTTGATGTCTTACTTCCTCTGTATCTGGCTGATGACTCCTGACTCAGCCCTTCCTCTTCTCAGAATTCCCCTCATCTGCTGACCCTGCCTATACTTCCTGCCTGGCTACTGGCCAATCAGCGTTTTATTTATCAACCACTTAGAGCAACACATATTCACAGCATACAGAATGACATCACACAGCAGGGCTGATTTCTTACACTTCAGCTGAAGACAGGGAGGAGGGATCACAAGACCAATAGCCTATTAAGGACATATGGTTCTAGACCTAAATTTGTCATTTCATATAAAAGTGGCAAGTGTACCACACAGATTCATTCAGGCTTTAGTATACCCCAGTGTCTGTCTCTATGCTAGTCACTGGGAAGGAAATGAGATTATAACATCATTTCCAAACCTTGTGGTCGACAGAGTGGTTACTGACACTGTATGCTAAAAGGATGTGGTAAGTCTTCCTGTGAATAATGTTTACCACAAACTAAATTACATCCCAACAAAAATGTGTTGTTGGTGCATAATTCATGTTTCAGTGATTTAGAGATGGCACTTTTGAAAGGTAATTAGGCTAGATGAGATCAGGTCATGAAAGTGTTATCCCTTCCCCAAGCAGGGTTAGTGAAGAAAGCCCTGAGACCTGGAACTTACATCTATGATGTTTGCCGAGTAGGCATCGGACAGGAAGGTGGCTGTCTACAGACCAGGAAAGGAGTTGTCACTGGGACCTCACCATACTGGTACTCTCGTCTCAGACATGCTGTCTCCAGAACTTTGAAAGCAGATTTTATTCTGACTTTAAGCTACCCAGGTGGTTTAAGTATTTCTAACACTTTGTTATGGTGACTGGAGCTAATTAATTGCATACATAAACTGTATTTATTAGTGGCTTACCATTTTGCTGAGTTCAAATAAAGAAGGCTTCAAAAGGAAGCAATTTTTCACTTCATTCTTGAAAACTACATAAAGTTTCTGTTGCCTTGCCAATGTACTATGGATCCACCTTTCCATGTGCTAACCCTGCCTTTCTCAGATTATTACAGACACATCTCTTTACCATCCTATGCACCCTCTTCCTAGATACCTATTTCCAAAAATCCCTATCCAAGAGAGTGCCAGCCCTAGTCTTTACCATGCATATGAAATGGTGTCAGGTTTGCTAAGGAGTGAGCAAATCTGTGTGCTACATTGTTTAGATCTGGCTGAGAAGTACCTATGTGGCATCAGGGGAGAACAGCAAAGGCTCGAGACCAGATACTGAGCACTGAACTACAGATGTGTGGCGCAGGGGGCAGAAAGACAGGACAGATGAAGTTTATCAATGTCGGACTGTAATCCCATGGGAAAAAAATAATCTTTTTATCTCTTGGGACAGATCCCAGAAATAAGCAAAAATATGACCCAAAATAAATTCAGGTGAAATGTGAGAGTTGTCAGAAGATGCCAAAAATTCATGAAACCAAGACAACAGAAAAGCAAGATCAGAGGAGAGGACACATTAACTGGGATCTGCTGAGTCACAGGATGTCCACTGGAAGGCCTAGAGACCATTGCAGTCAGCACTGCAGCAGTGGAAGAGCCAAGGAAAGGAGCATTAAAAATAAAAATTGAGCACAGGCATGGCTGCTTGTGAAGGATAAGGAACAACAGGAGGTTTGCCAGAGAGATCCTAGCATCCTTAGAGTCACTACAATGATGGGACCTCAAACTATCATAAAGACAAGGGCATTGGTACGTATCCATTAGAAGTGAGAGGAAGACAATTGTCACAAATAGTGTGATTGTGAAACTTTTAATGTGGAAACAGCCAAGAGCTGTCTTAGTAGACTAAGGGCGCACTCAATGTGAGGGAATTCAAGCCTCGTACTGCAAACCTAGGCAATGACTTGTGGCTAGAGAGGTCATAGACAGGTGAGGAGAACCTATGACTGCTGTTTTCATAAACAAAAAGTATTTCTAATTCTACTCTGAGTGCATATCATTAAACCCACCAACAAGATCAGCTCTCACATCTCATCAAAGAAGCATTCCTTTTCTTTGCCAGCAATGGAGACCCTTATAGAGGTCCATCACTTGTTAAACTGCAGAGAATAAGTGACCCTGGGATGCCAAACATCATTTGTTGTGCTTACAACACAATCCCTATACCTAAAGCTTAGGGAACATCTCAGAAAAGTAGATGGCAAATCTATCCAGAGATCCTGGATACCTGCTACTGAATAGTGTCTTCTATATTTGACAGGGTTTCTGTACCTATGAAATCTGGTCACTTAAATAAGACTTGCATAATGTAAAGAAACAATCAACTATGGTATTATAAATGACACTTATAGGATAATTCACCTAGCAAAAAAATGCAACACTTTCCAAAGTAACCATCGGCATATGACCCATTGCATAAAATAATTTTGTGCATAATACCTTCCTCTTGATTTCACATTGAATGGAGCCAAACTGAAATGATTCCAAGTGGTAATCAACACTCAGACACTCATGTCACTATTAAAGTTTGCAGGAGCAATTTCACCCCCAAAGGCAGGGCTGCTTGCTCACCCAGTGTTATATCAGCACTGAGAACATTGTCTGGGATATCCTGTGACTACTATTCGACTTCTTTCCTTAAGTAGAAGGCATGTTTTCCTAATACTGACATATTGGATTGCTAATCACATTTGTAAGGATTTTAAATTACTCAAGAATTTTATCTCATTTTTACCTTAAGATACTAATGTACAACTATCTTAGATTATGTAATCCATGTTCTAATAGATCCATAATATTCTCTCAATAACTGTACTTGTACTTACCAAACACCACTGCTTCTCACTGAAAGATTGAGTTTGCAAGTACATATCCACTTAATCAGTGTTTATTTTTGTTAGGGCTTAATGATTTTATTTTGTAAAAAAAAAGAGTTAAAAATAATATATTTTAATTCTCTTCATGGTCTACCTCAAATGACTCTTAGAAATTGAGAGAGAATGGAGTTCCTGTCTAGGCACAAGAGAAAAAGTTAGACATATAAAAAATTTGCAGGCAAAACAGGAGATTTGTTAGTGCTGTTAATACACAACCAGGTCTAGTCATTTCTCCTAAAACTGTGTCAAGGCAGGAGAGCCCACCTTAACTAGGGTCCTCTAATATTATACAGGTAATCCCAAGCCGGTGAAATAAGACAAGGCAAGAAAGGCAACAGTGCAGGAAAAAGTGAGACTTCACAAACAATATGAATCTTTTAAAAAATATACTTAAAAATTTTTAGGTATGTGTATGTTGTGGAGTGAGCAGAGGACTCTGCTTGTGAAAGCAGTTCCCTAGAAATCCCAAGGCATTGGATGCTCCTGGTTACAGGCAGTTCTAAGTCACTCTATGTGGGTGCTGGGATGCGAACCCTGATCTTCTGCAAGAACAGTACGTATTCTTGACCACGGAGACATTGCTCCAGCCTCAAATATGATTCTTTTAATGTATATTATATGTATTAATTATATATATACACTATATATATATATAATTAATATATATTTTTTCACACAAAAGAAATGAACAAAGCTATGGAATGAAACCAATAACTAACTGTTTTATATTAATGAATGCATGAATGCAATTTAAAGTTTTCCATGTCTATAAGAACTAAATAGAATATTTAGGGATTATTTGAACAAAATAAAGACATTTTACACAGAAAACTACAAAGCAAGACTGAGAGATAAAAGGTCTAAAAAAATGACTGGATTTCTGTAGACTAGAAGAGTAGGTACTTTTAAAATTCAATTTTTCTCCTTAATTAGTCAGTGCAAGCAAGACTATAGCCTATTTTTCAGTATTTTTTTTATCCATTTAGTCTTTCAGAAACAGATAAAAATATATATCAAAGAAAACATTTTAATTTACATTTTGAAAGACCTAGAAATTTAATGAACTTAAAGCCCAGCAATCAAAGATTACCCTGCGTTTACTAATCAAGGCAGGGTGATACTTGATGGAGACAGGCACGCACATCAAAAAGATGGAATACAAAGCCAAGAAATGCACCCACCCATGTGAAGCCATTTGTTTCTGATAAGGATATCAAAGTAATTTGATGGGGAAAAGGAAGCCCCCCCCCTTTTCTTTCCCCAATATCTGGCACCAGTTTCTCAATAAAGGAAAATAAAAACATTTAGCCTCATTTCTCATATCATACACAAATATTAACATAAAGAAGATTTGGTGTGAGCTTCAGTTTGATCCATTACCTTAAAGCCTTAAAGAAAGAATCACATAGCTTTAAGATAAGCAAGACCATGCCATTCAGTGGTTTCAAAGATAAGGAAGCTAACTAAATGTCAGTTACAGGGTCAGAAGTGTGACTAGGGGGGGTTTAGGAAGAAGATGAGTAAGTATGCTAAAATGTTTCAAAATCCCACTTAATCAAGAACAGTGACTTCTTAGAGAACTATTTTGTGATCTTGGCAATATTTTTTCACTGGGAGCTGCAGAGATGGTTAGATGGCTAAGAGAACATCGTGATTTTGCTTAGAATAAGGGCTCAATTCCCAGCACCCACACGGTGGCTCACAACCATCTGCAACTCCAGTTCCAGGGCATCTGGACACCCTCTTCTGGCCTCCAAAGGCATCCAGGTTAGCATGTGGCTCACATATACAAACACAAGCAAAACATTCGTGTACATTAAAAAGAAATAAAACTTGAAAACAAGAAAAAATGTTTAACAAAATGAAAACACAATTGGAGTAAATTGTGATGGACATACCAAGGGTCCTTAGGCTTATTGAGAAGGGGTATGATTACTAGTGAAGACAGACATGGGGCAGTGGGAGTGGTCAACGGAGACTATTTCTCTTTTGAGGGGAAAATAGTGCTGGTAGGCTGGTGATGATCTCTTGTGGAATTATTTGAGAAAAATCAGAGTTTGAGGGAAATCATAGAGAAGGTAAAAATGACATGGAATCCAAAACCCAAGTATAGGAATTGATATTTAATGACATACATCATTTTGGCAACTACATTAACATGCAAAGGGGGTGCATTGATGCCTTTGCTCTGTAAGACTAAGTTAAGAATTAAAAAAGAAAATTTAGAGCAGTAACATTTGAGTAGAGTTATGATTTGGTTAAAATGTTCTAATTTCTGTTTTTTACAAAATATAACACATTATTTTTCTCAATTTTACTTACCATTCCAGATTATCTGGCTTATATTAGACAAATACTTTCATATTAAAGTAAAAAAGAACATGACCTGTAAATATAATCATTTGATGGTGTTTTGATTGGAGGAGAAAATATATTTAAGCTGTTTAATCCTGGTACAAAGAGATTTCATGGGGGCCACTCATGAGACTGTGGAAACCAAAGGCATCTTCTAAGAATATGGTAGTAGAGTTCTCTGAGCAAAAGAAAACAGTCATTCAAAAGTCCACAAAATGCCATCCCCAGTCCTTTGATTTGCAGACAACAGGGCCCTGTTGGATGTCACAAAATGCACATGAACAACTAATAAGAGGGTAAATTTCTATCAGTTCTTTAACAAGCTAATAACCACCATTGAGAGATAAAGCGTTTTGCATCTACTGCAGTAAGTGGAGCCAGAGAAACACAGAAGGATGCTTCAGGCAAAGGCTCTGGAGCTGAAATCTCAGGTATCAAAAGACATCTTACACGTGAGAAGAAAATCAGAGGTCCTGAAACCCTGAGTTCAGGTCTCAAGCTATGAAACTATGAAAAAGAAGCCAATTATTTTCTCAAATATTTGGGATGTTTTTGGTATAGCATTTCCTGACATTTAAGGTTTTAGTTTTAACACTGTCGTAACTTCTAGATCAGCACGGTGAACTTTGACCCTCCCTGGGATATTTGGAACTCCCTGACCTCTTCCCTTACTCCTACCTCCTTCCCTTATGGATAACTAATATTGGTGTCAGATTTATTTTTATTTAAAAGTTACTGTGAAATCTAAAAATAGGATTAAACTATGAAGTGTATTCATGGTAGGTTGGGCAAATTCAGTTAACTCCAAGGCTCCATGCTGTGAAGGTACTCAATAACTCTCTGGGAGACTTTTGACTCTCTTCTTCTTGGTGACTAAAAAGCATGAAGTTAGAAAGGAGGAATACTAACTACAGTAATTTACTTATTGCATTTTGAGTGACATTAGAAGAGCAGATACATATTTCACTACAAAATGAGGGCTATGTTAACTAGCTAAATTTAAACATTCTCCATGACATTATGTACTAGAAGCCATCTTGCATACAATTTTTCCTAAAAGTCAATCTCAATTTTAATTAATTAATTTACATTAGAAGAAAGAGTAAATAATAAAACAACAACAAGAAGAAAAGCCACTTCTACATAAAGCTGAGACTTTTCTCAGCAAAGCAAAAAGAATGACAAAGTGATTGTTGGTGAGACATGTCAAAACATACAACACGATAAGCAGAGTGGATGGTACACATAAACATTTAGTAGACTCTGGCAGATACCATTAACTTTTTCAGGGCTATTCTGGTGGGAACCGTTCTTAAAAGGTAGCAGCCATTCACCACCCATATATGTGTCCTAGACTATATACTTTGCACTACATCTAATATCATTAAATAACAAAATTTCAGCTACAGCCTTAATTTCTTTCCTTCTCCCTAAATCCTTCATTCTTTGCCTTGCTACTTGTCTTGTTTAAGCAACCCTTAGTTAGGGGTCTGTCTTCATCCTTATACACTTTAAAAATTTTGCATTATTTTCCTTAACTGACTTTTCTCTGTGCAAATGGAGTCTTGCATTCATCTTCCTTAAGATGTTACTGTGTAAAAATTTCCTATTAAAAGAGGAACTGAAGACTCATGTTTCCATGATCTACAGAATAACTGAGTCATTGCCCAGGTGAACTGAGAAGCTCTCCCTTCTCCCTTCCAGGCAGGAGGACTTCTGATGGCCATTGCTAGTGCAGCAGCAGGATCTCTCCTTCCGACCAGTTTGTTCTGTACAGAAACTCTGGGGGTGCCTCTCAGCTTCAGAGAACTTCCTTGTTCTACCTAGGGCCTATCCCTCTTGAGGCACCCCTCCCTTGATGACTGAGTTATGGATAACAGGCCTTTTTTCAGCTGGCCCTGCAATGAGGCTTCCCCTACTGACCACAAGGCTGAGGTTCTGAGGCACTGGGAATCAAATCTACTCCCCAGGTCAACTCATTTCTTTTCTCTCTTTCTATTTTCTGCTCCTTTAATTATGCTTAGACACCTGGGTAAATATTTTACAGCAATACTTGCTCAGTGTCTGCTCCCAGAAACTCAATGACTCAATATCCAGCTATTAATTTTATCATAAATTCCTCATTTTTAATTGCTCTCCACTTTGGCCCTTTTTTTTTAAGATAGGGCCTTATCAGAAACTCATTGAACCTTTACAACTTTTATGCCTCTAGTATGTTCACATCATTTGAAACTTCTATTCCAAATAAACAAAAGTAGTAGCTTTCTCTAAATGTGTCACTATCATTTTTGAGATGAAAATACAATTTGTACAGTGCTTACATGCTACAAAGTGCCTTCTCTTTGAGTCTTCCACTCTCTAAGGCTTAGTTAGATCAGTGCTTAGGAGAAAAGCCATCTACTAAAGCTCTGTAGATATGAAGCCATGGAACTCACATTATACCATACTGAACCATTTAGGATTTGATGACTTGCTCCTTTCCAATTATGCTAAATGGTCATTGTCTGAGACACCCTTTGTGATAATCATTGTCAATCACCCGTGGTTATCCAGAACCTTCCATGAGCTATAAACCTAATGCTACAAACTTCTGTTCCCAACATGGTACTTATTACTGCATATGTTTATTTCTCAAGCATATGACCTGGGTTCTTCTAAAATCTATAGAAGCTTCAGATGCATCTCTATCATTCCTATATTACAAAAGACTTTTACTGACTCAATATTAGCATGTATTAATTACTAACAGTACTTAGGGAATTATGCCATCCTTATTATTTCTTTCCCTCTAGCTTTGTATGAACTCTACCATTCCTAAGGAAACAGGATTTGACAGAATACCAAAAGGATGTGTACAGTGATCCTCCCTGCTCAAAGAATTTGATTCACAAATTCTATTTTACTTCTCCTATTTGCTTATACACATGGCTGACAGACTATGAGCTGCCATAATAATTATTTGAAAAATGAACTTTTCTAAACAGAGCAACTTCATGGTTGTTAAAGAAACCTGTTCATGCCTTTAAATATATTTAACCCTTATGATGAAACTTAGTGTTTTACTGTCTTGACCAGTGAGAAAACATTTTCAAGATGTGTGTGTGTGTGTGTGTGTCCATGTGCACTGCATGTGAAGAGAATCCCAACAATTAATTGCTCATATCTTTGTTTCCTTCTACAATGCAAGGCATCATTTTTTCATTATTTTAAAATATAATAAACAAGAGGAAAATACTAATAAAAATCTCTAATGAAATCAGGGTGAATGTGAAGGAGGAAGGGGATGTAAATATCCATGGTGTGACATTTTTTATGACTATTTGCTTATAATTCTGCATAATAAGGCGTATTTCTCAAGCATAAGAAACACTCCCTTGTGTTCAAAAGTTACCCTTTGTATAATGAACCATGTAGTAATTAGCAAGCTTAGTGCAAAGAAACACTAAGTCAGGAGAAAAGTAACATTCTACTTTCACTTTTATTCCCTGATATTTCGTGGTGCAACTAACTCCCCAAAGGCACAACATTTAAAAACCATGAATGGGAGAGGGAAAAATCAGTTTTCTTCAATGGAGTGACACTGATTTTATCAACTACACTCCAAGGCAGGTACCATGTTCAGGAGTAGTTGGCCAACACAAATTGGACTCCATGGTTTTTGTTGTTTTACTTTTTCTTTGCTTTGTTTAGGAGAGAGAAAGAATATGAAATTGGGTAGGTAAAGAGGTGGGGGAAGATCTGGAAAGAATATAATAAAATGTGTGAAATTTTCAAAGAATAATTAAAACTATATAAAAATAATCCCCCCAAACAAACAAACAAACAAAAACATGACTGAATATCATAATGAAACATTTCAGGATTAAAAATATCAAGATTCAAAGGGCAAGAAAAATTAGTATTAATTTACAAATTTTGAGCAATATCTACTGGAATAAATAAATACCCATACAATTAAGCATGCTAAGGGTTTTTTGTCAAATTAAAAGGTACTTGGTCAGGAGAAGTGGCTTAGAAAGTTAACAGTACTTGTCTTATTAGAGAGGCCTTGAAGTTCAATCTCCAAGATCCATGTTTGATGGCTCTCAGCCACCTCTGAGAAACTCCAAGGGCTCTGAACCCTTTTCCAGCCTTGGTGGGTACACACACACACACACACACACACACACACACACACACACACACCCCATAAAATAAAAGGTGCGGAGAATAGAGTGCCAAATTTTGCAGATGCTTCTACGGAATAATATTTTTGTTACCTTAACATTTCTATGTGAAAACCCAGTCTCGAATCTAACATGATTTTGAGGTAAGATCCTCAGGAGGTGATTGAGCCATGAAGGCAGCGTCCTCATTAACTGTATTAGTGACCGCACAAAACAGGTCTCAGAAAACCACCTTGCCTTTACTACACAATCTCAGAGCAAGGAAGCCAGCTGTCACCAGAACCTCAGTCTACTGACACCTTAAAAATAGCATTTTCAGCCTCCAGAACTGGAAGAAATAATCCCTGAGGCTCAGAGACACTGTTATCCCAGTCATCCAAATGGAGGAGCCTCTATCCAGGATCTCCCAGGGCCACAGGATTCTGAAGAGAAAGGGTCCCTAACATGTAAGGAAGGCTCCTAAAACACATGCATCAGAGTGACCCTAAAAGTGACCATTTTGTGGAGCAATTGCTGGCCATCTCTCATGACGTGCATGGATGTTGAATTGTTATTTCTTCTTGAAAGCAGCAGAAACATCAGCTGTATCACTACATTTTAATATACATAAAAGTCTTAGATTTTTCTATTAGCATATTTGGGGTGGCAGGCTAAGGGTAAAAGTTGATAAAAATCTTCAAAATTCACCACCTGCTTCTGCTGGGTCTCATTCGTTGAAGGCACAGGGATGGCCTTATCTTTATGGCCATTCACCTGATGGATGTTATTTATTTTGAAACTTCAGCCTAAAATGACTCTAGTCTGTTATCTTCCCTTATCCAGCAAAAACACATCCTGCCAAGGGCTCCTGCTTTTCCTGTTTTCCTTGAAGTGCATCGGGCCTGCCGACAACACTTTTTTTTTTCCTGAATGGATAAAAGGCGATGCATTTAAAAAAAAAAAAAAAGAGAATAAAATTGATTTACTGATTTTAAGCCAAGGGACAAGAGACAGTTTTCACTTTAACAATCACAGTCAGATTCTGCTTCTGCAGACATAGTTTTGGAATGTGATGAGCAGCTGGTCCCAAGGACAACTGTAGCAGAGCAAAGCTTGTATGCCGAGGGTCCCAGAAAACTTGCCAGTGAGCAGAGTTAAGTTGTACATGAATTTGGGGGAGACAATGCTCAATAAGTGTTTATTAACAAATACGTATTTAATTATTATATAACACCAGTCAAAGAACTGTTTCGTTTAAAAATAACTGTGACTAAAGTCCATTGATAATCCAGCTGACCCCTTTACAAGCATGTACTTCCAAGGGTTTTATTATCTGAACAATGAAGGAAAAGTATGCAAACAATAAACTAAGCAAAATAACTGAATTGGGGCATTGTAACCTAGAAACAGTAGTTCTACTAAAGAAACAGTATTCTACTAAAATCCAGAAAATATAATCCTCTCATTAACGATTGTATCACATAAGCTGCCCCTCCATACCAGCAGTGAAGTCCTTGACTCAAATGATTGATGAAGGAAAAATTACCAGTACATTTGTTTGCTTCATTATAGCTGTATGCTGTGAATAAAACAATCACACTTACTTAACACACAAACAATATCTATGCAATTTAATATACAAATATATCCACATTCTTTATAATTGCTGGCAAATAGAAAAAAATATTTATATTAGACACCCCCCCACCTCTATCTAGTATGCCCCACTCTATCCAGTATGCTGCCCAACAGGTACACCTAATTAATGGGTACGACTATGGAAATTTGATTTTTGTCATAATTGAACATTATGTATAAAATTTACTTAATTTTAGTGGAGCTGTGGAGGCTGTTAATGCCAAAGTCAGACTCCATTTCCCTGCTGTGATGGCCTGTTCATTTTCCTGTCCAATGCTCTTGAGACATGAAGGCAGCGTCCTCATTAACTGTATTAGTGACCTCACAAAACAGGTCTCAGAAAACCACCTTGCCTTTACTACACAATCTCAGAACAAGGAAGCCAGCTGTCACCAGAACCTCAGTCTACTGACACCTTCAAAATAGCCTTTTTTGGTTTTGAAGATTGAAATCCACAGTGGGCTGATTCTTCCCTCTGACCATTTCTTTCTTTTCTAACCCTCCCTTCCCCTCTTACACTGTTTCTCTTCCTCTTCTCTTACAGTCCTTTTCCCTACCTCTCCCATCCTCCTTCAGTATATTTATCTTCCTAATTCTTTCCCCTCCCTTCAAACTAGGATCAAAAGCCTGTCATGATGTATGAGTTAGGACTGGGTACCACACAGTCATTTGCTCTCTGAATTTTGGTTGTGGTTTTCTGTAATAGTCTCTGGTGCAAGGATACTACTTTTCCTTGATGAGGGGTAGGACTTATACTTGTCTGTGGGTATAAGGATAAATATTTAGAATGTAGTTAGGGATTATGCTTGTTCAGTTAAGTGATGGTTGTAGGTTATCTTCCAAGATACATGACTTCACTAGCTCTGGGGAAGTTGGGCAGGCTTCCAATACCAGGCATAATTTCCCTCTTATTGAATGAGCCCTAACTCCAATTGGAGAGCTATTAGTTACCATGAAGGGATGCACAACCCTATTGCACCCTTATGGGTAACATGCCACACTGGTCACTATTTCAGTTCATAGTATCAAAGCCAGGTCAGACTGTGGATGCTCCTCTCCCTTGAAAGCTTGCATGGGAAATTAACAAAAATGAAAGATATAGAGACCATGAATTTGAGAGAGAGCAAAGGAGGAGAGTGTTCATGGGATGGGTTAGAAGGGGGGAAAGAAAAGGGAAAAGTGTTGTAATTTTATTTTAATTTAAAAACATTACATTTTAAAAGGCTGCCAGGATTCAGAAAGTTAAAGCAAAGATGATGTTTTGGGCTCTTCTCACTTTGGACTCACATTTCCCCATAAATGAGATTTAAACTGTTTAATTTCCTATATATCCCAAATCTATTTATTTTTCACTTTTATTATTTTTTTTCAGAGTGCTTAGATGAAACTCAGATTCTCACAAATGCTAATATACGGTCTACCATTGGTTATATCTCTGCCCCTGCTTTCAAATAAAAAAAAAACAAAAGTTTTATTACCTTGTAACTTTTAGTAATATACTAATTCACATTAGGGTGTATGAGCTGTAAAACTAATGATATACCATACAAATGAATATTCAGATTATTTTCAACTTGCTGAGTCAAATGTTTAACCTTCAAAGGAAGTATCAAGTTACAGGAATCTAAGCTCTTTAGTAAAGTAATAAAGGATATTGGTAAGAACTTAAGGCTTTGGAAAACCTTGTATGGGTCTCTAACAAGCACAGTAGCAGTAAAGAGCCCTTAAGGAGGACTCCATTCTCTTCTTGTCAAGGGTATGAAATTCCCGGCCTTGGTGAAGACCTAGCAATGATCTGGCTAAGAGACTACCTCTCAGAAATGTGAGACCAATCCTAGGAAGGAGTTGCACCTGAGTCACACTAAGGAGATAAGAAGACATTACTAGACCTTTTATAAAATAACGTTCTTTTCCTTCCCAGAATTCCTGCCCACCCCCTCCCCCTCCACCCCCCTTGAAGTCCCCATGAGCTACCATGGGGTTCTGTTGCTTCTGCCTTGTCTTTGTGTCTGATTCAGGAAGGTATAACTTTTCCTATTTTTCTCTTCTATCTTCTTTCTGATTCTGGCCAGAGTCTAAGAGTGATTTCTCTGGCACTTCCAGCTTTTTACTTTCTCTCAAGCTCCCTTTTCCTCCCCATAGCTGTTCATGATATGGCTTACTGCCATGTCAAACTCAAGAGACATTGCTCCCTTCCTCTCTCTTAAACTTCCACTATGAATACATAATAAACCTTTTCTGCAACTCACCTTCTGTGGTCTGTGATTCTCATTCTTTGAATTTGAGAGTCAAGAACCTGAAAAACCCCTGGCTTGGAGCAGCTTTGGTGGCTATTGGGTTTCCAGGACCCTAGCTACCCAAGAAAATGCTATTCTCAGATACTCCAATATTCCCACCCCAATATATCATTCTCAGAATGATTATTTACTAGTTATTATAAAGCTGTGAATCTCAGGTTCTTTGCTGGCCTCAATATTTCGAATAAAGCCAGGCACAATTTTTAAAATGTTAAAAGTCACTAAGTATGTGCATAAACATATATTCACATATAACAATTAATGAATAAAGAGGCCATGAATTTGAAAGAGAGCAAAGATATGTATATGGGATGGTTTGCAGAGAGAAAAGGGATAGGAGTATTGCAATTATAATATTAAAAATAAAATTAAAAAACAAAAGTCAGTAGACTATTGCATGTGGTGCGACTAGCCTATAATCCCAGAATGTAAGAGGCTGAGGCAGGAAGATGAAGGCCAGTCAAGGCTAAGTAGAAAGACAATGTCTCATAAAACAATAAAAAAGAAAGAAAGAACACTTAGGTGACAGTTCTTAAACTATTTATACTTTAAAGTCTTATTAATTAAGAGCTAGATTTTAACATCTATAGACATTATTGGCTGGAGTCAACCCTTCTTGTCCTTTTGCTTATGTGTTCAGCTAAGTATCAGTGAGAGTGCTTGACCTAGCTGATCCCCTTTGGAAGAGACAACAGAACACATCTTCTAATTTCATGTTTCCATGTGATCCAGTTGGGTGCCTGAAAGATTGGCTGGACTATTTACTCTACGAACATTATCAAAACAATACTTGGAGTTTGCCTAGAGACAAAAACTGTTCCATCATGATCAGTATGCAAAGGCTGAACAGAGCCAGGCAAAGACTGAGACATAAGCCTCTTCTCTGGATTCCCAAGTAACTGAATAGATTGGGTGAGATCCAGAGTTCCTGCTTCCCAAATGGCAGTAACCTTTGGCATCCATCTTCATCCTTTGACGTAGGCAGTCTGAGTATCTTCTCAGCTTCACTGAACTCTGGACAGTTTTCTCCCTTACTATAAGCCACACCCGACTTCTTTTAAGCTTTGACTTTAGAAAATCTGCCCTGGATGCTTTCTCTACCTGTGTGTCAAGTGACCTCCCAAGCTCTGGAGATTCTTATAAGATAGGAAAGTTCCTTGTCATTTAGCTAATCCTCAGAAAAGTAATGATCACAAAAGGTCTGCCCTTTATGTCCAGCTCTCAGAAGAAGGCTGAAATTCTAACTTCCACAGGCAGCAATTTCTGCTGGCTTTACCACCTTGACCAACCCTTGGTCTCTGTCATAGGTCCACAGCTCATTCTAGTCCTGGGAAATTCCTGTGTGGTCACTGTTTTATGTGGAAGTGAGTGTGATTGCTTCCTCTTACTACAAAGCTGTAGAATGAAGTCTTATTTCTTTAACTCTGTGGCCAGTTCTCCACTCCTATTTATTTATTTATTTATTTATTTATTTATTTATTTATTTATTTATTTATTTATTTAATGTTTATTTATTTACTTACTTACTTACTTTGCAGCATCAATCTGTAGTCAAATAAATCCTAAGGCGTGTTTCAAACACAACTCCTAACATGAGGTGATTCTGAGCTTCTGAACTCTGATCGATTTCTGTACATTCTTCTCGGCCAACCGTGTCTCTATGACAGAGAAGACAAGATGTCTAATATTTTGAGAAAAGCACGTTAGGTTTTTTTTTTTTTTTTGTCGTCTCTTTCAAAATGCACTTAGTCATTTGAATTTCCTTGAAGTATAAAAAGCATCGCAGTTGTCCCCCTTATCTACCATCAACGCCAAAAATATTAAATGGAAAACTGCAGAATCAGACACTTGATAAGTTTGAAATGGCATGCCGTTTGGGGTAACAGGATTAAGTCTCTAGTTAACCAAGACATCCACCATGCATGCATTTCCTACCTGCTTAGCAGGCACTTGCTTCCCGGACAGACTGTGGCAGCACTTATTTACAACTCATTCCTCTCCTCTTTAGTGTTGTCCCCGAATGTGTCATAACGGACGATGCTATAATATGTATGTCTGCAACTCTGCCCAGTTTCAGGGATCCACCCCAAGCAGGTAAGGGACGGTGACTGTATTGGTAAACGACAGACTGAAGAAGATCAAGTTGCTACTTCTCAGTTTCCCAAACTTCTATCAGGTCAGGAGGGTCAAGTCACACAGCTGTGCTTTATGAGAGGCAGCCAACCATATTTATTCCACATCTTCCCTAGAGCAGTGAACTCGGTGCTCTCCCTGATAATTAGCATAAGTAAACCCAGCTCACTCTTGGTTGGCAGGCGCATTTACACCTCCTTATCACCCTCCGGGGAAGCATAACACAGACCTGCCTGGTAGAGCTTCCCAGCATTTCAGCTGTGAGCTTGTTCTGGAGCCTTTACATTAACATGCAAATGTCCTCTTTAAAGTCTGAAGATGCAAGCCTGTGTCTCCTGTTCCATTAAGTTCCCTTCCCATACATACCAAGGTAGGATTCTCCATGGCAGACCTGTTGCCAGGGAGCTTGCAAGGAGCAGCAGATGGCTTATTTTCTTCCTTACTTTCACTTCCTTTTTACTGTGACCTACTTTGTAAACTCCTTCTGGACACTGACTGTAGAGCCTGGGTGTGACTTTATTTCCTTAACATTAGAAACAGTGGACTCTTAGAACACAAACTCCTGCTCTCTGCACCTGTTTTAAAAGGTAATTAGATACAGATTTAGTTATGACTAGGCGCTTCTATAACCATGTCCTAATTCTTTGGGATTTCAGTTCCCCTCAACTACTGAGCCCTTGTAGCAGGGCCCAGAACCCATCTTTCTCAGTAAACTATAGGTACTGTCGTCTCAAAAACCAGAGCTCTCATTTTAAAAGGAAGTAGAGATTGTTTATTCTGGCGTCATTTTGAGTGACCATGGCCTGAGAACACAGATTTAGGTTACCTCAAATTCCATGTTTCAGAACTGAGAAAGTCACAAATCAAGGCAAGTTTAAAATAAGTTGATGGATATACCAGGGAGGCAGGTGTATGGAAATGGAGGAAGCTTTCTAAAAGTTCAAAATGCTATCCGATGGCAGTCTTAGCTTATGATTGGTAGAAGCTAGTTGCTTGCTAAGTTAATAGATTCTAAAAGGTTTTTATCTATTGCTGTGTTAATTCTGAGAGGGGTTAGGAATGGCTGTACCTGAGGCAGAACTAGCCCAAGATAAGGTTATAAGCTTCTGGACCTGCAGCACTCCGATCTCTTCACATTACTGAAATTCTAACCAGCCAACCAACTGGTCTCTGCAGACTCAGCTTCCTGTCTGGAGTCTTTTTGTTCACAGTCAGATGCAGCATTCTTTCAGAAGCTTTTATTCACAGTACTCCTCAGTAAACTGTGAGAAGGCTTCAGTTCTTAATTCTACCCCGTAGTTCACTGTGCACTGTCCTCCAGACTTCCTACCACATGCTACATAAATCCTTGCCCTCCAGGGTGGAGGGCAGGAGGGCTCAAATCTGTTCAGGTTCTCTCTACTTTTTTCCTTTGGAGAAAGGAAATACATTATTTTTCTCTATTGTGGGGACAAAATCATTCCCCTAAAGCAATAAATAGCTCAGGTTTTAAATGGGAGGAAGATTAAAACTTTAAGGAAAATTAAGAGACTGTCAGCTTACATTTGAAAATACCACATCACCAATGCATATTGACACAGACATATTGCCTACTGCATAGGGGGTCTTACAGCTGATCTTATTCTTTATTATCTTTAAACAGAAACTCAGTCAGGAGATATGAATCCATATTGTATCCCTTTTCCTTTCTAAATCCAGAATTAGAAGGAACTTGTTTTGAGTCAGAGTTAAAAACAGAAAAACTTTTTATTAACCCCAGATGAATTCTGTTTGAAATATTTTTTACAAGAGTACCTTTGTATTTGTGAATGTCAATTTAAGCAAGCACTCTTTAAAGTTAATCACAAATAGAACACATCTAGAATAAATCTAAGGAAATTTCCATCTCCCACAGCATTCTTCAAAATTGTGTGAAAGTATTGAATAACTGCTTGTTAATGAAGGCCTTAACATTAATATTCTTTTGTAAAATGGAATAGTGCCCTACTGGTCAGAACAGGACACACAGTTGGGCACAGGAACCCCTAAAACAGCAGCTTCTTTCTTGTTTTTGTCCAGAACTGAAGCAGTCCTTGGAGCTTTGTGAAAAAATAAATAAATAAAATAAAATGGAAAAGAAAGGACATGATTGCTCCCAGGTATGGTGGAGGAGAAAGTTTATTGTAGATTTGTGGGAGAGCATAGCCAGAGGCAGGGACATCTGGACAGTGGACATGACCAGACTGATCTGGACCACGTGGGAGATGAGGAGGAGAAGGGAGAAAGGAGAGAGGGGAACCAGGTGCAGCAGCCAGGAGGCCAAAGGTCAAAAAATAAAAATAAAAATAAAAAAAGGAAGGGTGTCCAAAATGTTTGGATTATATAGGGAAGAACCTCTGGGAGGAGGACAGCCCAGGCCCTGGGCTGGAGGGGAGTTCAGGGTAGTGGAAGGGGTATGCCAGCCATCCTCTGTAACAGATAGAAACTGAAGGTTGCTGGGAGAAACTGGCAGACAGGTCTGCTTTACTATGTTAAATAGGCACCTCAGCTATTTGTCCCAGGTTTGAAATTTAACACTTTGGTTTCTGATCTCTCTTCCAAAGAAGAAAAGCCCTCAGGGGAAGCTATTATGAGAGTAGGATTGAAAAGCCAAACTGTGCATGAGGGCAACTAACCAAACTAAACTGCTCCATGGGTGGAAAGAAAGGTTTACTGGGGATCAAACTGACAAAGCTATCTCTGCACAGGGGGTCAGAGACCAGCAGAATGGTGGAAAAGCAAGCGAATTTTGTAGGTCAGCGGGATGAGGCCTTTGAGACGATACTAGCTGTTGGGATTGATAAGGAACTTGGGAACTAGATGCTCTTGCCCAAGATACTTGACCTTTGGGGAGGGGAGAAGCTTTGGGTCTAACATTCCAGCCTTTTGTTTATGACAAGAGGTGCTAAAGTCCTCCTGGCTCCTTCCACAATATGGCTTAAAGGTGGGCATTGACATCAGGCAGGCAACGGCAGGACACCTGGAGAAATTCCATCTTAAGCTTCCGCTTTACTGGCAATTCTGCTTTACGGGTAATTTCATTTGAAAGAATTTGAAGAGACAGGGAGCCAACACATTACTATGAGAAGGTTAGGGACTAGTGTGCTGAGATAGAGAGAAGGGGCAAAGGGCCCAAGGAAGACCACGGGAGGGTCTTGAAGTCAGCCCCTGGAGGCCACAGTTTGTGAGCCCGTATTAATCCTTTCACTTGACGGGACTGGTTGCAATAGCTATCAGCAAACTGACTCCTGGCTGGTTGTGCAGGACCACCAAGGCTAGAGGAGAGATCTGGTTTTGGAGCAGTTGCAGGGCTGAAGTTGGTTTCTGGATGGTATCTGTCAGCTGAGTGAGACCTGCTGGGACAGATACAGACTACAGAAAAAACCGTAAAGTCAAAGTGCTTACTGAAACTTCCAAGGCTGACTTCAAGCCTGGGTGGCCAAGAAGACAGAGAGAGAGAACACACCCAAAGGGAGGACAGAGAGGAGCCCATCATCTCTAAAACTTACCTGTTTTTTTTTTTTTTAAAGTTGGTAAAGAGATGCAAGTTTTAGCTATATTAGCAGGAATATTGTGTTTAATCTGCATTGAAATCCTCACTGTAGAGAAAGCAGTTAAGAAGTGTCTGTAACCAGCTCCAGCAGATTCGTGCCTTTGAGCCACAGGAAAAATAAAGTTGATAACTTTTGAAAAAGTCATCAACGTGATAGAAGCATGAGCATTCCTCTGCAATAAGACAGCAATGTCCTGGCAGGAAAGAGAACAAAGTGGAAAAAGAACTTGAGGACCCAAAGGATGGCTCTGGGATAAAAAGTAAAGACTCTTTTGCCTGTGCTCCTAACTTGTTGAAAGCTTTGGTAGCCAGTCTTCATAACTGCTGCCAAGACTAGATCCATAGCTTATGACAACTCTATTGATTTAAATATGTGTTTAACATGGGTGCGCTAAAGTCTGAGCTTTGAAATTTCAGTACTGTACTATTATCATCTTTAAGTCTCGCTTTTTACCATACCTTAAGTACTTTCTCAGATCCTCATCGCTTGCATGAACCTTCTTTTCATTCTCATTATTACAACTTGAACATTGAGAGTACCCATTGAAAAAGTTAAGTCCTTTTAAAATAATAACTGAAACATAAAGAAATAGTAAAAAGCTTTTTCTAAGTCAATAACAACATCATGGTAGCTTTGAGTTTGCTTTTTCGATGAAACTTGTCCTAAGTTTAGCTCTAGGAAAAGTCAAGGCCTGACTTTTCTACTTGAAACGGATTTAGCCTAACAGTTCATTTTAAACTTCATGTTTAAAGGCTTTTATTTCAGAAACTCAGGTAATTTAAACTTTCCTTTAATGATCTCAAATTTTCATCATATGCAGGCAACATGTACCTCTTTTGCACCCAAAGTTATTCTAAAGGCAGAGTGTTTGTAAGGTGAAAGCGGACTTTCTAGCTAGAAAGGGACTGACCAGGCAGCCTCCGGCGAGGAGGAGCTGGCCCTGGTCTGCTTGTTGCTGTAGCAACAAGTGGCAGAGCTGCTAAAGGAGCCAATGAAGAGAGGACCTGTTGTTGAGATTGGGAGTGGGCAGAGGTTAAGACTGAAGGAGCCAAAGGGAGAACAGAGGAATGAGGGTGCTGTAGCACGAATCTTAAATGGTCTTATTAATAAAAAGAAACCTGGAGCCAGGTATTGGGGTGAATGCCCGAAGATCAGAGAAGCAGAACAAACCACAGCCACTGCACCTCGCCAATTCCTCAGCTGATTCTGTTTCCTCAGACTGGAAGCTTCTGAGTCCTCATCCAAATGGATCTCAGCTGGACTGCTTCTCGAAAGCCTGAAAGCTTAACCAGGCTTCCTGGTTTTCACGCCTTATATACCTTTCTGCTTTCTGCCATCACTTCCTGGGATTAAAGGCGTGAGTCACCATGCCTGGCTGTTTCCAGTGTGGCTTTAAACTCACAGAGATCCGGATGGATCTCTGCCTCCCAAGTGATAGGATTAAAGGCGTGAGTGCCACCATTTTCTGGCCTCTGTATCTAGTGGCTCTTCTGTCCTCTGACCCCAGATAAGTTTATTAGGGTGCACAATATTTTGGGGAACACAATACCACCACAGGGTGGGGGTGCTGGCTGACCTCTTTAGCAGTCCTGTCAGTGAAACATTTCCCAAAGCTGTATCATTAGTAGGGGGGAGGTGAAAAAGGGATAGACTCTATAGCCTGGTCAGATGAGACTATGGCATAGCCCAGTAGGCAGGAGCTGGTGGAGTTGAGAGATAAACTTTAGAGAAGCTGAGAGATAAGCTTCCATGTATGAACCAAGTATAGTCAGGCTGTAACAGCGGGGAAACAGGAAGTTGTAATTTTTGTAGGTAAGGGTTTCAAGTGATTCTACACAGAAGTAGGTGAGGATAGTCACCCTGTGAAGGAGTATAGCAGAAATCAAGTGAGATATCAGGATTTTCTAGAAAGGTTATATGAAAAAAGCTGAAGCTTAGAAGGGGACAAAGGAGAGAAGCTCTTGTGTGATAGGAGGTCCTTGAGCCAGTGCGGTCAGAGAACAGAGAGAGAGTGAGTGAGTGACGATCGAAGGTGAGTTTAGAACCTTGTGGGCTAATAGGGAGAAGTCTGCTAGCGGCTGTAAGCAAGGTTGCCGTCCCCTGGCTGCTGTTTCTAGCTATTTGGAAAGATAGGCAGCAGGGGCAAAGGTGTGTCCTCTCTCTTGTCCCCAAACCAGCAGGAAACCGTTTTTAGTAGTATATAGAGTAAAGTGTTGGTCAAGTTCTGGGAAAGGCAGAGCCAGGCTTATAAAAGTGACTTTTGGAGGAGAGAGAGAGAGAGAGAGAGAGAGAGAGAGAGAGAGAGAGAGAGAGAGAGAGAGAGAGCAGGTGTTACAGGGTTAGTAGGATCCAGAGGTTCAGTTAGGGGGCCCTTAGCTTTGTCATAGAGGGTATGAGCAGGAGCAGCTGCCTCATGTACCAGAGTGACTTTTGTTGAGTAGTCTTCAGGAACCAGGAGAGAGAGGCTCCAGGGAGCCAATGAGAGAGACAGAGAGATGGAGACAGAGCACACAGCTCTGAGGTAACACTTACCAAGTGGCTGAGGAGAGAGGATTGGGGAGAGTGGGTGAAGGAGAGAAATGGCTGCTAAGACAAGCTCTAAGATTTTGGAGTAGAGTGTGGTGAGTAGCAGAAGCCGTTCGAAGCAAATGACACCCACCCAGGAAGGTTGAAAATCTATGGTTTGTTTTGTTTAAGAGGGTAGGGCCCTTAGGAAAGGGAGCCTTTTGTTCTTCTGGGTTAAGGAAACACGTGTTAAGAGAGGGCATAGTAAAACCACTGAAGTAGACAGCTCTGTGGGTAGGAAGAAAGATTTATTGGGGATCAGGTTCCCAAAGCTATCTCCGGGGTAGCAGAGAGAGGGGCGAAATGGTGGAAAAGCAATGGAGTTTATATGTCAGCAGGATGGGGGTCTTTGAGCTGATGCAGGAGGTTGACAAGGATTTAGGGAACAAGAAGCCCTTGGCCAACGCAATTGACTTTTGGGGTGGCTTCAGGGAGGGGGGTAAACAGAAACCACCTCAAGAGATCTGCTTTTCTAGTAAATTCAGTACTCTTGAAGCAGAGTCAAGATTAGAGTTTCTGTGCCTCAGACAACTGTCAGTGTTTCCTTGGTTTTCTCTTAAGTCTCATTAAGAAAAAGTTTTGTTTAAATGGTTCCACTAATTTAAAGCATTGACCAATTTTTTTTCCTGAAACGATCCTCAGTGGTATAAATATGAACTTTTATTGTTTTCCTTAGCATTGAATTTATATATCTTGATGCATTTAATGAAGGGGAGTATTTCAAAATAGGCAGTCCTCATTTGAGACCTTCAATCTAAATACATTTATTTCTTGTGATCTTGGAAAGTATGTTTGTTGCAATTTGAGTCAAAATACAGGCCACAGACATGTTTAAATATATCTTTATGAAGACCTTATAGGAAGGCTAATCACCCTCCGGCTTAAGCAAAATTGATTGTAATAAGAGATTTAGATGATTGTTAATTATATTTGGCATGGTGTGTATACAAAGACACCCGAGACTGCAAGTAAAATTCACTTCTCATCAAATCTCAAATCAAAAGATATAAAGAAAGACATTCTGATGTGAATTATGCTGTAATGCTTTTTGGTGAACAGACGCAGAAACTAATGTATTTAGCAATGGTTGACACTTTTCCTGAGCAATCATCAGTAAATAATGTATTGACTTAAAAAAAAATCAACTTCAGTAATTACTGAAGTTCCTTCAGCCTGAATTTACTCAGCCTGTAAATGTATATACAGCATGACTCTGACTCTGATTGACTACATCAATAAATGGTAATTTCTTTTTTTTTTAATTTTTTTTTGATTTTTCAGGACAGGGTTTCTCTGTTCAGCTTTGGTGCCTGTCCTGCATCTTGCTCTGTAGCCCAGGCTGGCCTCGAACTCACAGAGATCTGCCTGCCTCTGCCTCCTGAGTTCTGGGATTAAAGGCATGTGCCAACACGCCCAGCTTTAATCAGTAATTTCTTAACAAATGAACAAACATTATTAATAAATTGATAGATGTTAAGAGAATTTAAAAAGCTACAATGCTGTTATGTCAATAGGATTTAATCATGTGTTTGTCATACATGTTTCTTTGTGCATTTTTCATGAAGTATTTTTACATTGCTCATTTTATTTTAACTAGGTACTTAATGGTTGTTTATGAATTATGTATAATTAACATACAATATATGTTATATACACATATATATATATATATATATAAACACTCATTTAAAACTTATACATAGATTCGGAGAAACTAAAGGGTTTATCAAAAGCTACGTAGACAATAAGTATCTGAACCTAGAATAAAATCCTTATCTGCAGAGTTCTGTTTCAGGGTTGGAAATCCTGCCACTACTCTAGGAGACTAATTTTCTCCTCCATTAGGTGAAAGACTTGAGGTTATTGGGCTCAACATCAACTAACTTAAGTTCACAAAGCGAGACGTGTAGGTGTCCACCACAAGGTCTTAATTATACATCCACCCAGCTGATCGACCTTCAGGTCATCTGAATGATAGCTCTTCTCATTCAGGATTTCTAGAGGAAGGCTCTCCAGGCATATTCTCGTGATGTGAGATATGAAAACGTAAGGACAATAGCAAAATAATTTTCCCAAGCCTTGATCTTATCTCTTCTATTAACATTCCATTTCCAAAGCAGAATAGCCCAAGACCAGGAGTGGTGTAATAATTTTGGTTTCCTTTATGGGAAAAAGATTGCCAAGTCACACAGCAAAGAATGTGGATTCTGTGAGAAACTGAGGACATTAATGCAAAGTACTTAAAATGCTAAGATTCCTTTTAGCTCCCCAACATTGTTGTGATTTTCTTCCAATTTACATCTCTCTGGCAGTCTTTTTCTTCATTTTATTTCTTAATGCTTTTCAAATTGCCCAGGGCAAAAGGGGTTTTAGTGGAGAACAGAAAGCCCAGGTCAATTTGCCTTTTTATTATGTGTGTGTTAATCTTTTCCTTCCTTGAACATACTGTTCTAGATGGCAATGTTAGAGTAAAATCTCCTGTGAGGTTGGGCTATGACATTCTCTTCAGTGTAAATATAACTTCAGAGTTCACATCGACACACTTTTGCTTGAACAGAACAGGAGAGAGAATGAAGGAAACTATACACACAGTGTTGGGACACGTGTGTCACCAAGAATACGAAGAGGCTACAGTGGGTGGAAAGCCGTCGCTGGGAAATGCACAGGGGCATTCAATCAGTTAACCGTGAATCTCCGTGAGAACCCCACATGAATCTCTGCTCAGTTCCAGCTCTCAGCATCCTTTTATTTTCTCTCAGTAGCAGTCATCAAACGGCTATCTTTTGAAGATTCTTCCCTCCTCTATGGCTCACTGTTTCATCTTTTCACTTTTATTTATTTTTTTAATGTATTTTTAAAACCATAAAAAATAAGAAGTGCTCTTTAACAACTTGAAGCAGAGCAGAAAATGCACGTGGGAAATTCTTGAAGTCATTATTTTTAACAGATGTTTTAAAGAAACTATCTCTTGAGCTTTCTTACTTTTAAGAATTTTTGCTGACCATCAATGTGGAGAATCAGATTAAAGTAACAAATACTGGGAAAGGACAGATAGTCTTCCATATTGTACTGCTGGCAGTAGAGAGGGGGTGGTCATCAGCCCGAGCTTGCATTGTGTTCAGCCTAGTATGAAAATGTATCTGGAAGATGGATAGTTCATTACAGAGGTGTCTCTGTTTATGTAAAACTATCAGGACATTTCTAATGAAGAAGTAGAATTAACTATACACTAAGTTAATTGAAACAAAGAGGCCATTGGTACAGAGAAAGTATATCATTGTCTTAGCATAATGTCCCTTACTCTATCTTTCTAGTCAATATGACAAAAGTCTTAAGATGGGGCAGTTTTAGAGTGATTAAAAAGAAATAGGTAGAACTTACTTCTTGAAAGAATTTGTAAGATTTTCTTAGAAACAAGCAGCGCACAAAGTCACTCCTTTTTGTATGGAACTTATGTCCTGAATTGTGACTATTGTAGCCTTAACGTGGCCATCATCACCTGTTACAATTTGAATAGATTTTGTCCTTACAAAATTTCATGCACTAGAAGCATAAACCTCAGTGTAATAAGAGTGAACCTGTTTTAAAGTGGTTGGAGCCATAAGAGAGTGAATTTACACATGGAGCTACCACCCTGCCTCAGAAGAGATTAATGACTGCCTCTGGAGTAGATTTGTCTTATGGGTCTGGTTTGCTTACCAGGAGGGTGAGTCGTTATAAAGTGAGTTCGACTTTCTTGTCTTTCTCTCTTGGTTCTGATCCTTGCATACATACTCCGTGACAGTCTCGCATATGCTATCTACCATGTTGTATCGAGTATCGAGCTGCTACCATATGTAAGAACCATCCCAATCACTGGCAAAAAAAAAATATTTATACTCCACCAGCTTCCAGTTATTCTGCTATAGAAATATAAACTGGCTAAGCTGGCATCTGTAGTGGAGCTGGGTAATGTTACTATTAGCACCAACAGTGCCTTACGGGGAGAGAAGGGATAGTCATTATTTTGCTCATCACAGCTAACACAATCATGGATGTTTCACACTGCCAGTCCTAACATGATCTCAGAAAGCATCTCTGCATCATCAAATATAATTTCTGAGGTCATCAGTGTTGTTACACTGAGGTTAATGTACTGAAGTGATGGTCCATTGAGAGACTTGTGATGTTCTCTGGTCCTTTGCCTTTGTAAGGTCCATGATACTTGAAATTCTTTAAAGGGTAAGAAAAAAACAGTAAATCTTGGCTTAATCTTAGAAGGAAAATAGTAGCTTGTATTGGAATAGGTCAAAACAGATAGTATGCTTTGAAAGACAGAAGAGAAAATGAGATAGAAAGAGACGAGTTGAGGGTGGAGAGAAAAAGCAAAAGCAAAATTATATTTGAAGAAGAATTTGAAAATGATTATTAGTTACTGCTTTGTATTAGTAGGAAAATAAATCAGCTCAGTTACACTCAGGTGTTTTTTGGGGGGGTTGTTTATTTGTTTTTTTGTTGTTTGATTTTGTGTGTGTGTGTGTGTGTGTGTGTGTGTGTGTGTGTGTGTGTGTGTGTGTGTGTGTGTAAGGACTATTTCCAATCCAAGTTCCACTGAGTCAGTGGTCCCCACTTCTTAGTAAGTAGAAACTGTTTTTAGGCCCTAGCAGCTTCCCATGGTCAGCAGTTGCCAATTTCATTACATACTTTAATTGGTCACCAAATGCTGCTATCTACAGAATGAGTCCATTTTGTATAAGTTAGGTCTACGGATGAAGAGGAAATAGTGCATCACCAACTCCATCATTGAGAGGGAGCTAGAATGTGTTCCAGAAGACCTCAAAGACCCCAGCATCCCTCATTGTGGAATGATCAGAAGAGAGAGAACAGTTACCACCTTTTTTCTTAAAAACCGATAACTTTACAAGTGTGTTTCTCTTTTTTTCTTCTTCTAAAGTCATTTCTCAACTCATACAGAAAGATTTTATGGATTTGTCTACTACTCTAGTGTAAGACAAACATTGACTAAAATCAGCTCCTGCTTTCAAAACCCTGAGGAAAGTTCCTATTGTAGTCATTGCTGCTGTCTATTCAACTCTCATTTTCCATCTCCCCATGTTTTGAGTCCTTTTATGTTTGAGTGGCAATGCACTCTTCTCAGGGAGTAAATTATTTAGGTTTGTGGTAACACTAGCAATTATGTTCCTATTTCTTGACAATCGGTAATCTCATATTATTCACTGTTGCTCTAGAAATTATAAAAATAACAATGAAGTTTAAACTGATGAATAAAAAATGCCAAGTAAATGTTATTTTAAAATATGACCCAATTCCTTCCTGTCTAAGGTGCTGTCTTTTAAGAATATGTTGATTAGAAAAAGTAAAGCCAAAGCCAGGAAATAGCAGAAGGAAGCCTGGTATCTTCATCAATGTTATTGATATGAAGAGAAGCCATGACCGTGGCAGCTCTTACAAAAGAAAGCATTTAATTGGTGCTTGCTTGCAGTTCAGATGTTTAGTCCATTAGCGTCATGGTGGAAAGCATGGTGACACACAGACAGACATGGTTCTGGAGAGGTAGCTGAATGTTTTACACCCAGATTGACAGACAGCAGGAAGAACAAAACAGACACTGACCCTGACTTGACCATTTGAAACTCCAAAGCCAACCTCCAGTGACCCACTTCCTTTAACAAGGCCACACCTGCTCCTACAACTCCACACTTTCTAATTTCTGTCAAGCAGCACCAATCACTAATGACCAAGCATTTAAATCTATGAGCCTATGGGGGCCATTCCTATTCAAAGCACCACACTTGGGAAAAATATAGGTTCCATGTTTTTTCTCACTTCTTGTCTCAAAAGAAAATTTCAACTAAGAGACATGGGCAGTTTAAACAAAGGTTTACTTAACAAAGCAAAGTAGAGCATACACTCTAGACAGATCAGAATGCGGGCTAAATCAAAGGGAGGGAGCAGCCCCCTCAGTTCTGTAGTTTGGAGTTTTTAGGGTTTTTTATGTGTATTTATGAGGTGTATGTCATATTAATAGGAATAAAGGTATCTTCTCCTTTGGTAAATAGTGGTGACTGGATCTGACTTTTATGGTATTTATTCTCATTTCTTCTCCCTTGAAAAGCTCACAATGTCAAAGCCACAGTGTAAGTGATAGTACAATGAAAGTCTTTTTTTTTTAGATTTATTTATTTATTGTGTATATAGCATATGTGGCTGCATGCCAGAAGAGAGCACCAGATCTCATTACAGATGGTTGTGAGCCACCATGTGGTTGCTGGGAACTGAACTCAGGACCTCTGGAAGAGCAGTCAGTGCTCTTAACCTCTGAGCCATCTCTCCAGCCCCATAATGAAAGTCTTTTGACATTACAGATCCTTTGTTAGTGTACGTATGTGGCAACTGGAAAAGGTCCCTGGTGTTTGGGTTTTTGATACAGTGGGAAGAATGTAACTTAACTATAAGGATGGTTAGCCACATTCTTACCATTTGAGACAAAGCTACAACGACAAATCTCCAGTTACCTTGGTTACCTCATATCTAATTTCTTGCCTACCCTTTCTCATGAATATTATAGAATTTACAGAAGTAAAATCATGTGTAATGCTATAGCTTTTTTTTAGTTTTCTTTATGTTCCCATTACTTTCATGTGATGCATGAAGCATAATTCATTTCCATATTATAACATTTGACTACACCATATTACAATAGATATTAGTTCCATTAATGTTATTAGTTCTATAGCTATTATGAATGTTAGATATTTTTAAAGAGAACATAAATAAATTCATTAATGAAATTTATGAAAATACAACAAACAGTGGAATAAAATAAAAAAAAATTGTTCAAGACATGAACATGTGTAGCTGGAGATTTCTCCAGTCCCACTGGGGTCCGTAGCAACTCAGACCCAAGTAAACAACAGAGACTTATATTACTTATAAACTGTATGGCCATGGCAGACTTCTTGCTATCTAGTTCTTATATCTTAAATTGACCCATTTCTATTAATCTATATGTTGCCACATAGCTTGTGGCTTAACGGTACATTACATTTTCCTTCTTATGGCGGTGGCTGGCAGCATCTCTTGACTCAACCTTCTACCTCCCAGAATTCTACTCTCTCCTGTCCTGCCTATACTATACTTCCTGCCTGGCTACTGGCCAATCAGCATTTTATTTATCAATCAATCAATCAGAGCAACACATTCATAGCATACAGAAAGACATCCCTAGCAAACATGGGAATGAAATCAATAAAGAATACCCAAATTCAGGGAAAAGTGGAAATGAAAATTTTAGGCATTGGAATGGGAACCTCAGAGGCAAATTTTACCAACAGAATGTAAGAGATGAAAGACAGAATATCAAGCATTGAAGACACAATAGAAGAAATGGATACCATGGTCAAAGAAAATCTTACAACTGAAAAGAAAAAACTGACACAAAACATCCAAGAAATCTACAGCACTATGAAAAGAACAAATCTACAAATAACAGAAGAGAGGAAGGAGAAGAAACCCACATAGCACAGAAAATTTTTTCAACAAAATAATAGAAAAAAATGTCTTAATCTAAAGAAGGAGGTATCTATAAAGGTACAAGAAGCATACTGAACACCAAATAGATTGTACCATTAAAGAAATTCTCCAATACATATAATAATGAAAACATTAAACACACAGAACAAAGAAAGAATGATAAAAGCTTCAAGGGAAAAGTATCTAATAACATAAAGACAAACCTTGGAACAACACCAAACTTTCACTGGATGCTCTAAAATCCAGACTGGCCTGGACAGATGTTCGACAAACTCTAAGAGACCATAAATGTCAGGCCAGATCACTATACTCAGCAAAGTTTTCAATAACAAAATATGGAAAGAAAAAAAAAAACATTCCATGATTGAAACCAATTAAGCAGTATTTGTCTACAAAATCAGCCATACAAAGGTGCTAGAAGAAAAAATCCAAGCTGAAGAGCTTAACCACACCCAATAAAACATAAGGAATAAATATTCTTAGACCAGCAAACCAAAAGAGGGGGAAAAACCCACACCACAACAAAACAATGGAAATCAACAAACACTGCTCACTGATCACTCACAACATCAATGGTATCAATGTCCAAAAGCAAAAACAAAAACAAAACACAGACTAGCAGATTGTAGTAAAAAACAGGACCATTCTCCTGATACATCTAAGAAATACACCTTAACATCTTTAACATCAAAGATAGACATCATCTCAGGGGAGAAAAATATTTCAAAAAATATTCCAAGCGAATGGATCCAAGGAGCAAGTCAGGATAGATATCTTAATATATGACAAAATACACTTCAAACTAAAACTAATCCAAAGACATAGGAAAGGACACTATATACTCACCATAGAAAAAATCCATCAAGAAGATATTGTCATTCTAAATATTTATGCAACAAACACAAAGGTGCCCAAGTTAAAAATCACATACTGACCCTCACATTTTGATAGTGGGAGACTTCAATACTCTATCTCCAATAGAAAGGTAATTCAGACAAAAACTAAATAGAAAAATAGGATCTAATTGATGTCATAAACCAAATGGACCTAACAGATACTTATAGAACATTTTACCCAAACACAAAAGAATATACCTTCTTGTCAGTAGCTCATGGAACTTTCTCAAAAATTGACCATATATTTGGAAATAAAGCAAGTTTTAACAGATAACAGGAAAATTGAAATAACACCCTAAATCCTACCTGACCATCACAGATTAAAACTGGATAACATCATCAACAGAAAGCTTACAAATTCATTCAAACTGAGTAACTCACTATGGAATGAAAAATGGGTCAAGAAAGAAATTAAAATCTTAGTATAATTAAATGAAAATAAAAACACAGTATGAAAATTACACTTATGAGACCCAGTGAAGGCATTTCTAAGAGGCAAGTTCACAGCAATAAGTGCCTATATATAAAAAAAAATATTAGAAGCTGGGTCTAGCTGTCTTATACTTTTAATTCAAGCATTCAAAATGCAAAGACAGGTAGATCTCTGAACTCAAGGCAAGTCTGGTCTACAGAGTGAGTTCTAGGATAGTCATGTATCTGTTTCCAGGTTTCCTATTCTCTCTCTATATGAGTTTATCATAATTTTTTTGGCTCCTTTTCTTCAGTTTCTTTATTTGTTCAGTTCTTATTTGTTTGTTTTTGTTGTGTTTTATATTAGTTTATTGCTTATTATATTTGAGAGGCTTATTTGTTTTCTAAAGAGACAGAAACGGTGTGGACTCAGATGAGCGGGTTGGTGGAAAGGATCTTAGAGGAGTTAGGTGAGGGGAAACCATCATCAGAATACACTGTATGGAAAAAATAAGTACTTTCAGTAGAAGAAATAAAAAAAAACTCTGTGAATTAATTTAATGTTAGTATTAATATTAATTTAATATAAATTTTATTTATAGGAAAATGAACCCTGGAAATACGTCTCAGTGGTTATGAGCACTGGCTTCTCTTCGAGAGGATCCAGGTTTGGTTTCTAGCATTCACACTGCAGTTAACCACCATCTGTAACTCCATTTCTTAGGGTTCCAGTCCCCTTTTCTGACTTCTTAAGGCAATAGGCATACATGGTGTGCAAGACTATCTAAATGTCTGTGAACACTCATAATGATATTCTAGTGTCTAACTTCTTCAGTCATAGTATTTGTTGCAATGTTATAACCTTTTCAACCTCAAAAGGACACATTCTCCCTTTCAGAGAATGCTTTACATCAAATTTCAGATGTTATTTTACATCAAAGAGGTTGTCTTCTAGTGTGCTGGGAGATTAAATCATGGATTGTTGGATTTTTACAGATATTCTTACTTAAGCTAATGAGAATATTGCCTGAACCAAATATAGATTTAATTTAATATAAATTTTCTTTATAGGAAAACAAATACTACTTGCTTTATGCTGTGGTTTGAATCTTATATGTTCCTCAAGGACTCACATATTGAAGGATTTGTGTCCCATTGTGGACAATAACGTTCAGAGGTGAAGCTCTGGAGAAATGGTTAATCTCATGATGGAATCTTCAACTGGCTATTTGTAAGTGATGAAAACTAAGAGATGGAGCTAATCATAGGCAATAAATCACTGAGAGCATTATTTTTATGGGTATGTTTTGTTCCATTACTTCAAATTGAACAGCTTTCCCTTGGCACATTCTTGTACCACTGTTCCCTTACTGCAGCCTAGAAAGGACAAAGCCAAACACCATGGCCTGAAACACCTTAATCTGTGAGCTAAAGTAGACCTTTCCTCATTTAAATAGACTTCTCAAGTATTTTGTCAGAGCAACAGAGAGTGAAAAAAGCCTCATTTGAGTGAGATAAAATTAACTTAACAAAATCAAACATTTAAAAAGGAAGAATTTAGTAGCACTTAAAATAGGATTTTTAAAAATAATTTTACAACTATTGTGTACAGGCAGCCACCTCTTTTTATCCTAAAATGCTTCAACATTTCACTTCCCCTTTTGTTTTGTGGGTGAACACATTTCTCTCTCTCTCTCTCTCTCTCTCTCTCTCTCTCTCTCTCTCTCTCTCTCTCTATCTCTCTCTCTCTCTGTGTGTGTGTGTGTGTGTGTGTGTGTGTGTGTGTGTGCGTGTGTGCACTTTCCCACTTCCCAACAGCAGCATGCCTACCTGTACAGTATTTTCTCCTGAGTCTACAAGTGCTTGTTACAAATTAAGCCCCTTTTGATATTTGGTGGACATAAATTGTCTTATCTTTCTAGCTACATATAGGATTATTTATTTTGCTTTTCATTTACTATATGTTTAATACATATTTACATTGAGGATGTTTTAGTTTTAGTTTGTAATTCCAAAATTAGATGCTTTACATTTTTCCTATGCTCTGGGTAGTTGTCACCTACTATCCATGCAGACATTGCTTCATTTTCATGCTCTTCCTTTTCTCCTTTGAATTCCTACACATATTTGAGCTGTAAGTTCTTTCAATGTCTTATGTTTTCTCTTTGTTCCCCATGGTTATGCTTTGCATTTTTTTATAGAGTTCTTCTTAGTTTAATGATTTACTGAGTGTGAAAATTTCAGTGAATGCTATTGTGAAATATTTGCTTACACTGTGAAGATGTATCTTTGCCAAAGCACCTTCTGATTGGTTTAATAAAAAGCTGAATAGCCAATAGCTAGGCAGGAAGAGGTGAGGCAGGACTTCTGGGAACAGAGAGGACTCTGGGAAGAGAAAAGTCAGAGTCACCAGCTGGACACAGAGGAAGCAGGATGATCAGTGCAGAGTAATGATAAATGAGCCACATAAAAGAATGCATATTAAAAGATATGGGTTAATTTAAGTTTTAAGAACTAGTTAGGAACAAGGCTAAGATGAGGCTGAGTTCTCATAATTAATAATAAGTCTCTGTGTCATTATTTGAGAGCTGATGCCCCAAAGAAAAATCCAAGTACAGAATACATTCATGAAAATTTAAAATTTGTAATATTTTGTAGTTTCATATTTAGGAACCTTTTTGGGTCATTGTTATTCACTTTTGCTCTTTTGGAGGCCTGCCACTCAGCTCCTACACAAATCACATGTGGAGGCTTATACTTAATTATAAATGCCTGGCCTTAGCTTGGCTTGTTTCTTGTCAGCTTTTCTGAACTTTAAATTATTCCATCTCTTTTTGGCCTTGGGCTTTTCATTTTCTATCACTGCATACCTTTTCTTTTCTTCTTACTCTGTGTCTGGCTGTGTAGCTGGGTGGCAGGGTGACTGGTCCCTGAAGTCCTCTCCTACCTCTCTCATTCCTTCTTCCTCTCCCAGATTTCTCCTTCTATTAATTTTCTCTGCCTGCCAGCCCAGCCTATCCTTTCTCCTGCCTTGCTATTGGCTGTTTGGTTTTTATTAGACCATTAGATGTTTTAGACAGGCAAAGTATTACAGCTTCACAGAGTGAAACAAATGCAACATAAACAAAAGTGATACACTTTAAAATAATATTCCACAACAAGTCATTCAATTTTTTTGCTCTTTTTCTTAAATCTTCAATCATTTTATTTCCTTGAATAGTATAACAATAGAAATCTGTCTCAGAGGTCAGGAGAGATGGTTTCACAGATAAGAGCAGATACCAATCCTCTAAAAGACCCAAGTTCAATTCTCAGCCCCTTCATGATGGGCTTACAACCCTCTCTAATTTTAGCTATAGGGAATCTGGAATATGATGCTCTTTTCTGGCCTCTGGGACACTATTCACACATGCACATGTCCTATACTACACACACATGCACACATACACACACACACACACACACACACACACACACACACACAGACACATATACATTTAAAATAAACATCTTCAAAAACTGTCTCTGAGGTTTCTAGTGTGTGGAAGCCTAAAGGATCAATTCTATTACTGTTTATTTCTCAGATTCCTTTTCCACATTTGTTTTCTTTATTTAGAAATGTATATCAGTAAAAATTTGTACTTACCAAGATAAAAAATTTCTAGTTCTCTATAGGAAAGACAATTTGAAATTTGCAATTAAAATATTTTCCTCTGAGACAATGTGTGCAAAGAAATATTTATGAGTGGCTTGCAGAATGACAGACTGTTACAGCCTGATGAAGAGAATATCTGACTTGTGACTCAACTCAGCACTTTCAAGGGTCAAACCTGAAATACTGTTGAGTGTTTTACCTGAGCTTTGGAGACACTTTAGCAGCATAGCCCTCTTTGCCACTGATGTATGTTTTGTCCATTTTGTTTGTATTTCAATGGTCATCCCACTTTCCCAGAAATCTACCAAGTAACAGATCAGCGTTTTTCATTTAAATTTTTGAGTATGAGTATTTTTTTTTTTGACTGTATGTATGTGTGCCGTGTACATGCCTGGTCCCTGTGGAGACAGGGAGAGCATAGGATCTTTCAGAACTGGACATATGGGCAGTTTTGTATTGCTATATGGGTACTGGGAACCAACCCATCTCATCTGAAAGGACCGTGGAAGCATCTCTCCAGAACTCTCAGGTAAGCTTTTACATGTATCAACTGCTTCTTTTGATTTTGCCAAATGTTTATAGGGAAATCCAAACTTCTTTAATTGATATATTGCTCTAATGGATTTATCAAGGCATATCACCAAATCAGTGTTGTTTTCATATACATGCTTTAGATTCATGTTTTTAAAAGACTATGACATGTGTGGGTTTATCTCAGTTTCTTAGCCCATTATTAGCAGAGGCAGAAATTCTATTTTTTTTTCGAGGCAGGGTTTCTCTGTGTAGTTTTTGTGCCTGTCCTGGATCTCGCTCTGTAGACCAGGCTGGTCTTGAACTCACAGAGATCCGCCTGGCTCTGCCTCCCGAGTGCTGGGATTAAAGGCATGCACCACCACCTCCTGGCTCAGAAACTCTATTTTTATGTTTAGTTGAACTATACTTCAATAATGAGGATCAAACGAACGTATTTTCAAGTATTATATGTCCTGATGGATGGCTCTGGCTCTGGTCATGGGATCCTCTCAATATTCATTGGGGAAACTTCTTTTTGTAGTGGACAACAGTTAATGGAGACCATAAGTAGTCAAACTGCTGAGAAGAGACTCAGGGTCCCCCCTTAAATGGGACATCTTTATCAACTCCTCAGGATCTACCAAGGCATAGAGAATATTGTGGAAGAAGAGCTGGGAAGAATGTAAAAGCTGAGATGGAGGCAGGAGTTCCGTGGAAGGCTTTTTTTCTGGACAGGATATGGCTATCACACGCATAAACTTGTATTAGGTGCAGTAACCTGTAACAAGGCTTATACAAGGTCAAGCAAGCTAAAATATTGACATAGATGGGCTAGAAGATCTTTAACCTCCACTTAACTTATTGAGGAGCTATTGGTAGTTGATAGCTGCTGAAATAAAAAAGAATCCTTCTTTGAGCATGTGGCCAATGATAGGCCCCATGTTACGTGGCCCCACATCCATACATACGTGGAAAATGTTGGACTTGGTAGGTTGTCAACGAAAACAAAATAAAAAGACAGGAAGTTAAGAGGCAAAGATGTTGGTGAGGATATGCAGGAGGAGTAGGTAGGGAAAGAGGGGTGTAGATGTTCCTATATTATTGAATACATGTATGACATTCTCAAAAAATTTTAAAAGGGAAAGTAGGTCTTGCAGCCAAATTATCCGCCCCCCCACCCCCGATTCTGAAATCTTTATATTTAAATCCTAACCCCACAGTCTCAGGAGGGCAACAAATTTGGCGACAAGACTTTAAAGAAAAGGGTTAAGGGGAAAAGGATGCTATTAAAGTGGATTGTGCTGCAGTTTGACTATTGTCTTTGATAGGAAGGATAACTTGAACCCACAAAGAAACACCAGGGGTAGATGCCAACAGAAAACACCACTGGAATACATGAAAAATGAAAGATAGACGCCTTGGGATAAATCAAACTGACATCTGATCTTGAACATCCAACCTCTAAAATTGTCAGGACATAAACATTCTTTAAGTTACCCAGTATGTGACTTTTGTTGTAGAATCCCTTTAGGCACTGATACATATCTTCAGGAAGGGAAGCACTGATGCTTGGACCAAAAGACACTTTTAACAGGTATTCATTTACAGAAATTTTCGCATGCTAGCATACATGAGAAAATGGGTATGCTTGTGGCCAGAAATCAGACCAGAGGCTCAAGCCATTTCAATCTCCATCGGTGACACCAGGGCTAAGGATATAAATGCCTGTTGCACATCTGCAATCCATCCACAGCCCCACAGAGAGGAGAAGCTTTTATAAAGGATAAACTTCAGGGAAAAAATATTTCCCAAGGAATGTCTGAATTGCAAAGAAAATTATTTTTTTCCTATTTTTAGATTGAAGCCACAGGCAGAGGTTCACAGTAGCTATTTTTCTTTTAAGCTTCTGTTGAACAGGAGGACAATAATCTAACTGCAGATTTCTCTGGGTGAGCCAAGTCCCAATCTCCCTTCTCACTTTCACCTTACAGCCACACGTTAAAATTCTGCACCTGCATTCTAGTAGTTTCCAGAATTGTCCTTTGAGTACAACTGTGTTCTCTCCTTTGAGTTTCTCTGTCTTTTGAAACTAAAAACTCATTTTAGTTTTATATTTAATCCTACCTTTATTCTGTGTGTGTGTGTGTGTTTAATACTTGTACAGGTGAACTTGTCTGTGTGAACCAGAGCCTGACTTAGGGATGTCTTTCTTGGTCACTTCCTCATCTTACATTTTTAGAGATAGCATTTTTTTTAACTGAATGAACAATTTACACCTTTTTCTATATTGGCTGGTCATTTTGCTCCCCAAGATTCAACTGTCTCTATATTCCAGCACTGGTATTACAGATGTATGGAGCTTCACCCATCATTTACGTGTTAGGGATCTGAACTCAGTTCGCCATGCTTTCATGTCAAGTATTCTATCCACTCAATTATCTCTAGCCTCAATCCCACCCCCATGCTTTTGGTTTTCTGTTTTATATGCTATTTAATATATCTGTGTCTTTTGAACACATAATGTAATCTATTTAGAGTGTGAAGAACAGATGGTAGCTTCTAATTCCGAAGTCCAACATAGCTCTTACTTGACTTTAAATACTGCCTCAAATACTGGCACATGGGCCACTACATAAAAATTCATCTGCATGCCATTCTAGGGTAGATGGAAACACCTCAAACAGAACTGCAGACTTGAACATCTGCCATTGTTATCTATTTAAGTTATTTTATTTCTAATACACATTTTCCTTCTGGTAAAATACTGTTTCAAAAGTGTAAATATTTAGGCTTAATTCCTTTAGTATATTCCAATTGTTGTTAACCAGAGGTTATTTGCTCTTCATTCTGGGGAATTTTGGCAATGTCTAGAGATATTCTTATTGCCCTGACTTAGAAGTACTCCTGATTTTAGTGGGCAATAATGTTAGTAAGGTACAGGGCAGCACCAACAAGAATTTTATCATATTTTTAAAAGTGACCATAATCCAAATTTTCCATAATTCCAAAATTGAGGAATATTTTTAAGATTGTAAGACAATATTAAAATATTTCAAACCCAAATCCAAAGAGGCTTAGTTTTGAACTTTATTTTATTTTTGTGTGTGTATGTATACGAGTGTGTAAGTGTATATGCATGTATGTGTGCAGTTGTGCACTCACATACCTGCCAGAAGGTCCTCACAGAAAAGAGGATCTTTTGGTGCTGGAGTTACAGCTCTGTGGGAGACACTAGTAGGTACTACAATCTGAAATCCAGTCCTAGTGATTGTGCAGCATTTGGCTTTAACCACTGAGCCACCTCTCAAGCCCCAGGTTTGCAGTTTCTAATGCAACATAAATTAATAAAGATTGAGTCTCATTCCTCCTCCAAAACATCAGCTGAAAATATAAATGTATAGCACGCATCTTAAGTGATTAATAGCAGGCAGATGTAATGAAAGGATTTTTCTCTCTGTCATCTAAATGAAGTAAACTAAATGAAGTGAACTGATCAAATCCAGGACTTTGTCTTATGCCTTTTTGCTCTGATAAATGGCTACAGGGAGAATGGATGTTATTTAGAAGTGTTGACAATGCACTGAAATAGTCCACTTTCCATTTTACAGTCCCTCTGTTATACTACAGTAAATTCAGGTGATTGATTTAGGGCAGAGTATTCTAAACATCGCCGTGAAACACATATCCTGGGTCTCTGCAACCTTCTTAGCATTTATCTTACCAGGTTTTATACTCTATAAACCCATATTCTCAACTTGAAGTCAGTTAAAGTTTCCTCATATACCTTACTCTTAAATTATGAGAGTGTGTTTTAGGTTTTATCCAACATTTCACAGAGATAATAGAAAGAAATGCAGTTGTTAATGAAGTATGTGGATGTGAAACATCACACACACTCCTGAGTCACATTTCCTTTCCTCAGCTGCTTTCCCACACTGTTCCCAGCTACTTATCCCAGCTCAGATCTTCCCTCAATGCCGGTCCTGCCTTTCTTTTTTTAGTTCTTAACACATTTCTCCTTTCCAAGCATCACATCCAGACAGTATTCGAGTTCTTTCTTCCTTCACAATAAACATTTTCTTATTCTAATCTATTTTAATCGAACACACTTTTAATCAAATATGTATTATTTTATTTATTTGTGTGTTTTTGCTTGGGAGCATGTGTACATGTGTGCAGATCAGTGGACAACTTGTAGGAGTCATTCTCTCTTTCCACCCTGTGACTCCAGCGTGTCAGACTCAAGTGACCATGCTGGATGGTAAATACCTTTACCTGCTAAGCCATCTTTACTTCCCCTAATCATCTACACTGTGAATGAGCTAATTTCATGTCTACACTAAGACACTGTCATCTCTAATAAAATATTTTTTAAAGCTTCTATTAAACATAAATGGACTAAAATGAAGAAAAACTTCCAACGTATTTGTAGAGATCATATAAATCATGTTGGCTATAAAAAGTAAATGTCAGTGAACATTCTCATTGACTACAGGAAAGAGATAGACAAGGCCACATTTGAAAGAAATGTATTTCCAGGAAGCAAACTGTCACAAACGAGTTCCTCAAGCATAAATGCCTAAATGTAAGGCTACATTTAATAGGAAAGGGTGGAGAAACCTATGCCTGCATATTACCAATATGCTTTTCATGTTAGACTAGATAATTGACAGAAAACACATCTGGCATACACGTGACACATAAACCGAGCACACATTCACACAGACCTGTGAGCACAGGCCACGCCTACGCCACCAAGTTATTTCTTTTGAGTTGTATTCCCCTCTCTCCGTGCAGTAACTTTGGATATCATCTTTATATATAGTGGGAAAACCTCTGCAGTCCTCTGCAGTCTTTTCATCTTGCGGCCTTCCTCGTAGCATCAATGAAAGGGTCCTATTTCTGGCTTCCTTCTATTCCTAGATTAGGCAGGTTAACTCCAGTGGTGTCATCCATCTGCCTGCCACACGATCTCTTCATGGTGTAGCCTCATCTTTCATAGCACGTACATTGGATTTTCTCAGCCAGAAGTTTAGGATAGAGGCCTGCTTCTAATATTTGTAGGTGATTTTTCTCCATTTTATTTCTGTTACATCAAAAATAAGTAAAAACGATGTTTTGTTGTTTAAACACTCACATAGTATTTTTCCAAATATACAAGTATAGTCTTTATGTTTTTAAAGAAAGCTATGTTAGGCTGCAACAACAGCAAACATAATATTTGAACCATCTGTTATTCCTTTAACTAAACCACACGAAGATTTAAGAGATAGTAAATAACTCACAAGAGTACATGAATGAACTGATGGCAGAACACACTTTGTGCCTTCACTCAAGTACACAATCCAGTTTTCTTTAGCCTTTAGGAAACTCTTGAGAGAGAGAGAAAAAAATCTTTCCAAATATTAAAAACCAATTTACAATAAGTCAGTTCCTCAGGAAGCATGAGTTTCCATTGGAGTTCTTGTGTTCATCACCATTTCAGACAGGAGATATCAACAGATGACCGCAGTGTGACTTTCTTCACTTAACACTTCCCATCTGGCATATGCAATTATCAATTGGTTGTTTTCATTTGTGGACTTTGATGTATTATGAGAAGGCAAACTCTCTCAACACGAGTGTCCAGTTTTCAGTTTTCAACTGTCTTACAGTATGAGGCTACAGAGACTGCCACTGTAAATATCCAAACAGAAAGGAGTTGCTTGGCATGTCACCCCTGATGTAAGCTCTTGACCATATGTAATTCTCCGGGTGCCACAGTTAGTGAATACTGCCGCCTCCCAGTTTTTCTAAAGAATTTTTTTTTTTTTTTTTGGTTTTTCGAGACAGGGTTTCTCTGTGTAGCTTTGCGCCTTTCCTGGAACTCGCTTTGGAGACCAGGCTGGCCTCGAACTCACAGAGATCCGCCTGGCTCTGCCTCCCGAGTGCTGGGATTAAAGGCGTGCGCCACCACCGCCCGGCTTTTCTAAAGAATTTTATAGAAAGTTCAAATTATGAAGTAGCTGACAAAACTTGTCATCCAGTTTTCACCCAAACTGTAAAGTACCACCTGTGTTTCACACAGGACTTTGTGAATATGCACATCCATTAGCTGGTGTATGGTGACCTTGACACTTTCATTCTGAAACCAATTATTACCTCTACAATAAGTGTGTATGGTAAGGAGTCAAAGGTGTTTCTTCATCCCCTCTAGTGGTAGCTAAGGTCTACTCAGAGTTTACTTTCTCTAATTGTGACTTTAGTAGAAGCATCGAAGTTTAATATTGCTGAACATATACCATACGTCTTTCTAGGGTGAGATGAGTACTGGTTCACTGGAAAGTGACACTGACAATGTCTGATATCCTAAAGAATCAAACAGTTTATAGTGAGGAAAACAGTTTTACAAATTGCTTGGGAAAGTTGTATAATTCTTGATTTAAGCAGTCTATTCTGGACCAAGGTTTATTCTGATTTTAAAGGGGAAAATTTTTATGGCTTTATTTTCACAGGTGCATTTAATTAGCTATGTAACAGGAACCAACAATATGCTTTTCCATTAAGAACAGTTGGAAGTTTTAAGCATGCCTTCAGCTCTTAAAAATTTCCAGTTATATAATTATAATGAAATTATCTCAATACTGTAACTGCTTTTTTCAAACACTATATTTAGAACTGATTTTGTTTGATAGTTAATACATAACATTAATTTTTTATTTTACTAATCTATATTGTATTTATCAGTAATAGGTTTCCATCAATACACTGTTTGTTGATGAAAATTTTGCCTAAATTTAAAAATTTCTCTTGGATTCATAATAATAGGATACCCATCAATATGAATAAACTCTAAGGATAGAAACATAAATGAAAATAGAAATAAAATGTTCACAATTAGTTTATTATCATTGCTTTGGGGACCAGCCTCCAGCAGCACAGGGCTCAAAGGGAAATCCACAGAGTTGGTGTGCACTAGACGTTTTTTATCTAAGGGATTAGGGGAAGGACACTCACACACTCTCTTGATGGTTTCCTTCAGACTTTTTCTTTATTCTTCTTTTGCATTCTCTACTCTTTAATTTCCTGGTGATTTCCTTCTCTCATTCTAGATGTTTTCCTTCCAAATCTCTCACTATTGATATATTTCCCTTCTAACTCATTTTAATTTTCCAATTCTTGATGTTTTCCTTCTAGCCCATTTTAACTGTATTTTTATTCTTTCCCTTACAGCTTATATACCCTAGCAAAATCTTTCACATAATATAAAAATTACAATGTGGTTATATTCTGTTTTTCAAATGAATGATTACAATGAATATAAATAAAAAAACAGCATGTTTTCCATAACCCTTACTTTATTAAACATTTTACATATTACAGATGGAAAACAAATTATCAAAGAACCCACATGCATTCATACCCAAGCAACTTATTATAGATTAACCATGTAGGTAAGAAAGATGCTCTTCTTTGTCAGGTCTTTTACTGGAAGGCTACAGATTTGCAGTTACAAAGAAAGGGTCAATTATTTTATTACTTATCTTGAAAGGTAATCTTATAAGGACTCTTAAAGGAATCATAAATCTAAACTTTTATTTATGAAAAAGAATCAGTCAGTTCTACCTTAAATAAATCTTTAGGATACATACCCAGTCATCAATAGTTTTTTTTTTTTTTAAATCGGAGAATTGATGGCAAAAATGGGTACAAGGAATTAATCATCACCTTTGGTCATCAAACAATTCTAGCAAGAAAAGTTCAACTACTAATAATTAGGGTGCTTTGTTATTTTTTTTGAAATGTAGCTCAGTCTTTTAAAAATTTTTTTATTCATTTTACATACCAAACACAGACCCTCCTCTCATCCTTCCTCCTGCTGCTTCATCCCCCCTTCCCCATACCCCCAACCCATCCCTCATCCTCTCCTCCAACAGGGTAAGTTCTCTCATGGGGGGACAGCTAAGCCTGGTACATTCATTTAGGCAGGACCAAGCCTCTTTCAGCTGCATCAAGGGTGAACAAGGTGTCCAACCATAGGTAATGGGATCCAGAAAGCCAGCTCATGGACCAGGGATAGATATTTATCACACTGTCAGGGGCCCCTCAAACAGACCAAGCTGCACAACTGTCTCCTGTATGCAGAGGGTCCAGTCTGGTCCCATGCAGGTTCCACAGGTGTCAGTCCAAAGTGTGTGAGTTCCTTTGAGCTTGGTTCAATTGTCTCTATAGATTTCCCCATCATGATCTTGACCTCCTTTGCTCATATAATCCCTCTTCCCTCTCTTCAACTGGACTTCTGGAGCCTGGCCTGGTGCTTGGTTGTGGATCTCTGCATCTGATTCCATCTGTTACTGGATGAAGGCTCTTTTGGTCCAATGGGAGCTGGCAGAGTCGGTGTCTCAGGGAGCAATTGCTGTCTCAGAGGATGGGTGGATTTAGGGAGTGAAGTGGGCCTTGTAGATTACAGAGTCAGGTAGGGGGTGATGGTCAGGCCTGCCTGCGAGGGTCCTGCCTGCTGGCCTGCAACTGGGGCTGCAATGGATGCGGGAATAGGCTGCCATGTTCTTGTTCCTTGACCTTAAAGAGTTACACATTCAACTAAGTGCCTTTCTAATACTTTAGATTATCTTCTTGGTTTTTTTTCCTCAAAGTTTTTTTGACAAAAATATCTTAGTCTAATTTTAAGTTACTTTCAAAGCTTTGTTTCAACTGTGATGCACTCCATCACCTGTGAACACATCTCCCAAGATTAAGGTTAAAAGAATTTAAACTAGCTGGGCTAACTGGGACTCAATTGTTTTTCTTAATTTTTAACCTAAGCCACAGTCTATACGGCTGACTCCTCAATAGAAATTCATTGTAGCACTGTGACACTTACTTGTTTATATTTTTGACTATCAAAAGTCTACTTAAACTAACATTATTATTATTATCATTTAGACAGTACAGCTTAGGAGGAAATCATCTTCATAATATTCCACAAGTAAAAATGTCCAGTAGAATGGGATGTTTCCATGAAATAAACCCACTATATTACAGGCAGTGGAGATCTTCCCACACCCATTCACACCATGCCAAATACCAGAGAAAGATGGCAGGGGCATACATGTAAAGGCACAGCAGAAGCAAAAGACATTCTGGGGTCTGGGGTCTCAGGGTCTTGCCTATCTGAGAATCACCCATCATGGAGATGCCTCCTGGTGGGCTGACACCTTAAACTTCAATTGCTGCCTGCTGCTCCTCTGACATGGACACCCGCAGTTTGTCCTTTATGTTATCTTTTACTTCTTGTTTTCTAGGTTGTGTTCTGATACTGGTGAGCAATGGCTAAGATAATTTGTTACTTCAGTAAAAATATGGCTTGAGAAACACCCCCAACTACATGTCTTCTTACACTTTCTCTGGATATGTTTTGTCAAAAAATTAAAAAGCAGTCTTGCTACTCAGATTTTTAATACATGAAAAGTATAAGTGGAGGCTCAGAGTTCAAATGTCTAAGTGAATAAAGCAAACAGAATTAGCCGAGACACTAATAAATAAGATACATTGTAGGTGGAGTTTTCTCCAGGCCTGCTCAGGCCGCAGCTACTCAGACCCAAGTAAACACACAGAGACATATTACATATAAACTGCATGGCCGTGGCAGTCTTCTTGTTATCTAGTTCTTATTTCTTAAATTAACCCATTTCTATAAATCTATACCTTGCCATGTGGCTTGTGCCTTACCGGTATTCTTACATCTTGCTTCTCATGGCAGTGGCTGGCAGCGTCTCCTGACTCAGCCTTCTACTTCCCAGAATTCTCCTCTTTCCTTATCCTGCCTACACTATACTTCCTACCTGGCTATTGGTCAATCAGCATTTTATTTATCAATCAATCAGAACAACACCTTCACAGCATACAGAAAGACATTCCCAGTAATATATCATACAATTCTCTCTCCACAAAATGCCTTTACAAAATATACACAAGGCTCTGTTTTTATGTGATATAGTCAACAAAAGGCACAATAACCATTTTAAACACATTTGAATATTTCTTATGCTGATGCTCAATAATAGTAATACTAGTACAAAAATACAAGCAGAGATTGATTATACACAAATATATTCTACAATATTTATTTTTCCTGCCTCTGTATAAAGAAACACAGACTGCTTTCTAGGACACACTTCACTTTCGATTAGCTTTACCTGGTATTTTCCAAATTCAGAACACCTTTTTTTTTGGGGGGGGGGGTGAGGCTGGAGAGATGGCTCAGCCATTAAAGGCTAGGTTCACAACCAAAAATATAAGAGTTTAGAACACTTTTAATGATCTTGAGAAAGAGTGAACTTTCCAAAGCATCTGGAATACAAGAATGGTTAGAATGTATAAGGTTTGGACTAAGAAAAAATTCCAGTTTTAAATTCTCTTCTAGTTTCCTGTTTCTAGAAATTCCTGTTGCCTTCAATAGTTTATTATTCCCCCAAAGTTCTTAAGTACATAGAGCAAAGTGCTCTTATCTGCCAATACAATGTAGCTTGACATTTGATAAAGTCAAGAAATATGTAATTTGTTTTGATTTCCTCTTTTATCCTTGAGTTATTTAGAATAATCTCTGCCATGTCCCTTGTAGATATTATCTAACTTGACCAGGGTGTTGAGGCAGTGAAAAAACAAAAACACTGATCACAGAAAAGCTAGGATCAAGTGGGCTGTGATTTCTCTGATAGAATGGCATCAACGAGGGTAACAACCTGAAACCTCAGTATGTTTATTATGTACAGCACAGAGAGGGGCTAGCTAGTCTTGGTATGAGGTCTCTGTAGAGAAGCAGTCTCAGGCTGCAGTCACACAGGGGGAGGAAGGTACAGTTGCCAGTTATTGAATGTACTGATCAAACTTTAGGAAACACAGGAAGCATTCAGAGTAAGACTGGAAGAAGACCTTCCCATCCCATTGGGTTTTTCCTAGAGAAGGCTTTGCCACTCCAATGGGTCTAAGATACTAACGTCCTTGACAAGACCATGTCCATGTCAAAGAGTACATGAATATTTAGGACTTCATCCACTCTGTATTATTCACTCAGGGCTTCCTTGGCTTCCCACAGATACCTATTTTCAACTCTTTGTGAAATAATTATATATACAAACAAAGATTATAGTCGAATGAAATGTATAAGGAGTGAACATCATCTGGTTTTACAGAGGGAAGCAGAGGAGAACCCACTCTCCCAATCACACTGCCTGACAAAAGTTCTACTCATTAGGTCTATTGCTACTCAGGTGGATCCAGTAGTCTCTTGAATATTTCCCATAGTTCCAAATGATGGAGATAAATTTTAATTATCTGTACTCATAATTCTCCCTGTCCTCTAGTATACACTGGGAAGGGATGCAAAAATAGATTAACTCTGGGCTTTACTTTGGAATTTTTATCCATATTTTATTCCATTTCAACTAAATGGAAGAAAATTCCTGGAGAATCCTTGCCTTTAGATCTGTAGCTGTTGTCTCTTGAACTTTTCCATTAAAAAAAAAAGTTACTTGCATTGTGCAGCAGCAAAAGGTGAGCAGAAAAAAATCTGTGGCATTGGATATTCTGCAGATCACAGCAAGTGTCAATTGAAACACACATCACTTCCAAACTGGAGAAGATGATGGTATTGAATTACAAATTTTAACCCAAAGTATCCAAAATATAGGATAATGAACAAAATAACAAGTTAGCAAGCTTATTATTTAAAACACTTGAGTCTTCACTGCATTAAGGATAAATTTAAAAAAAATAATGATTATAAGCCAGCTTTTTTTCTGTTTTGGATGAAAATGAATAGAAATAATTAGATAGTCTCAGGTCACACACTGTAAAGCTATGTGTTAAGCTAGTATGGTTCCACTAAACTCAATATGTTACATGTCCTTTTATATACCAGGCTGTGGAGGATCATTGGAGAGAATTTTTGTGTCTCTAATATCATACCTAAGATTATGCAAGACAGAATCTGTTGCAACTATTTCAATCTTTTTTCTTTAATCTCAATGGTACCTTAACGTGTATTTTCAACTTGATGTTTCTTTACAGCCTATGATTTTTTTTTTTTGGTTTTTCGAGACAGGGTTTCTCTGTGTAGCTTTGCGCCTTTCCTGGAACTCCTTTGGTAGCCCAGGCTGGCCTCGAACTCACAGAGATCTGCCTGCCTCTGCCTCCCGAGTGCTGGGATTCAGCCTATGATTTTTAAAAAGCTGATACAAAAAAGGCTATCAATTCACATATAGTAGAAAAAACTGCACCAGATGTATGGTGCATCAGAACTGCACACTGGATATTCATATTATGGTAAAAAAGGAAATTTTATTACTCCTGGGATTTGAAGAAAACTTAAATCAGATACTTTTCTTCTTCCTAAAGGAAACTCAGCATATGTAAATAGAGTAGATATTGCTTTTATTATAATTAATTACAATTGCATAAGGTTTAACTTAATCTCAGAAATTTCCTTATATATTAGTTATCTAAGTGCTTTTGATATTATGTTTGGAACAGATTCTTGAACATGATGCTTAACATTTTGAGAAAACAGTTCCTGCCCGACTGAAACAAGTGCGAGCTGTGACTCAGAATCCTACCAGATGTGCAGGGGCAAAAAATAGCTTTGTGTGTTTGTGTATGTATACATATCTGTGATTTTAAAAGTAAAAATCATTACTTTAACTCTCTTCCCAGCCTTTTCACACACTATACACACGGGTATAATTTTTGTGGAAGGCACTGAACCATAATTGTAAAGTGCCAGAGCAATTCATGCTGCACATGACCTTTTTAAATGTATTTATGTGTTAAGTGGATTTGCAGTTGTAATAGCACCAGTTCTAATGATAGCTCATGACTGAGTAGCAATGCTGAGTGTAGAGCAGCACAGCTCTTCTGCATACTGAAATCTAGAATAAATCAGGCATAGGAATCAGGGCCAAATAATATGCTGTAAAGAAATAAGTGTTTGGGACCAACTACAAGGCTGAGCAATTGAAAGTGGAGATTGAAAGCAACCAGCTTCCTTAGCCTCAACCATAAAAGAGAATAAGGGGTCATGACTGTGGATATTATAATGTGAAGAAATCCAAAGTTCAAACTGTGGTAGTTCCTCAAGCTTAGTGATAATGTCACTCTCAATTAATCATAATTGTACTGCTTAGAATACTCAAATATCCTCATTTTATTTATGACAAAAATATAAGCTACTAAAATTAATGTACTTGCTCATAGTCACACAAAACAATGACAAACCTTTGTTTTATTATTATTATTATTATTATTATTATTATTATTATTATAACTTGGTCCATAGATTAGGCTTGTTCCTAATTAGTTCTTATAGCTTAAATTAACCCACTTCTATTAATCTGTGTTTTGCTATATGGCTTTTTACCCCTTATTCTGTATGTCCGATTCCCTACATGGCTCATTGACATCTTCTCTCTGTCTGGAAATCCTACCTATACCTTCTGTCTAGCTATTGACCATTCAGCTTTTGTTAAACAAATCACAGCAATATATTGTCACACAGTGTACAAATATCCCACAACATTTCCCCCTTTTAGTCTAAATAAAAAGGAAAGGTTTTTAACTCTAACGTAGTAAAACTACATAAAATAGGAACAATTATCAAGTAAGAATTATATTCACATTTGTCCATTTGCATTTGGCATATTTGGAGAAAATACTCTATTTTCTATCTCATCTTGATGAATTTAAAGTTTTATACCTAAACCATTTTCTGTCATAATTTATATTACCATCCCAGCACTATCTTCTTAGACCTCAAAGTATTTTCTTAGATAAACAATTTAAGCTTTTATGTCTCTCAACCTTATATCTCTTTTATGAGTTTCTTTTCTGAATTTGGTAGCAAGGAAAATTTTAATTATAACTATCTCATTTTTGACTCCATCAGAGACTCAAGAAGGATATAATATTACCCGAGTAAACAGCAAGTACAGAGCCGACAACTTTCAAAGCTGTAGAAATGACAGAAGCAGCTGGCTGTCTGGACAGTCACCCAAGGTTTCTCTGCAATGTTGGGGCATCTGTCTTCAGCCTACAAGCCTAGAATATCTGATAGACTTTTCTGTGAAGCAGGAATTTTAAAGGACTGTCCTACCTTGTTTTGGCAAAGCTTGACAGAAGCCTTCTTTTGTGTCCTGCTTGTCAAATTTTGACAACATACTGTCAGCAGTCAAGGCAAGGGCAGTTTCTTGCCAAGTGGCTAACTTTGCCACAACAAAAGCAAACTCCATATGGAGGTTCTTCAATGTACATCATCCTTTTTTGAAGTAAATTGGTGCTACAAAGAGCAGATGTGTCTCACTGTTATGAAAAGCCTTAGGTTATTAAACATTTTAAATGCCATATTCTGTAGGACCCTGAAGTGTTTGAAGACCACCTATCTATTTAAAATGTATTTGTTTTACCTTAGAAGCACAAACATAACTACAAGTTTGATTATTATAGATGACTAACTACTAACCTGTATTTCTTAATTATACATTACATTTTTAAATGAGGTCAAGACATTTTAATAGCTAAATATTTTAATATTTAGTATGGAAAGCTTTAACTGGACCTAATGGAACACTAAGCAAATTACTTTATAACTGTGCAACTTAGGAGCATGGTTAATCAACAGACAGACCTAGGTATTTTATATCTTCTCTGATTTTTGTCTCTTGGTAACTTAAAAACTATGCAAGATTTTATGATCTGTTTTAGTCTCTATTCTATAAACACACATACATACACACACACACAGAGAGAGAGAGAGAGAGAGAGAGAGAGAAAGAGAGAGAGAGAGAGAGAGAGAGAGAGAGAGAGAGAGAGAGAGAGAGAGAATGTACATATACCTTCACAGAAATGTATATACACATATATATGTGTATTTGTTATTTATTTATTATGTACACCCGAATGCTTTGCTTATGTATGTGCACCATGGGTGTACTTTGATCCTACAAAAGCCTGGAGAGGGCATCAGAACCTATAGCTAGAGAGTTTTCTCTCTGGGTCCCGCAAGCCCCGGCAGTCTGACAGCCCACTTATAAAATAAACACACAAACTCTTATATTATTTAAACTATTTAGCCTAATGGCTCAGGCTTCTAGCTATTTAGTTCTTACATCTTAAATTAACCCATTTCTATAAATCTATACCTTGCCACATGGCTTGTGGCTTACCAGTATCTTACATGTTGTTACTCATGGCGGTGTCTGGCAGCGTCTCCTGACTCAGCCTTCCTGTTCTCAGAATTTTCTTCTTTGCTTGTCCCACCTATACTTCCTGCCTGGCTACTGGCCAATCAGCATTTATTTATACAGAGCAATATAGAAACTCTCCAGCTACAAGAACCCCTGGAATGAGAGTTACACATGGCTATGAGCCACCATGTATATGCTGAGAACTGAACCCATATCATCTGAAAGAGCAGCAAATGTTCTTAACTACTACTGAGCCAACTCACCAACACTGTATGTGTTTTAAATGAAAGAATTTTATGAAAACTAATGACATAAATTATTTAAATGCTTGTTACAGTCACTGACATGAGGTGATTGCTATAATATTGTTTCCATTACTGATTGCTGTATCCTTTTTGGAGAAGTTTGCATATTATTGCTCAATATGTGATGTCATCTTTTAAACTGATTATTTCAATCAAATTCCTGGAATGATTTTTGCATTCTGTTTTCTGAACACCGTGAGACTTCCTACTGTTTGCTTGCTGAGGTTTTCAGTATGTTTTTTTTTTGTTTTTTTGTTTTTTTTTTTTTTTTTTTTTGATATTCGGCTCAGCAAAGACCCCACTCGGCAATCCCATGGTGCTTTTGTACTATGTAATAGAACACACTTTATAATTTGGGGAAATTGACAGCAGGTAGAACAACAGCTTTAGACTCCTTAAGGGTAGAAGATAATCTTAAAAATTAGACAGGGTCATTGATGGAACACACAAGCCTGCATTCTTGGGATCTTTTGAGTTATAGATGGTGAGAAAGACGGTGCACTAAGTGTAACCTTGCTCATTCTAGTTCATCTCCTGGAGCCTCCAGGCTGCCAGGAAATAGTCACCTGGGTGCTAGCCTTGAATTTAAACCCCACAGTCATCCTACAATGTTTGAGACAAAATCAAGTTAAGCAGTCCTTGAAGGGTACTTTAGAATATTTCTCCTGGCAGGTTGCTGTAAACCACATTGTTTTGGCTTGATCTGTTCTCTAATATTATTAACAGGATGATTCATGATATAGGTTCCAATAACACATGCTTAAAATACAGAAAAGAAAGTTTGAATTTTACTTTTCTCGTGCTCTCCAAAGGTGATGTCATAACTGAGGAAAACCTAGCATAAAATTTGTTGACTGCTTTTTACATGGTTTTCTTGATTAATGGACATCCCCATCCCGGGAGGAAATGCTTGAGATTTGGTTACACTAGAACCAAAAATTAAGCCAGAAATACATTTTTTTCCCATGGCCGTATTGCAGACTGGCATCTTATAATGCAATTCTACTTTCACTCTGGGTTCATGGAAGTGCTACAGATCCACATCAAGAGACAGCATTTGCTGCAAGAGGACAAGAGAGCAATCATGTACACATTGATTTTGCTGAATGGAAGCTAAAATGGAAAACTAGCCTGACTTTTTATTATTCTGAGGACAAACAAGAAAATAGCATTTCCATGTGATAAAGCTTGTATATTAGCCAAAACCTTTCTTAATTTTATTTAGTTCTCCAAATCCCACATCTTAAAAAAAAATCACTCTAAATGAAAAAGTTCTCATAATCTGTTTACCCCAACAAATGAATTGATTTGTTACATGTAGCAGCCCAAATCACAACTGTATGGCTCAAGAGATTTTCAGCAAATAACCACAAGGCCACTACTCATATTAAAATACCTTAGATTACCAGCACTTAAAAAGCCCCACACTGCCTTCTCTATTAATATCCCTCCATCTTTCCCAGTGTTAGTCTCCTGTTTTCAAACCTGCCTTTGACTCATTTTAAACTAAATGTAACTATGCATTGTATATTTTCTGTTGATACAGTCTTGGTATGCAGCCCAGGTTGACCTAGAATTCATGATCCTCATGCCTCAGACTATGAAGTACTGTTATTACAGGAGTGAGGTGTATTATATATATAGTTTTCCATCTGGGTTTTTTTCTCTCTCTCAGATCTTTGTTTATGAGATTCTGCTGTGTCAGTTCTCTTTGCTGTATAGTAATTCATTCAATGGTTAGTGCATGAATTGCATGTTTTACTGCAGATTGTCTTTTCATTATTTCTAGTTATCTACTGTTTAAATAATTTTATTGTGAAAATGGTCTTACTAGCCCTTGATCATGAATGAGTAAATGATTATTTCTATGGGGTGTATGGCTAAGAGTGTAACTTTTAACCTATCTTAAGTGTTCTTTTGCTCCTCCCTAGTGGCTACCAAAGGTATTATAACATGGATTTTTAAATTAATATGGCCCAATGTAATTTACTATTTTATAGCTTCTTGTACTGGTGTCATTTTAACACCATAATAAATATTACAGCTCCAAAATGTAAATCTCTAAATCCAGCATCATTAATATGGTCCTCATTGTATTTTCTTTCCTATTGGTGATGTAACAAAAAACCACAAGCCAATCAACACAGTAGAGGAAAGGGTTCTTTGGACCCACAAATACAGAGGTTATAGTTTATGTCCATTGAGTTTCTGTTTTATGTGTGAAAAAGACACAGCATCATTCGTAAAAACATGTCAGATAAAAGTTGTTTATTTTGCTGCAGAAAAAAGAGAAAGACAGAGACAGAGACAGAGAGATGAAGAGAGAGACAGAGAGAACACCAAAGCCACGGGATGTCTGTTACATTTTTATCCAATAGGATTCATTCCATAAATAATAAATTCATCTAGAAACTCATCAGTGGATTGACACACTGATCAATCAGTTGATGAGCCCTTTAGTTTTCTCAGGACCCACTCATTCTCAATAGCACTATTATCTGAGGACCAAACCTCCAATACATGAGCCTTTTGAAAGGAGTCTGAATTTCAGCCTTCAGCATCATAATGACTGTCAGTAAGAGCTAATTTACTGTGTACTGTTTCTATTGGCTCTTGAGAACAGCAAGCAGGAAAGAGAAGCATGAACATTGATCCAAACCTACTGGAAGATTGACCACATGAGTTTAACAAGGCTGTGCTTTGCATTCCTGTTCAGTATTTCCTGCAATTGTTTGCATTAATTTGCAATGCTTTTTATTCCAAATAAAAATTTTAAATTTATTTATTTAAATTTTAAATTTATTTATAGTTCTAATGTTAGTGAAAATTATATATATATATAAACACGAACACCATTCCAGGTGTTCAGAATTCCAGGATGATGGGTGTTTTCTTTCAGCCCTTCAAAAATGCCATTTGATTCTCTTCTAGTTTCTCTTGAAAAATAAATGTCCAACACCAAGAATCCACGAGATAACACCTTTGGTTACCACTTTACCACTGAGGAGGAAAAAAAGAACACTTAATACAGGTGAAAAATTACAGGCCTATGATCCCAGCTCTCGGGAAGCAGAGGCAGAAGAATCTGTGAATTCGAGGCAGCCTTGTCTACAGAGCAAGTTCCAGGAAAGCCAGGGATACACAGGGAAACTGGGTCTTGAAAAAAAAAAAAACCACAACACAAAACAAAGAGAGAGGGGGGGATGAGAGAGAGAGAAAGAGAGAGATAGAGAATGAGAGATTTGACATAAATTTACTCATTTACGTCAAAGGACTAACTAAGAAAGCTTCATAACAACATTATTTATTACAGCTGAGAAGTGGAATACTCTTTACAGTAGGATGTATTTTTATGCTCTTTCTTTTTGCTGTTTTCCTGGTTGTTCTCCCTATATTTAATTTTCAAAAGCATTACTGTTATATGTATGAGTATGGTTTTCACTGTGTTTATCCTACATGGGTTCTATAAAGTGTGGCCACTGTGGCTTTCCATTTCTTACTGCCTTGGAAAAATTAATTGTTTTAATAGAAAAGTTTTATATCTTTTACATATATGTTTCCAACTGTTTTTGTGTTATCAACCAATGGTTTGTATTATTAAGTAGCATTTAGTATGTCCCACAGCCTACGAAAACACATTTTCAGTTGACTTGATTTTACCTATGATGGCGCTATGTTTGAAATGCCCATACTATTATGTTTTAAAATAGATTTTTAATAGTTTTAAAATAGTTCTTGGGTTAAATATACATCTTTCTCCATTTAAGATATATAAATTACATTTATTTTTAAGTATATGTATAAAAACTCTAATACCTAGATCAACTATGAGTTCATTGCATTGTTTTATACCCGTTTTGCTCTCTATCTGCTTGTTCTATTTTGCTAGTGTTTTTTGGTCAATTACAAAAACAACAACAACAACAAAAAAAAAACAATTCAAGCAGTGTTCATGATATCACCAGCAACTCCAGAAAATGTTTGTGTTTTTTCCTTGTTGGTTTATTGGAAATGCATTCTAGTCCCTTACTGACATGCAGCTAAAGCCAGGTTAAACGACCATAATTTAGTTTGATACTGAACTCGCACCAAGTTGGATTCAAATCTTTTGTTGGGATCAGACCTCTCTTACTCCTAAATCACAACTTTAGAATCTATTCTGGAGACTATGGGGTGTTTGCTGAGCTCACTTTTCCTAGACGGAAGACTCTTAACTCTAATTTTTGTTAACTGTAAATAAGAGTTCTGCATTTGCCTAGCATTCAGCTTAGCTTATTTGCCTACTGGACCTGAAGGTACTTAGAAATCCATACATGCCTTGTTGAGAAGAACTTGAGTATGTGTGTTCACCACTCTCTCTAGGAGTGTCCAGCAGAATGGTTTGCTGAAGCCCATCTAATGGGATTAATCCACAGAGTCTACTTAATGATCAAGGGAATTTATTTGGCAGTTAACTCACAAGACAGAATAAAGGAATTGCTCGCAGGATTCTGGAAGTATGAGGCACGGTCCAACACAGTTTTGTGGCAAGCTCTGCCCTGGTCCATATCAGAATCTTAAAACAGGTCGTAACAAGGTAGTGAAGCAAAAAGAGAGACCCGCCTATATGCATCCTAGGTCTTAAGGGTCCCTGGTGGCCATGTCCCAGGGGCATGTAACTCAAGGTCATCGGCAGGTATAATAGCTACCTGCTACCTTACTAGGGGTGGTGCTTCAGGGCATGGCTCAAACAACCACCCACTACACCCATCTCACAGTCTTGTACTCCTAGGCTTCCTGCTTAGCTTCTTAGCCACTTTACTGTATATGGTTAGGAATTAGCCCAGGACATTGGGAAGAAAATAACTTACTGAATAAAACAAAGAAATAAAATAGGAAGGAACATGACTGTTCCTAGATATGGTTGAGGAGAAGGTTTATTGTAGATAAAAGGGAGAGCACAGCCAGTAGCAGGGACATCTGGGAGAGTCCAAAGTGAGGATATCCCTGAGCTGGGCCATGTGAGAAGTGGAGAGACAGAGAGAAGCCACCATCCAAGAGGGGCAGCCTGGACCAAGAGTCTGGCCAAGAGAGAAAAGGGTAGACCGAAAAGGGACAGGTAACCAAAATGGCAGTATTATATCGGAAAGAGCAGCCCAGCCTCTGGGCTGCAGAAGTTGGGGTAAGGGGTGGGGTATGCCAGCCATACCCTGTAGCAGGTGGGGCTGTGGAGATGCTGGGACAACTTAGCAGTCAGTATGCTTTGGTGTTAATGGGAACTGTAGTTAGCTATTTGTCCAGGTTTGAGACCCAACACTTCTATGACAGACTCTATCACATATATATTTGTAAAATCAACTTTATACTTTTAGCAAAAGAAGTGAAAGAAAAAAATCTCTTCTTTCAACGAGCTTCAACTTATTGGATCTAAGAAATATTTGAGCAATTTAGCCTATTGGCTGGGCTATTTTTAATTCACGAATCACTGATTTATTGACTCCAAAGCCAGTGTTGAAATCCTAAGTCATTTATATTTTAGAATTCAAGTAATGTCTACATTGCTCTGTTTGGAATATAAAATAGAAACAAACAAGGTAACAAAGATGAAGTAAGTATCTCTAAAAATCTCACCTTCTATGATTAATGCTTCTGTGATATATTTATTTAATTGCATGTTTTCCTTTTGACAAAGGATCGGCTTTAACTTACAATGTCCAGAAATAATAAACATTTACTTATGTGCAATGGTTTTTCACTCCCATTACCAGTGAGTACATTTTCAAGAGGCACCATTTGTATATTTTGGAAAACTGTATTACAAATAGTGCTGTGCATTGGTTCAGAGTTCTACATCTGTAGTGTTAGGTAAGTTGTGTGCATTTTAGTTCTTCATGCATTTTAGTATTGAGCCACTGTTTGAAGAGTCTTTTATATAATGCAGTAGGCAAGTGTCTTATATGTTTACCTAACATTTTTATCAGTACATAAATAACTGAAATAATCTCAGGTTTATAAAGCAAAATTGACTCCTCCTCACATTCTCATTAGACACCATGGGCTTATTTTTTACCTATTAGCATTCAAATATAGATCCTTATCCAGGAAACTGTGGTACCACCCAAGCTTCGGAGGAAGAGTATGATGAATAGAAGATGGAGAGTTTTTTTTCCATGTTAATCCAAGAATCTTAGAAATCATCAGTTATGATAGAGTTCTCATTCTAGAGGCTTATCGTTATTTTGTTCCAAGATGTTATTCAGAGTTGTATGCTTTGAATACCTGGACCCCAGGGAACTGGCTTTAGAGAAGTGAAGTCCTTGCTGTAACTACCTGATACTATAATTTAGAAGCCTTTGGAACTGGCTTCTGGGAGGCTTTGGAACCTCAGATGAAACAAGGAGAGAGTAACGAGTGATTGTAGGGGAGGTGGGCAGAAGATGGCAATGCCTGTAAGAATGCAGGCAGCAACATCCAGGCTCATGTGGTTTCACATGTTAAGCAAGGGCCTACTGAGAAGTGAACTAGAGGTTACTGTAGCATACTGTGGCAAAGAACTTGCTGCATTTTGTCAATGTCATGATGCTTTTTGGCAGACTAATTAGGAAGGCAGAGAAGTAAATATGTTGGAGGGAATTTTAAGGCAGGCTACCACTCAGCTGACTTTATTCGTATTCAGAGGGAAACATTTGAAAAAAAATAGGGCAAATGAGTTTAAAATATTAAAGTGTGGACAAAAATTGTTGCAATGAAGCAGTGGTTGCTTAGATGAGCCCCACTAAAAGGAGCCATTGTTTCTTGGGACTAGAACAATAGAAAAAAATGGCTTGAGGACATACCAGGAACTGAATGAGACTCAGTCATTCTGGGCTCCGGGATATAAAGGAATAGCATCAAAAGACTGCTGGAAGAAAGACACTACAGGGCTCCCTGCTGGAACAGGGCTTCATTGGTTGCTGTATTTTCAGATACCCATGCAATCAGAAGCCACTGAAGTCATGGTCTAGGTTGGGCTAGGTACTCTTCAAGCTGGCAGCAGTCTTGGGGTCTAGGTGATGCCAGCACTTCAAGATATAGAACGCAAGGGTTGCAGGATTGTGGAGGTGTCCACCATGATTTCATAAGAAAGACTGGAGACCAAGAAATGTGTAGGAAAGTCACATCTCCTTTAGCAAACAACTGAGAGGTCAAATTATCAAGACTTGAATGAAGCCAGATGCAGTGAAAATAAACACAGGTCTTTAGAGATGCTAAGTGTAGAACTGTTTGCTCAGGAAATCCATGGAGAACCCAAAAGTGTGCCTTTTAGGCTGTGGCTGTCAAGGCTGTAGAGGCAGAGTTACCCAGGTCCTCTTGAATGACTGTAGCTAGAGTTTCCCAGTCCTGCCTGGCCCATAGTCAGAACAAATCTCTCTCATCCGCCAGTCCCACAGTTGCTCAGACCCAACCAAGTAAACACAGAGAGACTTATATTGCTTACAAACTGTATGGCTGTGGCAGACTTCTTGCTATCTAGTTCTTATGTCTTAAATCAACCCATTTCTATTAATCTATAAGTTACCACGTGACTTGTGCCCATTACAAGCATGTGAGAGAGAATCTAATTTGCTTATTTTCTTTTACGAAAATACAAGAAATTATATTATTTGAAGACAGAGTTAAGAAATGAAGCTGAAAAGCTGTCTATGTTAAAACCATAAATCAACATATAAATTTATGGCAAATATCTGGGATGGGATCATGTCTAGTGTTCAGTACCACTTTATACACACATGTCTTCAGATGCATAATCTGGCTTTAATGTCAATGAAACTTGATGTAGGTGGACCTGGCCAGAATCTCCTTTTGTAACCTCAGTCAGACATGATCAGGCATAAAATCGTGTTTTGAAGGAGTAGAATACATTAAAGAAACACTAGATGTAGAGACAACACCAGCACAGGCAGAGATTACAACATAGGGATTGGAAATTGGTAAGTGTTAAGCACGTCTCTTGCTAAGCGTGTGTTTATTCTTTCGGTATAATCAATGTGAAAGACGCCATACTTATTGAAAATTTCTACTTCAAAATAAAATAAATCCATTATATTCTAGGATACCAGTGGCAAATCAAGTAAGTTTTTTATTTTTCTCTTATAGTGGAGAGAGGTTGATACTGGATTTTTAACTCTCCAATCCTTGCTTTTATTTTGATACGCTCACTTTAGTAAAGCTATTTTTCTTTGAAAGAGCTCTGGGACATACATCTTAGGTGGGCGGTGCTTTCAGACTGGGGACCAACTGCACTGAAAACAATGGAAACAGTGAATTACACTGTAATTCTGTAAACAGCCCCACTTTCCTTATGCAATGTTCAGTTTTCATCAGGTAAGCTGGACATGACAAAATCTACTCAGCACAGAGATGACAAACGAAATCAAACCCAGAAGTCCTGGAGTCCAGAGAAGAACGATGGGTCCTTGAACACTTCATTCGGAATCAGCTTTTCAGAGAGGAGAGGGACTCTTTAAATTTTTATTTTATCTTATTTATTATTTTATTTTTCTGCATCTGCCTCACCTGGAGCCTGCTGCTGAGAAGAATGAAGCCACAGAGTGGCTGCTGAGATGAGAGCACAGAGAATAGATCTGCAAACACAGGTGTTCTCTAATAGTGGGATCAAGGATAGTTATGTGGATACATTGATACCAGGTGGATGGCAGTAGTAATGCCTTGTGAGCCATGGTGCCAGGTGGATGCAAAGGCAGTGACCCAGTTTCCAGAACAATAAACAGCTGGAACAAGTGATCTGAACTCTTTCTGGTAAATTTCTTCAAGAGACTGTTCATGCTGAGGCTAGGGCCCATAGAGTAGGGCTGCTATGATATTTCAAAATCATTTGGTTTTAAAAGCAGGGAGATAATGGATTTAAATCCCACCTCATTATTCCTTCATGCCATATTCACATGCCACTGAGGGTTTGGGCTTATGGAGATAACAGTACAAATCTAAAGAGATTACCATAAGTATTCTATGAAATGTACACAGAACTCCTGGTTCAAAAATGTGTGTTCTGGACGTGCTATTTCATCTTTTATTGAGCAGTAGATGCTATAACTATATGCAGCTGGTCCTCATTTTCTCCAGAAAAATCTCTAGTTATTCCAATAATACATTCACACTGTAGATTAGTTATAAAAGATAAATAAGTTAAAAAAGTTATTCATAATAGCTTAAGTAGGAGATATAGAGTTAACGTCATTATATATTTATATATTTTTAAATACCCATCACTTCTGTTCAAATTTTTATAGTCTATTTTCAATATATACACATGTATAGAATATATATTATAAAATGCAGAATATTTATAAAAATATTAAATCATAGTGGTACCCCATACTTTTGTCACTACTATGTAGTTTTAGGTTCATTTTGGTTCATTTAATCTCCTCTTTCCCCTTCTTGTGCTGTTATTCTCTGACATATTTTACATAATATTAAAAAAGCATATAGTCTGCTGTATGTTTCAGTATGCATACCCAAAATATTCAGGTATTTCTTATTATAATCTCATGTTTTTGGTTTTTTTTGTTTTGTTTTGTTGTTGTTGTTGTTGTTATCCAACATATTAGCAAGGCCACAATGATCATGGCCGCTCTCCTAGCTGGGCCATGCTGCCCAAGCATGATAAGAAAGAAGATGTCAGAAAGTGGCCCAAGAAAGGCAAATACCCAGTCATCAAGTGTAGCTAGAGTTTTCCTGGTCCTGCCTGGCCCACAGTCGGGCCAAATCTCTCTCACCTGCCAGTCCCACAGTTGCTCAGACCCAACCAAGTAAACACACAGAGACTTATATTACTTATAAACTGTATGGTTGTGGCAGGCTTCTTGCTATCTGTTCTTATATCTTAAATTAACCCATATCTATTAATCTATAAATTGCCATGTGACTCATGGCTTACCGGTATCTTAACATGTTGCTTCTCATCATGGCAGCTTGCAGTGTTTCTCTCTCTCTACCTTCCTGTTCTCTCAGTTCTCCTCTCTGCTAGTCCCACCTATACTTCCTGCCTGGCTACTTGCCAATGGGTGTTTTATTTATCAACCAATCATCCACAGCAATCAAGTTTGAGGCCAAGGCCAAAAAGAAATGGTCAAAAGGCAAAGCTCAACTATCTAGCCTCTTTCACAAAACTGCTTATGACAGCCAAATTCCAAAAACATCAGCAATTTCCAGAATTTAAAATCCTGAGTCATGACAGGACACTGGTGGAATTCAGGTTTATCTGGTACATGGACTACTCGCTCTGAATGTGAGGTTAAACTGTAGACCTTGTGTACATCCTAGTTCACAAATGAATCTGTAGGATACACTAAACCTATAGGCTGAAGATGATGCCCCAATGTTGTGGAGAAACCTCAGGTGACTGTCCATTCTTCTTGACTTGTGGGTGGCTTCATCTCGGCATCCCATTCTTTTCTGCATCTCAATCTTCTTGGCTTGTTTGGCTTCATCTCTTTTATTAAATGCCAGTCTACCATTGAGAGGTTAAACTCTGACAGCCTAGTTACTCTTTCAAGAATAACTGTTTCAGCTAATGTTCCACTGTACACCAGAAGCCATCAGTCCACTGCCTGTTCAGCTGCCTTCAAAGAAAGGGGCATTGTACCTTTTCTGGATTGCAAATCCACTCAGCAATGGAGCCATATTGTCCTGGCCTCAGAGGGTGCCTGTTGCTAAAGCTGCAACAACACTTGTCTTGGCAAGGATTGGTAGTCCTTTGTTTTGTGGCCTGTCTGTCCATTTTGGATAGCACACTGTCAGCAGTTGATAGAGAGCACTTTGTTGCCCAGTGGATAACTTTTGCCACAATGAGAGTTAACTCCGAAAGTCTTTAATTTTTTCTTCATTTCTGGATTGGTACATTTTTCCTTCAGTAGTGAGTAGCTCCGTTTGCATGAATTTCTAAGCTTTCTGCTATTTCTGTTGTTGTTATCCAGGTTTGATCTGTCGTAGTCAGGTAGATGCAGGGTGTTATGTCAATTTTTCTCATCTTTGTTGAGACTGGCTTTGTTTCCATTATGTGGATCAATTTTGGAGAATGTTCTGTGAGCTGCTGAGGAGAAGGTATATTCTTTTGTGTTTGAGTAACTGTTCTGTAAATATCTGTTAAGTCCATTTGTAGATAGAATTGAAGTTATGTAGTTAGTCTATCTGCTTCTCTGCACAAATGGCTGGTGGGTTTCCCAGGAATGCCTTCTGGGGTTGAGCACTGGAATAAACCAATAAGTTTAGGGAAAGAAGGTTGGAGCAGAAGATGTGTATGGTCTACTAGAGATATGGGCATGGAGGGAAGAGAGGCCACAGTAGTGGCCTGCTTAGCATACAACATGGTTTTTCTGATAAGTAGTAAATATGCCAACCATAGAATGTGTTAACTTCTAAGTTTGTTAATTTCCTATAAAAAGAAAGTTAATGTACTTTCCCAAGTTGCCAGTTTTGAAATTCGGGACATTTGTAGATAATTGTAGGCCAGCCTGGACTACAGAGCAAAATATCTATCTCAGAAAGCAAACTAAACAAATAATAGATAACTAAGGAAATTGTTGTATCATTACTAGTAGTTATTAGCACAACATGGATAAGACAAAATATTGTCTAAGAAAAAAATATAGCAGTCAACGATAATCACAAAAGACTATATTCAGGACTCTCACCACAGGAGGAAGGCTCTTTGGTCATCCAGTTTTGCTAAATGGCTTTACCCAGTGGAAAAGCAAAGTTGTGAGATCTCACGACAGCAGGAGCAAGGGAAACCAACGTTGGACCCCCATCTTCTCAAAGACACTGGCATACAGAGACACTCTATGTTCTGTCATCTGGGACAGTTACATTTCAAATAAATGTGGTGAATCTTAAGGATAGCAAGAATTGGTCAAATAGGCCATGCACTTCAAAAGGAAAACTAAAGAATATAAAATTAATTAGGTCAGCAACCTCATGTCAGGGAGAATCTGAGTAGAATTCATTAAATTAGGGTAAATTTTAAGCCATCTTTTTACTTTACAACCTTAAATTTCCTGAAATTATTTGCTAATGAATAAATAATCACAAAAGGATTCTGATTTCAAACTTTACAAACTCTAATATTAATGTCTCTGTCTTTCCTAATAATTCAACTGTACTAATATCAGAAGATACGAAAATAATGAAATATGATTACAAATGAAAATGAACAGGGAAGTGAATGAACATGTACTTACTCTAAGATGCAAAACCACTGACAAAATTATACTAGCCACAATGCTACTGGAACCTCAATTTCGTACTGTTTGTCACTCTGACAAATAGGAGACAAAGAACACTTGGAGAAGTAATTTTCTCAAAGTCCACCATAAGGCAAGTAAAGGGAAACTTTCTGTCTCTAATTTCTTCCTAGGATGGAAAGTGGTCAGAGAGTTCAAACGTCTTCTATGGACACTCCAGGCTATAGTGAAACAACTGATGAGAAAACCCGGTACTCAGCAAGGTTTTTCACTAGAGCATTATCTACAGTTACTTTAGAGATGGTCTGATCTGAGATCTCCACCTCCTCAGGGATGGCATTTCATTCTTTTTCCAGGCAAACCTGTGGCTTTTCTTTAAGTTGGTTCATGTGAGCTGAAGAGAGGAAGCAGCTTGGCAGATGTCTTGATCATCCCAGGCAAACATCTCAACATCCTGCCGTGCTGAACTCCACCACAGTTCGCTCACATTTAAGTTGTTTTCCTTTATTCATGAGAAATCATAAATACATAAAATGAAATTTAACTTAGTATTCTGGATCCTGCATGATATACTGTTGACCCCTCAGACAAGATATTCTCACTGGTACAGTAGTGGTGTGTTTGTTACTGGGTAACTAGCAACTTTTTAATAAGATTTGAGGCATGGTGAATGATAGGAAATTTCTTGCTTGGTACTGTAATCATGGACAGAAGCCCATGATTGGAGGTCATGCTCTAGGGTATAATCTGCTATTGTTAATTTATTAAATTATCATACTGAAAAAGTGCCTTACAAGTATGTATGGTTGTCTTAGCTTGTTTACTTATTTTCCCAGACGTGCACTCTCTAAGTAGCTCCAGCTGTCTTTAACTACTACTATGACCTAGTCTGGCTTTAAAATTGTGATCTTCCTTACCTGTTTTAGTTTCACAAACGTTGGGATGGTAGGCCTGTGTATCTCACGGACTGGTCACCTTTCTGGAATTTAGCATACCACATGAAGAAGATCATTTGTTTAAATATCAGAGAGAAAAGGAAAACATACTGGTGTCTCCTGCTGTGTGGTGATAGGATATAATAGGCATGATAGTGCAATCCCAGTGGTAGAGAGGCTAAGGCAGGGGCATCTTTAATTTAAGGCCATCCTGGACTACAGTGCAAAACATCTATCTTAGAAAATTCAACTAAAAAGACCACTAAGAAAAAACTTACATGCCCAATTACATTACAAAAAACATAAATTTATTAGAATAGTATAGATTAAGAACTATTACAAATGAAATTCTCCATTCGTTTGGCTATTTGTCTCTGTGCTTTATCCACATGAACTATGAACCAGTGGCTGAGGGGTCACCAACTGGATCAGGCCCTCTGAATGGGTGAGACAGTTGATTGGCTTGATCTGTTTGGGAGGCATCCAGGCAGTGGGACCAGGTCCTGTGCTCATTGCATGAGTTGGCTGTTTGAAACCTGGGGCCTATGCAGGATCGCTTGGCTCGGCCTGGGAGGAGGGGACTGGACCTACCTGGACTGAGTCTAACAGGTTGATCTCAGTCCTCGGGGGAGGCTTTGCCCTGGAGGAGATGGGAATGGGGGGGGGGCTGGGGGGAAGGTGAGGAGGGCGGGAGGGGGAAGAACAAGGGAATCCGTGGCTGATATGTAGAACTGAATTGTATTGCAAAATAAAATAAAATAAAATAAAATAAAATAAAATAAAAGTAGATTCAATAATCTAAAAAAAACCCCAAATGAAAGTCTCAAAAATTCAATTAAAATATTTTTGAAAATATAACAGAAATAATAAAAAAAAAACAACAAGAACAAAATGATGACAAAGGGTAGCTTGCTCAAAACTTTGAGTTTAACCCTAAACATGCATGAATATATATATACCTGTATACATGTCTATATATTAAAATGCAATGTCATTGTAATGGTGGTTAACATACATTTGGTCTTTTTCAATTTCCCTGAAAAATGTATCTTGGATATAGATAATTGAAGTAGTACTTTCATAAAAGTAGTACAGAATTATCAGTATAACTAGTATGATATGAGCCTATTTTCATAATTAAAGTCAAATTTATAGAAGTAAAGACAATGTTTTTGTTCATTATTTCATAGGTCTTTTCTATTTTATGTGAAATATCTTTTTATGCAAAATAATCATTCACAAACAGTAAAGATTTATTTTCCAAAATTGAACAATTTAACAAAGATTGAAATTGTAAATGACGCATGGCAATGGATGAATTAGTTGGAAGGTAGAATGCCTCCTGTAGAAAAACGTGGAGCCGTGCATCACTGAATACCTTAAATGTCCACAAAGCAGGACTGTATACTGAATTAGGTGCTTTGTGTAAGAATACATAAAATTTCAGGACAGAATGAAGAATGGTGGAATTGAAAGAATTAAGGATGGTGCTGGTAAAGTTATGAAATATCTATTACCTTGCTTTAAAAAAAAGATACATATGACAACAACTTACCCTTTGTTTATAACTTTATTTTTGTTACAATTATGATGCATTTCTTGGCTATTTACCTTATTGTGCCATCTTTAGGAAACATTAGATGGTGCTATATTTATTTTTGCACTCTTACCCTGTTTAACACAGTGATTTGTAAATAATGGATGTTTGCATCTTCTTGTATCCTGGAACTTAAAGTGAAACAAAGATTTGTAATAATTTAAGTCAAGTGAATTTAGTATCTAAGAGACTTCAAAAATTTTTCCTATTTGGTATAAATTTGCTACTTGATAAATTATGTGGATTGAATGAAACAGTGTACATTAAAAAATACATCTATTCATTTATTTGTGTATGTGTGTGTGTACAAATGCACAACAGTACGTATGCAGATGCCAGAGGACAACTTGTGGAAGTTTCTGTCTACCATGTGGGTTCTGAGGATTGAACTCTTGCTTGGCAGCAAGAGCCCTTATTCATTGAGCCAGTTCCGTAGCCCTAGTTTTGTTCTTTAGGTATATAATGGAAGTGATTGTATCTTCTATCTTCTTGTCACTCTTTCCTGTGAAAATCAGCAGCTAAGCTTAGTTATTTCAAGGACAGAAGGTAACAGTGTAGATGGAGAATCTGAGGGGAAATCCCTGGCTCCAGTTAGCACCAAGTTATGTTCAGTTACCTGTCTCATAAAGATGTGAGTAATGATAAGAAGCAGACATGGGAGACAGAGGCCACATTTGGGAGGGAAGTTGATAAAGAGGTCCAGTGACCAAGTCCATCAGAATGAGAGTTGGGGCAAGAAGCATCATAAGTAAGCAACTCTGGTCAGGGTGTGGTGCCATCTATCACTGGTTCAGCTTAGATCCTGCAGGGTGGTCTGAAGATAACCTGATCTCTTGAGCTGATTTTTCAGGAAATCATTGTGCTCTGGGGATCAGCGTAGTCCTCCTAGATAACGCACTCATACATGATGGTCTGTTCCTGTGATCCCAGGTGACTTCAGGTTTAGGACAGTGACTTACCTATGCATTCAGCCTTGCAAAGGGTTGAGACAGGTTAGTAGGCACTCAAGCTGCAGTGTGAAACAAAGCAAAGAAGAAAGACAGAACTGAAGTCAGAGGCATGGGGTGCCTTCCTGTTTCAGATTAATTTGTGTCCAAGTAAGCAGTCAGTACCCCCTACCAAAGCAGCTTTGAAGGATCTATGTAACAGTCAACTTAGCAGAAAAAGGGAGGGTAGTTTAAAAGTAAAGACCCAGCATTCTAGGCTCATATCACCAAGGGTACTGGGACTCAGTCGGCATGCCCTCTGGAATAATTGCTTTATCCTGTAGGAGGACAAACACACAGAGATGCCTCTGGTCTCAGTCAATGTCTCAGGAGGTTAGTGACAGCTCTTGAATGACAAATATAGTTCTTTCTCCAATTCTCTACAGTATCCTGGGAGACATTTGATCTAAATCTGCATTATTTTAGAGCACACTTCTGCACTCATGTCTATCTGGTTAATTATCTCGAGGTATTAACACCTCCTAATCCGGAAGCATTGACAGAATGTTTTGAGTCAAAGAAAATTGTGCTTATTTATTTTGCTTTTAATATATTTCTGTTACATAATATATTGCACCTGGCTGTGGGCCACTTTAAACATACAGAGAACAATTCATTCATCACCTAGATTTAATAAATCCAACTTTCTTTACTCAGATCCAGCATTAATGATACTTCTGAGGCACTGGATTCTCAACTCATCTGGACTACTAGTCTCCATGGAAACCCAGTGAAAGCTGAGGATTTTGTCTCATGAAAATTCCATATGTATAAATTGATATACCCTATGTATGAGACACATACCCACCATGGGAGGTCTATGTGAGCTTCAGGGTTCAAGTTAAGAAATATAAGTTCCATCTATGTGATTCACTGTGAATACAATTTGGTTTCCATCATACATGTATTTAAAAGAATGGAAGTGATTCTATAAGCACAAGGCTTCTAGGATAATTTGAAAACCAAGATTCAAAATTATGGCAATTTTTAAATAAGTAAGGTAGTTAAAACAACTATTTTTGAATAATTATGCTATTCATACTAAAGTAGATATCCCTATTTCTCCATGTAATGAAACATTGGATTCTCTGAGTGTGTGTGTGTGTGTGTGTGTGTGTGTGTGTGTGTGTGTGTGTGTGTGTGTGTATTTATGGGAATTATTTCAGGCTGTTTTATGAGTGAACATGGGGAACAGAAGAAAGAAGAAAAGTTGCCAGTCACAGTAGTTCCTCCAGCATGCTCAACTTAAGAAATCCATCTTAATTTCTATATTAAGCTTCTATGGCGTACATGCAGAAAAAATAGAAAACTTATTTCTAATAGAGTCCATTAAGCTTTCAAATATTATATAATACAAATTTTATCCTTCAAAACATATTCTGAAAGTCTTGCTGAATTTGCCTTCCCCAGTATGAATTGTCATACAGTTAAGGCAATTTGAAAACTGTGTTGAATTTGTTCAAGTTCTCCTTATAAGGAGTGGTCAAACAAATGCTCTTTTACTATCCTGATAGCTGAACACAGTGTAAATTATTTTCTGTTGTATAAAATATGTCCAAGTATATCCTACATTTATTTTAGTACTGCATAACTAAGAACTGTCCAAACTGAGCGGCGTGTAGAATATTGGGCAGATTAAAGGATAAAAAAATATGGTAATTTCAGAACCAGGATGCAGCTTAGTGGCAGAGTGCTTACTTAGCATGTGCAAGACCCTGAGTTCCACCCCCCAGCAACACACACACACACACACACACAAAATATTTGCTAATGTATAGAATAGATGTTATTAAAATAGAATAGTTCCATTACTAACTGTTTAGCATATAGGATAATGGGCAACTGTCATTATTAACTTGAGGAACTTTAGAACCACCCAGGAGACATGGACATGTGTGTGCTCACGGACATGTGTCCAGATAGGGTGAACTGAGGTGGGAAGACCCACCTTAAGTTTTTTAGCCATGTCCTATGGAATGAGGTCTCAGACATAATAAAAATAAAAATAAAAACAAAAGAGTAAGTTGGAATCAACATTCTGCTTCCTGTCTAGGGTGCACTGTGATCAGCTACCTCATACGCCTTCGAAGACAGTATCCTCAAATGATGGGTTCTCATGAAGCTTTCTTTTCATAAGCCCCTTTTGTCAGATAATTTCTCACAGAAACTAGAAAAGGCTACTATGTACGGGTAGTGTTTCATTTTTAGTGAGAGGTAGGTTTGTTAACTGATCTTACAAGTGCTGGTCACTGAGATATTTCAAAACAGACCGGATTGGGAGTCTCTGTTATTAGTATTGTCTTCTCTCTCTGCTCGTCTCAGACAGCCCTACCCACAGTATGACACTGGTTGGAGCTCAAGGCAGTGTGTTTGTTAACAATGAATCAATCACCTTCAGTTATAGTGCCCCCCTCTACATACATAACACCAAATATTCTGTATAGGTATAGACTGGATATATATATATATATATATCCAGTGATATATATATATATATATATATATATATATATATATATATATATATATATCTGTGATGTTTAGCTCATTAATATCTGGGTCAATTCCTTCATCTGTAAAATAAAGACAACCAAAATGATCAGTTCCTGAAAGTCAAGGTCTAAAACGAAATGCTAATTGCAGATTCGTCTGACCACAATGCTGAGAGATCAGTCCTGAGTTCTGCACACTGTCCTGCTCTAACGCTTTCGTGCCACTTTACCCTTTGTCTTAATTGACCCCTCTTCTATTTCTGTAAAAACAAGAGAGACAGACTGAATGATCCTCTTATTCTTCTCTTGCATGAATATTCTTTATATCTGTATCTATTTTCAAACTCCATCAACTACTAACTATTTATTATATGCTAGATACATTCCTTTACCTAGTTGCCATGGAAATAATAACAATGATTAAAATGTAACTAGAATTAGATTCAGAGTAGATGAGGAATTAAAATTCAAAGAGATTACTTTTCCTTCATAACTCAACGAGAGTCTAAGCTTCTCACTTGGGTTAAAATTTCACAGAATTTATTGTCCTCCACACTGGGACACAATTCATGCACAAATGTGTTATCTAAAATAAGCGTACTTTTTACAGCATTTCCAGAAATAGTTTGTCTTAGCTCAGGCTGCTGTGACAGAAAAATCATGCTTAGACAACATAGTTGTGGAAAGGCAAGTCTAAGATCAGGCCTGACCCATCTAATGGCTGGTGAGGACTCACACTGTCTGTGGGCATCCTTCTTTTCATCCTTATCATTCCTGGGTCACACACAAGCTCTACATCTTTTTTTTTTTTGTTGTTGTTTGTTTGTTTTTGTTTTTTGTGAGAAGGGAAGAATCCTACATGGAGGCTCCCTCCTTATGTTCTCATTAATCTGAATTACCTTCTAAATTCCCACCATCCAATCTCATCCCATTGCAGAGCAGGCAGGCCTGCAGGAGATTCTAAACCTACTGTTCATAAGCGGCAAGTTATTGGGCATGTTCCTAAACCCATTCAAGTCCTTCAAGTCCTTCAGCTTAAGCTTGTAGACCTTCTCCTAATGTAACAACTACCAATCTTTCTGCAGTGAGAACCAGCCAATGCCCTTTCTACAACCCTTTGCCCACCCCGTGATCTGCTTGTACTGGCTGACATGACTGCTATATCCAATCTTTCTGAATTAGTCAGCTTCAATTGCTGTAATAAAATACTGCACACTAGTGTTTCTGGGACAGAACAGAAGAAATTTCATTTTTCACTCTTTCAGATATGTCAGTCTTAAATCAAGGGGCCGGCAGGTTGGAGGCCTCTCCTCTGGCTAGCAGACCCACCTATCCACTTTCTCCTCACCAGACCACATCAGAACTCTTCAGCTTTTTGAAGATATCTGTGATGATGTTAGAAACAGTACATACTCCAGAGTACTTTTGGGAATGAGAGCAAAGTCTTTGAAAGAGCAGTTTAGAAACTTCACAGCAAAGAGAACCGCAGTAAATGGGGTAGGTTGGACTGAGTTGTGGGGCAGGGCCTGACATGTTTGTGAAGTGGCCTGTTCACAGAATGTTTCTGAAGCCCGATGGGTTCGTGCTTAGATTAACAGCAGCCTACGGGGTGACAAGGGAGGTGAGGCTGAGAGTTGACAACAGAGAAGGGCCCTTTAGGAGACGTAGGCAAAGTGGCCTCGCTCCACACAAGTTCCCCCTCCTCACACAATTTCTTGAGGTCTCTGTAACGTGTTTTCTAACTGATATACTCACCTAATATTTTCATATTTGAACTTATTCTTTGCTCCTGAGGATTGCAAATTTAGTCTGCTAACCTATTCCATAATTTTCCACTTAAGAACATAAACAATGTAACCCCCCCTAGGCTGTTTGTTAAATGGAAGAAAAAACGGAGGTTGCAAGTGATTTTCTTTCATTCTATGATTTCATGCCACAGTAATCGTTTAGTAATGCTTAACTAAGACACTGTAACTCACCTTGTTAACAACCCAAATATTTTCCAATTCATTCAGACCCAAAGCATCAACATGACACCCTATTGGCCCACGGTGAGCCCACCCTCACTGTGTCTTGCACCCTCTACCTTGTTACTTTTTTGTCTAGCTACCAACCCTCTTTCCTTTCTTCCTAGGCACTCAGTACTTTCCAGAAAAGTGTCCAATGCATTCATTTACCGTCCGTATTGTCAAATAGAACACAGTCTAATCATGAAAGGGATTTTAATCTCTTTTGGTAAGTGTCTGCTTCATAGTGAATCTGATAGTTGTGGTTGAAGGCATCCATATGCTGTAAAATAAAAGACAGTAATTTATTTAGGAAGCAAAATAAGTTCCTATTACTATTATAGATATTAACATAATAAAATAAAATTAGTGACAGTTTTCTTTTAAACACTGGCCCTTTTACTTTTGTATGAACCTATTGAAAACACCTGTGTTCATTTCATTCCTTTTACTCTTCTCTTTATTTGAATAGGATTGTCCTTGATGGCTACCATAATATTAAGTCATTGAGTTTGCACTGATCACACTCTTCATTTCTTCACAAGCATACCGTTATTTTTTAAATGAAATCATGATGGTTAAAAAAACAGATGAGAAAAGTGGAGTAGAAAATAGGCGAGAAAGAGGAGGAAAGTCAAGCTCTCCCTCTTTCCATGTTCTCAGTTATGTTAGCACTTTCCACCCTGTCTTTACAAGGATGGTGTCAGCCTCCCTGCTGGGAGACCTGGGTCCAGACTCCCTTCTTTAGGGAGACTTCCTTATCTGGACATGGAAAAAATGATGTCAAGGAGTAGGAGCTTCGGAGAAGATACAGGCTCTCTCTTTCTTTTCCAAATCACAACATTTCTTTTCCTTTACAATAGGAAACTAAGACTCACTTAAGGAGAACATGTGTTCTGGAATCCTTTGGTGCACTTCTGTGTCATACGTTTTCGAAGAAACTGCTCTTTGGAAATGCTGCAGAGCCGCAAAGACTTGATGCTCTCAGGGCATGTTTGAGTCTTGATGCCATAACTAGAGGGAGAAGGAGCAGACAGCACAGCAAGGGACAGGTCATTCTTGACAGGTGTTACAGCATGATGCTGAACAAAAGGAAAAGAAAAAGAAAACAACAACAACAACAAAAAGATCATGCTTTCGAAAAGGGGGGCTCCATTAATGACTGCAAATACTCAGCTTTGTTTACACACCAAGAATTCAGTCTTCTCACTCTTAGCTCAACCTTGAAAACATAGGCTCATTAGTCAGAAAGTAGCTGCTCTAATTATGCTTCAAATTAGCAGCTCCCTTGGAATGTGGTCTATCCCTTTTATTGGGTGACATAGAGCAACTCAAGAGGGATTTACAGAAACCAACTTGCAGGAAGTCTCACTGTTACTTCTTTAAGCAGGATGTAACTTTGAAAATCCCCTCCCTCCTCACTGATATAGTTCCCCACATGAACCAGCTCAGCAGATCCCTCCTTCCTGTGGCGTTGAACAGAAGGCAGCCTTCAGTGAAAGCAACAAATTGAGCAAGTTGGTAAGTGTTTAAATCTACAAATGTATCAAAATGGCAGTAACTAGCATCATTATAGAACTTTAAAAGCCTTTCTTGGGTACCTTATTTCTGCTGGTCTTCTCTCTGTAAGGGACTATGAATTAAACGCACACAGTGTGCATTTATCTTTGGTACTAGCTGCCATCAAATTTCCATCACTTATCGAATAATGAGATTCTGCTAGTTTGGCCATTTGGAATCAGCTGAGAAGCTTAATAGCTTTTCCTGTGTGATACACACTCATTGGGCCTCACAGCAAAGTCAGAATTAAATTCTACCTCAAAGATTTATGAAGCAACGCGTCTGTGTAGAGAGCTTCAAACCTGCGGGCAGATGTCAGCGATTGCTCCTACCATGACTGAGCTTTGATCTTCAAGTAGACAAATAATAAATGAATATTTTATATACAGTATATATGTTAAAGTTAAAGAAAGTATATTAAACATGAGTTAAAATATCTGGCAATTTTAACAAGACAAAGAAAAAGAAATGTTAGTAACTTAGTTTCCTAGTAGCAGAAACACATGCACACTTAAGTAATGTTACAACAGGGGGTAGGGGGTGCCAAGACCATATTCCTCATATACAATTACCCCAGGGCACATAAGATCCATGAGTTCTTATACTCTGGGTGACAGTGTATGATGGTAAATGGATACCTACAGCAATCTGAAAATTTACATATGCAAAGTCATGGTGCCCCTCCCAGTGGTGTCTCAGAGGAGGAACTTAGTCTTTCAGAAATAACATGTGAGATGTGTGGACAACCAGGAATGCTCAGCAGAACACGACCCCTGTGGTATGTATTGACAGTTAGACTGTTCACTGTTAAATGTGTCAGATAGCCGTCCACCCTGCTATACAGACTACAGACATCTGTGATAGAGAACGGGGGTGGAAACTTTCTAACACATATCCTACTATTGCTATAAACTCTTACTTAAAATGATTGGCTTAATCACTTCTCCTCTTGCTGTGGTAAAACACCCTAACAAAAGCAACTTAAAGGATGAAAGGTTTAGTTCAGGTCACAGTTAAAGCTGTAGTCCATCATGGCAGAGAAATCATTGTGGTGGGAGATTGAGGAGCCTGCTCACAGGACAGCCACAGCCAGAGAAAAGAAAGAATTATTGTTTGTGCTCAGCTAATTTTTTTCTTTCTATGTGCTCTATAATCCAAGTCCAGGGAATTGTGCCACCTTCTTTACAATTATATTTTCCTACCTCAGCCTTGTCATGACAATCACTTATAGACATGGCCAAATCATGTCCTCCAGAGTCCTTCACAGGCATGCCCAGGGGCTTATCTTGTCAGTGACTCTAAATTATACCTAGTTGATACTTAGTTTTAACCATCATGACTCTACACCTTGTAGAACTGACATACAAACATTACATTTAAGCCATTACCTTCCAACCCATGTCCCCATAAGCTCTTATATATCTGTAATGCATTTAGTTCAACTTTACAAGTCCCCATAATCTGTAACTATCCTAAAACTGTTGAAAAGTTCAATGTCCCTTCTGAGACTCAAGTAATCTCTTAGCTATTAACCTCTATAACATCAGAATGTTATGCATTTGCAATATATGAAGGCAAGGAATAAATGCCCCCTTTTTGAAAGGCAAGATTCAGATATAGCAAGGAATAGTCTGACCAATTCAAGACGAAAACACAGTATGGCAAAGACCCAATTTTCTTGCTCCATTTTGGTATCTAGGGCTCATAATACTATCACCTGGACTACATGGCTAGGATAGTCTCTTATTCATCTCTGCTGCCTGTATCATAAGCATATATAGCCTAAGTCTTTGGCAAGCTCCACTCTGGGCCTGTTAACTATCATTAGTGGATATCCCATAGTACTGGCATTTCCAAAATAGTGGGTTGTCCATTACATTACCCTCATAGTTTCACTCAATGGCCTCTTAAGGCCTCCTTCCAGCTATTCTGATGCTGCCACACATTGCCTGACTCCAATAGCTCTCTGAAACCATGGAACAAGACTGTGTGATTTGATCATTCTTATGTCTTTAATATCTACAAATCAGTGTCATGTGTATGATGCTGTCATGTTCTACTTCCATCTTGGTATGGAGCCTGGTCCCATTAAACTACTGTTATAAACACATCTGTACACTTTGGTGGCTGAATCTGCAACATCAGTTTTCTGGGCTATTATTTCAAGTAGTTATTTCTATGAGTTGGAGCTTTTGATGGGTGTAGCATTTTCTTTTTTTCAGGCAGATTTCTTATTCTGTCAATGATGAGCATGAGGTTTCTTTTTTTTTAACAAGTACAGAAGCTTTGCCCTCATCGCTTTCCTTACATGCAATGCTGAACTTCCTCACACAGATTTCTTTGATGAGATTCCCACTTTCCTAACCTTTTGGTGTCTCTCACTGTAGTTCTAAATTAGAGCACTAGGAAGTAACCACCCCCATAGCTTGATTGCCATCCTGCTTTGCATTTCCTGTCAAATGTGTTAGTCCACTGGTTTTCTGTTTGCTCTTGGTGAAGTTTTCAGGATATGAACAGAATGAAACCAGAATATAGCATGGATTGTCTCTCACCCGGCTCCTGAAAGAGGTTTATTTCCCACTGACACTGTCTGACCTGGACTTCCACTCACTGCTTTTCTCTCGGCATTCTTGTCTTCCAAGGTCTGAGGAGAACAGTGCACTAAACCCTGCTTGAAACATTCAAGGACATTTCTAGCTCAAAGTTCCAAATCTTTCTACCTTTCTCTCACAAAGGGATCCCAAAGGCCTAAAAAGTAGATGGTCGTATTTATTGCAACAATGACCCCAATCTTCAGACCAATTTTATGTCTTAGTAACTTTTCCTGTTGCCAGGTTAAAATATCCTGACTAATCCAGGTTAAGAAATGAGGGGTTTCTTTTTACCTCACAGTATGAAGATATTGTCCATTGTGGCGTGGAAGTCACAGAGGCAGGAAATTGAGGTGGCTGCTCACATTACATCCACAGTCAGGAAGCCTAAAGAGATGAATGTTCATGCTCAACTAGCTTTTGTCCTTTCTGTGTTCTCTAGGACCCAAGTCTAGGGAATGGTGCTGCCCACTTATGGTAGAACATCCCACCTCTATTAACCTAATCAAAATAACCTTTCACAGGTATGCCCAGAGTCTTGTCTTCTAGGTAATTCTAGATTTTTTTCAATTTGATAACTAATATTAATTATGGCTGTATTAGGCAATGGTTGAACCCTGTAGGTATAGAAAATCATTATTACATAAAACCTTCCAGAAAGTTCAGGACTCAACTTCTAGATGGTAGACCTGGGTACATCTCAAAAAATAAACTTTCTTGGCAATGCTCAGATTTGGGGCCACGTGGTACTGCAAAGTTATCCCATTAGCCATAGTATGTGATCTCCAAAGTCATTAAATGGAGAAAAATGCTTTGAGACCTTTGTCAATTAACAAAAAATTCTCTACATTTTCATCATGGTGACTCTTATGATAAGACTATTATATTAATGTGTAATTTAATTAAACACTTGCTTAGATTATAAACTGATTTATTATTAAAACATTGTAAAAATGTGCTTTCACACATTCAGATTTGCATATTTATTCATTTGCATGCTAGCTGCTCAGCTTATTTACTCTTGGGTTACTTTAGCATGAAGGTTGTAAAACCTAGGGCATCTTTTGCTTTGTTTTACATTTCTTCTCCAATGATATTTATAACCATAGTGGCTTGTCTGAAAATGACTAGGCAAACTGCTTTCACTTCTGTCAATTGTACCATGCTTTTACTCTTTATCTATTTGTGTTTTAAAAAATAGATTTGTGTTTTACCAATAATGATGTAGAGATGACTTTAAAAACACCTAGGTTAAAAATATTACATTTTAAACTTTCAAAAAAATTTGAAAGATCAATTTTAAAAACAAACTAACTTGGCAGTAAATTCTCTTTATGAATGTGTGCATGTGAGTGCAAGTATCCTCAGAGGCCAGAAGAGGGCATCACATACCCTGGAGATAGACACAGAGAGTTGTATGCCACCTGTAGTAGAGGCTGAGAACCACACTTTTGTTCTTTTCAAGAGAAGTACATGTTCTTGACTACAGGGCCAACCCTTTAGCTCCTATACCTTTTATTACTAAATTACATGTTTTATACAATATTGTTCAATGTTGGATAAAGCATATCAACTTACTAAATAAGAAGATCCTAGGGGCAGATACATTTTTTCCCTATCAAATCAAACTTTGTCACTTTGATTTCCAAGATATTTTTATTATATTTAGGGTTGTTAACCTTTTGCATTTGCTTTATGATTGCCACTTTACAAGTGAGAAACAAAACACATCAGATTTCTCATTCTCTATAATTTAGGGTTCAATTAGACTGAATAAAATTTACCTTTACCCCTCCATTTTCTTTTATTGAAAATGTATTTTTTCAGAAAATATACTCTGATTATGGTTCACCTCCCCCACCTCCTTCAAGATCCTCCCACCTCCTTCAAGATCCTCCCACCTCCCCTCCCACCACAATCCACACCATCTACAGCCTTACAGTTTACCCATAGGAGAATAAAAACAAAGCAGACATCTAAATGAAACAAACAAAATAAAACACACCAGAAAAGAACAAAACAAACACACAAACTAAGAAGAAATGGAGCAAAAGAAAAAGCATAAGAAACACAAATAGATGCAGGGACACACGTTTATCCACACAGGAATCCTATAAAAACACAAAACCGGGAACCCATAGTATGTACACAAAGCACCTGTTAGATTAAAAACAAACAAACAAAAAACCCCAGAACCCCAAAAGCCCCAGAAAACAAACAAACACACAAAATGCCTGACAAAACATTATGAGACAAAACTTCTCAAAAAACACCATTGTGTTAGTTTTCTGTTAGCCATCTATGCTGGGAATGGGAGCTCGCATTAAGAGTGACTCCATTGGAAAAAAACCTGCTTTTTCTTATGTGAGTGGTTATCAATTAGAGATAGCTTTTGGATTAGACATGTGGCTTGTGTCTGCTTCTCCTTTCAATGCTGGGAACCTCTCTGGCACAAGCACATTCACAGACCCCGTGAATGTTGCCATAGTCTCTGTGAGTTGATATGTGTATGTCATCCTGCTGTGGTTAGAGGACCTCATCTGCAATTTGGTTTCACTTCCCCTTTTCAGTTTTCTCCACTTTTCATGATGACAAGAATGATTGACTGAACCTTGCTACTAGAGCCTCAAATTAGTGTATGGGTCCTCAGTCCTTGGTAATGATCGATACTGGCAATAGTCACCCAAAAACTGCTTAATATTTTAACAACAGTAGTCGAGTCATAAGCAGCAATCAATTGGTTCTTGATTCCTTCCAGTGTAGAAAGTGCTCTATTAGCCATAACTAAACTACTATAAACCATTCCTGCCTGGTAATGAGACCATGATGTATTGGAAGGTTCACTTAAGGGCCAGATACTAAGTACCCCCCATTCCCCCGCCCCAACAGGCCCGTGCTAGCTTTAATCTTTCCTCTTTGCTGGTTCATGTTTCCATGGGAGCAATCAGGTCCTCAGGCACTTTCCTGAAACATAACATATTCCACCTGACATGGTACTCAATATTTTATAAGTTAGATCTAAAAATGAAATCTCCATTGCACAGCCCTGAAAGAGAATAGCTAGAGTTGGATAAATGTGTGTGAGTCCTGAACAGGTGACTGGAAATCACGTAAGTTCCGTGAGCTTTGCTGTCTTCTTCTGTAATATAAAATAGAAAACTCACATTGTTCCTCTGCTTCAAAGGAAGAGTCGTGATATACTGACATACAACATCTATCACTTCATCAGCCGGTATGCATGTCAGTAAGTTGGGTCACTCTGCCCCACTGAGAAAGCAGTTTGGTGTCAGAATGAAGCAGCGTGGTCCAGGCAGCTAGTGTTTTCAGATTTCAAAGAACGCACAAAGCTTAGAAGTTTGTATAATAAAAGAAATGTTTCAAATGTGCCAGGACTTTAAATATAAAAATTACATTTCATGTATAATAAATCTTGTTAAAGCCCCATCTGTTGAACCGAATGGTAGTACATGGATCAAAGTCACAGGTTAGGAAAGACCATTTTAATGGAAATAATAAATGATAAACATAGTGGTTCTGGATACATCTATCTGGAAGATGTTCACAGGACTTGTACAGGTTCTTGCCTGTGTTTAATGGGATCCAATGGCTTTAAACCATCAAGATTCACTTACAGGGTGCAAGGAAAAAAAAGAATGGCATTTGAGGAAGATTGAGGTGTCAGGCTTACATGTTGATAGTGTTGATTCACTATGAAGCACTTGTCAAAATCACACCTCAGAAATTCAGGACTCCTCCAAGCATAAAAGGGATCTTACAAATTCTATAATAGTGAAAGAGATGTCAGCTTCCAGTTTACAATGGGAGGTTATGTGATGCCAGAATTGGTGTGTGAATAAAAGATAGTTTACACGTCTGTGGTCTCGGGGATTTTTTCTGGGATACTTCAAATCAGTCACCTTCTTACCTATAAGTTCATTGCCACAGTAAAGCAGACATCTTTTCTTGTATCACATTGCCATTTTAGAGAAAGCAATAACCAATTCTTGTCACATATTCTACTTTTGTACTGAGAGTTTAGGATGTACAATAAATAAGGCAAAAGCTTATACGTTTAGCCTTGTGTGTATAAAATGGATAACATTATTTTCTTTCCTCTTTGCTATTTCCAGATGGGCTTTTCTGTGTAGCCCTGGCTGTCCTGGGGCTCACTCTGTAGATGAGGCTGACCTAGGACTCACAGAGCTCTGCCTGCCTCTGCCTCCTGAGTGCTGGGATTAAAGGCATGTGCTACTACCGCCCGGCAGATAACTTTATTTTCTTGAACAATATTTACAAGTAGGTGTGTTGGCCAGAGAGAAATCCATAAGCTTATTTTGTGTGTGATATTCTGTGATATCTCAGGAAAGAAAGTCTAAATATAAATATCTATAACTATATTCATGTATCTATCATCTACTTACCTATCATATATTAATTAATCCATTCACATATTGTGTGTGTGTGTGTGTGTGTGTGTGTGTGTGTGTGTGTGTGTGTGTGTGTATACTATTAAGCAAAGTTGAGAGCCAAAAGTACTGGATCTGTCACCAACACATCAGTAAATTCTTTTGGAACAGAAACTGTGAGTTTTATCTTTTATCCTTGTGTGTGGAATTATTTCCCTCCTGGCAGGAAAATATACTGAGCTGCATCCCAAGTCCTAGATATACTTCTTTAACTTTCTTCATTTCCTTGAGAGATCAATCTGTGTGCAGGAAATTCTTATGGTTGGAACTCACACAATCTTTTCATGGATGAGCTAAGTTCTTCTGGGTTTTACGTCTTTATGTACAAGTGATAAGTCTCAGAAAGCTCTCTTTACCACAAGTCCTCCTATAATACTGACCATATTGTTTGAGACTAAGTTCTGTTTACTTATTTATTTGTTTGTTTGTTGTTGAGACAGGGTTTCTCTGTATAACAGCTGTGGGTGTCCTGGAACTCACTTTGTAGACCAGGCTTGCCTTGAACTCACAGAAATCCACCTGCCTCTGCCTCCCGAGTACTGGGATTAAAGGATGTGGCAACACCTCCTTGCTGGGACTAAGCTCTTGACAGTTTCATAAAGAGGTAAGATTGACTTATTGTGAACCTGTGTTAAATAGTACCACTCACAATGGAAACAGGAATCAATCTCTCTGTGTAATGGAAAGTGTGTTTTGAATACTGAGAATACGAGAGAGGATAAGAATAAAGATATGAAAGTGGAATGTAGGCAACTTAGAGGGCAAATAGATATAAGCCCATGATCTGCCTTTTTCTCCATTGCCAGAAAAATGTACTAAAACTCAGAATATGTTTTGTGAGAGTTTCATGAACACTGATACTGGAATGAATAAAAAAGAACACAATGTAAAAGAGTAAAACATGTAAAACCATAAAAACTAGATATAGGAAGCAATTCTCATGGCTTAGCAGAAATTAGTGAGGCTTATGTTTTCCTGCACACCAATCATATTTTGCTCTGGAGAGCAGGAGGGGCTCCAGCTAACTTTAGTTGACACATGTGCATGCACAGCTACTTCAGAGGAGCTTGCTCTTGGAATAGTCTGTGCAAGGAATGGGTAGGCTTGACTTCTGAGAATTACTGAACCAGATCAGCGGCACACACAGTTACTGGCTATAACACTTGTCTCTGCATCTCTATAAGATGAACATAGATGTGACTCAGCAGTGATTTAATGGCCATCTATCTGCCCCCAGGAGAATTTATGTGGTCCTCCAATATTACCTGCGGCTGCAGACATCAGCAATGGAGCTGATTCACAGAGGAATTACTTCGTGTGTCTGAAAGAGAAGGAAAGTGAAATGGATTGGATTTCAGGAAGAATTGCAATTTTTTTGACTACTTTCTGATAGAGCCTAAAGCTTTTGTTTCTACAGTGTGAGTTCAACAGCATACTTTTCCAATAGCCAAGACTGCATAGTGTGGTAGTCACATTCATAACACACACACACACACACACACACACACACACACACACACACACACAGACAATCTATTCATAATGTCATAATGAATCTCTATTGTTTTTCAACTCTGAGCTCAGGTATGCTAAAGCCAATGCTATTTAATCCATTTTCTGTACTTTGAATTTCCTAGTGTGGTTTGTTTTCCAGATTTTTTTTTTTTTTTTTTTTTTTGGTTTTTCGAGACAGGGTTTCTCTGTGTAGCTTTGCGCCTTTCCTGGAACTCGCTTTGGAGACCAGGCTGGCCTCGAACTCACAGAGATCCGCCTGGCTCTGCCTCCCGAGTGGTGGGATTAAAGGCGTGCGCCACCACCGCCTGGCTGTTTTCCAGATTTTTAATTCCTGTCAATGCTTAATAAGTTTACAGCATTTCTAGCACATTTAATTAATAAATATTCTGTGATTTAAAAAAATTAGTATACTTTATTATTCTTATAAAGCAAAATTAAGGTAATTTTGATAATTTATAATATCAGAACTTTCTTCATTTGGTTAGTTTTCTTTCCTTACTACTGATTCTCCTACTTTCATATAGTTCTCAAACTTAACTCCCTCAAGGCAGAGATGTCTCATACCACTTGGCACACAATGTTGAGTTGGCATGAGATGATTCTTTGCTGAAGTGGCTGGCTTGGTGAAAATGTTTGTGTTGCCAATTTTCCACCCATTGGATTTTTCTTTATTATTAATTTCCATAACCTTTTCTCTGAGTTGTGTTAGAAGCCACAGATACAAACACACAGCTTTGGAGATGTATAAACTTGTTACATATATTAAACTTATACGAATATATATTTAAACAGTTCCCACAACAAGAAAAACTATTATAATTTAAATAGTGCACCTTGTTTCCTTCCTAGTTCCTCTACTGTGTGACATGGCCTGGAAACTGGAGAGCACAAGCTCTCACAACATTGTTAGATGTCAATATCTGAGCCACATTGCTCAGTGTGAACTCAGGATTGTTGTTCAAATCTTACATGGTCTTTTAATAAAAAACCCAGACCAGATATCAGGGTGAAAGTTGAAAGATCAGAGAAGCAGAACAGCCAGCCACTAGTTCTTACCTCTATGAAATCCTCAGCCTAAAGAGAGTGAGTTCCTGTTTCCTCACGCCTTATATACCTTCCTCTGCCCTGCCATATTACTTCCTAGGATTAAAGGCATGTGTGCTTCCCAAGCAAAGGCATGAGATCTCAAGTGCTGGGATTAAACGTGTGTGGGCCACCACTGTGAGGGTCCCCGGGCACTCAGAGAATGGGACAAGGTCTGTGGCAGCCCACTCTTGGGAGTGGAGTGTGCAAAGGATGGGCCTGGAAAGTTAGGTAAGAACAGCTCCAAAGAGGCCCTGAGGAGGGGAGAGGAGGAGGAAAAGGCTGACCAGGTGCAGCCTCTGGAGGCTCGCCCCCAACTTCCCCTTCTTCAAGATTCATATTTTTCCGACTTCACACCCCGACCGCTGGGTAATCCATTGGAGCTAGTCTCAGAGTCCTCTGGTTCTGTCTTTCTCTGCTTCGGAAAGAGCATCACTTTCCGTTCAAGAAAGGACTAGCTGGGTTCTAGGGGAGCTAGGGAGAAGTTCTAACACCCAGAACTGTGTTTCAGAAGGAAGGGAGCCAAGGAGGGTGGAAGCCACCCTCTCAAGAGTATCGCATCCTTGGACTTAAATGGGTAAAAAAAAAAAACAAAAACAAAAACAAAAACGACTTACAGGAAATATGTTCCCCAGCAGTGGTTGTGAGTTCAGCCCCAGGGGAGCACAGCTGCCAATAAACACTCTCTTCTTTTTCTGGGATCTCCTAGCTCCCGGGCTTCATAAGGGAGGCCTGGCGGTGCCTCTTTAGCATGGGTGCCAGCATTAAAGACATCCACCTTGCAGCTCCTCACGTTGCAGTGTGGTGATATATTATGTGCTCTAATAAACTTGCCTGAGGATCAAAGAAAAGGACCAGCCACTAGATTAGACACAGAAGCCAGGCAGTGGTGGCACACACGTTTAATCCTAGCACTTGAGATCTCATGCCTTTGCTTGGGAAGCACACATGCCTGCCTTAAATCCCAGGAAGTAATATGGCAGGGCAGAGAAAGGTATATGTAAGGCAGGAGTGAGGAAATAGGAACTCACTCTAAGGTGAGGATTTCATAGCAGTAAGAACTAGTGGCTGGCTGTTCTGCTTCCCTGATCTTTCAGCTTTCACCCTGATATCTGACTCTGGTTTTTGGTTTTTTTTTTTTTTTGATTTTTCAAGACAGGGTTTCTCTGTGTAGCTTTGTACCTTTTCTGGAACTCACTTGGTAGCCCAGGCTGGCCTCAAACTCACAGAGATCCACCTGGCTCTGCCTCCCGAGTGCTGGGATTAAAGGCGTGCGCCACCACTGCCCGGCTTGTTTTTTTTTTTTTTTTTTTATTAAAAGGCCATCTAAGATTTGAAAAACACAGGATACTATGTATAATTTTCTCATTAAAGCACACTAAAATGTTGGTCAGGTTTATGTGCTTCTCAATTAGAAAGATAAGGAGCTAGTCCAATAGGGGAAAGCTGAATTGTCAAATAATTAATAGAGGTAGGTAGGCATATTTTCACTAAAAATAGTTTTTTTTTTAACGTACAGTATATTTTAATAATGACTTTCTTTCCCCTGACCCCTCCCTTACTTCTCCATCCACTCTAATCCACACTCTCTTTCATTAGAATACAAATAAGCATCTAAAATACTACTTCTTCTACTACTAATAATAATAATTGAGACATAATGAAAACAAATGGACAGAAGAAAAAGAGCCAAAAATGCCCAAGAAACATATATGGATGCAGAGACACACCCATTCACACACAGGATATCCAGTTAAAACTCAAAATTGGAGACCATAATATATACACAAAAGACCTATAAGAAACAAAACAAAACAAAACTCCGACAAGCCTTATGAGACAAGAAATCTCCAAAAATGCCACAGAGTTAGTTTTGTGTTGGCCATATACTGCTGGGTAAGGAGTCTGGCTTTAAGAGTGAGACACCATCGGAAAGAACTAATTTCTCATTTGTGAGTGGTTATCAATTAGAGACAGCTTCTGGGACAGGGATATGTACTTGTGTCTATGTCCTCTCTTGATGCTAGCACTCTATCTAGCCCAGACCTGTGTGTGCCCTGTGCTTGCTGTTACAGTCTCTGTGAGGTCATATACACTTTGGTTCTGCTGTGTCTAGAAGACCTCGTTTAGATGTCCTCTATCTTCTCTTGCTCATAGAGTCTTTTGCCTCCCCTTCTGCAGAGTTCCCTGTGGCCTAAAGGGATGAGCTGATGGAGACATACCGTTTAGGAATGAGTGTTCCAAGGTTGCTCACTCTCTACACATTGTCTAGCTGTGTGTTTCTGTATAATTGTATTCCCATCCAATGCAGGAAGAAGTTTCTCTGATTATGACTGAGCAAGGCAGTGATCGAATATAACAGAATGTCATGAGAAGTCATTTTATGGCTGAATTTTTTTATCAGGACAGTACTATTTGGTTTCATCCTAGGTCCCTGAGCTATCTAATTCCAGGTTTTTGGTCACCCAAAAAGTGTTGAGTCTGGGTTCCATCTCATAGCGTGGGCCTTAAATCCAGTGAGATATTGGTTGGTTATTTTCACAAGCTTTTGGCGATTATTGTACCAGCACCACTTGCAGGCAGGTCACCATTGTAAACAGAAAGGTTTTCATCTGGGCAGGTGTTTACCTTTCTCCTTTGCTAGCATGCAGAGTACCTTCCAGAACCAGGAACACTAGTCAGTAGTGGTGAAGGCCCTAGGTAGACATCAGCTCAAATCATGACCAGTGCATTATCTAGGTATGTAGTTTAAATGTGTCATCTTGTAAAGTATTTTTTAAAGCCTTTGGCATGCACTGCAGTATGTAATTGCTAAAAAAATGAAACTTTATTGTTCTCTCTCATTAGATTGCTCTTCATGTCTATATGCAAAACAAATGATCAAGTATGTATTTGTGGTGACATACAAGTTTGTATAGATTATGTATGTAGTTATATTAGTATTATGTAATTATGCTCAGTTAAACTTCAACACACAAACTGGATAGGAGATAAAAAAAAACGCAGAAAAATTTCAAACATGTTTTGGAAAATTGAAATGAACAAACATTACCCTAAACTCCTTTCCTACCCCTGCTTTACACAGAATGTACTGAGATAATATGACATAGTGGGGTTTGTGAATGGATTTGATAGAACCAAAGGCATCTTAGGGATCTTCTGAACTTTAGAAATTTAGGGAGCCTTAACCTGAAACTGTAACTTCCCGCATTGTGCAGGCTTAACACTTTCTTTGAGCCGCTGCCCCTAGGACAGATTATTATACTCTCTCTGTCTTGCCAGCTTCAGTGAGAACTCCAATGACACCTCTATACTCTGACTTTTCTGATCATTTTCCTGAAGGTTAGTGAATATCAATGAACTGAGCTCTTAATAGCCCACATCGTACTTCACTCTGATCTCTGGGCTCACATAAATCCCTTCTTTCTTGGAGCTGCACAGTTCTAGCTCACTCAATTCTCACTACATGTTTTCCTGAGAAGAACAGTCAGGTTTACAGCTTTAACACACCATTTTTGTTTTTATTATTATTATTATTATTATTATTATTATTATTATTTTATTGTGTGTGTGAGCCTGTATGTACATGTTTATGTAGGTGCTGTCAGAAGCCAGCAGAGGTTTTTACATCCCCTGAAGTTGGAGTTATAGATGGTTTTGAGCAGCCTGATGTGGATGTTGGGAACTGAACTCAGGTGCTTTTTAAGAGTAGCAAGTACTATTAACCACTGAGACATCTCTCCAGCACCCCCAGTCTTAATGTTTTCTTGTAATAATCAATAAACAGATACTTTCTACGGATACAACTAAATATAGTTGACATCACTCAATAATTTCCTTCTGAGAGAGTAGGTAAAATTAGTTTTGGTTATTTATTTGTTTATTTACTGCTGCATTGCTGGGATCACACTAAGGTTCCCAACAATGCTAAGTGACTGCTTTACCACTGAGCCATACACATAGCACAAGACCACTTGTTTATCTCCATAGTGTCTTCTTTTACTCATGGTATGAGCCTGTGTTACTGACTGCCCTGGGAAGTTGTGTGGCAAATGTTTTATCCCTCTTTGTTGTCTAGAAAAGCTTTCAGCAGCTTTTCATGTAACTTCAGATACTGGGCAAAGTATCATAATTTAGGAGTCTGAGTGGTGGGTGAGTTGGGAATATCTTTGTTCTTGGTTCCCTGTCACATATTGCTGTGTGTGACAAAACTTTTCTTGGGGAGATGCTATGCACGTCCTCTCATCTTAGATTGGGAGCTCACAACAGACCAAAGTATGAATACCATCAAAGTCCAATTTGTTAAACCAATGAGGCTTATTGAAGTTACTTATAGAAATAAGGGTGAATGTTATTTACAGGAGCAAAACTGACTCACAGACAGCCATATCACCAAAGCCTACCCTAACACCAGTAAAAGCTCACAAAAGCTGGGAACCAGGCGCCAGTTTCACAGTCTGAATTCAGAACAGACAGGTGAAGAATGTCCTTTCCAAGTGACTTAGGTATAAATGTGTTTTAGACAGCCCTGCTGGTTTCTGCTTCCTTTGGGAAGCTGATCTGGTCTCAGAGTCTTCTTTGCAGCTTGACTGATGTAAGAGTGACTCTCTCTTTTTATTGCTCACTCTGGCAGGGAAGAACCAAGGGAATCCAGTCATTTTCAGAGACTCCTTCAAGATATTTGAGCTGTTTGACTTTCTGTTTAAAGAGCTTCCCTATAGGACAGAATGTTTCAATCTCAGAGGAGAATTTTAAACAACACCCCCAACACACACACACACACACACACACACACACACACACACACACACACACACACACACAAGAGTGGAGGGAGGTTTTTGTTTACAGAAAAGTTTTGAGATTATACAGAAAATGCAGAGCTGCTTCATAATGCCTGCTGGGTTACAGGGTTATGTATACAGCCTACCCAATATTTGTACCTTTCAGGAAAGTGCCACATGTGTTACAGATGATGAATCTATATGAATACCTTACTACATAGAGTCTATAGTTTGCATCAGAGATGATTCTTTTATCACACAGCCTGTGGGTTTGCACAAATATATTATGACACATAGCCACCAATACAGAATCACAGAGAATAATTTTATTACACTTAGAAAATATCTTCTTCTTGCCTTCTTTCAACCACGAACCCTTTAATTGTCTTAATAATTGCATCTTCTCTGGAATGGCACATATTTCACTCAAATAGTCTGGGGTTTTATCACACCGACTCTTTCTATCCACATGTGTTTAAATTCTGATCATGTTTATTCTAGTCACATTTTTCTCTGCTATTTCTCTTTTTTTGTTAGAAGTTATCAGGAAACAAATATCTCTAGTTAAAGAAGAATAACAATGCTATAGTTTCAAGGTTTGTTTTATAATAGCACAATTATCAATAAATTGGTTACTTCATTGAAAGAATGAATGTTCCAGTGTACATATCTGTCATTAGGTCAATTGTAATCTACTGGGTATAGTCTATAACATTTGAACTTCAGCTCAGGCTCTCCTACTCTGCATATGGCTTTAACTATTCTTTGAACATTATTTCCAAGTTCAAATTAGAATAAAATATGAATGACTTTTCACTAGGCTGTCATAATCATTAACTCTAAAATACATAAATTGTCCCAAATTTTACACTACTCATTGCATGATTTTAAAATTGCTTCATGAGTTAAGAGTATATTAATAAAATAACTAATTCAGTGAGTGACCTAAGGGATAATTATTAAATCAAAATAGACTTTTTTTTGGTTTTTTCAAGACAGGGTTTCTCTGTGTAGCTTTGCACCTTTCCTGGAATTCACTTTGGAGACCAGGCTGGCCTCGAACTCACGATCCGCCTGGCTCTGCCTCCTGAGTGCTGGGATTAAAGGCGTGCGCCACCAACTTTTATTTGGAATTTTAAAATAAAAAGTAGTGCATATGCTTTGCTGAAGGTCATCATGTCCCTTAGTATCCGAAGCAAATCATCACTTTATTTCTATAATTCGAATCAGTCCAACATGTCCAAGAAAAGTGTATGATTGAAAAAAAATTGATTTGGGAGGAATGAAGACCAGTAAGGAAAGTTCTTGTCATTCAAGTGGGAAGACCAGGCTTTGAATCTCCAGAACCCATGAAAAGGAAGGGAGTGTGGTGGCCCACTTAAAATTTTAGCATGAGGTAGACAAAGACAGACTCTGTAGAACACTGTGGGTATCCAGATTTGCTGAATTTATAAGCTCAGGATTCAATAAGAGAACTTACCTCAAAAAATAAAATAAAAATAAAAAAGGTGGAGAAACAATTGAGGAAAACACATAGCATCAACCTTGGACCACTAAATATATGCACACACATGTGACCCTAACACATAAAACCGTGCATACATGTGTGCACATATATCTGCACAAAGGAAAAAAATGATTTCTGGATCTCTTGGAAGTGACTGCTGAGGTGATGTTCCAAGTGTCCTAGAATAATCCATTTAACCACAATAGAACTATTGAAATAAATACAATTTATATTGATTCATTACTATATTTAATCCTCAAATCCTACTTAAGTTCCACCAATGGTTTCTATGGTAACCAGTTACCACAGGAAAGTTCCAAATCAGACTCAAGCATTTCAGAGTGTTGTATTGTTTTGTTGGTCATCTTTGGTTTGGAAGCATTTTTAGGCACTTTTTTTTTCTTCCATAGCTCCCTATTTCTTAAAACATCACAGGCCAGTTTCCTATGTATTTGGTGTTTCCTCTCTTCTACAATGTTTTTCAAGTTGAATTTCTCTGAGTTTTCTTCAGTATTAAGTATAGTTTATGCAACTTTGGCCAGGACACTATATAAATGGATGATTTATTATTCTCAATTCAATGTTCAATTATACATCTATTAGTTGATAATAATTTTCATTTGTTACTAAAAACAACGTGTGTTAGTGACTTTCATTTCACTAGGGCAAGGGCTTTATGAAAGAAACCTAAGAGAAGACAAGTTTATTGGGGTTCATGTTTTACAGGATTCCATCTTTAATCTTTCAGTCCCTTTACTGTGGGCCCAGGACAAAGAGAGTATCATGGCAATAGGAGCATATGACCCAGGCTGCTCACCTGCTGGTTGACAGAAAGGGATGGAAAAGAAAGGGCCATGACCAAGGATAACTGTAGTGGGTAGTACTTCCAGGAGAGAAACTCTCCAGCTACTGATAAATCTCAGTGACCTACTTTATTCAGCTAATTCCCACATCCTCAAGTTTCTATGTCACATTCCAATACTCTCAGAAGCTGGTGACCAAGCATTCCAGGGTGTGACAGCTCTGTCATGTTGGACAAATACAGTTTTATACCACATATAAATTAGTTCTGGATCTTAGTTTTATTTTTTTCTGCCTCCTCTACTACTACAGTGTTTCTGGAGCATTATGAGGGATTATAATATAGTTGTCCCATTTAGGGATAAGCACCCTGCAGTTTCTTATTATTCACTATTTTATGTGTATAATGATAAGAACTTAGGAGACAGTTTATTACTATATGTATAGAAAAATAACATTAGATATATCTCCAGGGTCTATAGTCTAGACAGCCACAGTTTTTGGTTCAGTTAGTAGTATGAGTCAAGTCATGAGATCTGTCTTGCAGGGCAGACGACTTTAAATCCAATTACAAAGTGGTTGGTTGCCACCATAACATTTGTGCCAGAGATGGAAGACACGTTTGAGGTCAGTCTTGCCTATTTTATAATTTATGTTGTATATTGGCATTATAATGAAACCTTGTCTGCATTATTTCACACATGGGGGCCAGGGGAAGAGAAGGGATGGAAGGAGGGAATGAGGAATGGAGGGACAGGGAGAAATCTGTGATCTGATTGCTAAAATATTGGCTCTTTGGGTCTGTATAGAAAAGTGTTTGGAAGCCTGTACGCTGAGGCTCCACTAAGAAAAGCTAAGTGGAAAGTAGAACAGATAATTCTCGAGTTATCAGAAGATACACTTGGGATACTCAAAGTTATGGCTTTGGGTTCTTATCCTCCACCCATCTCCCTCATTATTTGACAACTATATTTATATTTCCTTCAAATATGGATATATTTCAGGAAGCTTCTACTTTATTAGGTCTCCAGATGGCCCCTCAAATGTTCCGTAGTTCCAGTTGTCCCCCCATCTTCCCTTCTTCACTCCCTGCATCTCTTACCTTTGTCCTTTCCATTTGAACCCCCCATCCCTGTCCTATCCCCTCCTCCCATGTCTCTGTACACCGTAACTACCTATTCTACTTTATTTCTTTTAAAAGTGAAATTCTTGTCACTTATTTCATTTTAAACAGTATGTTTGATTAATATGACTAGGGCACTAATGCCTCAAGAAATGATTCAGGACATCTCAAATATTTAGCTTGGATTTTAAAACAAGGATACTATTCAATTCCCAGACAGAGGTATAAATCCAGAATACTACATGGTAAATAATATGATCACTGTTGCACTGGACATGATACAGTCTTGGCTCAGTTTTCTCCCATACCACGGATTCCCTTGTTCTCCCCCCCCCCCCCGCCTTTCCCCCAGCCCACCCCACATTCCCATCTCCTCCAGGGCAAAGATTCCCCTGGGGATTGAGTTCAACCTGGTAGATTCAGTCCAGGAAGGTCCAATCTCCTCCCAGGCTGAGCCAAGTGTTCCTGTATAAGCCCCAGGTTCCAAACAGCCAACTCATGCACTGAGGACAGGTCTTGGTCCCAGTGCCTGGATGCCTCCCAAACAGATTAAGCTAATGAACTGTCTCCCTTATCCAGGCACATATATGTATATTATGAAATCATAAACAGCCATATTGATAAGCATACTTTAAACTTTCAATATGATAAATGAAAATTTTCTGTTCTGTATTCCAAACACAAATTTACCATATGCACAGCTCATAAACCAAAAGCATACATTAACTGAAATGTCAAATGCCATACAACTGAAAAACAAAATGTAGAAATGCAAATAATCCAAAAACAAAATGGTGCACAAGGCAAACAAAAATACAGAAAATTAATGGTAAGATGGTAGCTTTTAACTGCTATATTAGTATATAGTATGAATATAAATTGTGCAGATTAACAAATTAAATGCCAACAAAATAGGAATGAATACAAAGCCAAGTGTAAGTATATTTCCAAGAAAAAATAATCTTTGAGTTAGGTTAATCTGATTTCATATCAATTTATTAATATTTACTTTTTTATGTGACTGAGTGTTTTTCCCGCATGCATGCATGCATACTCTGTGTGTGCCTGGTGCCCACGGAGGCCAGCAGAGGGAAAACCACCTAGGACTGGAATTGAAATGGTTTTGAGTTCCCTGTCAGTGCTGGGAATTGAAACTCAGTCCTCTGGAAGAATATCCAGTTCTCTTAATTGCTGAGCTGTGTTCAATATTTTTTTAAACATTGACTGTTGTGTTTCTATTTTAATGAAAAAGAGAGAATTCGACATGAAATTAAACAAGCACTCTCAGAATGCTACAGCTTCCAACAAAAGGAGTCTGTAGGGAATTAAACTTAAATCTGTGCAGTGCTTAAAGGGGACACTATGTTGTAGACATTTAAAGTCAGAAACGTGCCTTGTCCTGATTTCACATGGAGAAACATAGTTGAGTATTTACCAGCTTCACTGATGGTGCTGTTTCCCTTTTGCTTCATGTGTCTACATTCCTAAATCTCCTCCTTAAATAATTAGGATTTATTTGTAAGCTTTAAATTTTAACAAGACGGATGAATCACTTAAGAATCAAAAATAATTTTGGCACTTATATATGCCATTCTTGCACACTTTTAGCACCTTAAAAAAACAAATATTTTCTGAACATGTCAAAAAAATCTATAAAAATTTAAGGGAAAACTCTGTGCAAGCATATTGGTTTTAGCCTGAGGATGTAACTCCATTTGTAAGGTGCTTGCCTGGTATGCATGATACTCAATGGATCCTCAGCATTTCATGAATCAAGCATGGTACTTCATGCCTACAATCCAAACATTTGTGAGGGAGAGGCTGGAGGATTACACGTTCTAGGCCATCCTTGGCTCTACAGGATGCTTGAAGCCAGCCTGTACCCTGAAAGAAACAAAATAAAAACAAAATACTCATAGTTTCATATGGAGAGCACAAAACAAAAATGTATTTCATCTTCAGTGCATCACTGGAAGCCATTGTGGTGTCAGGCTACCTGATCTCATGTTTCTCCATCTCCTGCTCTACATTGAGTGATTCTGGACAGTGCTCATTACCTGAGATCTGTGTTCTTCCTGAACCATTGTCTTCCTCTGACTTTTGATTCAAGTTAGTTTCTATACATGATTGCTAAGTTATATTCTCATTTAAAGCAACTCTTGGAAGCCCTACTTGATTTGGCTGATTCATCCTGTGGGATTTATGTATTTCCTTAACCTAAGCCTAATGCTTTGACCATAAACCGACTCAGACTCACTGCTACCTATATATCAAAACTGAACACAAGGTTTATTTCATTCAATTTTTATTAAAAAGTCACATGCTTAGTCATTTCAATAAATTGAACATGATATTGTCTTCAAAGAGCATTTCTCCTAATGCTGTGGATTTCCTTTTCAGGAAACATTTTACTGCACATTTTGTGAATACACACAGTACTTCCTTCTATACCCTGCTCAGCCTGACTGCTGAGCACAGTTAAAAGCCACCAAGAGGATTGTCTGAGAGGAGGTGATTGGTCGTTAAAACCTCATTGATTTTAGAAGCTAAAGAATGACTGTGCCTACTTTTTATTTTTTTCCCTTGCAAGAAAACCCACATTATGTTTTTCTAGGCATAAACTATGGCATAGAAAGGTAATAAACTGAGACTGTAATGGCTTAGTGATAGCAGGGATTTTAAGAAGTCTTGGGGAGTGGAGGGGAAGGGATTATACCCTATGGAGGACTCAAAGTCATGTTTAGACTGACTGTCTAGACAGTAGGAAATGAAGAATTGACAGCCACATCTGTGTAATAGACTATTTATGCACACTGGGTGATGGGGCAGTTATATCCTGCCAACGTCTGCACGGAAAACTAAGGTGATGTAGCTTGTCCGTCCTTTGCAGTGGTGACTCTAATTATTGCGTTTATCTAATGCATAGAAGTTCAAGTGTGCCCTGTGCTACAGGGTGTGAATACCTATGTTTAGAAAGCTTTACACAGTGACCGAAGTCATTATCAAATGTATCTACCAGAAAAGATATATATTCCTGTTACTCTTAGAAACAGAACAGAGATTGTTCTGTATATGGTATATTTATGTTATTTTTACTGCTTGTCAAATACTTTCAGTGCCATAAATAACTTCTTTATTTTTTTAAATTAAAGTATAATGACAACATGTAGCCTGCTTAGTCTATATAATATTAGTTGTTAATACAGATAGTCTACACATATGTCTACAAATAATAATAATAATAATAATAGTAACAATAATAATGCTGATATATCTATAAAATACTCCCACACCTAAAAGCTCAAAGAACATTGAGGAAGAGGGGGCAAAAAAAATGTAAAAGCCACAGTAACAGAGAGTTTGCTATGAGTTTGTGTCTCCCAGTAATGTAAAGCTATAACCATAAAGTCTCACTAACGTTACTGCCTAAGAGATGAACTGAACAAGTACAACAATGGACATGCCAATGTGGATGGGGGGAAGCCCACAAGGCCTCACCGCTACACAAGTAACCGCAGGCAGCTGAGGAAAGCTGGGAGCAGGAGAGGTGGTCCTCCCCAGGGGAGAGCACACCAATTGTTTGTCCAGTGCCAAATGCTTAGCCCTGAAAACATATATTTATAATATAAACCAGCTATTTCTATACAAGATTTGACTTCAAATTACCTTGACCTAGCCAGTGTATTCTACAGAAACATCCTGAAAAAATAAACAATCATCATTTTCACTTGATTTGGGGACTAAAAACATAACCAACAGTATGATGTGTACATTCTTTGGAATAATGAAAATTTATCTTTATTTAATAATTACCATATAGTTTTTCTCAGTTTTAAACCTGTAACAGGTAAGTTTTGCTCTAGGGTCTAATTTTATTCAACTTCACGTGACTGTCCACTTTTTCCAGTATATTTATTGAAAGTATTATTTTTCCTGAACATGTGTTCTTATCAACTTTGTTAACCACAAAGTAAGTTTAGATATGTAGATTTATTTCTGAGCCCTCCAACTCTGTTTCCTTAGTCTAGTATTCATTTTTAAATCAATGCTGAGGTGTTTGTGTTACCATGATTTTGTACTGTATTTTTTAATAAGGCGGCATGATGTCTCCAGCTTTGTTCTGTATGTTCAAGATTGCTTTTATTATTGAGGGTCTTTTATGATTCTACATGGATTTTTAAGACTATTTTTCTACTTCAGTGAAGAGTATCATGTAAGAGCAGTTTTTTGTTGTGACCTCTGGTCAGCTCTGTCCAGCCAGCTAGGTCCCAAATAACCACACGGAGACTAACTATTGATTATAAATGCTTGGCTGATAGCTTAGGCTTGCTATTAATTAGCTCTTACAACTGAAATTAACTCATATTTCTTATCTACCCTCTACCATGTGAAAGTACCTTCTTTCAGCATGGCATGTTCGTCTTGTTTCTCTCTGCATCTCCTCCAGACTCCTTCTTCCCAGCATCCTCCTAGTCTGGTTCTCCTGCCCAATCTCATCATGCCCAGTTATAGGCCAGTCAGCGCTTTATTAACCAATGAGAGTAATACATATTTACAGTGTATGAAGATTGTTCCACAAGCAGCATCATTTAGATCTAACAGAAATTTCATTGAATATAGACTTCTTTGGGTAGTTCATGTATTTTAACATTAGGCTTTCAACCACGGACACAAGGTATAGTTTATTTATTCATATTCGTTTTAACCACGTTCATCACTATTTTATAATTTTTATTGAAGAGATCTTTCAGTCTTTTAGTTAGGTTTGTTTGTTATCCTTTTTGACAGATGCTATAACTGAAGTTGCTTGATTGATTTTTTTTTCTGAAAAATCCTTGTTGCCATGATTGATTTTTTTTTTTACTAAAATTTGAATGAATTTTTTCTGAAAATATTTGATGGTGTGCATGCGTGTGTGTGTGTGTGTGTGTGTGTGTGTGTGTGTGTGTGTGTGTGTGTATGTGTATGTTCTTAGAGTCTATGTCCTACTGTTTTGATCAGGTTAAGTTCAAATACTTACATACTTCAGACTAACATTGAATTTGTGGTCTTTTAATCTCCTCTCTGAAATTCTGGAGTTATATGTGTGTTCCTCCACCATGCTAAGAAGCATGGAACTTCAAATAGATTTTGTGGGGACTCTTTAGGGTAATAAAAATGAGCAGCTGATCCATATCTAAGATATCAAGCTTTCAACATTTTCCTATTTAGTATAATATTAAAAATAGTTTTGTCATATATGTTACATAGTCTTGGCTTTACAGGCAGGGGCCCTGTTGAGCGGGGCAGGTCTGAGTTGTTTGTAGCAGTTCCAGCTGCGGGTCAGTCAGGCCTGGGCCCAAGCTAGGCAGCCGGGCCGTCCAGGCTGGAAACCGGACCTGCCGCCAAGCCAAGCCAATCGGTTTTTAATGAATTCTTGTCACGTTGGGCGCCAAATGTAGATGTATCCAACCTTCCCATCAAACAATAAACACAGAACCAATGCAAAGAAGAAAGCCAAGAGGTCAGAGCCAAGAGCCAAAACCTTACCCTTCCTCCTGCAGTGGTCCTACCTCTCCGAACCAGAGCTACCCCTGTGTTAAAGTCTTTATATAGAGTTCCTGTCCTGCCTTCTCATTGGTTGTAAACCCAACCACATGACCGCCTCCTCACAGCCTGTCTGTATAGGCCTCCAGGTTTTCCATGATTGGTATTAAGATTAAAGGCATGTGTATCCAATAATGGCTGTATCCCTGAACACACAGAGACTTACCCAGCTCTGCCTACTAAGTGCTGGAATTACAAGCGTACGCTACCACTGCCCTGCTTTCCTATGGCTTGCTAATAGCTCTGACCCCCGGGCAACTTTATTTATTAACATACAAATAACATTTTAATACAAATAAAATATCACCATAGTCTATGTCATATAGAAGTACCTTCCATTTTTACCCAATTCATCATCAGTTTTTAATCATTAAGGGATGGTGAATCTTATCAAATTATTTTTTCTGTATCTATTAGATGATACAGTTTTTGTACTTTAGTCTATAAGTGAAAGATAACATTGATTTGCAAATATTGAAACATCCTTGAACCCCTGGAATGAGTCATGAAATCATGGAGAATGATCTAAATGGGCTGTTGAATTTGATGTGCTAGCATACTGGTGTCAATTTTGCTTCTGTTAGGTAATTTTGTTCACTAGGATGTTGTCCAACAGTTTTACTTTGTGTTATGTCTTTATCTGCTTTGGTATCAAAATAATATTGGTTTCATTCATTATTGAAATATTTCTATATAATAACTAACACTTCTCTTCCTGTTTTACAAACCAGAAAAAGAAGACCCATAATAAATCTCACTTCTTTCCTTTTGATAAATTTGACTATTATTCATCAGATAGGACACATTATCTCAAGAATAGTGTCATTTCCCTGACAATGAAAATTTGAGTACTGTGAAAGGGATTATACCTACTAGCTGTCTTCCTCTGTGGAATTCAGTAGAACATCTCTCTAAGTATTTGAGATTTTCATTCTCAGTCTCAACATTTACATCAACATTTATTGGTCTACTATGTATCAGTCATGATGTTATCCTTAAGTAGTTGCTATTATGCTTATTGTTCTTTATTTTAAAAAATTAGTAAATGTGAATAATATGCTTAAAAGAATAGGTTTTGTCACTGAGTAAAACGTTACATTGAAATTAATGTGAAAAATAAATCTTACATTAAAATATTTTCCGCATCATATTGATTATCAGGCTATTAAAGTTTAGTAACATTAGGCACAGATAAAACTAAATGGGTGTAGAATTTTGAAGAATTTAGTAAGAAAAATTATAGGAAAACTGCATATATGCTACAAACTTATGCTATGGTCAGCTCTTCCTGTTTTCATTGTAGTATTATGTTAGAACACATACAGTCATTATCTTCCTAGATACTTGTAGACTATGTGTGAGAGGTGACACAGAATCACAGAATCACAAAAAGTACCATGCAAACAGCCTTCATACTTGATTTTAAGTTTTATAACTTTAATCATGCAATAAACCAACATGACTATTTTGAGTGAAATTATGTATTACTTTAGTTCATATGATTAATTTATGCATGTTATTACTGATTTCCCTTAAACATTAGGAACTCACTTATTGAAATATTTATGGCCAGTATTGAGATTTAAGGAGTAAAGGAAAAACTGAATAAGAATATTAATAATGTAAGATTGTGATGAAGAGTGGTAAATTTAAACATGGACAGGTTGATGTGTAGTCTTTTAGTATATATCAGATGGATGATCCTGATGAGGGAACGGGTCCTAGAAGAGTCTCTTGTAAATAGATGTCATAATGTAAGCCTCTATCCTGTGTGAAATTGTGGAGCAAATATGACATGTAACTTTTCTAAGTTTTTGTTGTGAGTGTGAAATCAGAAAATACAAAAACAATGAAAAGCAGGAACAATTTAGGAAACTCGGGGCTTAGAAAACATTGATGATAGTAGACAACATAGAAAAGACTTTAAAAGTATTTAATGAACTTGCTAATATTGGAATGAGTGATGACCTTACCTAGAAGATGGAGAGTGCCAAACTGTAGTTGTTTTCCAGATGCAGAAGAGAAATAAATAAGTATGGTGCATGGATGAGTCTTTTAAGAAAAAACAGAAAAGTAGGAAGGAGCAGCAAAAGAATAATAGTTAGAGAAATGTGAGCAAGACTCTCAGAGGGGCAGAAGTCTGAACTTCCTGTGAGAGGTAGGGACCAGTACAAGGATAAGAAGAAATAGTGAAAATCAGGATGAAGAAGATGCAGAGGGCTATTGTTCTCTTCCAGAGGGACTCAATGCTGAATAGTGTAGCCTATGGTTTATTTAAGCTATTTAGTATCTTATAATTATAGAACACAGACTCTTCTTTTTCCTCATTCATACATTTATTAATGTTTAGTGAAGGTGTTAAATCCTAACTTTATTTTCCTAGAGTGGGGCATTGGTGGTAAATTATGGAGTTCTCTGGCTTTGAGTTGGATGCTGAGAGATGCACATAAGAAGGCAAATATTGTCCTATCAGAACTGTCTGCACACTTGTAGCTAGAGTTTTCCTGCCTGGCCCATGGTCAGGACAAATCTCTCTCACCTGCCAGTCCCACAGCTGCTCAGACTCAACCAAGTAAACACAGAGACTTATATTAGTTACAAACTGTATGGCCGTGGCAGGCTTCTTGCTAACTTTTCTTACAGCTTAAATTAATCCACTTCTATAAATCTATATCTTGCCACATGGCTTGTGGCTTACCGGCATCTTCACATGCTGTTTCTCATCGTGGTGGCTGGCAGTGTCTCTGACTCAGCCTTCCACTTCCCAGCTTTATTCTCCTCCTTGTCCCACCTATACTTTCTGCCTGGCCACTGGCCAATCAGTGATTTATTTATTGACCAATCAGCAGCACACTTGACATACAGACCATCCCACAGCACACACTAGCTAGAGGCAGCTATTACCTCTTCATCAATCCTCCCTTAGAATGCACAGTATCCCATAAAATGGCTTAATGTGCAACTTCTTTGTTTTTAAGGAGAGAGTTGACTTTACATCCAAGAGTCATGTAAACAAGAATCATGAATCGAATCCAGGGATTTCTGGCACATTCCTCTAATTCCAGCTCTTTGGAGGCTGAGATAATAGCACTATGGGTTCTAGGCAACTCTCTCTATTCTACTAAAAGGAATAATAATAACAATAATAATAATAATAAGGAGAAGGGAGAAAGAAGAAAGAAGGAGGAGGAGGAGGAGGAGGAGGAGGAGGAGGAGGAGAAGGAGAAGAAGAAGAAGAAGAAGAAGAAGAAGAAGAAGAAGAAGAAGAAGAAGAAGAAGAAGAAGAAGAAGAAGAAGGAAGAAGAAGAAAGAGCAGAGATGGCATTGGGAAAACTGAGGGTTTTCCTTGGCAAGTGGGAAATATTTCCTGCATTTCCCTTAAATCTTTCTCATGGTCTATAGTATCAAAATTTTTCTTCATTTGCACAGGCATAAACAAACATGGAGGATGTTACCTAAAAGAAACAAGCTTTTACAAAAGCTAACTACTACCTAATTAAATTACATATAGAATCTAAAAAGTTGATCAGATCAACATGGAGAGTGGGATAGTGGTTACCAGTGGTTCAGATTTTTTGTAGTTGTATTGGGTTGTTGAGAGTGTCAAGAGGATGTCAGTAACAAAACATGAAATTTCAATTATGTAGGTGATGTGAGTTAGAGCCACCTCTTAAAATACAGCATGCTAATAATAGTTAAGAAAGATGTGTTCCTGGTAATACTAAGGACAGGCTTCAAGATTTTTCACAGCAAAAGTGATAAGCATGAGAGATAACACATATATCACTCAGCTCAGTGTGATACTCCACAATGTAGCTTGTATTGTATAATAACAAATAGGAAATATCTTCATTTGTGAGTTTTTATAATGAATTTTATTATTTAAAAAATAAAATAAGTACACAAAAACTTGTAATTAGATAGCAAGATCCAGACAGGCTTTGGTGGCAGTTGTCCACAAACCCAGCACTCAGGACTGTAAGTAAGGGGGTAGGACCAAGAGTTTAAGAACAGTATGTGCAAAAAGCTCTGTGATGAGAGTTAGGGTATTCACTGATATGATCACTTGGGTAAGCCAGTTCAGTTCAGGTACCCTCTCCATTATTTCTAGTAGTCCAAGCTGGGGTCATCCTTGGGGATTTCTGGCCACTTCCCTAGGACTGGTTTTCTCTCTTTCCCCATGATATCTCTTTATCATCATATCTCTTTCATTACTGTCCCACTCCAGCCCTGTTCCAGTTCAACCATCCCATTTACTTATTCTTTCATCCCCTATCCCCTACCCTCCATTGCCCACCCCCCACCCCCAGTTTACTCATGGAGATCTCATCTATTTCCCCTTCCTAGGGCTTTTCTCCAGTGACTGATGGAAGCAGATGTAGAGATCCACAGCCAAACACCAGGCAGAGCTCCAGGTATCCAGTGAAAGAGAGAGAAGAGGGATTCTATGAGCAAGTACATCAGGATCATGGTGGGGAAACCTGCAGAGATGATCAAACCAAACTAGTGGGAACTCATGAAAGTTGGATCAATGGCTGTGGAGCCTGCATGGGACTGGACTAGGCCCTCTGCATGGAGAGACAGTTGTGTAGCCTGATCTTCTTGGGGGGGGGGCTGGTGGTAGAATCAGAATCCATCCCTGGTGCATAGGGGGGCTTTTTGGAGCCCACTACCTATGATGGGACACCTCATGCAGCCTTGAGGCAGGGGGAAGGGCTTGGACTTGCCTCTACTGGATGTGCCTCCCCATGGGAGGCCTTGCCTTCTTTGAGGGGGGGTGAAGTGGAGGTTGGGTTGAGGGGGGATGCTGGGGGGATGGGAGGAGGGAAGAGGGGGATCTTTGGTTGGTGTGTAAAATGAATGAAAAAATTTTCTTAATAATAAAAAAAGAAAGTTGGAAAAGAAAAAAGAACACTATGGGCTTCACAGTGGAACTTTTTAAAATAAGTAGATAAATAAAGTGATAGTAAAACAAAAATCAAGTTTAAAAATATTTAAAAGGTAAAAATTACAATAACTTTAAACAACAGCAACAAAAAAACTAACAACAAAGAAATATTCCTTCCTCAAAACAGTTCATTCATTGGTATTTTCTGAAAGTAATCTGAGATCCTTCCTTTTTCTGAATACAGACTTAGATATGGCAAAGGCTCCTCCTAAGCTCTCTCTCTCTGCGTGTGTGTGTGTGTGTGTGTGTGTGTGTGTGTGTGTGTGTGTGTATGTGTACGTGCGCGTGCGTGCACACATACACACACACACACACACGCACATGCACATGTCCCCCCCGTCACCCCCTTCCCATGCACACAGAAGCACATACACAGTATAGTGTTACAAAGTCTGAAAGACAGCACAATGCCACTTTCATATTAGATATGGGATCCTGGACAAAGAGATGATGTAGGTAGAGGCTCTGTCTCTATGCTTTCCCTTCATCAGTATGATTGAAATCAGCTTCCTTTCATGATGTCTCCTCTATAACACCTGTAGTTTCCATTAATGTTTATTCTCAAATAGACTTCAATTTAATGTTACTTGAAAAATGTTATGAAAATAGAAAACATTTACATTTTTCAAGGACAAGTTTTATTTATTCCTAAGATTGTATTTACTATAAAAAGTCCCTGTATATATTTTCAGTGGCCTTGGTTGTACCATTCAAGATGAATGATGGCACTTAAAACCATATTCTTTCCTGATATAATAGGGAGAAGGGTTCAGTCCAACACATCACAAGGTGGTCTGTGTAATCAATTGTATAAAAATAAAACAAACCAAAGCAATTTGCTTCCCAGGCAGAAACCCAGTGCCAGGTTTCATGGTATGATGCACAAACCCAAGCCCAATGTTCTGTGTCATAATGACCCCTGTGGCTATCACTCTCAAAGTGTTAAGAACAGATTTTTAACAAGCTAGAAACATTTTAATAGAAGTTTTAATTAAGTAGAAAAACATGAATTGCTTCCATTGACACACATTTTAATTCAAAAGAAGATTGAGAATTTTTATGTATTGTTAACTCATTAAGACATGGACCTAGAGTTACTCTGGCCATTGGTAAAATTAATTAGAGGATGCACTCATATGGAAAATATTCCCCCTTCTATGATCTAGGGAACTTGAGTTTAGAATCTTCTATACATAATTTTATTTGTTTATAAGGAACTCCATATGAAATATGTCTTCTTTCACTTTAAGCTCACCACAGCCAGAAAATGGGCTGGTTGCTAAGGACCACAGAAAGTGTTCTTGAATGCTAGTCTATCTGTTACACTATTCTGTATGAGGAGAGGACTTAATATGCACTGAAAAGGACTTGGGTACAATTTCTGAAATCTGTCAACTAAGCAAGATTGTTGCTGAGAAAAAAAATCCTCCTCTTTTCAGACACAGGTAGTTGGTTTTTTTCCTCCTAGAAAGAGTGAAGAAAGAAAGATGTTAGGAAGTGTCTGCTGCAGTCATTTTGAAAGGATCTATACGACTTTGAAAATGTGCTTAGACTCATCCTGATAGAGCCAAGGAAAGTGAACAAAGATGGGAGAGGAGATCGTTATGGTTTGGGTTTTACCACCCAGGGAGTGAAGAATCTGAACAAAGGCCCTGGGCAGCTGGTGCCATAAAAATAATAACTCAGGACTTAGTATCCCATTTCAGAGGAGCGCTTATCAGGAAAACAACACTATAAGGTGGGGGAGTAGATGTGGACAGCTCTAGATGGAAGAGGCTGCACAAGAGGAAACTATACAGGTGGGAGATCATGGAGCACATTCTCTTTAAAAAATTTATTCATTGTACATACCAATCATAGATTCCCCTCTCTTCTCTCCTCTGCCTTCCCCAGCCTTCCCCCCTCAACTCATCCCCCCATTCCCTCTTCTGAAACCATAAGGCCTCCCATGGGGAGTCAGCAGAGCCTGGTACATTCAGCTGAGGCAGGTCCAAGTCCCTCTCCCTGCATCAAGTCTGGCAAGGTGTCTCACCATAGTAATGGGCTCCAAAAAGCCTGCTCATGCACCAGGAATGGATCCTGGTCCTACTGCCAGGGGGCCCCTTATGAGCAGATCAAGCTACTAGGCAAAGTTCCAGGAGTCCAGTCTAAGAGTGGGAAGCGGGATTCTATGAGCAAGGGACATCAAGATTATGATGGGGAAACCTACAGAGACAACCAAACCAAGCTAGTGGGAACTCATGAACTTTAGACCAACAGCTGTGGAGCCTCCATGGGACTACACTAGGCTCTCTGCATAAGTAAGACCGTTGTGAAGCACATTCTCAAAAGCCAGCTTGTAATATGTAAGAGAATGGGTGCTGGAGGTAGTAAGGGTGTGGCCTAGGAGAGGGAAGCTCTAGAAAACAGGTGTTTCCTCCCAAGTGGAGACATTTGCCCTTTTAGCCCTTCCAGTACTTACCACTGAGAAAGGAAGCATGTGAAATATTTGCACAGCTTTTTCTTTCCCTTCAGGCTGTAAATTTTACAGAGATTTCTGAATTCTCTTTACCAACCATAATTACAATTAGTTTCCAAAGGAGAGCAGGAAATGAATTGCAATTGCATCCAAAAATGAGAAAAAAAAATAAGTAAAGTCAAAAGAAGATGATAGAAGCCAGCTTATACTCCCCAGAAGGTTAAGAATAATCCATAAAAGAAAGCAGGGTTAAAAGCATTCACAACTTCAGCAGAAATGGTCACTTCCGTGTAGAGAGTAGGAATGCCACTTTTCAGAGCATTTGATAAGAAACTGATCAAAAAAAAAACAAAACACCCACACTTTCCATTTGTTTTCTCACTACACTCAAGATTTCAAAGAGGGCCTTCTAACTAGAAATCTTTAAATTTTAATATTTATACCTTTTTTTTATTCTTCTCTTACATCCTCTTACAGGAAACCTGCACCAGAAATATTAATATGAGTACAGGAGGCACAGAGGGACTGAGGGAAAATAATGTCTTTCCTTTAGAAAGTGAGAAACAAAGACATGTCATTTTAAGCTTCATATTCCCCCAACATTCATGGTTTTTTTTTTTTTTTTCCTGTGGTCCTTGGTCAAAACTTCATTAGAGTCCCTAGGACAGAGGTAATCAGTTTATTCACTGTATTCTCTGAAGAGGCATCTCATCTCTCCACCTCAGGCAACTCATTCCTTTTTATATTATCTTATGCTTTAGAGATGGCATTTTGTCTGTCCATCCATTTTTCAACTTGAACAATTTTCATCACTGAAAATATTTTTGCATGGTAGCCTGTGAACTTTCTCCTCCACCCCCAAATTAGGACTTTTAAATGTATTTACTCAGTTACATTCCTATATATCCAGGAGAAGCAGAAATAACTTTGAAAGACGTTTATTCTGAGAGCATTACCTGGAGTACTTTTCATAGTCTCACCCATGGTGCTTAATCTTCCAAACTGAAAAACAGGGAACAAGCCCAAATTTAGTTTTATGGATAGAGGAGAATAGGTACAGCTGGAGAGATAAATGTAAGTAATAGCTGAGGGAAGTCTAAGAACCACAGTATGCAGATGCTCCATGCATTTTATCAACTTTATTTCTCAGTATGACTGTGATTTTCTATTGATTTTGTGTTACCACTTGACTGGCATAAGGCATGCCTAGACAGCTAGTAAAATACTGTTCTTCTAATTTTCCTTGACGATGTTCTGTCCAGGTATTGTGGGCTCAGCTTTGCTAAAGAACTCGACTAATACAAATTTCTATAATATGAAAAAAATCCAAGCTGTAGAAATTAAAATTAAGCACATTTTTTAACTTTTAACAAAACTTACTGATGAATGAATACGTTCCAAGCATTTGTTAGTTCACAGCTGTACTGTAATATAAAGGACAAAATTTTTTACCTGGGGAGTTAGCTCAGTGGGTAAAATGGTAAAATGCAGGAATGAGGACCTGGGTTCACATCCCTAAAACGGACATGGAAAACTGGGTGGGTCCATGTAACTACAGTGTTTGAAGCTAGAGAAGGAGAGGAGATCCCCAGAGTTCACAGGATAGCCAGTTTATCAAAAACATGGAGCTCCATATGAATAGAGTCTCCAATAAAAGAGACTCTGTCTCAAAAAATAGAACCCTACAGAGCTAGACAGTAGACATTGGTCACAAGCCTTCACAAGACTTTATGAGTATGTCAACTTCATATATACATGAACTAATGTTCATATACTACATATACACACATGCACATGTGTGGGTATGCTCTCACACACCCATGGAGACCAAAAATTTGCATAAGTATATATAGGCATACATATAAAATTATATATATTGACATATGCATATTTAGTCAGTGATATATGTATATTATGCATACATTGTTTCACATGATTTATAATGAAGACTTTCATCTATGTCCTGAAGTAAATGGAAAACATGTTTTCTGGTAATATGATAACTATAAATAGCAAGTCTAACAGGCAGCCTTGTATGTAAAAGGAAAAAAACATAGATTAAAAGTTTAAAAAGCCAATCTGTGAATAAAGGCAGAGATAATCCATATCATAAGTAGACAGTACACGCCATTCTGCTTATAGAGTGGAGAGAAGAGACACTGGAAAGTAGATCTAGAGCACTGATAAGATGGAGTTCTGTGATGCTGTGAACTTCACTTTGTGCTAGGTATGTGTACAAACCTGTACACTCTCACTTGAATACTCATAATAGTCTTGATTCTTCTTGCCAAGATTTTCAATTTCATTAATATATGCTAGCATATTCTACAATTCCTAAGTTAGTGGTAATAGTTGTGAAGTCAGTGCTTGCAAGGTGTTATCGCCACCTCAAAGTAGTCCATTATTACCAACCAGTAAATGAATGAGTCTACATTTGGCTGTGTCCTGCCCATCATTTCTCAAACCCTCATAGACAGGGCAAGTATACAGGGAGAAAACTGTATTTGTTTGATCCGAGAATTCTGTTTTTAAATTTCTTGTATGTGTATTTTATTTTTAAGATAACAGTTAAACTTAAATGTAGTTATCAAACATGCTGTCTTGAAGGTAGGGAGATCAAAATCCAGCGAAGTATGCATTATTGGATGATTATTGTATTTCTCATTTTTTTAATAGTGGTAGGTTTTAAACTGTGAGTCTTTTGTAAAAGTTTGAAATTTCAAAGAGTCCCTACCCTATAGGCCCTGTATTTTCATCCATGACATGGTTTTTCTATCACTAGAGATAGTGCACATTTATCTGATATTAAGTAGCAAAGTGCATGTGGTTTCCTCTGCAAGATTTATGTCTTCTTGTTTGTTTCTTGAACACAATTCCTGGAAAGAACAGCACCTCGCAGTGACACTCTTGTAAGGCTGATGAACTGATGAGAATTTGGAATGTTAGAAGTCCAAAGACAAACTAGCTTGAACCATCTTTCTTCTCTTAATAGAGATTAGGTGTCCTGTTCAGTGTGTGAGCTAACATCTGTGTGAACGTCAGGTATGTTTTTATTGTATGAACAGACACTTAGCTCCCACAACTACAAAGCTAAGAATGCTTTGTATCTTAGCCCTTTAACAGATATTTCCTTGATCTCCTCGAAATAGCTAATATTGCTGCCAATGTATTTAAAAGATGCCTTGATTTACTATTTTATTGTTGTTACAAATAAAATAAAATAAAAATAATTAAAAAACCTCTCAAACTGTAACTATCTTGGAACATAGAATTTAGGTAACCTAAATCTGGGTTTCTAGGCTATGATCACTCATATTTTGCTCCAAGAAAATTGTCATTTTTTTTTTTTGATGCATGAGCTTTGTTTGTGCATTGGCCCTTAACATCTCTGTTATAATATTAGTATTTTGTATTTCCACATCCAGTATCCCATGATGAGGTACAAAGCATACAGAGAGGAACATGCTAGACATCACATGCTTTAAAACTATACTCAACAGTGAAAAGTATAAGCTTCGTGAAATGCCATCATGGTAACACTGAGATCTGTAAATACAGCACATTGTATATGAAAATACAAGAAGCATGAGTTGTACTCTTTAGGCAAGGCCAAGTCTCCTAAGCATCTTAAAGCACTGATTCTGTCAGTATGTAGGAAAATTGATCCAAATCAAACATAGCCAATTCTTATTTTACTTAAACTTGTTTTCTTTATGTCTGTACTCTCTGTTCTGTGACTATTATCATTGTAATTACTGATTTTTTTACTGGTCTATTTAAATCAAGCCCCTGCCTAATAATTTAGCTCAGTTCTTTGGTCACAGATCACACTCTCTGCTTAACATTTGGGCTCTTCTTATTCTATCCACTCCACCTGCAGAATTCAAGGTCACTTGTTCACTGAGGCATAATCTTGTACAGTAACAATTCTTTCTCTGGGTACAGGAGAACTGGATAAGGAGCATCAATATTTCTGAGCATGACAATAAGACCTGAAAACCTCTTTTCTAATATATTGGTTTCAAAAAGGCAATTTGCTTTAAGGAAACAAAGAGGAAAACAACTTGGATATGAAACCAACACTTGGGGAAATCAGGTTGATTTGTTCAGTTATCTTGAATACAATTTTTTTTAATGAAGGCTCTGCTTCATCCATGCTAGCTACAGTCAATTTCAGTGGACTGCCTTCCTTTTGAATGTGCAGGTCTGTTAACAGAGCTTGGAACCATAAATGTGAAATCATGACAAAATCATTTCAAGGAACACGAAGATTCTCCAGAAGATTTTGATTATATTTAAGAAAGACTATGTCCACAGAAGAGTCTGATTTGAATGTTTTGCCTAAGGAGTTAGTATTTTTCATTATGGGAAATCTGTGTGAATGAAGAGAATTTCTGAAAGAGAAATGTGTGGTGGTTTGAATTAGAATGACTCCCCACAGGCTTATATGTCTAAATACTTGATCTTCAATTGATAGAACTATTTGATAAGGACTAAGGTGTGTGGCCTTGTTGAAGGAGGCAGGTCACTGGGGGCCAGCTTTCTGGGTTCAAAAGCTGCACCATTCCCAGTCACCTTTCTCTGCCTACTGTCTGTGTATCAAGATGTAAGCTCTCAGCTACTTTTTCAGCACCATGCCTACCTGCCTGCCTGCTCCCATGCTTCCTGCTACAAGGTCATGAATTTTGATCCACTATACGTGAGAGACACAAATTAAATAATGCATTCTTTTATAATTTGATATTGTTATGGTATTTATCATAACAATAGAAAAATAACTAAGACAAAACATGAGAAGGGTTGAAAAATCTTGCTGTATTTTTTAAAGAATTTTAGCAATACAAAAACTCTTTATTTTAATAAGGTACCATATAATGTCTCAGTACACACATATATTGCATTATGTCTTCATTATATTGAATACATTTATATTTTCAAATATTTCTAAAACATTCAAAGTTATGTCTTCAAACTTTTTTTTATGTACTGCGTATTTTATTGTACAGTGTCTTTCGAGAGCTTCATGCTTCTAGTTGTAAGCCAGTTTCCATTGACCAACCATTTCTTCTACTCCAAAGCACACTTGTCTTGGTCCTTGGTCACCATTATACCATTATCAAGGTTTATGAGATCAACATTTTTCAATTCTGAGATTGAAGAAACTTGTCTATGTCTCTTGACTACTTTGTTGTATTGTTGTCCCACTTGATAGGTGGTACAACACAAAACTGGATATCCCCAGATCACAACTCTCAGATGTACAAGGTTACTTGTATTAAATGGTGTTAAACATATAGATGCCATTTTATAATGTAATATAGTTATATTTGGCAGTCTTTGGAATCTGGTAATTTTAGTGCCAGAAATTTCAACAGCAAGACATTCTCCAAATGTCTAGGAGTATTATTAATATTCATCTGTGATTTGCTCACGAGGCCCAAGTGTTTGAAACTAATGTCAGTCTTGACAGGGAAGAAAAAATGCAGGTTTTTGTACAGTTTTGGAATTGTGAAAATTTTCTCCAATTTGTGTATGGCAGATATTGACATAAAAATCTATAAACAGCTCTGGTATTAGAGTAAGATAATTGACATCTTCACCAAAAATCTAGGATAAGTGGAATTTTGACTTGCACTTCATATCTGATGTGAACGTGAACAATTATGCTAATATTAAACTTGTCATTAAAACTAACAATATGTTCACATGAAATAATATGAATGTAATCAGAGTCTAAATTATGACTGGTGAGATAATGTCATTTTTTTATACTTTTATTTGTTTGAGAATTTTATACATTCACACTAGATCTATATAACTCACACCTTTGCCTCTCCATATTCCAACTCCTCATGTGCCCTCCTATTTAAATCATGCAAATGTTTGTGGAAGCTAGAAGAGGGCATCAAGTCCTCTGAAGCCCAAGTTAGAGGCAGTTGTGAGCCATTCAACATGGGTGTTGGGAACCCTACTCACATACCCTGCAAGAGCAGTGTGCTTAACCACTGAGCCACCTCTCCAGTCCCGAATTTTTGTTTTGAATCTTATTAACCTATCCTGGACTATATTTCACTAAAGCTTGAAAAACATCTTTCAAAGCCACATATATTTCTACACACCGGCAACCAAAAAAAAAAGAAAGAAAAAAAAAAAAAAAGAAAAACCAACCAACTAAACAAACAAACAAACAAACAAAAACAGATCTGGGGAAGCAGAGGAAGGGGTGTTACATCAAGTTTCAAACCAATCATATAGGCAACTAACTAGTGGGATTCTGACTCAAAAGAAAATTGAGATACATTGTTCACACGACTTCTTTCCTATCCACTCTTTGATTCAGACATAGTGGAAGGACTAAAATGAACAAAGATGATTTCAAGAAAAACATTATACTACATTTGCATTTAAATTCAAGTTATGTTTCTTTCCATTTCAATAGATTCTGGTTCTCATTATATATTTATCTGCATATAAGTGATTCATTATAATCCTTCTGTAGACATAAATTGGTGTGTCTAACTTTATTCATATCAGTTCGATTAAGAATGTTTAATGTGACACGCATTTTGCAAGCATTACCTCCCTCTGCAATTTCAGTCATAGGAAATAGGTAATATGCTTACTCTGATCTGCCAATCAGAAGATTCAGCCACTGACAGTTAAGTAACAATTTCACAGTGAGAATTCCACAGAGATGGGATCAGAACCTAAACTTAAGTATCAGGAAACTTAGAGAAAAATAAAGAGGAGACTCAAGAAATTTTTCTTTTGTTGATTTCTTAATGGAAATTAAAATGCATGTATTTGCACTGAAATGATCACATTAAATTAAGGCATTATTTTTCCAATTTCAGTTAACTTTCCACAGCCAACAATAATCATTAAAACATTTAGGTATTATGTTTTAGTAATATAGTTTCCAGGGTCTATAGGCGGGACTAACAGAGAGGAGAATTGAGGAAACAGGAAAGGAAGAGACACTGCCAGCCGCCGCCATGACAAGCAGCATGTGAAGATGCCGGTAAACCATGAGCCGCGTGGCAACATATAGATTTATAGGAATGGATTAATTTAAGATATAAGAACAGTTAGCAAGAAGCCTGCCACAGCCATATAGTTTGTAAGCAATATACTTCTCTGTGTTTACTTAGTTGGGTCTGAGCGACTGTGGGACTGACAGGTGACAGAGATTTGTCCTGACTGTGGGCCAGGCAGGAAAACTCTAGTTACAAGGGTCAATTATGGCCGGGCGGTGGTGGCGCACGCCTTTAATCCCAGCACTCGGGAGGCAGAGCCAGGCGGATCTCTGTGAGTTCGAGGCCAGCCTGGGCTACCAAGTGAGTTCCAGGAGAGGCGCAAAGCTACACAGAGAAACCCTGTCTCGAAAAACCAAAAAAAAAAAAAAAAAAAAAAAAAAAAAAAAAAACAAGGGTCAATTATGGAATTTCACCCTACTCTAATTTTAGCAAACAACACAGAAACAAAGATAAACCCATTACTGCAGAATTAGAAAATTCTGCCTTTATCTTTGCACCTTTGTGTTTTTTCCCTTTGAAAATGCTGATCCAGAATAAATTATGAATAGCCAAGAGACACCTGAAAACATTTTGAACATCAGTAAGAATAAAATAAATTATATGGGACTTTGAAGAACTGGAGTCTGTTTTTACCTTTGGGTTTGGTAAGAATGAATAATTAATAATGTATATATGTAAAAATACCATGCATGAGTCCATGGTATCAATTGTATAATTGGAAACAGGGCTTCTTTTTTGTAATTTCCAATAATTCTCAAAAATAAAATACTTAGGAATGTTCTATTGTGGGCAGCAATTAAAAGAGAGAGGAGAAATGATCAAAGATTCAACTATAGATTGCCCATTTATTAATCTGACAGTCATTAGTAATTTATATTGGATACAGTATTTCTCCTTCTGGAAACTTTTCTTATGGAACAACAAGCTGTGATTTTCAATGACTTATGGGACATGATTATCCATTCTTTCCCCTTAATTCTCTCGCCTTTTATGGCATTGATGAAAATTAAGAGAAAAAATTCAGAAGTATTGAGGTCTACAAACTATCATTGTGCAAAGGATAATTTGTGACTTTATATCTAGTACTTGTTTCATGAAGTTGAGTGTCCCCATGTTCAGTGAGCATGATTAAGAATGGTAAAGTCCTTGATGATCATTCCTTCAGGGGCATACTTTATCTCTTCTGATTTGTTTGGTTTGAGGTCTATGTCTTTATACAGTTATGCCTATGTATTTCCATTTTCCTTGAATATATGTTTCATCTGTTGGTTCTAAGGTTGACTCCATCTTTGACTGAGGTGTATTTCTTGGAGAAAAGTTTTTTTTAAGAAATCAGATGCTTAGCTGCTGAGATAGGATAGAAAGTAAAGTAATTATTTTAATCCAAATGAAAAACACATTTTGTAAGACTTTTTAAAGCTCTATTCCTATATGAATTTCAAATTTGTTCTTATTTATAGTTAAATATTTCCATTATTTTTTTCTGGTCATAGGTGCTATAACTTTTAAAGGGTTGGTTTTGTATATCACAATATGTATAGCATTTAGTTTGGGTTTTTGTTTGTTTTGTTTGTTTGTTTTTCGAGACAGGGTTTCTCTGTGCAGTTTTGTGCCTTTCCTGGATCTCACTCCGTAGACCAGGCTGGCCTCCAGCTTACAAAGATCCACCTGTCTCTGCCTCCCAAGTGCTGGGATTAAAGGCATGCGCCACCACCACCCAGTGGGTTTTTTTATTTCTTATGGATTTTAATAATTCAGAGGTTGAAGTATCTCAAGTGTAGTTCAATGACTGGTGCTCTACTTAAATTCAAGAGTCTGAAGCCAGACTGCCTGGGTCCAAATCTCATCTTTTCTTATCATTAACCAAGTGAAACCTCAGATAGCTGCTAAAGATCATGGTATCTCGGCTGCCATCCTGATAAGTGGAAACAATCATAACAACCCATCATTCATAGCTCTTCTGGAGACTGAATAATGATGTTTATCATGGGGACAACAGACTAGTACATTTTATTATTGCTTTAATTAAGAAACAAATAAATAAAAATGCAGAAAAATGTGAAAAATAAAACTAACAGGTACCCTCCATCAAAATCTTCTACCTATGAACCACTGCCTCTCCCAATAAAAACTAATGGTGATATGCTTCCCCCTTAGACTAACAAGGCTTTTCAATTAGTTCTGCTTCACTGCCATTAGTCAGGAGGATATCTGCCATACTAAACCTGTCCTACAAGGTGGTCTCAAAGCTTTGTCTGCTGAAATAGGTTTTTATGAAAATTTAAAAAGTAAATATGAAATATTTAAAGTTTTCCTTGCTAGGGTAACTGTGCATTCATCCAAAAATGATTATGATACATGCTACCTTGAATTCTCAAAATTATCCTAGGTTCAGCTTCTTTAGTCATACCGTATCATAAAATCCATAAATAGATTATTTTAAACTGCTTTGAAATTCATGTTTTGAGTAACTGTCCTAGAAACGAACAACAGAAAACCTAATTCTCATGATTTATAAAGCACATTCATTATTTTAATGTCTACCTGTAGAGACATCTATGTGTTTATATAAAGAACTTATTTCATAAACTTTTCAAAGGCCAGGACACTTATAATTTTAAGCAATTATGTTCCAAAATGACAATGCTTTCTCAAATATTTAATTCTTGTGCATGCAATCATTAGTTGAAATTCTAATAACCAAAACTCTTAGCTTTTATTGACAAATGCTTAGAACAACTTATCAACCTTGAGAGTGTTAATATTTTTTCCCAAAAATCATAGAAAGTGTGTCCAATTCACAAACTATTAGAACATCTTTTGTAAACTAGTCCACACATTTTATAATTATTTTATGTAAATTTCTTTTTATGCTATAAATTAATTGCACTTAAGACATGTTTGACTACCATAAATTACAGTTTTAAGGTTGTGATGACTCTCTACATTGACAGTAAAGCTACGTGAAAATATTTCTATCTTTCCATGGATAGTAACCTCTAAAGAACCAACTTTCCCAACCTCATCTTCCTACAAACACTTATGAATTAATTCCACAACAAACAAATGTTTGAAAGTATTGATGATTGAATAATATAAATCAAAATTTTAGGGTATGAAGTAAAGCTTTGTCTAGCTAAATTCTCATATCAAATACTATGTTGTGGAAAAAGCCAGCTCCTTGCTAGCACATCTGGCACCGTGGAACACCATTCTGTGGAAGGTTTGTGGACTTTTACTGTAACAAAATCCTACATACAAATTATATATCACAGGTCCCGAAACATAACTGGTCAGAGAGCTACTTTGTTTCCTCCACTCTTTCCTTACCCTCCCCTTCTCTCTCTATCTCTGTTTTAATGCCACCACCACCCATCGATTCTCACTTATGTCTGTGAATCTAATTTTCTACCTTTATCTTTTTGCCATTCAAATTGAGTTTCAAAGATCTGAGTCTTCTTGTTGTTGTTATTGTTTTGCTCTTTACTCTTTTGGCTCTTTGGAGGCCCTCCACTTGGCTCCCAAATAAATACATGGAGGCTTCTTCTTACTTATAAATGCCCAGCCTCAGCTTGGCTTTTTCTATCTATCTTTTTCTTGACTTAAATTATCCCATCTCCTTTTGCCTCTGGGCATTTATCTTTCTCTATTCTATATAGCTTTCTTTACTTCTTACCCTTTGGATTGCTGTGTAGCTGGGTGACTGGCCCTGATGTCTCCTCCTCCTTCTCTTGCTCCTTGATCCTTTTCCCCCGGACTTCTCCTATTCCTTCTCTCTGCCTGCCAGTCCTGCCTGTGCTTTCTCCTTCCTTGTTATTGGCCATTCAGCTCTTTATTAGACCAATCAGGTTTTCTAGACAGGCAAAGTAACACGGCTTCACAGAGTTAAAGAAATGTAATGTAAAAGAATGCAACACATCTTTGCATCATTAAAACAAATGATTTTTATTTTATGCTGTTATGTTTTGTTTATTTGATGCTGTTATTTTATGCTTATTCCACAGCATAAACAAATATAACACATCTAAAGATTCCATAATATCTGGGTTCAATATAAACAGGAACAAGTTAAGCTGCTCCTCAAAATACATTTGCTTTTCAAACTCTTGGAGAAATTCAATTTCAACATAAGCTTAAAAGTAGAATACAGTATTGTTAATAATTTCAGTTTATATGTATGACTTTGAGTTTTCACTGTTTTTCCACTCCTAAAAACAACATGTATTTCTCCATGTTCTATGACTCAAATATGTTGTGTCTTCAGCATCAACATCTTAGTCTCAAGTTCTAGAAAGTAACCAGGAACAACTGCAATGGTCTGTAGAAGTTTTGGGAGGAATCTATGGAATCCCACCAACTAACAACTCAAAAAAAAAGATAACCCAGTACTAAACATTTTATTTGGCAGCGTACTTTTTCATGGAATGAAATTTTCCCTCTATTATAGGGTAGCACTTTTAAAATTCCTTTTATATTAGATGTTTAGGAACTTCTACAGTGGCATGCTTCCATATGGCTTTTTCAAACATCTTTAGTGTTACTTATCTATCCAGTATTCACTCTTCTACTGTGATCTCTCATTCCCAACTCTATTTTTTCCTTCCTGTTCTATTACCCCTCTTTCCTCCATCGTATTTTTTTTTATCTCTTTCCTTTAAAATTGGCCCCATGGATCCTTAACTAGTTTTCTGACTTCAGTGGGCACTCTGATTTTAAACATAATCACCTGTAAGTGTCTGTGAGACCATGCAACATTTGTCTTTCTGGGCCTGGGCTACCTCATTCAGAATGAAAATTTCTATACTTACGAATTTTATAATTTCATTTTTTTAACACCTGAATCATATTATGTTGTATACATATCCCACATTTTTTTGTATCATCTCACCAGATGATGGACTTTAGTCTGTTTCCATTACAGGCTATTGTGAATAGAACAATTATGAACATAGATAGACAGGCATTTTTGTAGCACTATTAAGTGTCCTTTGGAAATATGCCCTGGAGTAGTATGATTGGGTCATACAGTAGGTATATGACTAGATTTTTGGCCCTATTGCCGAGACTAACATACACTTGAGTCATAGTATACCAAAGTGGTACTGACCTGAAACACATGAAGATGAGAAATCAGAAGGGAGGGAATCAGAGGTGGATTTTTCAAAACATGGTGTGTGCATATATGAAATTACCAAAAAATAAAAACATGTAAATTATTTGGTCTTCAATTTTACTAAAAATATTACTCAAGGCTGTCTTGGTGATATAGGCCTTATTACTAGTAATTTACCCCTGCCACTTGGGAGACAGAGACATGTGACTGAAAATTTAAGGTTAACTTGGGCTACAGAGTGAGTTCAGCAATAACCTATGTCTTAGTTAGGATTTCTATTGCTGTGTAGAGACATCATGACCATGGCAACTCTTATAAAGGAAAGCATTTAATTGAGGTGGTGGCTTACAGTCTCAGAGATTTAGTCCATTATCATCATGGCAGGGAGCATGGTGGCATTCAGGCAGACATGATGCTGGCTATATCTTGATCAGAAGGCAATAGGAAATGGAATTTGACACAGGGTGGAATCTTGAGCATAGGAAACCTCAAAGCCTGCCCCCAACACAGTGACACACTTCCTCAAACAGGGCCATACATGCTCCAACAAAGCCACACCTCCTAATAGTGCCACTCCCTATGAGATTATGGGGGCGATTACATTCAAATTACCACAGCCTGAAAACTTAATGAGAACTTGTCTTGAATGAAAGGGAAAGGGTCCAAGGATGTAGTTCTGTGGTAGAACACTTGCCCAGCATGTACAAGGCTCAAGGCTCAATACTCAGTACCACCAAAATCAAATTACTAAATACCTGCTGTATATGGCACAGCAATTAATTTGTCTAAAGAGTAAGTGGTTGTGATTTTGTTATACGTTAAAAAGGAGTAACTGAGAATGACAGTGTAGCTGTGTAATACATGCATGTAAACAGAGATTATCACGAACCGCATGGAACAGCAGGCAGATGGCAGAGAGCAGATGAGGAGTCAGCTGTGTTGACATGTGCTTCTCACAGTCTGTTAAGTGTAGAGAAATAATCTTAATGTTTCTGAGAAATACATGAGAAAACAGATAAAATTTCAACTACAATTGATAAAAGTATCTCCAATCAATAAACAGAGTTCTTATAAACATGAGCATGGGTTTATGTACTAAAATGCCCAAGCAAATCCATGGAATCAATATTTTGTACAGTAAGTTCTCAATCATAACGTGACATAATAAAGGATCAATAACAAAAATATTAAAAATTCAAAATGCTCAATGAGTTGGCATTCTTATATAGTTTATATGGACAGGGTGGAAAGTAAAAAAGAGCAGATGTTAGTAGAGCAAAAAAATATTTTAATAACAGGTAAACTACTGCATCGATTGGTAAAGAACAGGGTAAAAGTCAAACCCCTAAACCATTTCCAGGAAAAAGTGTGGTTTACATTTCAAAAGCTACCAAAAGAGCTGGCCTCGTCCACCTAGGACAAAACTAGGAAATAACAGAAGATCCAAATATAATAAAAGACTACATGATCCTGTAAACACAATAAAATGATATCTAGTAATATACAATGAGCTTATTAAAGCCACGGAGATATTTTCTTCTCAGATGGTGTGGAGATCAGGATGTGCATGATCCGAACTATTATATAGCAGAGCACTGATGCTCTTGAAGACCAAGGAAACAGAAGTATTAAGAATTTGAACCATAAACAGTAACATTGAGATTTAAAGAAGATTAAGACTCGAACATGGCAACACTACCCATCTTATGCCAGTAATAAATAACTGTAAATGATAATAAAGCATCGCTAAAATTTCTAAAAACAAAATCTGTTTAATGACTAATTTTACCAAGAATATACAAACATTCTATTTTAAATTCTGAATCAGAATGTCATCTGGCTTGGAATAAATAGCAATATATCAACTATGTCTAAATTAATTTTTCATCTCAATAAAGCTTGCAATAAAGTCATAGTGAGTAAACTCTGAAACACAAATTGAATGAGATTCACTAATAGTTAATCATGATCTTAACCAGTATTCCTTTTTTTTAAATTTAGTGTCATTTCTTATTTGTGTGTGAGTGAATGCCTGGAGCAGCCTGAAGAAGGTGTCTGATCCTCTGCAGGTGGAGTTATAAGCAGCTGTTAACTGATCCCTTTAGGTTCTGGGAACCAAACTTGAATCCACTGAAAAGGCAGCAAGTGCTCTTAAACACTGAGTCATTTCTCTACATCTTTAGAGACCTCAAGAGCTCCTGAATTCCCTTTGCCAATTGCATATAAACATACATAATACTGCCTGGGAGGTTGTTGGTAAGAAAACTTTAACAGCATATTGCAGTTTAATTACGTGTCTGCTTAAACAAACTATCAATAGAGACTACATTCGTTCTTTAGAAACCATGACAAACCTTGCCAAATAAATTGATCTTAACAGTATAATCTATCTTGTAACTAATTTAATTCAGCTGAATCAATTCATGATGAACACTGCAGTTGAAGTTGGGGCTGTCAAGACTGGGTTGGGTCTGCATTTCCTGCAGGACTATGGCTTCAGTTTCTCATTCCTGACGTTGCCAATTTATCATAATAATAGATGGAGTTATGTGTGCAGTGCATGATTTATGCTAGGTGTGTCTCAGCAGACCACATAGGGAGGGTGGTGTAAACAGCCAGCATTAACAGGTGGAAGGACATGATCAAGTCAGGCAGATAAGAATGGAAATGTGATGATGGCCACAGCACATTTCACTATTTCTTCAATGACAAGTGAGAGAGAGCCACATGAAGAATGCTTACAAATACAGAATTATATTGGCTCTACAAAGAGCAGGAGTTGCAAAGTATGACAGCCACCTTAAAGTAGTTTAAAAGTCATGGGCTGAAAGAAAAAAAAACATTAACCCTGCAAAACTAAGACAGAATTAATAGATAACACCCTATAGCTTAACTGGAAAGTCATTAATACTCTTGGCTGTTAGGTATGAAATTGTCTTTCTTGAAAGCTGGGTGTTGCTCAAGTGGACCCTAGACAATTATTTAATAGAGCATTAATAAGGCAATCAATCTATGAAGAAATCTTGGGCTGGATAACTTTTTTCCAAACATTATTTTTACTAATTCTTTTTTAAATTTAATTAATTTATTAACTTTGCATCTCAACCACAGTTTTCCCTCCCTCCTTTCCTCCCATCCCCCACAATTCACTCTTCCTCAGTTTCTGTTCAGAAAGGGGCAGGCCTCCCATGGATATCAGCATTGACATATCAAGTTGCTGTAAGGCTTAGCACCTCCTCTTATATTTAGGCTGGGCAAGGCAATCCAGCATGAGGAATAGGTTCCCAAGAGCCAGCCAAAGCATTAGGGACAGTCACTCCTTCCATTTTTAGGAGTCCCACAAATAGACCAAGCTACACAACTGTCACATATATGTAGAGGGCTTAGGTCAGTCCCATGCAGGCCCCCTGGTTATTGATTCAGACTCTGGAAGTTCCTATGAGCTAGGTTAGTTGTTTTTGTAGGTTTTCTAGTGATGTCCTTGACATTTCTAGCTCCTACAATCCTTTCTTCCTCCCTCTCTTCAGCAGGATTACCTGAGCTGGATCTAATGTTTAACTGTGGGTCTTTGCATCTGTTTCCATTAGTTAGTGGATGAAGGCTCTCTGATGACAATTGTAGTAGTCACCAATTTGATCACAGGGGATGGCCAGTTCAGGCTACATATCCACTATAGCTAAGAGTCTTAGCTGTGATCAGTCTTGTAGATTTGTGGGTGTTTCCCTTGTATCCAGTATCTACCTAACCCTGAAAAGTCCACCTTTCCAGTCATCTCTTTCAATACTTTTCCCCTCCACCAACTCTAGAAACCTTATCCCTCAAGTTCCCATGCCCACCTGCTCCCAGTCTACCCAGGAAATTGCTTTGATTTCTCCTCCCCAGGGAGATCCATATTTCCCCCACCCCTTGGGCCCTCCTTGTTATCTAGCTTCTCTGGGCCTATGGATTGTAGTCTGGTTATCCCTTATTGTATAGCTATTATCCACTTATGAATGAATACATACCATGTTTGTCTTTCTGGGTCTGGATTATCTCACTCAGGATGATTTTTTCTAGTTCAACCCATTTGCCATCAAATGTCCTGCTGTCATGGTTTTTAACAACTGAGTAATTGTGTAAATGTACCACATTTTCTTTATCCATTCTTCAGTTGAGGGGCATCTAGGTTGTTTCCAGGTTCTAGCTATTATAAATAAAGCTGCTATAAACATAGTTGAGCAAGTGTCCTTATGGGATGATTGAGCATGCTTTGAGTATATGTCCAAGAGTGGTATAGCTGTGTTTTGAGGCATATTGAGGGGCTGGATAACTCTTAAATCCTCTTCCAAAGAAAAATAAGGCCCTCAAAGATAAATAAAACAGTTATAGATAACATGATTATAAGGGCAGGAAATGACAATTTGTGACATACAATTTAAAAAGCCCACATGACAGCATTGTTCACAGATCTATAGCAGGGTACAAGATCTTTGCCAACCTACTGTTGTTGAGATAGATGGTGTAGGAGTCAGAGAACACTGAGCATGAAGAAATTGATTCTATTGATTACACAGATAAGATTGTATCTGCAAAGACCTCATAGATAGAACCATCTGTAATTCATGGAGATGGAAATAGGAAGATATCCCATTAGCAAGAACATATATTTTCATAATCATACTGTCCTTATATCTGTATCTATTAGCATGATTATGATATTGAACTAATAAATGTATTTACAGCGTTAAAGGAGCAATTTCATTTGTAAGATTTGAATATTTAGCAATGACATTTATCTTCATTCAATGATATTAGTTATCATAATTACAAGTAGTATGAAGTTGAGTTCCCCTGATGAGTGTCTTTCACTTAAAGCTTTGAGATGATTGAATGCATGAAAGGATGTTGCTCCATTCTTCACAGAACAAGAGAAGGGGAAACTGGATGACTCAAAGATGAAGAGCTTGAAGCACTTGATATGGACAGTCCCTTGAGGAGCTTGCCATCATGAGAAGAGGCTATATGAGTGGTTGTGGGAAAGCAACAACGGAGTGGAACCATTGAGAATGAATGCATGCTTACACATAGTACCAGGGCACAAAGAAGCTGAGTGCCAGAGATTTGCTCGCTAGTTGCTTACTTTGGATGTCTGCATTACTGTTCACTTTTTAAATGACCAAAATGCAGATGCTAATTTATTCTGTAATCTTCCAGATAAATGGCAATTCCCTGTATCTAATATTAGGCCTTGTGAATGTCTATAGTGAACTTGGAAACAGTGTCCTAACTTTATGTGTTTTTTCCACAAAAATTGGAAGTTCAAAAATAGGCAGTCTAAGTTGATGAAACATGTCTATAATGTTGGTGTCCTCACTTCTTTATTCCTGCAAAAGAAAACCTTTCACCTTGGAAAACCTTTTGCACACATCTGTCTGACTTAATGATGCTATTGTGTAGGTCAATTACTACCCTGAACAATGTCAAAGTATTTTTACAAAGATGAAATGGTAGAAACAAAATAAGCCATATTGGAGTCAGAACTTCACTTACCGGCTTAAACCATATTGACTGACAGATCAAACTCATCAAAACAATGCAAAATATATTAAAATTTAAAATTTATTATGAAGTTGAAAATCAAAAAGAATGAAAACCTGGAATGAAGTGTGATTTTACTATTTTGATTCCTCATATTATGTAAGCTATTTATAGTTCACACTCATCCTGATTATTGTTCAAACATAAGGAGCAGCAATAGTGGATTAGAAAGAGTTTATTTCACAGGGATATATCAGTATTCCTGCTGTAACAAGCCAGTTTGTGCAGGACTGTATCTCCACTTAATGAACAAGATTCTGAAATTCTATGTTGTGAACCAATAGAGACACTCACTGAAATATGAGCAGTAAGGAGGTAGAAGAGGAAAGCTCAATAGGTAAGAATAATGGATGATGTGTAGCCAGAAGTTTTCTTGTGTCCCACCCAGTCCTCAGCTACTCAGACACAAATAAACACACATAGGCTTATATTAATTAAAACTGCTCAGTCTTTAGCTCAGTTTTAATTAATATAAGCCTACCACTGACTAGCTCTTATACTTAAACTCAGCCCATTTCTGTTAATCTATATGTTGCCATGTTTTCCATGCCTTTACCTATGTATCATTACATGCTGCTCCCTGGACAGCATGCTGGTGCCTGCTGAGTCAGTCTTCCTCTTCCCAGAATTCTACTTGTCTGCTTATCCCGCCTATACTTCCTGCCTGGCTACTGGCCAATCAGCATTTTATTAAACCAATGTACAAAAGCATTATCTCACAGCATTTCCCCTGTTTAATTACAAAGCAAAATTTTAACTTTAACATAGTAAAATTACATATAACAAAACAGTTATCAAGCAAGAATTACAGTTATAATATCTAGTCTATTTATATTTTGCAAAATTAAAGAAAATATTCTATCTATCCTATATTTATGAGTCAAAAGGTTCATATCTAATTTATCTTTTATCATAACCAAGGAAAAATATAACCATCTAGTCTTCATCTACATCAAAGTCCTCAGAAGGTATAATATTACTGAAGTAAACAGGAAGTACATTGTAAGCAACTTCCAAGAATCTAGAATGACAGAGACAGCTGGCTGCCTGGACAGTCACCCAAAGTTCTACTGCAATGTTGGGGTATCCATTTTTCGGCCTACAAGCCTAGAGTCTCTCAGTCACTTCTCTCTGTGTCCTGTAGAATGTCTGGCAGTTTCCTCTGTGAAGCAGGAACCTGAAGGACCATCTTGCCTTGCAAAGTTCAGTGGTCATCTTCCAATAGGTCCTGTATGTTCAGTTGATACAACATTTTGTCAATCAGTCCAGGCAAGAACAGTTTCTTGCCCAAATGGCTAACATTTGCCATGAAGAAGATAAACTCCCTGAGTTTCTACAATGTCCATTATCTTCTTTAAAGTAGATTGGTGCTGCCAGGAGCAGACATTTCTCAATGTCTAGAGAGTAAAAGTTCTTAAAACATTTCAAATGCTATATTCTGTAGGTTTTTGAAATGTTTGAAGATTACCTACCTAATTGTAATATATCTATGTATATCTAGAAAACTTAACTGACATGACTACAAGTTTGATTATCATAGATGATTAACTATTAATCTATATTTCTTAATTATCCATTACAATTTAAATAAGTTACATAAACATAAAAGCTTAAATGGGAGTAGAACTATAATAAAGTATAACAAAATTAACTTAAAATTTGTATCAATAAACTAAAATCTATAGCAATGTGAAACATTTTTAAACAAGTTGTTGCTCTTTAAAAGAAGGTTCAATAATCTACCCTTTCATCCTATCATATTTATATGATATCCCCTTTTTTCTTTAGAAAGATATTGTTGACTATGGCCAATAACAATTTGTAACCAACAATCTAAACAAAAACAAACATCCAGGATCCATTTGGGGAATGTGGACATCGTTTTCTAGACTGCTTCCTGCTGATAGGGGGTGCTGGTAATCCTATGGGACTACCTCAATTGGTAGAGCATGAGACTCTTTTTTTTTTTTTTTTTTTTTTTTGGTTTTTCGAGACAGGGTTTCTCTGTGTAGCTTTGCGCCTTTCCTGGAACTCACTTGGTAGTCCAGGCTGGCCTCGAACTCACAGAGATCCTCCTGGCTCTGCCTCCCGAGTGCTGGGATTAAAGGCGTGCGCCACCACCGCCCGGCTGAGCATGAGACTCTTAATCTCATGGTTGCAGGTTCAATCTTTACATTGGGCACCAAATGTAGCCAGAAGTTTTCTTGTGTCCCACCTGGTCCGCAGGTGCTCAGACCCAAGTAAACACACAGAGGCTTATATTAATTAAAACTGCTCAGCCATTAGCTCAGGCCTACTGCTGACTAGCTCTTACACTTAAACTCAGCCCATTTCTATTAATCTATATGTTGCCATTATTGCCATGGCTTTACCTGTGTGCCATTACATGCTGCTCCCTTGCCGGCGGACTGGCATCTGCTGACTCAACCTTCCTCTTCCCAGAATCCTCCTTGTCTGTTTATCCTGCCTATACTTCCTGCCTGGCTACTGGCCAATCAGCATTTTATTAAACCAGTGTACAAAAGCATTATCCCACAGCATTGATGTCACGAAGACAGATGTGAATAATTGAGAGAAGAATTTCAAGGAGATAGAGGAAATCTTCCTGACCATCTGTGTGATTCCACTGACTTTTTTTTCAGTTGTTATTTATTCAAATACAACAAGTAATCAGAATTAGAAACCATCTTTTGTATATAACACGTATCAGATCCCATACTGGTCTACCAGGCCCTCTAGCACAAGGTATTGATAAAACTGATCAGCAATTGGTAGGAAATGTCCTAAAGCCTCAGAGTTCCATAAGAAACATCATGTTAACAGCAAAGGTCTGAAGAAATATTTTTCCATATTTTAGCAAGAAGCCAAAGAAATTATAAGGAAATGTCCTTTTGTTCTTTGTATAATCAAACTCCATTACCTGCAGCAAGTAACCTAAAAGGTACTCAAAGAATGAAATTTGGCAAATAGATGTTTTTTGCTTTTCAGAGTTTCAAAAACTAAAGTATGTACACTATACCATAGATACATATTCAGGATTTCAATGGGAAATTGCTTTATGTTCTGAAAAGGCCAATTCTATAGTTACACATTTATTAGAATTCATGGCTATTATGGGGAGACCTGTACAAATTAAGACTAACAGTGCTCCAGCACATGGCTCTATAGTAAAATGAAAGAGACTTTTGCATATTATAACATAAAGCATATTACAGGTATACCACACAATCCTACAGGAGCAGTTAAAGAAAGATCTAATTTGCTGGGCAGTGGTGGCACACGCCTTTAATCCCAGAACTTGGGAGACAGAGGCAGGTGGATTTCTGTAAGTTTGAGGCCCACCTGGGCTACAAAGTGAAAGATCTAATTGCACTTTTAAAGATATGCTCAATAAACAGAAAGGAATAATAAAGCCTCCCAGAGATAGATTACACAGAGTTTATTGACTTTAAAATTTTTAAATGCTAATGAACAAGGAACAACAGCTATGGAGGAACACTGGATAATAGAAAAGAACTGCTCTTAAATCAGCATATATAGTTTAAAGATGTGCTGACCTCAGAACGGAAACTAGGGTATGTGCTACATTGGGGAAGATGTTTTACTTTTGTCTTCACAGAAGAAACACTATGAATACCATCAAGATTGATAAAGATTTGATTCAAACAGGAAAGACCTCTTGACAGTTCATCAAACAACCTGGTCATTCAATCTAAACTAACTTATAAGACTAACAAATGCCTTTTTTTGCATCAAATAAAAAATTATTAAGAAATAATATTCTTTTCTGTTGCAAAAAAAAATTGTCTTAACAAAGGCAAAAAAGGAACTCACCAAAGTTAGGGTTGGGAAAAGATTTTGTTTTTGTTTTTCAAGGAGAATAAACACATCCAACTAAGGAATCTCAAGACCACTGGATGAATGAAACACCTGAAGAAGAAAGATGAATCATCCAGAGAAACATGTCCCAAGAAAAAATAGAATTGCCCTAATGGTGTATCACATTTCCAACAGGATAAAACATAAAACTTCCCAACTTCTGTTGCTCTCTACAAACATAACAGGCAAATGGTGTTTTTGTGATTCCAATTCAATTAAAATCAAGGCTGGCTTTGGAATTGGAGTGTGGCTCTCTCCTTCCTTAAACCCAAGTATGCTTGTTAAAGGAAAACTCAAAATCTCTATCTCATGTAAGAAAAGCCACCTGGTATGCGACAGAAGAAAACCAAAAATACGGGACTATACTATTGTTACTAAGGTATAAATATTATCTCTAAAGTTATAAGATTTATATATATATATATGTTTATAATAATGCATGTTTAATATATATGTAATATATATATATATTATATATATGTTTAAACTTTCTGTCATAACATTAATGGTCTTATAGAGTACTAATTCTAGAAGTAGACTTCATTTAGCTCCCTGTACATGATTTCAAGCTTGAGTCTGAATCAGGTAACTATGAATTAAATTCATGTACCTCAGATATACTTAATAGATTATGGTTCTTTAACCTCTCTGAATTCTGCTGCATCTGGCATTTAAAATGTCTAAGTTTTCCGTGGTGAACCATGACCATTTCTAACAGTGACCTTTGAAGTCTCCAAAAAGATGATGGAATGCCACAATGACAATTCTACCTAGATTGTAGTAATAACCATTGAGTTGAAAAACACCACCCAAAGATCAGCTTTGACCTACAAACTGCTCAGAACAATTTCAAGGCAGTTAGCTTAGATGGTCCAGCACACAGACTATCCAGCCAAGACTTCATATAAGCTTTACAATTTCCCATCACATAGAGACTAAACAAAAAATAATATACCTGGTTTCCATAGGACTTGATCATTACCCCAATTTAACACTCCCCTAAAGACGCTGTCACCTGGGGAGAGCAGTAAATAATTTTTTTTTTTTTTTTTTTTTTTTTTTCTTTTTTTTTTTTTTTTTTTTCTTTTTTTTTTTTTTATTTTTTTTTTAATTTATTTTAATTTATTTTGCAATACAATTCAGTTCTACATATTGGTCACGGATTCCCTTGTTCTCCCCCCTCCCGTCCCCCTCACCTTCCCCCCAATGCCCCCCCCCATTTGTGTTGTTTCTTTTTTTTTTTTTTTTTTTTTCCCCTTTTCTATTTTAATAAAAAGGAAAAAAAAGAAAAAGGTTATAACTAACAAAAGAAAAACTATATACAAAAGTACAATGACTATATACAATATATACAAGTAATAAATGTCTAAACAATGTCTAGTCCATTTGTATTTGACAAATTCAGAGAAAATAATTTCATTATCTATCCTATTTTGTTAAGTCCAAAATGTATCTAATTCCAGAATATATAGGGAACTCAAGAAATTAGACATCAAAATGCCCAACAGTCCAATTAAGAAATGGGCTATAGAACTAAACAGAGAATTCTCAACAGAGGAAACTCAAATGGCCGAAAGACATTTAAGGAACTGCTCAACATCCCTAATCATCAGGGAAATGCAAATCAAAACAACTCTGAGATACCACCTTACGCCTGTCAGAATGGCTAAGATCAAAAACACTGAAGACACCTTATGCTGGAGAGGATGTGGAGCTAGGGGAACTCTCCTCCACTGCTGGTGGGAATGCAAGCTTGTACAACCACTTTGGAAATCAATATGGCGCTTTCTTAGAAAATTGGGAATCAATCTCCCCCAAGATCCAGCTATACCACTCTTGGGCATATACCCAAGAAATGCTCAACCACACCATAAGAGCACTTGTTCAGTTATGTTCATATCAGCATTGTTTGTAATAGCCAGAACATGGAAACAACCCAGATGCCCTTCAACTGAAGAATGGATAAACAAAATGTGGTACATATACACAATGGAATACTACTCAGCAGAGAAAAACAATGGCATCATGAGGTTTGCAGACAAATGGATGGATCTAGAAAAAATCATCCTGAGTGAGGTAACCCAGACTCAGAAAGACAAACATGGTATGTACTCACTCATAGCAGGATACTAGACATGAAACAAGGATGACTTGTCTGCTACTCACATCACCAGGGAGGCTACCTGGAAAACAGGACCCCAAGAAAGACACAGGGATCACCCAATGACAGAGAAATGGAATGAGATCTACATGAACAGCCTGGACATGAGTGGGGGTAATGAAAGGCGAGGGTTGAGGGAAAGAGAGCTTGGGGGAGCGGGAGATCCCAGCTGGATCAACAACAGAGAGGGAGAACAAGGAATAGGAGACCATGGTAAATAAAGACCACATGAGAATAGGAAGAAGCAAAGTGCTAGAGAGGCCCACAGAAATCCACAAAGATACCCACACAACAGACTGCTGGCAGTAAATAATTTTAAGTATAAACCACCCACATTCCCAAGAGTTGGGGTGGGTGGTTTCTGATCATTGGGTAGATTATGAATAGTTGCCATCACTTAAGGGATTTGATTGCAAATTGTCACTGGTTATGGTAATGCATAAAACTAGGCAAGGGAGGTTTGATTTAAGAATCTCTTTCTGGATAAAAAAGAGAGGGGGACTATAGAAAGGATAGGATAAAGGGTAGATTGTTAAATCTACTTTAAACTAAAATGCAACTATTAATCTCAAATATTTTACATTGGTATGGATTTTTGTATACTGATACAAATTTAAGGTTATTTTTGTTGAACATACTCTATATATGTTTCTACTCTTGTTTAAAGTATTTTTGTATATTGATACAAATTTAAGCTTGTTTTTGTAATATATATATTTGTTTTATATACACACATATATGTATGTATGTATATATGTAGCTGGAGTTTTCCTGCCTGGCCCACAGTCAGGACAAATCTCTCTCACCTGCCAGTCCCACAGCCACTCAAACCCGACCAAGTAAACACAGAGACTTATATTGGTTACAAACTGTATGGCCGTGGCAGGCTTCTTGCTAGCTGTTCTTACAGCTTAAATTAATCCATTTCTATTAATCTATACCTTGCCACGTGGCTTGTGGCTTACCGGTACTTTACATCTTCCTGCCGCCATCAGGACAAGGAAGATGTAAAGTACCGGTAAGACTTTATTTTTTAAAACTATGTATTTGTTTATATAACTGTATATATCACCTTTTTTGTCTCTTTTAAACCTACATATATTTTATACACATTGTAAACTATTACATCTGAAACTGTCTTGTTGTGAATCTATAGCTTTAAACTGCAGCAGCTGTGGCTGCTGGCTCCGCCCACCTCAGCTTCCCAACGTGGCGGCGGCGGTATGCTTACCGCCAGCTCTGGGAGCCATCGTGGGTCTATGCTTTTATCCAAGCAGCATGTAGCCCAGAAACCTCTTTTTTTTTGTTTTGTACTAGCAAAGGCTAAATCCACCAAGCAGCTTAATGTGCCACTTGCAGAGGCCTCATTCCCACCATACTGCAGGTCAAGCGCACACGCCAGGAACCCGCCAGTAGCTCAAACCCACAGCTGCCGCTCATTTGAGAGAGACAATTAGGAGCTGTTTTTAGCTCCGTTTTAGAATCTTTTCTCAGGTTTTAGGTGGAAACTCTTGCCACCACGTTGGACGCCATTTGTAGCTGGAGTTTTCCTGCCTGGCCCACAGTCAGGACAAATCTCTCTCACCTGCCAGTCCCACAGCCACTCAAACCCGACCAAGTAAACACAGAGACTTATATTGGTTACAAACTGTATGGCCGTGGCAGGCTTCTTGCTAGCTGTTCTTACAGCTTAAATTAATCCATTTCTATTAATCTATACCTTGCCACGTGGCTTGTGACTTACCGGTACTTTACATCTTCCTTGTCCTGATGGCGGCTGGCAGTGTCTCCCTCACCCAGCTTCCTGTTCTCTCTCTATATATGTTTCTATTCTTGTTTAAAGTATTGTACCTATGCAGCTCATTTAAAAATGTAATGCATAATTAAGAAATACAGGTTAGTAGTTAGTCATCTATAATTGTCAAACTTGTTGTTATGTTAAGTATGTTTTCAAGGTTATACACAGATATATTTTAGATAGATAGGTGATCTTCAAATGCTTCAGAGACCTACAGAATATGGCATTTAAGATGTTTAATAACCTAAAGCTTTTCATTACAGTGAGACAGACCTGCACCTGGCAGCACCAATTTACTTCATAAAAGGATGATGAGCATCAAAGAACCTCCATATGGAGTTTGCTTTCATTGTGACAAACCTCACCATTTGGGCAAGAAACTGCCCTTGCCTTGACTGCTGACTGGATACTGTATAAATTGAACAAGCCAGACACAAAGGAAAAAGAATGCTGAACATTGCCAAGACAGTACCTTAAAATTCCTGCTTCACAGAAAAGACTGTAGATATCCTAGGCCTGTAGCCTGAATAAGGATGCCCAAATATTACAGAGGAAACTTGGGTGATTGTCCAGGCAGCTAGATGTTTTTGTCACTTCTATAGTTTTAGAAGCTGCTTATTCTGCACTTACTATTCACTCAGGGAGTATTATATCCTTCTCAGGACTCTGAGTTGATGAAGAGAGAATTATAGTTATATTTTTGCTTGCTACCAAATTCAAAAAAGAAACTTATTTAAGAGGTATAAAATGTATAAAGATTGAGAGACATGAAAGCTTAAATTGTTTTTCTAAGAAAAAGTTTTGAGTTCAAAGAAGATAGTTTTGCATTGGTAATATAAGTTAGAATAAAAAGTGAGTTATGTACAACTTTGGACTCACTAACATGGTATAGATAATAACGTGATTTCTCTGAATTTGCCAAATACAAATGGATTGGACATTATGAATGTAATCTTTACTTGATATTTTTTCTTAGTATAAAGTTTTGTCATGTTAAAGTTAAAACTTTTCCTTTTAATTTAGACAATACCTAATAATTGTTCCTCTTATATATGTGTTAGAGTTAAAACCTTTCCTTTTTATTTAGACAAAAAGGGGATATGTTGGGGGATATTTGATCACACTATGAAACCCTAGTTAGCCTCTGCATTAATTAAATAAAATAAACCTTCGGTCATGAGGGTGTACTAGCAACTAGTTGACAGAAAGTAATCATAGAGCCTCAGAGTGCATCTGGGAGAGATGGAGACACAGCAAGCAGTAGGGTGGGTTTAGAGTGTTGCAGTGTTTTCTGGGTTGGTGAAGTGCAAGCATGGATCTTCCTTGAATGCCAGGAAGGAGAAAAGGTTAGCTCACAGATTTTCACCCTAGCCATTGAATCTTGAGTCTCATTCATAATTAGAATGATAGATACTTTGTTAAAGCAACAGGATTGGTGCCTGTGGGAGAGAATTCTGGTCAGCCTGGGGTCTGACCTGTCAGGCCACTGCTAGAGAAGCAGGCTGGTAACTGTGGAGTTGCAATTACTGGCTGAGACAGCAGTAGATAAAGACACAGCCTTTGTGTCAAAGTTAAAACAACATTTCTTATGCTACCCAACTCTTTCAAGTGATTGGGATCCATGCCATCTGCCTTTGTGTCACAAGATTAATTTCTTTTCAATTTTGAATCTATACCCAGGTACCACATCTCACCTACAACATGGACATTTTATGAACATCTTCATATTACTGTTGTCAAAATGAACTGTGTTTTCCCAGAAAAAAAATTCTTGTCCCATTTGATTTTCCCTTTCCTAGTATGTGATCATATGGAACTAATAAAGCCAGAAACCTGAAGTCATCTTGAGCATTATCTTTCTCTAATGTTGACTCTACAAATATGTTTAACTCTCCCAATTCTTCCTACCTCTACTAACATCCTAGTAGAGAATGCCATTACTTTCCTCATTTAATAAATTTATGGTTTCCAGAATTTTTTACTGCTCTTTTTATCTATGCCCCAACCTGTTCATCACCAGTAGCTGACACTATTTTAATTAACATCCTCTTATGTTGCCTTTACTTCCTTTTCATTTTCTCCGTTCTACCATTGTATACTTGACAAATGGAAATTTTATCTATTTATGGTATGCAATGTAAAGCTCTAGTAAAGATACAGGAATATGTTAGGGAACCATTTTTAATTGATCATCTCACAGCATCACTATCTTTCATGCATGTGTATGGAGAACACTAAAAATCAGGCCCCTTAGCAAATTCTCAGGATAGAAAGAATCTTAACTATCAGAACCATGCTGTGCCTTAAAGCACCAGGCTTTATCCAGACTGCACCTGCCTGCTTCCCTACGATCATTTCATTGCTTTATATTATAGCTACTGGGACAACCAAACTTCTCAATGCCTGTGATGATCCTGAACAGTATGGCCCTGAATTCCTCCTATAAACTCATCACAAACATGTTTTCCCTTCTTTTAAAAGTCATAAAACAAAACAAACAGCCTCAAACAACATAAAACAGACCACCAGAGATAATGGGCAACAATGACAACACACCATCAGACACCTGTTATTCTGGTCTTCTGTAAAATTTTAGACATATTTAAGAAGATTTCCAATTCAAAGCCCTTTAAACCACGTTTATTTTACCTCAAACTCTATCTTACTGTAAGCATTGCTCTTTTAGCCCTGGAGTTTATCTTTAGCCTCAGAAATCTTTTCCTTGGCTTTTTTGTCAGAGTGATACTCCTGGATATTTACCAACAGCATCTGTTTCATTTTTTGGTACTTACCAAAACTGCTAACTATGCTCTCATCAAATGCTTGTTTACTAACTCTTCCATTAGCCTAAACAAAGCAATGGCAGGGCTGAAGCTAGCCTTCCTTATTAAATGTAATCAGGTTACACAGTTTATAGTTTCAAGTACAGTCAAAGCACTAGGCCAAGTGTACTTATATTTAAAATAAACTGCCTATAAAGGATCCTTTTAGAAATCTCACATTGGCAGAAGTCCCATTGGACAAAATATCACACTGTTAAGAAAACTTCACTGTAGATAAGATAAAAGAATGTCTCCAGGGTGCTCCATGAAGACTAGCTGATCATTTCCTTGTACCAGAACTCAGAGATATGTAGTACTGTGGGTTGTGCTTTGATGTAGTTGGAAATACTTAGTGAGGGTTTTATTATTAAAATCATTTTAACAAAGAGGGCTGTAGTCTTATATATGCTTATAGAGTATTTTCTCTATCCTTTCTCTTCATAAATTGCTATTAATTCAGCTGCTTTATGAATTCCATGATCTTAGGAATGATATTCACTCTATTGTTATTATTATTATTATTATTTATCCACATCATTAATAATTAGTACAAAAACGATTCACATATACAATCTTGTTTTTAATACATTTCAGTCATTTATTTAATAGAAATAAGCATTGCCCATGTACTAAATATTACCCCAGGTGAGAGAAAAACTTATGATACTAAAAGCTATTCAGTGATCTCAGGAGTTGTTGACTATGGGAGGGGACAGTAAATAGCAAAGTGGAGAGACATATAGGCAGGCTTGCTTATGAAGCAGAGTTAGCCACAAAGATAGGAGGGAACGTTTTTTACAGATTGATAGAGGAAATGACCAAAACCAGATCTTATTTCTGCTCCTCATTAACCCTGGCCATGGCTCCCTTGTTTCTTTATTACTCAATTTTGCTCCTTTTATCCGCATTCAATTAAAATGACTTTTGGATATACTAACCATGGCTGTACTCTAATGATCAACATTATTCTTCTTGTTGCTTTTAAAAGATTTCTAGAGACAAAAGGGAAACATCAAAAGCATGCATAGCTGTTTTCAGCATTTTTCTTTAAGATAAAATAATAATTGTGAAAATAACAAAATTCCCATGACATTTTCATCATGGTGACCTGTGTTGTTCCTGTATCATTAACTCTGCTGATACAACATTCTTCTCCAGTTGCTAGTATTTACTGTGTTTCAACATCTCCTGCGGCAGCAAGCAGAACATGAGACAATTGAAGCTGGACCCCAGGGCATCACTTTTCTAGCTCTATCTGCATGTTAATGTGCATCAGGAAATGTGAGTGGCAATTCAAAATGTTATCTGATAAATAGAATTGTGTCAAGTCAGAATGATGTGTACTAAATACACAACTAGAAATGAATAATACCAGCAAAGGGACATATAGAAATGACAAAGTTTTGAAAATGGATATTAAAAAGCTGAAGTTTATAAAGTCCTGGGGTAAGTAAGTGCTGTTTCTTCTCAATTTTACCTTCAACATTTAGTCCTTTTATAGTGTCATTCCTCCTGGAAGAAGCTGAAACCTCAGAGAGAGATGTACACAGGCAAAATGTGGCCAAGAAATCTTCAGTGAGCACCATTATGGAAGTTCAGAACTTTCCCAAAGATACAGTTAAATCCTCTGGAATCACAAATGTGACTCTTAGGGTGTGTATGGACTTCAGCAAGTCAAGTGGGCTCAAGTTCTCAGGCTAAGTATAAGTGAACAGTGGTGGTTGATCTAGTCCCTGGAATGATTTTGTGGCTCTTGAGGAGTAACAGAACTAACTTTTCTGCTAAAATTATGTTAAACAAAATTCTAAATCATCTATATATTCTTTCCATAGACAGCAGTTTATTAATTGAATGTCAAAGAATAACACATGTGAGTATCTCACACAGGTATGTATGTTAGGCAATCAATAAAAATTGTATATAGGACATATAGAGTGATATTTGTGACACATTTTATGTTTTCAAAATGTAATGAATTATAATCTATTTCCTCTTTTTAAATTGATCCACCCTGTACTTAGCCTTTTGGCAGAGAAGAGTATGAATACTAATTGGTTGTCCCCACCATGTAACATTATGGACTCGGGATAAGGAATTCAATTACTTTTGGGATAAAGAGTAAGAGATGGCATTTCTTCCTATCTCTCCCTCTTTCCATGTAGGAGAATTGCTTTTGCTAATTCTTTTTTTTTTCTTTCTTTTTTTTGTGTTTTTTTGAGACAGGGTTTCTCTGTTTAGTTTTGGTGCCCGTCCTGGATCTCGCTCAGTAGACCAGGCTGGCCTCAAACTCATAGAGATCCGCTTGGCTCTGCCTCCCAAGTGCTGGGATTAAAGGTGTGCACCACCACCACCTGGCACATTTGCTAATTCTTATCGATGGTTTTAATATAATTTAAAATCTTTTTCCATCTCTTTATACGTTTGGTTTTGCAAAGTAAGTCACACAAATAGTACCATTTTAATTATTTTCAATGTGTATTCATAGCAATTACATTTTTAAAAATGTGCAACTATCATTAGGATCCATTCTCAAGTTTTTTCCTCATCAAAATAGGCAGTCTGTGTTGTTTTTGACTAAATTTCAAATGTTGGATTTTACCAATAATGACTTGGGAGCCAGACACTGGGGTGAAAATCTACTAGCTGAGAGAGGCAGAGGAAAGCATCCAGCTGACCTTCTTCCTCTGCTGATGTGCCAGAAAAAAAGCTTTCTACTGTGCCATCTCAAACAAAAACCCTCCAAGTGGATGTCCCCTCCCTTCTACTTTCTCTCTCTCTCTCTCTCTCTCTCTCTCTCTCTCTCTCTCTCTCTCTCTCTCTCTCTCTCTCTCTCCCTCTCTCTCTCCTTCCTCCTGACTCCCTCCGACAGTCTATGATTTTTTTATGTTTACTTTCTGTCTACTAGTTGCTTGTTCTGCCTCTTGACCTGTGGTTGACTTTAGTTAATTCTGTTTACAGTAAGCAGAAGGTTCTTGAATTAAAGGTGTGTGCTAGGGCTGTGCCACACCCCAACTAGAAACAGGTTATTCCAGTAAATAATGTAATCTCCAGGGTTCATACAGTATGATCAAATATCCTGCAACAATCCTATAACCACTAAAGAACATCTCACACTAGCCCTCTTCACCTTTAACATAACTGTGTCTATGATTTTATCTCTTTGGAATATTTCATGCAAGTGAATTGGTGTAATATTTTCTTTTCCTATTATTCTATTCAGCATGGTGTTTTTCAAGGGTAGTTTAGGTAGTTACCAATACTTTTATAGGGATGAATGTTTTTTTTGTGTGGATATACCTCATTTTTACACTTTTAATACATTGCTGTCTTCTTGAGTCATTTCTGTCTTTTTTTCAACCATGGAGATTAAATGTAGAGCCTAATACATGCTAGGAAAGGGTTCTGCCAGAGAGATAGACCCCCAGCCTTCATTTCTATCTTTTAACTATTTAATAGTTAGTTATATATGCCATTAGCTATAATGGTAGAGTGAGAGACCTTGGAGTACCCAACCTTAAATGAGATGTCTCCATCAAATCCTTCCCCATGAGCTCAGGGAACCCTATGGAAGAGGAGAAGTAAAGAATGTAAGAGCCAGAGGGCTTGGAGGACACCAAGAAAACATGGCCCTCTAAATCAACATAAGCAAAGCTCATATGGACTCACAGAAACTGAAGCAATTATCACAGGGAAGACACAGGTCTGTGTCAGGTCCTCTTTCCTTATTTTGTGGATTCCAGTTTAGTGCTTTTTACTAGAATTCCCAAGTGTGTGAAATTATTGAGTTCTTGTGCCTTCTCTTGGGCTCTTTTCCTTCTGTTGGTTTTTGTCTTGACCAACTTTGAGTGAAAGTTTTGTTTTATCTTACATTTGATTTTGTTATATTTTTAAGAATAATGAATGAATGAAATAAAACTTAGCCACGTGGGTAAAGTTTAATAGCTGTCATTTACACCTGCTTAGAGAGGGAAAATCAGTTTTCTCCAAAGGAGTGACACTGGGTATATCAACCACTCCAAGGCAAGCCTCACATGTTCAGGAATAGTTGACCAACATATAATGCATTTCAGTTTTTTTTTTTTTCTGTGTATGGCCTTATTTGGTTACAGTGTAGTGGTTTTTTTTTCTTTATTTCTTTGTGAGTGGTGTTCTAGTTTGTTTTCTTGGTTTTAGTGGGTTTTGTTGTTCTATCAGGTTTTTGTTTTATGAGAAAGAACTTGAAGTTAGGTGGATAGGGAGGAGGAGGGGATCTGGAAGGGCTTTGGGAAGGAGAAGAATATATATATATATATATATATATATATATATATATATATATATATATATATATATATATATGTGTGTGTGTGTGTGTGTGTGTGTGTGTGTGTGTGTGTATGTGTGTGTGTGTATAACATAAATATAAATATATTAGAAATTATTTTATATAATGAAAGTATAACTTAAAAAAACTTTAAAAACAGGGAAAGAAAACTGACAAATGAGTGTCCCTTTGAATGTTTGTTTTCAATTCTCTTGGCACCTGAAAGCAGAGTATCTGCATCCTATGTGGTGTAACTTCCCTAGGAATGACTGAGTTCCTCCCAGAAGTTATATAGCCTTGCATCTCATGAGCTTCAATTTGTCTAATTCTTACTGATTGTGGTTTGTTGTGACTATTGAAGTGAAGATCACATTAATTTTCATTTGTTTTTCCAGAATGACTGATAATGTAGAGGCTCTCTGTGTGTGTGTGTGTGTACTGGTTATCTGTTTTTGAGATATATACATTGAAGCCTGTTCTTCATTGTAGTAGAATATTATTTTAAGGTATGTTACTTTTGCTTATATTGCATTTGTTTAACTCTGTGAAGCTGTGTTACTGTACCTGTCTAAAACACCTGATGGTCTAATAAAGAACTGAACAGCCAATAGTGAGGCGGGAGAAAGGATAGGTATGTCTGGCAGGCAGAGAGACGATACAGAAGAAGAAAACTGGAAGAAGAGCTAGGAGTCAGAGAAGGAGGAGGACTCCAGGGGCCAGTCACCCAGCTATATAGCACGCCATGGAGTAAGGGTAAGATTTACAGAAGTAAGAGAATGGGAAAAGCCAGAAGAAAAAGGTAGATGGAATAAGGTATGGAAAGCTGGCAAGAAAGAAACCAAGCTAAGGCCGGGTATTCATAAGTAAGAATAAGCCTCTGTATGTAATTTATTTGGGATCAGGGTGTCAGCCCCCCCAAAAAAGAGCCAAAAAAACAAACAACAACATTTCATTTTTATAGAATGAGTTATCCTTTATTTCGATTTTATATGTATTTTGCATATCCTACATATTAAAAAATTATCAGATGTGTGGCTTGTAAACACAGTCTTTATTTTGCAAATGGCATTTTCATACTTTATCACGATGTCCTTTAAACTACAAAAGGTTTTTAGTTTTGATAAAGTTTAATTTACCTATTTTAATAGCTGTTTTCAGTGTCATGTTGAAGAATCTATTGTAAATCGTGACTATGAACTTATATGATTTATGTTTTTAGCTCTGATTCACTTATATGGCATGTTTTCCGTGGCTTTACCTGTGTGCCATTACATGCTGCTCCCTGGACGGCGGTCTGGCATCTCCTGACTCAGCCTTCCTCTTCCCAGAATTCTCCTTTTCTGCTTATCTGGCTTATACTTCCTGCCTGGCTACTGGACAGTCAGCGTTTTATTTACCAATCAATCAGAACAACACATATTCACAGCATACAAAACATCCCACAGCATCCATTACACACAGCTTTTCTGAGGTGCATTTTCCCATCAAGGTGATTGAAAGGTCCTTTGTTTTAACCCTTAATGAACAGGCCAATGATAGGCCTTTATTTTTCATAAGAATATTTTCTATATTAAAAAAACCACTGCTTTTCAATTTTTTTGAAACCTGTATGAGTCTTTTCCCTGCATATGTGTATGTGCACCATGTGTGTGCCTGACACTGTGGTTGTTGAGGGAGTCTCAGGAGCTGGAGTTACTGACAGTTATAAGCTAACATATGTGTTCTGAGAACTGAACCGAAGTCCTTTGTAAGAGCAACACGCACTTTTAACCACTGAGTCATCTCTCCAACTCCCAGATACTTGTCTACAGAAAATCATTTTACTATCTTCTTGGTCAGTCAGAAAGTCATGGCTCAAATCAGGTCCAGATTACATTCCATTTTTTAACCCAAAAATCATAAAGAAAGTTAATAGAATTGAAAATAATGGAAAACAAAAGCACCTAAATTTTTTTAAACAGTCATGGTTTTCCAGAAGGAAGTAGTTTTCTTTTATTGGGTTTCAACAATGTCCAACAACCTCAACTATCTCTTTTTTGTCTATTCTGTAGCTATCTTTTCATGTAGCATATTAAATTTAAGGAAAAGCAATTGAGATGCTTTCTCCCACTTATCCCATGTTATTTCAAATTCTAAGGTGGGTCAATTGTGCCATTTTCCCTTCCCTTTACTTTCATAGCTGGGCAGATATTATCAGGCTTGGTGACTATTGAAGATGTACTTCTCCCTCATGGGTTTGGGACCCTACTTTCCATTTCCTTGATTACCTAGAAAGAGAAGTTCCTGTTTGGGGTTTAAATACCATCTGAAGAGGTAAAAGTACTTGGGCTTGGTTGAGGATTATTAAGATAAAGGTACTTTCTCTGGGCTAAAACAAAAAAGAATCTGAGTTCTGCCTATGGCCCTAGATAGAGATCTGAAATTCCAACCTATATAAAGCTGTACACACTACTGTCTCCTTTTATTTATTTGTTTGTTTGTTTGTTTATTTATTTATCTATTTTGCTTCAGCTGCTGTTTATTGACATTCAGGTGGGCACTATAGCAACAGGCCTGGAGATGCTGCGGTAGAATGGAAGGTGTAGAGTAGAGTGTGTATGTCTGCAGTAACAGCTGAGGAGTGCAGAAGGAGGAGCGGGGGAGGCCAAGGCTGTTGGGGAAGCAAGTCAGGGCCAGGGCCAAAGGTTATCTACACAGGAACCTGGGCCCCATACCCTAAGCCCCTACTCTTGCGGTCTCCTGACTCCAGGCCAGGGCTGGGAATTCTCCGGGCAACTTTCTTACTCAGTCTGGGCCTGTAAGTCACCTGGCCGGGAGTGCACTCAGAGTTCCCTCCTTCAGGAAACTGATTCACTTAAAGAATTTGTGGGCAGATAGGAGACTTATTACCCTATGATGAGATAATCTAGTTTGCCTCGGGAAACCACTCCTTTGCTCTGAGCAGATTGCAAAGCTTCCAACAGGCAGAACAGGGGAGAGACTGTTATGAAGATTACCTGCTTCTCTGACTCCCAGTTTTTCCTTTTCCTTCCTTCTTTCTTTCTTTCCTTTCTTCCTTTTCTCCTCTTCCTCTCTCTTTTTCTTCTCTCCTCCTCTTCCTTTTTCTCTTCTTTTTAAAGGTTATCATCATCATCACTAATTTAATTTCATGTATATGTGTATCTGAGTTTCAGTTGTGTGCTGGGTCCTGAGTTGAGTCATAGGTAATTGTGAGCTGTTTAGTGTGGGTATTAGGAACCAAACTCAGGTCATTGGCAAGAGCAGAGAGAATTTGGAACTGTTGAGTCAGCTCTCCAGCTTCCTTTTATTCCTTTTTCTTTAAGAGGCTAGGCAAAGTCCGGGCATTCATTCCTTGAAATGTTGAGCCTTCTCCTTCTCTGAAGCACAGCCTCCCAACTCTCACTTGGTGCTGCTTGACATCCTTCTGTTACAACATACAAAGCTGCTTTTTTCCCTCTCCTCCATCTTCCTATGCTAGAGGACTTCTGCTGACGTTGGTCAACGGATGAAGATCTGTCTGCAAGACCTGGGATTTGAGGACCTTAAAGAATGAAGCTGACTACAGGGTATTGCTATAGACAACTTTACTTCAGTTTCAGTGTACACGAATGTAACGAAGAAACAACGATCCAAGGAAGGTTGTTTGAGTTCAGAAAAACATGTAAATAAATGACTGTAAGCACACACTAAATATTGACAGATCAGCATTTTGCTAGGACTTTCTCAAGACAGACCAGTTTAAACACAGTTGCCTGGCTTATACTATAGATTATATCTGGGAAAGCATGAAAGCAAGGCAGAAGCCTGTAGCATGAATTACAAATGGTCTTAATAAGAACCTCAAGTCATATGTTAGGGTGAAAGCTGATGGACCAGAGAAGTGGGGCAGCCAGCCACTAGAGAGACTTCTTTGTTTCGGGGGTGGGGTGGGTTACGAGACAGGGTTTCTCTGTGTAGCTTTGGTGCCTATCCTGGATCTCGCTCTGTAGACCAGGCTGGCCTCGAACTCACAGACATCTGCCTGGTTCTACCTTCCGAGTGCGAGTGCTGGGATTAAACGTGTTCAGCATCACCGCTAGGCCTTCGAGAGACTTCTTACCTCTAGGAATCCTTAGACTGAGAAGGATTGAGCTCCTGTCTGTAGCCTGCTTTATCATTTCCTCTCTCTACCCAGCCACATCACTTCCTGTTTCCTCTTCCCAAGTGTTGGGATTAAAAGTGTGCGACACCACTGACAGTCATGTCCCAGAGATCGCACATGCTCTGGCGGTACTGTCATTTCCAGGTCATACATCCTACATAAACCCGTGTGCTACGTGGTCATGTAATTCACGCCCAGTGTGACCATGTAATCTGCGCATGTATGGAGTAGCCCAGTGGACCCAAGTGCACATGCGCAGGCTAGTCCTTAAAAGCCGGCCACGTACCCTGCCCTCTCTTTTCATGCATTTTCCACAGGCTTGAGCACATCTTCCTTTGTTCTTCTCTTTTTGATAAAACTCTTGTTAGTGGGTTTGCCGTGTTCGTGTCTTTTCCTCCTAGGGTAAGTACGACGCAAAAAAACAAAAAAACAAAAAACAACAATCACTGCCTGGCCTCTAGTGGCTAGCTCCACACTCTGCTCTCCAGGCACTTTATTTGTTAGAGCACAAACAGAAATATCACCACAGAAGGCCGTATCCAGATTCAGGGTACGCTGACCAGATTGGTTCTATAGCCATGGTTCTGACATCCAACAAGAACAAACATGTCTTATAAATTGAATGTAAGTGTTGAACACAGGAGGGCACAAAATCACATTCCAGAACAATCCGGTAAACAAAACGTACCTGAGGTAAAAGGCCCTCTGCCTTTTTTTTCCTGGGGCCTCTCTCATAGTTCTCCAAGGCATTGCTCATTATGCATCGTTTTTTTTGTTTACCATGTTCTGACAACTTCCAAGACTTACAGCTTACCTGCTCTAGGGGTTTTCTCTCAGATTCTAATAAAACTGTCTTCAGACTTTCTTCTGATCCTATTCTTTTAGTAAGGAGACAAAGAACCCTTGAAAGGGACCCCAGTTACAACTATTTTTCACTTTCACCTACAAAATTAGCGTGTTAACCAAGACACAGGAAATAAAGCCCAAGCATTATTTTGACATATATGTCCAATGATGTTCAACATAGATCATTTTAACTGCCTGGGACTAGGGGCTATGTTTATATAATTATTCTAAAAGATTAGAGAATGCAATAAAGAGAGCAGAAGTAAATGGTTGTCATGCCTGTTAGCATGTGATTACCCTTCTTCTACTGGACAAATCTACTGTGATTAGGAAGTAAAGCAATGAAACACGCTTTTAATGGTTTTCACACTGTATAAGTTTTGCCTCATTTCAGGATGTGTTTTTAATAACCTGTATGTATCTTGGCTAAATCTCTATAGAGCTTAGTATTAAAATATATTACATGTACAAAAGTCAAACAAAAGAGAGGCAGAGGAGTGTGAGTAGACAAAGTCCCTAACTTATTTTTTTTTTTAAAACAGTAAATTCCACACAATATAAGGAAGGAAAATAACTCCTGGGATTTTAATGTGATAGAAAAGCTTCAGGAGGCAGAAAACTTGGTCCCTAAAATCCTGTTTTGTGTTGCAGAAATGGAGCATAATAAGTGCCCTCACAGCTGCAGGTAAAGTTTTTGTTTGACAGCTTACTAATTTAAACTTAAAAGACTTCAAAATAACCAGAGAATGACTCAGATTGTCACACACTTCTCTACCTGAATAGCATCTTAGATTTTGAAAGCTATTCAAACCACAAACTTCCAATAAGCTAAACAGCTAGACTAAAATCTTGTAAAAATATAAATCAGTGCTTGTAAAGTCATCTGGCTTAATGGGAAATGGAATTAACATAGATTATAGTACAACATTTTTAAAGTAAACAAGTCACTTTTATGGAAAAGTGAATTCAAGATTAACATGTATATGTTTTCACAGTACTCAATGTCTTTATTTGCCCTAAACATACACCATACAATATACTTTTCTCCTACTACCATCCATGTAGAAGTCCAGGTATCTGGTTGTTGAATGAGAATGACCTCCATAGGGTCACATATTCACATGTTTAGTCCCCAGTTAGTAAACTGTTTGGTAAGGACTAAGAGGTGTGGTCTTGTTGTAGTATGTGTGTCACTGGGTTTGGGCTTTGGAGTTGCAAAAGCCTATACCAGGCCTTCTGTCTTTCTTTCTACCTGCCACCTCCAGATCAGTAGCCTTCAGCTACTGCTCCAGCACCATGCCCTGCTGCTACCTACTATGATAACTATGTACTATAAAACTGTAAGCAAGCCTCTAAAATAAAGGCTTGCCTTTGTAAAAGTTGCCTTGGTCATAGTATCTCTTCACAGAAATAGAACTAAGATGCTGGCATATTTTTGGAGTATTTTTGAAACTTGAGCTTGTCAGTTCTTATATGAAGAGATGATTATGTAGTTTAATTGTGAATCCTATGCAAGTCGCCATTTTTATCAACTTCTGAAGTAGTCCACTCTGAAGATTCAATGTCTTTTTCTCACTTTGATGGAGTTCTCTCCTCTCCCTGAACACCCTCCCCGATGCCAAATCCATTCATGTTTCATAAACCCTCTGTGAAGTACTTTGCTCTATCTTAGGACCCAGCTCTTAGAAATGGATATGCAGTAGTATATCTGTAACTCATTATCAGGCTAAAGCACAATAAAATTTAATGACTCGAGTTAGAAGAATGGTAGATGGATGGAAAAATTGCAGTTCAAGTAGACTGCCTCAAATGTAGGGAACAAGTTGAGCTAAAGCCCCATATAATAACCTGGAGTGTAATGAATGCCAGTCCCTTGACATATATACCAGGTGGTCATTTGTCAGGTCAGTGGGGGTCATTAACACTGCAGTGCTGAGGGTCTTCCTTTCTATGTGATCCAGGTGAAGATAGTCTAGAATGCCTGGTAATTTCCTAGGCCTTGTGTATTTTGGTCTACCATGTGCTCACATGAACCTAAAATAGTTTGATAAATTCATAAGTAGGTACCCATTTGACTTTTTTGAGTCAATTACTTATCAGTCTGCTTCGTTGGTGGTGTAGACAAATGAAGTTCATAATGCCCACAACAAGATGCCTCTGCCTTTGTATTCAAAGTATAGTCAAAAGCTGCTTGTCAATTGAATTTACCTAGGGCAAGGCACAGCCTGAAATACAACTGTTTTATATACTCTAGAGTATCTAAATGTAGGGTTCAGCCAGATCTCAACAACATATGGCTGATATTATAACTCGGCCAAGTTGTTTAGAAATACTTCATTTTTAGTTTTCCATTTATACAATTGTAACAACCTTTAAAGAAAGAATTCCTAATTAGCTTGTGTGTAAGGAACATTGTAGGTCACTCTTAGCCACCCACATGGCTCCAAAGAGTCACTGTTTACTTTTAAATGAATCTAAATAGTTATCAGTATCATAAAACAATTTTCATTCATTTCCTCAAACCGTTTGTCTCTTAATCACCTGTAGATCCCAGTTTACTTTGCTCCTCAACAAAGGCAGAGAGAATTTGTTATTAGAATTTAAATGAGGTAGTCTAATATTGGGGATTTTGTGAGATAAAAATATATTTTGTTTCTGTTTTTCAGACATTTTCACTGTATTTATTGATACTGGGAAATTTGCATACAAATTCTAGCTATGAGAAAAGGAAATTGTCCCGTTGGTCATTGTCTGTAGGCATACTTTCTCGGTGTTGAGTTGTCTGGTTGGGAAAAGTGGTAAGAACTCATTAGTTGAAAGGCTTGAGCTCAGAATTCAAGAAGTCTGGAAATGAAGCCAGTTCCTCACTGATTGTTTATTCTGTCACTCACTGTGTGTCTCAGCTTATTTTAGCAGTTTGCTTTCTTCTTCTCTGGACAGCTCCTCCTGGTTTCCAGCCTTGAGTTACATTTCCTTAGAATTCTAACCATGAAGCATAAAAAGCAAAAAAAAAAAAAAAAAAAAAAACCAAAAAAAAAAAACAAAAAACCAAAAAACAAGAAGAAAGGAGACTAGACTGATTTGACGTCAGGGAGAATGGGAAAGGGAGACAAAAAGTAAATGTTAATTTTTCTGAATTCTTTGTGTTTTTCCCTTTTTTAATCCAAGGCTTCACTCACTAAATTTCAGTTGAGTTTGGGAAGCTGGAGAGATCTCAGAAGTTAAGAGCACTTGCTTCTATTTCAGAGGACTTGGGTTCCATTCCCAGAAACCCATATCACATGACTCAGTTATTTGTAATTCCAGTTCTGCTCTCCTACCCTCTCTTGGCCTCCATAAGTACCTGCATGCAGATAGTATGCATAAATTCATGTAGTCATACACACACACAAACAAACAAACAAATCTTGCAGACAGAGAAGCTTGAGGCTGACACCATGATTCATGAGGAACAAGTTGAGTCCCCTTACCTTATGCTTTGACAGTATAACTTAACCGCTCTATCATTTGAACCTTGGAAAGACTACTTAGAATTCAAATGCAGCTAGACTGTTGATTTAAGTGGAATTTAATCGATTGAGAGGTTTTCAGGGCAGCATCCAACTCCCCACAGGTTGCCTTATTCAGACACAGATATGGCAGAGTGAACAAGCTGGGAAAGGTAGGCAGGCATTTCAAAGCTTAAATGACTCAAATGTAATTGATTTGTCGCAGATGACTGGAGCCATTAAGGACCATGGGAAGTTAGTGAGGTGGCACCCACCTTGTCTTAAGGGTCCAACCACCAGGAATAAAATTAACAAAGAGATATCAGGTAAAGCTCCAGAAGCAGCATTTTTGGTGAATTGGTAAAGCTACAAAATGAACAAATGGCATCATGATGATTTAATTGTCACTGGTTCATGAGTTCTAGTCAGTGTTGAGCTTCAGGAAAATTAAGCATCCACATAAAGAGAAAAACATTCTGTTTCGTTTATTCTCTTTGATTTCCATAAGAATATAAATTAATGGAGTGAAAGCCAGGTTACGTCTATCAGCTGAATGGATGTTCTGGGAATTTTATTCTGGAAATGAGCATGGACAGTTCAGTCATATTTAAGTAGAACAAATGAGGCTATGCAGAAATGTTTTAGAGAAGAACCAAATGGAAAAATTCCAACAAAATCTGAATTTACTCTCTGATTTCAAGGTCAATGTTTATGCTGATTATTAAGGAAATTCAAGAAGCAATTGAAAAGTACTCAAAATAATTTCACATTTTATAGCCAAAACTTATATTATAAGAGTAATTTGTGTCTATTTTAGGAAGTGCTAATCCAAGATTTGGTGAAAATGAAAAGGGTATTTTCCAGTAGAAACTAGTTCATTTCAAGGTCATATTAACAGGTGGTGAACTGATACATATCAGGAATTGTTACAGATTCAGACAGTTTAAATGGCATCATTCAATTCTGAAAATGTCCAGAATATTAATAAAATGAGTGAATATAAGGCCCATTTAGTCATTCTCTGATGCACAAAGATAAATTCTATCTTATAATTTTAAGCTAATCACCATATTTTTGCTATGTGGTAGAAAATGGGACATCAATCTCAGAGCTACTTTCCATTATTTATTTGAACAGTGAGGTGGCTCAATATTTACCCGAGTTCAATAGATTGGGGACTTTTATTAGTTGTGTGACCTCTTTCCCCCAGCACACTACATAAGAATGATAACCTTCCTTGGAGATTTATTACAAAGGTTATAAGGCTTTCACACAGTGTATGAAAAGAGTCTAGACTTGCATCTTGGTAAATTTCACCTAGGAGAAGCTTTATTGAATTTTAAGGTTACACTCTGCTTTTAAAAACAGAAGACGATTCTCTTGATTAAAAAAAAATGTTTCCACCAGCACAACAGATTAATAATTTTTTTTATTAAATGACTGCTATCATTATTAATAAATTCCAGAAACCTACTTAAAAGACACAATGCATCACTGAAATAGTATCTGTGTGACTTCCAATGAGTTCATAATCACATTGGATAATTTTAGACACTCTATATGCCTTGCAAAGGAATTGATTACTGGAAATTGTCATTTAACAGATGAGACTTTCCAACATAGAGCTTGATAATTGCCCTCTACATTTAAAAGTAATCATGAGAAGACTAAGTAAATATCTGTACATTATGGCTCATGAAATATTAATTCTAAAAAGGTTGGAATCCTAAGAACATTGTTTTTAACATAATTGCTTTAATTATGTATGTCATGAACTGTCTGTGTTATTAGACTATCTATGAGAGCAGAGAACAAAACAAATAGTGAATCCGTATGTGCATAGAGTCATGCATAGATGTACCTGAAGCATAGGAATGTCAATGGTTCCAACCTGGCACATTTTCTGTGTTAAGCTGCCTCACATCTAAGTATATACACCTGTCTTTAATAACACTCATAAAGCTCTTTATCATATTTGTAGTTAGCAGATGTTTTGCCTTGCTTGCCAGGAGAAAGAGGACAATACCTATGAAGACCCTCATTTTGTCTCTGAGGTTATAATCTTTACACTTTACTCAGACAAGCAGGAACATGCCACATTATTTTAGAGACAAGTGATACTGCAGTCACATGTTTATAACTCTGAGAAAACAAATGGTCTTTGTAAACATTAGCTTGTTCTTTGCTAATCCATTTTTCAATTTAAGTACAAATTCATATTAATTGCATGTTAAGTATTTTCCCCTAAAAGGTTGAGAGAGTGAAAGAAGCTTAAAACTCCTATGTTAAAATTCATTTATACGCCGGGCGGTGGTGGCGCACGCCTTTAATCCCAGCACTCGGGAGGCAGAGCCAGGCGGATCTCTGTGAGTTCGAGGCCAGCCTGGGCTACCAAGTGAGTTCCAGGACAAGCGCAAAGCTACACAGAGAAACCCTGTCTCGAAAAACCAAAAAAAAAAAAAATTCATTTATTTTGTCCATGTTACATTGCAAACGTAAGAATTGTACCCCTTTTAAGATACCTTGTGATGTTCAGACACATGTATATTTTATGAAATAAGCACCTGATTTAACACAACAAACAAACAAAGCCAGAAGCACCTCCCAAATACACCAGACATGCACAATCCTTCCACCACTAGCATTAGAATCAACTGGGAACTGATGAGAAATGAGAAAACTCAGTCTACAATCTGTGTACACTGACCAGAAATTCTATGGTAAGGTCTGGCAGATGGCCTTGTCAAATCCTCCAGGTAATTTTAATGCACAGTACAGTCACAGTGACAGCTGTAGTGGATGAAAAATCTACTGAAATAAAAGTGTGAAAATATGATTGCCTGATGAATGCTTGAAAGGAACAAAAGGGGGTGTTGATGAAATCAGACAGTAATTGATATGAAGTTCAGTTGTGCATCACAGAGGCTGCAAGACAATTATGATCCCAGTGAAATTCTGCTGTATTTTATGGAATGTGTATAGTCATTGTACTATCATGTCACATATCTGCATGTACACACACACACACACACACACACACACACACACACACACACACGTACTTTTCCCAAAATAAGAGAATTTATTACATGTTATAAAGAAATACAAAACTTATTAAAAAGAATCTTCATTACAGATTTCAACTCCATGGCAACCCTTGTTCTGTCCAAAGCATTCATAAACATGAACAGCAAGGCAAGGTTTTCATTTTAAAAGATCTCATTGAAATGGTAAAAGGTGATGGACACAGGCACTGGTCCTATCCTAAAAGGCTGAAATCCCCTTACAGCCAGTGCATGGGGCCATAAGGTTACATCTAGAATTCATTGTTCAATTACCATTCTATTGGGAAGGAGTAGATTTTTATTGTCCAATCAGGATAAACTGTTCCCAGATAATACTCCTAGTATTTTGCCTACGCATATTCTAGTTCAGACTACAGAGAAGATTTCTGTTCCACTTGCCTTTTAGATTTATGTTTCATCTGAAACTAATTAGAAAATTTTGAATGTAGCATAATGCTGGTGTATGACCATGTGAAATCCAATGATACCAGATCATATAGAATTGAACTTTCAATGGGAATCACTCCTAAGTATTACTTCTAAACCCTTACTGTGGTAAGTCAGAATATAAATGAGTCAAGGAAGTCCTGTTCAATGAAGGAAGTAAGAAAGCTGTAGTCTAGATAGAGCTCACTGGTCTAAAGTTGAAAGTTAACTGCTATGGTCATTTGCCTCAATTCCACCTGGCACTAGGTTGCAAGAGTATATAGACATACCAGCAAAACCATTATTGATTCAAAAAGCATGAGAATTTCTCTTAAGATGTCAGAGATTCTCACAGTGGATGACCTCACCCTAAGGCATCACAAACCCAGGAAATCTAAATGCATAGCACGTCTATTTTATTTATTTGTAAATATTATTTGTTTTATGTATATGTGTGCTTTCATGTCTGTTTATTCATCAAATGGATTCCTGATGCCCAAAGAGGCCAGAAGAGGGCATCAGAACCCATGGACCTGAAGTTAAAGAAGGTAGAGAAGGTTGTGAGCAGCCATGTGGATGCTGGGTACTGAACTTGGGACCTCTCCAGGAACAGTAAGAATTCTCAACCACTGAGCTATTTCTCTAGCCTTGTATGACAATTTAAAATAAAATTCATTTTAACTTATATTGTTCTACATGAGCTTTGAAAATTTTGTTGACTATTTAAAAATCCCATGTGAAATCAATCACAAACATTAGAAACAGGTTATTGAACAATGATAGAGAGGCAGTTACTAAAAATAAAGCAATGTTTAAGTAATTTGTTTTTTTTTAATCTGTTGTGTAAGCTGATATTTCAGTTAGCTCTATAAATATTTTGGCCAGTAAGGTTGACAAAAACAAAACCTTGATACAGGTTTAACTAAAATGTCCCTTGAAACTATCAGACATACTCAATTTTATAGTCAAGCCATAAAATTCCTCAAGGCTGGAAAGCTGGGCTGCAGATTGCATCCTTTGCCTTTCTCTTTGCTGTGATGAAATACTTGATAAAAGAACGTTCCAAAGGGAAGGTTGGGACTGGAGAGATAGCTGAGCCATTGCTGCTTTTTCTAAGAGACCTGGGTTCAATTCCCAGCATCCACATAGCAGCTCACAACTATCTAGCTTCAGTTCTATAATATTTGATGCCCTATTGTGGCTTCATCAGGTACCAGGTGTACACACACACTTGCAGAAATAACAACCACACAAAAAATAAGGCATAAAATATTTTTTATTTTGGTTTATTTTTATTTTTCCAGACACGTTTCACTGTGTAGCCCTGGTTGTGCTGGAACTCACCCTGTAGACCAGGCTGGCTTCTAACTCACAGAGCTCAGCCTGCCTCTGCCTGACGAGTACTGGAATTAATGGCATGCACCACCACCACCCAGCTGACAAAATATTTTTTTATAAAAATGCTTATTTGCACTAACAGTTTTGATGATACAGTGTATGCTTAATCATGGCAGGAACATGAGGCATCTGGTCACATTGTATTTGTAGTCAAGAAGCTGAGAGATGAATACTTATATTCTATTCTCTCCCTCCCCTGACCTCTCTCTCTCTTTCCTTCCTTCCTTTTTTCCTTCCTTCCTCTCTCCTTCCCTCCCTCCTCCTCTCTTTCTTTCTTTCTTTCTTTCTTTCTTTCTTTCTTTCTTTCTTTCTTTCTTTCTTTCTTTCTTTCTTTCTTTCTTTCTCTCTCTCTCTCACTTTCTCTTTTTCAGTCCAGGACCTCATTCCATGTAATCATACCATCTAAATTTAAGGTAAGTCTTCCCACGTTAAACCTAATCTAGAAAAACACTCACAGACATGCAAAAGGCTTTTTTCCATAGTGGTTCTGAATTATGTCGAACTGAAAATCATGATTAATCACTATATATATGGAAGTCATATTTCACATAATTTAATTCTTAATAAATAAACACTGACTTTCTGATATGCTACTTTTGCATAAATATAAATATCTTATGTAAGATAAGCTTCATATTAATTTCTTTCAACTCAACATACCTTTTAATTTTGCATGTCAGTCTCATGTAATGTTGTCTTAGGGTTTCCAATGCTGTAATAAAATACCATGACCAAAAGCAATTTGGGGAGGAATGGCTTTATTTCAGTTTAGAGTTCTACTTCAAACTCCCTCCTTGAGGAAAGTAAGAACAGGAACTCAACTGGGGCAGGAAACAGTAGGCAATAACCAAAGCAAAGACCATGAAGTAATGCCGCTTACTAGCTTACTCTTTGCCCTCCTCCCTTTCTTATCTTCCATGTGTAGGAGGAGTTTTCCTGTCCCACAGCTACTTTCAAATAATCACTCAGAGGCTTAGCATTAATTACAAATGATCAGCCAATTGCTCAGGCTTATTACTAACCAGCTCTTACATTTTAAATTAACCCATATTCCTTATTTATGCTATGCCATGTGGCAGTACCTTTATTAGCATGGCATATTCATCTCCTGCTCCCTCTGCTTCTGATTGTCAGCCCTCTTACTTGGTCCTTCTTTATCCCAGCATCCTCTTAGTTTGCTTTTCCTGCCTAACCACCTCCTTGCCCAGCTGTAGGCCAGTGAGCTCTTTATGAGCCAATGAGAGTAATACATATTCATAGTGTACAAAAAGATTGTTCCATAGTATCCATGTTACTGACCTTTTCTCCATCTTACTGCATTTCTTGTGTCTTGTAGGGCATATTGAAGATAGTATTTGGCTTTCTCATCTTGTTCTTACCTTGTAAGTGATGTCTATAAAGTTCATTATTTTATTTGGTATTTTTCCATTGTATATTTGAAAATATCTGTTATTGACTCAATTAAACAAAATGACTTCCTTATCCACCTAGATACTTAAAAAGTAATAAATTATTAAACTCTCTCTAAAATTATTTTATTATTGTATTAAGTCATAAAATTATATAGTTTGTGGCTCAGTTTGGTAAATTACATGAAGATTGTCTAAAAGTCTAAATATTTTTGTATTGTTATTATTTGAATGTACTTGGTCCTTATTTCCTTTTACCATTTTTTTACTTCTCTGTTATTAAATATTTTTTACATTTTATTTACAGATTTTCATAAAATATCATAATTTGAAAACTACAACAACATTTTTTGGCTGTAGCTGTGTAATTTTGGAACAAACAAATGATCTAAATTTATTTTATCAACTATGATTGACAGAAAATGCACATGAGGCATAGAGACCTATGAATGGTAGATCTGTGAAACAATTGGATGTACCTATTTTAATCCCTCCTTGACATGGATGACACCAGTAAAGGTTTCTGCTATTCTACCCTGGAATTTAATTAAGATGGTTTCCACTATGCAATAGTATTCTGTATTTCTTAAACAGTAAATTTTCAATTTGATTGTGCTGAAGGATTAATCCATGTTTGATTTCTAACCTACATGAGACAAAGGGCTACTTGATCAGTGACAGATCACAAATTTCAGGGAGCAAAATGTGGCACTTCCAGCATTTCTTTTAGGGACTCTGAAACAGGGAAAACACACACAGAACCAGAAATGGAAAAAAAGACACAAGGCAAAAGAAAGAGGGCCCCACAATCCTCTTTAAATTCAGTGTGGCTCTTGCAGTATTGAAACTACCAGACTTCTTGTGAGAGATGTTTACACAAGATCACCTAAGCATGTGCTTTTGTAGTTTTTATAGTTCTCTCTCCGATTAAGAATTGTGAGAAGGGGAGCCAGACAGAGTAGAGAGGGAAGCAACTGAGAACATGTAACGGCCTGTATGCACGAAGATGCTAGGTCAAATCCCAATGCTTTGTATGCCAATCTAAAAATAAATAAATAAATAAACATTAGCTAGAAAATTAAAAAAAAAGATTATGAGCTAAAATCAGTACATTTCTAAATATGAGGGTGGTGTGGCTTTGGAAACGGAGTAAGAAGATGATTCCTGAGCTGTAAGGTAGCCCTGCAATGACACCCAGAAATGTTGTCTTCTAATAGTCAGACACTTGTATGGCAACAGTTTCACACTTCAAACTGTGATCACATAGATTTTCATGTGCAAAATGCTGTTTACTTCTACAGGAAAATAACCTCCCACAAAATTATACTTAAATCTAAATTCCAGTCTCGAAAGCCTAGTAACAGGCTAGACGTGAGATGCAGTCCTGTACCTCCCATCATTTTCTATCTTAATTTAAAGCTGCTCTGAGCTCTGAGTGGAACTGAAATGAAGTGATACTTTGTTGTTAACACCATGGTTTACCTTTCTAGCTCATGTAATTACACAGCCCATCATATTTGGCAGAAAACCTGATATTAGTGGCTTTTCAGGCCTCCTTTCCTGACACAAACCTTAGAATTAAGTAATGTGGATGTGGGAGAGCTGCTGCCCAGTGGACTGGGCAGCTTTTTGTTGTTCAGACCCAGGTAATCCTTGCAGGAAGTTAACTTCATAAATCATAATATCTTCTTCCTCGTTGCTGAGTGATCCACTGGCCCCTCCAAAACTGAGTGGCTTGGTGACTAGACAGTGGATCAGTAAGGTGCTCCCTTCCAAGCCTTCTCTGTTATCTGGATGAAGGAGACAAGTGAAATTGTCTTTGTAAGTATCTACCTCAACTTCTCTCTTAATCTTAAAATCCAATCCTCTTCTTGTTCTTAATTGAGTCATCCTCTTCCCCACTAAATTTGGGACCAACTTAGGATATCCCATAATATGAAGACATTTCCCCCAGGTCTAGGAAGACCATTGTCCAACACGAAAACCATGATTGCGTGGAAGAGAAGTTGGGAAGAATAAAGGAGATTGTTATTTTGTTTATCTTCATTTTTTACAGCAATATTTCTTGAGTTTAACCATCAAAATTCTATGATATAAATTCATAGCTCTTTTTTTTCCATATTTAGCTTCAACAAAGTCAAGACGGAGCCCTTTCTCTCTCAAAGCTATACATGTAAGAGTTATCTCCCCTTCTCCCTTCTAAAGGTTTTCCCAGAGGACTGTAGTAAAGAGGTCACTATGAACCAGTAACCGATATGGTGTCAGGAGGTATATGGTAAATGGTCCCCATCCTTCTGTAATTTCTGTCTTGCTCCTCTCACTCCAGATCGATGAAGTTGCACATTTCCTCTCTAAATAAACGTGGATTCCAAATCCCATAACCTGTAACTTATAACCTATAAGTTGTTCTATAACCAAGTATGCCAAACACAATTAGATGTTTTTCTTATCTTGCGCCACCTTAAAACCTGAGCACAGTGCTGAGGAGGTAGAACAGTTGCTGGGTCTTTGACTTAAGCATTCAAACCTAAATTCCATCCCCTGAGCCAAATTGGAGCTATAGTATGGTGGGGTGCACTTATAATCTTACCTTTGGGGAAGTAGAGACAGGATGATTCATGGGTGTCACTGGTAAGTCACCCTATCCTACTTGCCAACTGAAACTCCAATTTAATGTTGAAAAATCATGATTTCATATTGAGTATATACTTTTATCCAGGTTATATCATTTTATAGGAACAAAATGTCATTTCCTAAGAAAAACGATTATTTGATTGACCAAATCTAGTCATGCATTAGTCAATTTGTTAATTCACTCTTTAAAATTAATCAAATGGTAGTGTAAGGAGGCCAGATAGAACACTATTTGCTGATCAATAAGTGTGCTATTTGAAAAACATGCAACAAGGTTTTCAGCAAGTCTCATTTCTGTCCCATGTGATTTTCTGTTTCTATTGAAGACCATGGCTTAAATCACTACTGATTTTCTCACCAAAATATGATTCCTTGGAGGGCATCAGCTTGAGTAGAGTTGAGACTTTTGAAGGGAAGAAAGAAAAGCATATCCCCGGGGACAAAGGCCAGAGAGGTAGTTGAATAAATATTGAAAGTATATAAAGTCAAGTGTCTGCTGGCAGTTCCTGGGCTTTGTTTGACGCTTTTTCCAGTCACTGTGTGTGTGACTCATTCTGCATCAGCCACTCCTGGTGTGATGAGTGCTTGGATGAAGGTGTAACCAAAGGAACAGTACTTAGTAAAGACAGTTTAATGAATTTTATTTCTACAGATAAAGGGATGTTTTTAAAACAAAACAATGTTATCATTAAGGAACAAATGTGGTTTTAATTCTCATTAAATACTACCCCCTACCCAGGCCAGGCAGACCAATAGAAGGCTAATTACAATGTTAGCTGAACAGTATTTCCATGAACATCAGGTCTCACACTCCAAGACTGCAATAAATTGAAAGCAATTCTTCAAAGTGCCCAGTCAAATGTGATGTATGGGAACAGTGCTGCTGTGCTTATATCATGGCTGGAGTTATCTAGGTAAGTAATGAGGGGGGAAAAAAGTGGTTCTTGTACAGGAAGCCCAAACACCCTGATACGGTGGCAATTTCTACATGAATTTATTTTCTGAAAGCTGTGAGTGACTCTTCATTACTATATGTGCTTCTCTTCTCTCTGTGTTAGGTAGACATAGCCAAGGGATGGTAGATCCAATAGTGGTTATTACCTGTGGAATTCCTACACTCTGACTAATTTGTTTTATTTGCCCTCATCTCCATATTTAGTCCATGAAGCAAAGGAAAAGGTGTGATCACAAGGTAAATTATTATATTCTGGAGTTATACTTCTACTAGTCACTTATTTGTGTGTGTGTGAGATGGGTACAAAATCTGTCATTTAAATTGTGATGTCCTTAAAGAGTCCTTAAAGAGTTAGCTACTCAACTAGACAGACTTACAACATTCTGTTAACAACAAAAAAGAGAGACAGTTACAATATGCAAATGCTAGAAGACTTCCCTGGTTCTATCTCATACCTTTTATTGCCAGTGCTTCAGGCAAGAATGTAACATCATGTTTAAGGAAATTACAAAGACTATTAAAGAATAAAAATCCAGACAGTCTAACTTAATTTTCTAAGCTATCAATTGGAGAAGACATCACAAATTCCATGTTCATAGTTATTTGGCTTTATTTTATTATATTTTACAGAGCATTGCTGTGCATGAACTGAAAAAGAAATGTTTCAAATTTCAATGAATTCCAATGAAGCATGTCAGAAAATACCACTGGGATTAGCACATCTTTGTTCAATAAATTTTTATATTTCATTTTGTTATCTAATTCCAATCTGTCCACATCAAGAATTTCTTAATATATACTCATGTCTGCATGATGAAAGTTTATTACGTGTGTGTGTGTGTGTGTGTGTGTGTGTGTGTGTGTGTGTGTGTGTATGTGTGTTGTGAAAAGAAAACAATAATTTGGGTCCAGCACTTGTTAATCTCTCACTATCAAAGAATTTAGATATAAAATGAAGATGACTTCTGAAAGCTGCATGGCAAACAGAAAAGATCCCTACCTCTCAAAACAAGAATACCTATATCTGGTAATGGAAGCTAAGAACTGCCTCCTGTCAAAGCAGGCAATAGGTAGGTACAGTGTGTCTCCTGTGACTCCAGGCAAGCACATGCTTTATGGCTTTATTGGCAGAAGGATCAAGTGCAAGTTGTCTTATTTGAGAAAGTGGGAGCTGCTCAGGTCAGCTTTCCTTCTAAGTAGTCTGTTCTGACCAGGAAAAATATAGAAACCTTTCCTCATTTGAACAGTAGAGGAGCTATCACTACACGTTTCCTCTGTACATTAAAGTAGGAAGTATCTTAGGCTTTGCAGGCTCCATATTCACTGTAACAAATACTCAGACTTGACCTTGGAGTGAAGAGTCAGCTCTTGATCTATGCAGGTGAATACTCATGAGTGAAAACTTTACTTATCAAAGCAGAGTATGGATACTTACAGTTTGATAGCCTTTACTCTGAGCCTGGACTTCCCCTTTACAACACGTTCCAAGTTAGTAACATTGGAAATAGTTCTGCCTTTGAGACAAGACCTTATTGTGTAACTTAGACTTGCATGAAACTCATAATCCTCTTTGCTCAGTCTCCCTAGTGCTGGGATAAAAGGGGTGTGCCACTAGCCGCAGTTTACATAGGCAATTTCTGAAAGTGGAGAGTTGTCTGTGACCTCCATTTTGTGCTCTCCACCTATATCCACTTTCATCTAACATAACCGACAGGTGAAGTAGAGTTGTCATTCTAGCAATGGTCCCATTCCTAGATGTGCGCCAGATTGAAATCTGCAAAGCCTCTGAATGATAAATAACACGAAGTAAAGTGCAGTTAGCAGAATTTAAGTGTAAGAATCACCTAAGTTATAGGCTGGCTGGCTGGGAAACAGATGCAAAGACAGATGAATTATAGGCACGAGAACTGATGAAACTCATTGCTACAATGGGAGGTCAATCACAGAGTTTTTTAGTCACTTGTAGTATAATAACTTAGAGTATTAGCTGCAGAGCAGACAGTTTCTCATCAGGGACTAAGGGGGAATGAATGAATAGGTAATTGTGGAAGGAACAATGTAAGCTCTACGCTAGGGTAGTAGCAATCACTGGGGCACTATTGTAATGTAATAGGTATTGAGATTCAATGTCAGACTGTATATGGATACAATCGCATTTGATTCTCTGAATAACTCTTTGAAATAATGATACATGTACTTGTGTGTGTGAGAAGGGGGAGGGGGTATAAATAACATGACTTCTCCAGCACACCATTATCCAATTAGTTAAGTGCTGAGCTTCCTAATGCCTCCTTAAGAACATTAAAGACAGATTTAGATAAACTACTAGTGATTTGGTCTGAGTGAGATGTTACAATGAAAGTAAAATTTCTCTGTACTTTTTCATGTATGCTAAAAATTTATACTGATATCCGTACTTTTCTCCAAAGGGTTATATTTTTGCTTACCTCAAAAAACTCAATCAAGATGTTTTAAGAAGAAATTTTTTTATAATAAATTATAAATATAAATATAAATGCTCCCATTTAATGAAGTTTGTGAGGTAATAGTTTCCTCACATAATCTTGCCATGGATGTCAGTGTGTGGATAAACACACTAAGGATTCCACACATAAAGAACAAAGATACAGTTGCTTTTACCACATTAATGATAAACCCTGAGTCACCACCAATTATGTGTTGGTGTAGCATTAAGAAAGTAAATCAAAACATTTCCCTTTGGTGTCATTTAGACAAGAACAAGCCCAGACTTGAATTCTCTACTTCTCTCTCCCCATCCCTCTTGTTGGTCTGTTGTGTGAGTTTGAACCTGTGCCTGCCTGAGGGCTATATTGTAAATTTTTTCCTAGAATCTGTCCCTCAGTGTGTGTCTTTCACTGACAAAGGATATTTCTCTCTTTCATTGAACAGCACAGAAAACATCACATGAGGAAGGAATGGGGGATACTTCACAGAAATCTTTAACAAAGTTTTACAAAGCATTAAATCACGGACTCCAACTGACCCATGTAACAAGCAGTATTACAAACATCAGTGTTACTAGATAATGAACAGTATTACAAACATCAGTGTTTATCAAATAATATCTGTATGTTGACTTTAACATGGTGGAGATAGCTCAAGAAAGAAGGTGTGGAGTTGAGTGGGTAGGGAGATGGGAGGCTCTGGGAAGCGATAAGAGAGGGGAAGCCATGTTCAGAAGATGTTGTATAAATTTTTTTTTAAAAAAATGAAACTAGAAATACATTAATCGCATGACCCAGATAACTATACCACTCTTGGCTATATACCTACAGGATTCTGTATCTTACTACAGAGATACCTGCCATTCATATTCATTGTTGCTCTATTCAAAATAGACACAGCATGGAAACAACCTAGATGTCCAACTGATGGAAGGGAAAATGAATAAATGACATATTTACACAGTGAAATGCTGAGTAGCTGTGAAGAAAAATGAAATTGTGAAGTTTGAATGTAAAAGAATGGAGCTGGGAAAGAAAGTAATTCTAATTGAGGTAACCCAGACTCAGAAAGAGAAACATCACTTTTTCTCTCATCTGCAGATGTTATTTTTGAATCTTCGGATATGTGTGTTTCATCTGGAACACCAAAAGATGATAGGAAATTAGTAAGAAGCAACTGGGATAGATTTCAAGGGAGGGGAGAGGGAGCTCAGTGGTATTTCTTGACAGGAGTTTGCTTTATTCTTTCACTTGCTGATATTAAGGGGTGGATGTTAGACACTGTATCATTGTATATTTCCATCATGCCCAGCTGAATTCTCTCTTATGGCAAAATAATAAAGGAAACTTCAACATTAGCTTCAAATGTATAAAAAGCTCCCATGCCTTCTGATGATTCCATGTACATAATTCTAAAGCACAAGACAGGATAAGAATATTTTCTTTTCTCATACTTCATCTGGCATTTATGAGTGGAGAAAATGATTGGATCCATGCATGTCCCTGAGATTGATATGCCTTTCACCTACTCCCTTAGAAATAGTACAAACAATATAAACAAATGCATTATCTAAAGAAATTTAAACAAATAGCATGCGTTTTGAATAGCTAAAATAATAGGAAATCCAAACCAAATGTTACTTGATAGCTATGTTGGAAGATATAAGATGTTGCCTAACATGTGCAAGACCCTAGGTTCCACCCTCAACACTTAAGAATTCAGACCAAACTAACATGATTGCAAAACAAAACTTCCCTCCATTGTTTTAAAATTTTCTAATCATAGTGAAAATAGAAATGGAAAAATTTATATCATGATGTATATGATTAGTTATTGAATACCGCTTCTAGAAGTTTATTTTGAATTGAAATGTATGTGTATAATTTAGAGAGATATCTCACACATCTATAAAAAACAGAACTGATTAGATTAAAGGCACTGGCATTAGAAATGCATGCTTTGGAAATGTTTTATGGAAAAGCAAGAGCTTTTTTTCTTTGGAAATGTGACACCAAGAACTACTGAAATAATTTTAAAGCTTTTTCATCTCTAGAATTTGCTGCTCATATCTCTGCATTAGCTGATATTTCCAGGAACATTATTTCTGTTTATCATCATCACTGTCAAGCCGCCATCTCTAGAAGGTGAACTCTAATCCCAGAAAAAGCTGATTATTTGCAAGAAATGTCACAAAGGAAAATTATGACATTATTGAAATTTAACAAACTGATTTACATAAAGTTCATATTTTCTTTCTTTAAAATCTGACTTATGGGAGCATCATCAAAGCTCAACACAGTGTGACCTTGATAAAGCTAATGTAATGCCTGTAACACAATCCATATTTTTTACCAATTAAATAAGTAGAGAAAATTATAGTCAATTTTTAAAATATTTATATTACTATGTATATTTAAATATTCCTTCCAAGAATTATAATATGAAATTATTCAGTTATATATGTATGTATATGTGAGAGACATATAGACAAAATATCTGTTCAAAATATATCAATAATGATTTAATCTCATACAAATATCAAAAACCATAAACAAGACTCACTGTAGTGGTCAACAAAAATTTGGATTTTGTTGTTGTTGTTTTGTTACAACTGTAGTGACAGAAAAACAAGAGTCAGAAGAAATGACAGTTGTTGCTGTTTATTTGGGTCAAGCAGCTGGATTTATATATTTGTGCTACTTATTTACTCTCTGGCCTAAAATCTTTTCTTGTAGAGCAAATTTCATATGTATCTATTTTGTTAAAATTTAGACTATACTTATCAGTGTTTATCTATTTGCAGTCATAAACCTAATATACAGAACTGTGATGTTTGAGCAGTAAGATGTTTCAAGCTTCCTGGCAGCAGATCCTCAGCTAATCATCTTTTCAGTTTTGCCACAAGGACAAATATTGCAGCCATTTTTCTTTTTAGAAATAACATCACTGAAAAGTGCAATGAAAACCCCTGAGACCAATGTAACGTAAATCTACTTACCACACAACTTTCTTCAATTAATATTAGTATATTAATATTAGTATATTAACATATCTTCTCAAAACCAGCAATATCCCTGTTACATGGAAATTTAGGGTCTACATGGGTGTCCTAGACCTTTTCTTTGAAGACACGCTTTAATTGATTTATTTGGAAGTGACTTATATCAGTTTTCTGGCTAATGTTCAGTGATTTTTTTCTGGTTTCCTAACAGGAAAAATATTTTCTATAATTATTTTGTATATGCTTCAGACAAGCTGTAAATAATTTCTGTTAGTGATTAGCATGAAGTTAAAATGGCAGATGATCCAAGTACTCTAGTCTCTTACTCTGAACCTTTTGTTAGCCATTAATTTTTTTCTAGTCAAATATTAGGGCAATATTTTATTTTTTAAATGATTTATTTTTATTGTTAAATTTTAATATAAAATATATGCACTTTGTTGTTGACAATTTTAAAAAGCATTTAAAAATATAATATTTAGCACCCTGTATAGCACCTGTGTTTTACATATAGTTTGGATCCACAGAAAACTTCACAGATACTGTTTTTAGTGGCAAATATGCCTCTACTGTGCCTCAATAACTTACAGAATCATTTAGAAAGGAAAATTTCAACAACTTTTTTCTCTGGTAGATTTAACACTTATATTAGGACTGCTTTGAAAGACAGGCATATTTATCTTTATAGAGTTTTCTAAAAATCAATACAAAAAAAGAAATGATTGATGATACTATATCAAACCTAGTTTAGTGTATTTCCCTTTATAAAAAATCTGTGTGTCAAAGGCTGTGTGTTGGAGGGAACACCTGTGCAAGATGACTGTGGGTTCCAGAGGAAGGATGGAGGACACTAAATGTCTATGGATCCTTGAGATAGAGACTATTAAATGGCTGATGAGCAAAACAGAAATATTTGAGAGATTAGTGATGGCATTTGCTGGACTTGAGAGGTAGATCAATGGTTAGGGATCCTTGTTGGCCCTCCAGAGACTTAGTTTCTGTTCTGTGTACACACACTGGTTCACCACCTGTAAAGCTCCAGTTCCAGAGTCTCCACTACCCTCTTCTGGACTGCAAAGTGCACTGCACACACATGGTAAACACACAGATAATCAGGGACACACCTACAGATAAGTACAAAAAAAGAAAAAAAAATGAAATTTAAAGGTGGCAATTTAAAATCAGAGTTAGAGGAAATACCAGATTTTTGTTTGTTTTTTGAGACAGCATTTCTCTGTGCAGGAATTTGAAGCCTGTCTGGAACTTGCTCTGTAGACCAGGCTGGCCTCAAACTCAGAGATCTGCTTGCCTCTGCCTCCTGAGTGCTGGGATTAAGGCATGTGCCACCACTGCCCTGCTGAAATACTAGATTATAAAAAAAAGTATTTTGCAGCTGTTTTTGGATTTTCTACATTTTGTCTGTAGAATAGGAAAAATTGATTTGCACATAACAAGAAAATCATTGTATTTAATCATTAACATCATTATTGAAATCTTTTGGGTTACCTTATATTTAGGTTTATAAAGACATATATGAGAAGAGTGAACTCAGTTGGCTTATTGTTTATTGATAGACAAATGAGAGAATTGAAGTGTTGAAGTAGTTTCACAGCTCTTTATCAGCTGTGATTAAAAATTTTAAGTATGTTTATAGACATCACTAGTCATCTCAGATGCATATTTCTGAGTTGCACACTGCTTTATTGCTTGCCTTAGTAGAAATTGGTTGAGTCAGAAGAATCTGGGGGGTACTATTGAAAATTACAAACACAGAATGTAGGGGACCCAGGAAAGGAGAAATATTGGCCAATAGCTATAAAACCATAGTTAGATGGAAGGATAAAGCTGTACTGTTTTACTGTAGACGATACATTTAATAATAATGTATACTGAAAAGACAAATATCTCACATCAAAGAAGTGATTAATATTTAGGGTGACAGAGATACATTACCCAGCTCCAAGGATTCAACAATGTGTCCTTACATTGAAATAACCAGTATACACCATGAATACATGCAAGTATTGTCACTGAAAATTTTAAAAATTGAAAGCTTCTCTTTATCTTTTCTTGAAATTGTGTGACATTGTTTTTGAAGCAGATGGAAAGTCAATGAGAAAGTCTGCAAGTGAGCAAAGCATGCCCGGGACAATTGATGCAGCATGAAACACAATGTCTCTATGGAAATCAGAAGAAATAATAATGAAAGAAATGATGGAATGTGATGGAATACGTTCAGAGAGTTCACATTAGCAGGAAGCTGATAGTTTTACGAACCAGGGCTTTATTTGTATTGAGCACTTGTGAGTTTCCTTTTCACTTTAAGTCATTATGTTTTAACTCTGTCACTTGTATGATAAACTGCTGATTGGATAAGAGGTAGAAAAGTTCTCAATTCTATATTTTTAAGTATTGCTTTGTAAAAACAGACTTTATAAGCATGCTTTTTTGATACTTATAATGGGAGTTTTTCTTTTTAAATGAAATACCATTTGAGCTTTTCTGTATACATTGTTTTTCATCATAAGAAACTACTGACAAAGGGTATTAGTATTTAAGAGTATGAACATTGATTTTTCTTTTCTATACTTACGGTTATGAAATTTTCACTTTAGTATATAAATACCTTTGATGATACTTTAAAATGTGTATTTCTAATCATTATGAACAAAATTATGAGTTCCATAAATTTCAGACATAAAACAATGATATTTATCTTTCATTGGTAAGTTTGACCTATGCCTGTTCATTAATCTTGGAATCCTTCCTTTATTTTCACCATGATCTTGAAAAGAGAACTAGAGTTTTGGATAAAGAATGGCGTTTTAGCTTTGTGCCTGAGAACACTTGTCCCTGCTCACTGCTCAGCTTTCTCAATGCTCCTAAAGTCACTGCTTCCTGCTTAAGGTTTTGCTCAGATTCATACTTTGCTTAATTTTATAACTTTTCCATTAGGACTGTCAAAATCAAACCACTTGTTACTGATCACATATAAGCTTAGTCGTTATATGTTGGAAATATGTTCGAAAGGTTTTTAAAGCAAAGGATATTTTACAAAATGAATTTTAGTCTTTAAAATATATTCAAAATCTGCAGTAGTTATTACTGCAAGGCATGACACATGACTAAAATCCTAGCATTCAAGTGGCTGAGGCAGAGGGCTTAAGAGGGTCCGTGGCCAGATTTTGTGTACACTTGATCTCAGTCTCAAAAAATCAAAACAAATTTAAAAAAGTGCAATAGTAGAAATCATACTAGACTCTCCAAGAAATATAGTTTTATACAGCATTTGGACTTTATTGCCTGGCTAAACTTGTCTTGCTATTAAGTTGATAATGACAATAAACATAAAAATATGTTCGTTAGCCCCAGCCTGTTCTCACTTATGTGTGTGTATTATTTCCCTCCCTCCTAATCTGCACATTTAAATTTATGAAAATTTTTTTTCTTAATAAATTTCAGCTCTGCTACAAAAATAAAAATAATAAAAATATATTAGCTAAAGGTTGGTCATTTTTTTTTTAAATACACATACTCTTTAGAAAACACTTGAGAAGTTCTTTATATTTTTCTCTGGAAGAAGGATGATTCATTACAATAGACAGGTTGACATCTGGCCTGGAAAACTTAATCTCACTTTTATATAACCACAGTGGGCAGTAGACACATGTACTGACAGATTTCCTCATCTTGTTTCCGGGTCTTTTGGGGTCTTTCAGCTTGCAGCCTTTCTTCTATTGAGGGACATTTACCTACCAACCCCACAGTTCCCCAGAGTCTTCTTGAGTGAGAGCAGCAGGAAATATTAGATAGAAGGATTTAGAGTGTGGAGATAAAAAGATAGAAAATACAGGATAGCCTCGAGAGGGCCTGGAGCCTATTCCAATGGGCCCTGACTGTCTCTGCCCTGGGGTGTTTACAGAAATGCCAAGGGATGGAGCAAAAGACCTCCCCTCAGCACAGCCAAATGCAGACCATTTTAGACACCTGCACTCAGGCCCATGGACCAATCATCCTCTCCGACCTGCTCGGTATAGACACCAGGAACCTGAAAATGGCTCCCACCTTCTATACCATGGAAGCCAGAAATATTGGTAAATCTAGAAAAGAGACAATTAAAAAACGTGCTGTAATTATAGTTGTCATAAGTCAAAAGGAAATAAAGCCTTCTTATGTGTATTTATTGGATTGGCCAGATGAAACTGACCACTGCGTTGTTACAGTATCTTTCTGGCCAGGAAGTCACAACTTATGTCTTAGTTTACGTGGGCTAACAAAATGTTCAAAATAAAATAGGTGCTAGGTGAGATTTGTTCAGCATTAACTGCTGTCTTGGTACTTTGTGCTGCAGTAAGAATCTACCTCAGTTTATTAACTCTATAGTCTCCAGGGATTTGGGTTGAGCAATGGCAGGAAACATTGGTATTAGCATGTGGGACACCAGCTTTAGAAGCTTAAAGGGGTGAAGTGAAGAAAACATGGGTAGTTTCTTACATTATGTTTATCTTTGAGTTGTTTTGAAATTATACTACACAGTTACCCCATATTCTACAGCATGTGTCAAAAAGCAAATGTACGTGCTTGTGTTTTTCTTCAATCTCAGCTGAGCTCCTAACCAGGGCTACAAGAGTTTGTCTTGTAAAACAGGAGCCCAGAAGCTCCTGAGTTAAGGAATCCTTAACTGACTCAGCAAATCAAGCCAGCATTCCCTGTTTCAGCAGATCAGTTCTGAGGCCATTCCATCTTGACTTGACTATAGTTATAACCTAGTATTTGTCAGAATTTGAACTGATTTTTCTGTCTTCCCATTCTACCCCTGCCTCTCCCCCTGAGATCGAATGGTCTCATTAAATGACTTGCCTTAGGTATTTCATTACAGTACAGTAAGGTTCTAAACTGAAGACAATGGCACCTTCTGTGTAGATTTTGCCTCAGCCTGAAAACGCAATTCAGAGAAGAGGGTATCTAAGGAACAGTGCATTACTAGCAGGTTGTGAGGCCATCCAGGTTATGTTCTTACTTCTTACCAGTTCCTATTAATGTTTCTTCTTTGTCTTCTAAACATCTAATTTGATCCCAGGCTGTGGTCCACTGGAAGAGTATCCCTCAAAGGTCCATATGCAAGGCAGGGTCTCCAGGATTGTGCTATTAGGAAATGCTAGGGACCTGTAGGAAACAGGGCTTTACGGAAGTGAGAGGCCTTAAGCCATGGCAACATGTCCTAACAAGATTCTAGACTCTTCACTCTTCTCAATTTATCTTTGTTTTCTGGACCAGGATGGAGTGGCCTGCCTCTACACACCAGCTCCAAACTAATGTGCTATACTCACCAGAGGCTGAAATCATGGGACCATTCAGTCTGGAGGCTGACGTGGGGGAGGGGGAGCTGGTTCTCTCCTTCCACAGTGTGTCCAAGAACTCAGGATGTGAGGCTTGGCAGTATATCTTTACATGTGGAGCCATCTCTCTGGTCCTCATTCAATCTTGGCCTAGACCTACTTGAACTATTGTACTTTTTCTGTGGCATCAGCTATTTTTCTAGCAATCACATAAAACTGAACATTTATGAAACATTGTGAAAATGTCATCAATGCTGGACCAATCAGACACTCTCTAACAAAACTCTGACCTTATTCATTTCTAATCACAGAAATAGCTAATGGAATGAGCATTATAGGACCTGTTCCATTATTTCCTTTGAGAACCAGAAGGGATAGATAAAAGATATTACTGTAAAGTATATCCACATACTTTGGATTTGAAATTTATCCAACATTACTGAACATTAGCCTCATTCCATACTCTGTTAGAGAGGACAGTTGTGGAATACAGTCTTAATGTTTTGTCCCATTAGTTTGAGTCATTTGCAAGTTTACTTCTGTCTCTCCAAGATACATGGTTTAGTAAATTTTTAAAAAATATTCTTGTTGTTAGTTAATTCGACTTTTTTTTTTACAGAAAGGAATCTGATTTTATATTTCAGATCTCCTTTGTTTAGAATTTTCTTTACAATCCTTTAACTGTAACTGTTTCATTGTGGTTGCTTTTTGTACAATGGACATCTTGTATATTTGACCATCCTATCTCAACTCTGGAGTGCTAGGGCTATAGATGTGTGCTGCTCCAGGACTGCATATTGATATTCTTTTGTAGGAATCTAGACCTTTGTGCATAGCAGACAAGCCCTCTGCCAACTGAGCTACATTCTCAGACTGCTTTATTGCTTTGTATATCACTTAGATTTACTGATAGCATAACTTTCCTTATTTTTCACAAACTATTAAACCATTTAACACTTTTTCTTCTGGGTTTTTCTTTGTACCGGTCTCCAGATGCCTGTTTTTCTCATTAGAAAAATTCATGGAGCACTAAAACAACAGATTGGAAGGTTTTGTATATACGGTAACTCACAGATTTATAGGCTGTCCCAGAGAATTATAGGCATGGATTTTTTTTTCCACACTGATACATACCTAACTATCTGTGTCACTGGGTTTTCACTGGGCTAGTCAGATATCTCTGAGAGAACTAATCCACTGTACTAATATAGGAACATAGCTCTGCCTGCCAATGTTGTCAGAATAAGCAGGGTAAGGATATTGTATTTCAGACATCAATAGGAAGTGTTCTCTCTAATCCCTTTGTCAATATGGTTTCCATCTCCTAAGTGATAGCCACATGTTTCTCACTTCTACTTCACTTAAGTTCAGTTTTCTTAGAAAAAAAAATACTTCTGATTGCTCTCAGTGTGAAGGAAAGTTGTTCTCTTAGCTATCTAAGACACTGGAGAAATCTGTACCCCAGCTTCAGAGATATTGATTACCTTCAGCTCCTTTGTTTTTCTGAGTTTGAAATTTGGAGTCTATATTTACATAGTAAGGCTCATTTAAGAAACTTAGGACATAGAACTGAGGCCATTTAATTGACTCATTTCCTTGCTAATGAGAAACGGGAATAAAATGATTGGATAATCAAAGGCAGCAAGTGAGTTGCAACTTTGCCATGAACTATGTATCCTTAGGCCTTTGCTCTTGTGGGCAACTTGATACTATCATACTAATTGGCTGAGATCATATTGATTTACAAATGGAATTGTCAAGACCTAGAGGGCATTATTCCAAATGATCATTTAATTAGAATTAAGGACACAACAATGTTCATGTCAATGCAACTTCTGACTTGATAATTAGGATGACATTCCCATGAGTAGCCACACAGCCTACTCTATCTTCCAGATACCTTTACTTTTCCATTATGATGTGCTACTTTGTTGCATAAATTCCTAGTTTTCCTTTAAAAATAATTCCTTAAGAGACAATGTGGCAAAGTGAAATAAAATGGAACTTACAAACCAGGATAAAATGATATCACTTGGAATTTTTATACGGTAGGTTGCTAAAGAGACTGAATCTCTGCCAGAGCAGTAAGGTACGCTCTCTTTCATCTGGTTCAACAAATAAGATTTCAGTGGATAATTAACAATGTTTTAACATTGTATTCTCACAGAATGCTGTATTTGACAGTTGAATATTTTACAAAATGATAACTTCACTTCAAGAATCATTTTGTTCAGAGTGTAAACTGTCTTCTTCAAAAGGAGGTGTTTTCAAAGTTCTGATGAAACTAGTACAGTAGATTTTACTTGGTATATGTGCTTTATGATGTCGTTTATAGGAGTGTAGCTCATTTCTGTCATTAGTGCCACTGCTTTGGAATGCTACTTTCTGACATGTTTTGTATTTCATGAATCTTATCAGGAGGCACTAACAAATTTAAATGAGAAATTGATATGAAGTGGTTGTTATTCATTAAATTGACTTAAGGTGATCAATTAGATTCTGCATGTTGGATAAGCAACTTGGACAATCAGGATTTAACATTTGCAAAATCTTAAATTTGCACATTTTAATCATGATTACAGTTCTCTTGGTGATGTACGTTATTCCACCAGCTAGAAGAAAAGGCCTTCAAGTCCTCTAAAGGAAACACAAAGATTTTAGCCCCCTGTTTTCCCTTTGATAAGCTGAACGTTCACTCTGATGTTCACAAAGGAAACTTTTCACTAAATTCCAAAAAATATGAGTAACTATAGAATAATATTTCCTACTTGAGTTTAAAATTAATCCCCAATTGACTACAAGTCATACTGTGCACACAAAGCTTAGAGGATTTTAGTCACTGTTGGCTTCTGGATCATGGTTCTAAGGATGTATTTTGAATAATTCCAATTTGGCTTTGTTAGTTTTTCTTTCAGGTTTGCTCCATTTATTTCTTAGCTCCCATGACTGTAAAATAGCAAGTTTTCTCTTTCCTCTCTTTTTCAAAAGATATTCCCTACCAACATTTCAAATCAACAACAACATGAGAAAAAACAAACAAACAAAAGTTACGGGGAAGAGGAAGACAGACAATGATATCTGTTCATTAATCCTTCTCCCTATAAGAAAGCTCCTACATTCTGTTCAGTGGAGTTTTAGGTTCTAATTTTTTTCTAATACTGAAAGAAGTCTCTGGTGTGAGGAGAATATTGCTTTTTTTAGAAAATGAAACTGAGAAGTGTTAGAGAGGTTGCTCAGTGATCAGAGCATATGTTATCTCAGTAAGGGGACACAATGTCCGCATTTAGAATCTCTAACATTCATATAAAAGGCAGGGCTCAGTGAAGACTGTGGAAAGGCAATAAAGGCAGAGAGTTATGGAGAACTGATATATTGCTCTGATCTCTGTGTGCAGCACTCTGGCAAGATTGTCCACAAACACATGTGTATAACACACACACACACACACACACACACACACACACACACACACACACGCTTAACAGAATCACAAGTCCCTGAAACGACAGGAAGTTTTTCTACAATTAAAACTAATATCTTACACTGTGTAGTACTAATGACTTGCAAGTGCACAGTATCTTCTCTATGACAATGCAAGTAGGTTTATAGTCAAACTTACTGAGTAAGGGCAGAATGTGAAAAAATTCATTACCGTATATGAGTTTCTCATATTTCCATCCAATAAAATACAGTATAAAATATAGGAAAGTCATGTCAAAGACATGTAAAAGGCAGCCTTGACAGGAAGACACTTTCTTAAAAGTTCCTGATCCCAGCGATGTGTGCAAATATAGATCTTGTGATACTGGGTTCTTTGCACTTCATATCTATGCAGACCAAGGTGCTATTCATGTCCTTTTACCCTTTGATCCCATCATGGGCTGGATGTCAGTTCTGACCTGCAGCTCCTGTTTGTTGGTATAATGATTACATGTTATGTAGCACCATCTAACTGTTTCCACACACAGGAGACTGAGTCACTGCCTATCCACCCTGTCCTTCCAAGCAGAGTTAGTTACGTATTAACAAGTTCGTGGACTATGAGATTCCAGAAAAGACTAAGATACATGCAGAGCTGGCGCAAAAGGGTGGGTGATAGGCATCTGCCGTGTGTGTGTGTGTGTGTGTGTGTGTGTGTGTGTGTGTGTGTGTGTGTGTTTGTGTATGTGTTTTCTTCTTTCTTTTTAATCTGAGAGGTTTCAGCTCCTCCTTTCTAGCATTTGTTTGTTTTCAAACAATAATAAAATATTATTTGGAATTACCCATAAAGTCATCTAGACCTATTGAAGAACATGTATTAACATATGTGGTTTCTTTGATCATCAATATTGACACCTGCATATCATTAGGTCAGAATTTCCAGTCTGGGTCCAGACATCTGCATGTCCAGCATCCAGCTCTTTTAGTACATCCAGTAAAAATAGAATTTGATAACTAGTGATATTCGGTAGCAGATTGGTTCTTTTTTCCCCCCTTCAGTTAAAGATAAAAAGACAAGGAAATGGCACAGTGCAAAGTGGGCCCTTTCTGTACCTGTGAGTGGACCTCTCTGTTTCTGTAATTGCCGATTGGCAGGGAGAAAAGTGGATGTCTCAATCTAATCTGCATTTTGTGCTATGGTAGATTCATAAAGGCCCACCCCAGGGGACAGGAAATGGGCCAAGTTCCTGAGAAATAGAAACTTACTGTCGGTGACAAAAAGCCACAAAGAAAAGAAAGGTTACTGCTAATTCCTGGAGGTAGAAAGCCATAAAAAATATCCAGACTATGAATATGATGTCCCCCCTTCTCACATCCAAAAGACTCACTGACAAGCTGGACAGGAAACTAGGTGCTTTGGGCACAATGAAGAAAAGAAAACCCCTCTGGATCTGTAATTCTTGATAGCATTATTCATTGCTTCCTTTATCTCTTATGAAAGAAAGCTTGTAAAAAGAGAGATTCTATTGTCAATGCTCTGTGTGCTGTAACTGAGCAAGCAGTGTAGATATGAATAAGCAAACATGGTATTGCCCAATAAAATAACCTATATTTAAATAAATGGCAATACTCATTTTTTAACTCATGTATCTGAGCTAATAAAGTTTTTACTCAGAGAAAAGAGCAAAATAACTAGAATTGAAAGGGAGAAAATTAACAGATGAATACACATATTCTATGCATCTTTCCTTTTATTTAGAGAGGAAAGTCCCTGCACCAGCAACAGAATTTTAAATTCCATAGTATCCATGATGCTGTTTTGGGGTATGTGAAGTTGAAGGTGTGAGAAACATTGGTCAGCTCAGTGCTACTACAGGCTGGGAAATTTTCTTACTGAGAGAGCTCTAGAGCTGGGCTGAGGGAATAACTTCCATCTTAAAAATCTGTCCCTAAGTATGGTAATTTTCCTGAAATGTCATCATTATGCATTTGGAAGTTAATAAAAGTGTTAGTGCTATTCACAGAAGCAATAACTCAAACCCTTTCCTCATTTGCATTATTGTTGGGTGATTGGTATCACTATTAGACTTGTCTTTCATTTTTCTTTTGTGCTGTGTGAACATGCAGTGTTGCCTTAGACTTGAAGCATCTGTCTTTATTCTCAAATGTATTGTATTTTTGCATTCAACAGGGATAAAGGAACTTGGAAAATGCATTTAAGCACAGTCATTTTCTGTACATAACAACAAACAATGGGCATGTAGATTGACTAAATCACTGTAAATATATATGCTAAGGATCATAATTTCCCTACTGTGGCTGCAGACATAGGCAGAGACTCTGTCTTCACCTTTACTCATCCTTCCATTTTTCCAATTTGTCTCTTTTGTTCTTATATTTTTATTCTCTTTTTTTCAGCTTTGTCAGCTAGGTAGAAAATACATTTGAAGACAGGCATATAGTTGAGCTCAGTGGATAGCTAGTCTGAGAGAAATTCCAAAAACAAAGGGGAATGTGTTCAAAAAAACAATTTGCCTAATTCTATTTCTAAGCATAGATTATCCAATGGACTTTTGGTTACCTTGCTGGGCAGTTATTGGAAAAAAAATCATTATTAATAAGCAGATTTTTTTTCAATCGTGAAAGCACATCATTTATGAGATCTTAGATGAAAATATTTACCCCTAGGTATCTCATAGCAAACTAACCAGAACACTGAGGTTTTCCAAATTATGTATAAATGGGAGTATTGCAACCAGAGAGGCCAAAATAGTCAATGGGTACTTCTTCAGAGATGTATCTTGACTAAGCGTTGCAGAGAACTTCAGGCAAAACCCTGCCTCAGGTCAACATCTATTAATATGTATTTACAATAGCCATGTTAAGATGGACAGGTTGACATTCCTTTGAGTTCCAAGACTTGAGAGACATAGATAGGAAGATTACTTGAACCCAGGAATTTAAGACCAACCAAGGCATCCTAAGAGGAATCTATTTCCATTTTTGTAAATATTTAAAACGAATAAGTAAACAAATAAACAAAATCATTCATGCTTTGAGGTTAAAAAAGAAAGACAGAAAAAATTACATGGTGTGGAATGGTGTGGTGGTCACTCATACCTCTAATCCTGTTACTCTGGGGGCTGAGATCAGCGAATAAGGATTTTGAGGGTATCCCTGGCTATGTGATGAACATTTGTGTTAAAAACAGCAAAAGTAGAACAGAGCAGAAGAGAAGAGCATATAAAAGAAGGGGGATGAGGAGGAGAGTGGAGGAGAGGACAGAAAGGCAAAGAGATTGTGGAGTATAATCTACCCTTGAGTAATGAAACTTTGAAGAGAAAAATGAACTGGGCTGAGCTGAGCTGAAGAGCTGAGGAAGCCTTCATTCAGAGCTACTGTAACAAGGGAGGCAGAAGCTGAAGCACTAGAAAAGTGGGAGAGTACCTGAGAAGGGATAACTACCATGTACTTAGGCTTCTTTGTTTCAAGTTGTTGCTTATCTAAGTGAAATTTCTACCCTTCCCCTGCACACACACACACACACACACACACACACACACACACACACACACACACCCCGCTCAGAAAAACTGAGAGATCAGAACACTAGTTTTCACCTTAACTGGTGGTCATAACAAAATACCAGGCACTAGTTGGCTTAAACAGTGGAAATTTATAAACTAAAAAGTTGAGGTTACCAGAAGAGTCGATTTCCAAAGAGCATTCTCTCCTTGAGTATAGATGGCTCTTTCTTACTACATTTTCCATTGGCAAAGGAAGGAAGATTACTGATATTTCTTCTTTCATATGACTCAGATTCTACTGTACTAACCTTATGTCTCATTCCACCTTAATCACCTACTTCAGGGCCTCTTTTCAGCAAAGTCACATGAGCATTGAGAATCACACAATCTGGTCAACAGCTGAAACAATATTACAATTATACACAAAACAGATGTCTGCCAGTTTCTTGAGAAGAACATTACTGGGTTGTAAATTTGGAACCAAACTGTAATTTTCATCTGAGGGAGGCAGAAAAATAATTTACAAAGGAAAGTTTTCTAAACCAGGCTAATTACCACATTCCTCTAATTTCAGACACTAAGGAGGTTAATAGGAAGGACTGAATATTGGATACCAACTTGGAATACCTATCAAGATTTGTATCAAAATAATATCAGCCAATAAACAAATCAACTGAACAATAAAAGGCTGTTATCTGCCTTAGTGGTAGAACTGCTGCTTAGAATGTAAGAGGCCCTGGGTTCAATCCATACTACCACCATTTTTTAAAGTAAATATTCAGAAAAAGGAAAGTTAGTTTCTATATAGTGTTGAAAATATTTGTCTGAGATTTGATCAAGAAAACAGAATTTTAAGGCTACCCTGTAGGTCAGAAGGACTTTAGTAACTGAAATGGAGACTATTGAAAATCCTGATTGTCTATTTATCAGCTGGGCATGGTTTGCCCATGTGCCTCTACACATAGCTTAGTACATATTGCACTATGTACTAAGTTCTGGGTCTCAGAGGGTCCAGAGCTTAGTACATAGTGCAATAAGCAGCAGTGCTTAAATCTGTTTCCAAGTTCTTCACCTACTCATTAACTGAAGGGTGAGTAAACGAGGTAGACGACATCTCCATTCTTTTTGTCCCTGGGACCTCACTGTATTTAGACCAATTGCTTATTTGAGAGAGAGAGCAGGTAGCCTGAAACACAAGATCAACTACTCACGTCTAAGAGAGAGACCACATTTCATGTTGAGGAAAACAATGCCAAGGAAATGCAAAGAAAGGAGAGAAAAGAAAGAGGGAGCAGTTGTTCTCTTGGGTCGACACTGTCAACATCAGCAATGGCGGCTATTGGCTTCTCAATGGCTGGAGTCTCTTACTCTCTTAAATTCAGCTGCTTAAAAGTAGAAGTTTCCTTTTATCCACCAGTTCAATTAACTAGGCCAAAAAACAGAGCCAGGAGTAGGATGAGAGGAGCGATATATCTGGGGCCGAAGTTTAAGGGGACATCAAAAGTGAAAATTAATTCAGAAGAGCATCAATATCATTTTATTTTGGCTCATGGTCTAATACGGCTCATGGTCTTCTATGTACTGATTTTGTCCTGATTTTGAATTGTATTTTCCATGAATAGTTTGCAGAAGTTTTGGTCCTGAAATTATTTAATTTATCATAATTATCAAGCTTTCAGACAAACACTGACTTAAATTTTGCAGCAAGGGTTGGTGATTCAGTCCAGTCTATAAACAAAGAGTTGTACATTTTCCTTGAGTACTACAGAAAGTGTATATACTGTGTGATGCTTAAATCAGGCACAGATGTTAAATCTGTCTTCAAGCAATTATTTCTTCATTATGAAAAAATTCAAATCCCTTTCTTTCAGCCTTTCAAAATGCATGGCACATTATCCTCACTTATACTCAACTTATATTGCAGTAGCACACCAGAACTTCTTAAACTCATAAAAATCCTGGAAATTTAACACTGCCAAAGTCCAAGGAGCTTTTGGTGATTTCTGTATGAGGTCACATGGTTTTAATGGTGATAATGAATGCTTCTTAATAGATCAGTGACTCAGCTAGAGCCGCAAAATCCACTTGTCCTAATGTGGAAGGTTGACTTACTAGTTTTTTTGGGTTGGATGGGACAGTGTCTCTGTGGAAGAGGAATTTTCTATGGCAGTAGGAGCAGAAGTTAGATGCTCTAAAACCGTACATTTTTTTTAAAGGAGATATATGTTAAGGAGAAAACAAAGGGTCCTGAAAGAGAGACACTTATCTTTACAAACACAAATTTCTTTACTATTTATTCCAGTTCATGGCCACTTGAATCTTGTCAATGGCAAGTCTGAAAGAGGTATGCTGTGGTTTAAAAATCAATGCAAATGCAAACTGCCTTTTAGTTAGTAATCCCAACATGGAACAAAGGATGAACAAAGCATTAAGACAACCCTTAGAAGGCCCACGGTTTGCCTTTCTGAAGACTGTTGAGAATGAAAAATACATGAAATGATTTTCCTCCATCAGCAGAAAGGTATGTAGAAGTTGTAATCTATTGGCACAGGCCCATGTTTGGAGATCCTATAGCTAATCCACAGTTTAGGGAGCGGAGGAAGTCCTGAGTGTGTTAAGTCGCAAGTGAATGTATGTTGTTGACAGGAACTGGCCATGACGAGGACCATAGTCTCAGACCCATGGGAAAATGATAAAGCTTTCTACTGGTTCTGGGGGTGAGGCTTGGAGAGATGGCATAGCCTTCTTCTGGTCAGTGAGCAGCTCTTGATAGTGTGTGCAGGAAATGTCTACCATAGCTTTCTCCATCATCTCTGTTTACAATCTGAAGACTGCTCCCTACAGTGATTGCTCCTGCAAAGATTAGTTAAATCTCCAGATCCAGCTGTGTTCTATGAACCTTACCTCAGTGTTCAGATATATATCATAAACCCTGCCTCCTTATTTATCTGTACATAATAACTCTGCCTCTGCATTCAGATGTGTATAACAACCTTGCCTCTCTGTTCAGTTCTATAATAAAAACACCTACCAACCTGAATGCTGAGGTGTCTCCATCAGAGAACCCAGTCAACTGAATCCCAGCTTATCCCAACTTTTCTGTGTCTTTTTGTCTGTCCTTTTTTCATTCCCTTATCACCCCAGTCAGGTCTAGTCCCTGGAAGCCATGCAAGAACTTGACACACAGTTGTATCTCCCTAATTGTAGGTCAGACAGTGCTTTTTCCCCACTAAGGGACTGAAAAAAGTAGAGTAATCTATCACATGACTCAAAGCAACAGGAATAGTTAAAAGATCAAAGAATTTTTCAATTTAAAATTAACCACTGAGTTTAATTGCTAATATCTTCATACAGAAATGGAGAGTAATCTTCAGAGGATTTAAGAGATTTTACAAAAGTTCACCCAAGATGCATGTATTACCAGATAGAAATTTGTTTCATCCTGAGCTTTCTTATTTGAAAGTGAGTTTTCTTCTGCATCCTACCACAACCATAGAAACTCATGTGGTTGAATCCACATGGGCATATAAACACTATAATCCTGTGCTGGGGCTCTGGATAGGGTTAAAGAGAGTTTTATTCTATAACGAGGTTAATAAGATTAGATTAGTTTGTGCTCTGACTTAACGTTCGTTGTACTTGGTGCTAATTTTTCTAAGTCATTGGTCCAGCCATGCAAAAATATGTAGAGCAGGCAACTCAAGTCAGCTCACCCATGTGACCCAGAAACCATGTTACCATCAATTGAAAGGTAGCACTGAAATTTCAAAATTGACTACCAATGTAAATACACTGATTTAAAGAGGGTGATGTGATTTGTTTTGTATTTTGACCCCCCCCTTTTTTTTTTACTTTAACCTCATATGGAAATAGCTTTTACCACCACACCTCTCTGTCATGGCCAGCACTAGTGTGACATGCCTCAGATTCACAGACCATGGAGACATGCAGTTGTTCTCAAGGACAGGTGCCTCCGTGAAGTCCATGACCCTGGGATCGCCCTCCAATCCTTCTTAGTTCTCACAGCTCTGCATTGATTTTTTTTGCCTGATGGTATATTTGAGAAAATATGTTACTCTAAAGTAATTTCATGTCTCTAAGGCAATTTTAGCTTCTGAGATGAAATACTGCAGTGATATTACATAATATCAATTACATTTTAGTCAGAATACTTGAGATTTTAAGTACCAAATCACTAAATATAAATGTAGTATGTTGTCCAGTAACATTTCTCTGTCTATGTTTCATAGGTTACCTGAGATCCTTTGACTTCTTCAGAAATACCTCACCATATGAGAAATAAAACTCCTGTTCTTATTTTCTTTTCTGAATTTTATTCTATTTTTATGCTATGTATACATACATACACACACATATATGCTATATATAGTATATGCTATAATATTTATAATATGTGTGAATATATGGTATATGTACATATATATCTATTATATTTATGATATACACATATTAGATATAATGGTATGGTAAATTAAGAAATATTTGCTGAAACTGTTACTTTCTGAACCATCTGCTAGTTACTATTACCCTAATAACAAATCTAACAATATATATTCATTGGATGTCTTGTTTATTTGCTGGATTTGAGACAGGGCCTCACTATATAGCCCAAACTACTTTTACCTGACCTCAGTACTCCCCATCAGACTTCCAGGAGCTGAGATTACAGGTACGCTCCACATTTCCTAGTTTATTCATTGTATTTCTAAGATTCCATATTTCATGATTTTTCTTTAAATAGCATAGAGTTCATGCTCACAGTCATTCATGTTTCACCTACAACTCTTACAAAAGCTTTAATGACAAATTGTTGAGATGTGTATGTTCACATAGATGCATGTATATCCTAATTTCCTCAAAATCTAGCTTGGGTTTATCTTGTTTTAGTTCAATTGTCATATGGTACTTGTTTTGTGATTACTGGTTATACCTCCATCACTTAATTGCTGTTTACTATTAGAATAGATAAGTACAGACAGGTCAAATGCAGTCTGTTTCAGTCTTGGTACTTCATTTCAGTAGTTGTAGTCCGAACAAGGCAAATGCCTCTTAACCACCTGATTGAAGTTCACACATGGTAGCATGTGACAGAATCTCCTCTCTTTTAAGGTTGAACAACATCCCAGTGTACTTAGAGAGCACTGTTAGAAAATCCACTCATCAGATCAGGCGATCCCATCTCTTTGCTGTATTTATATATGTATCTTCCATAGAGATTACTCCTCTGTTTTTGTGTTAGAACTTCAATGGATTCTGCATTGCACATATTTTAAAGTAACATTGAAGATCAAATAATAAGTAGTAACTCTCACTGAGTGGAGAATGAAGTGATAAATTGACCTGACACCTCTAGAATGAATTGTGTGTGTTCCAGATAACTTGAGAAGTTTGAGGATGGGTCACTTGAAATGACTCAGAGAAAAGAAGCAAACAGCATGGATTCAGTGTTTTGTGTGCATGATAGCAATGCACGCTCAGTTTAACCACTAAACCTTGGGTGATTGTATTGCCATGACCAATGTTTCAAGGTCATAAAGCTTTTGTATTGAAACATATTATAAATGCTTACTTTTATTCCCTCCTGACATAGATAACCTTAAAACCTTGTAGAAAGTATAAAGAGAATGACAGGTATATACTCTCTGTAAAAACAAATAAGGCAATTAACTTATTTTAATAACAGATGTAATAAATTTATAATATATTACAATATAATATATAATTGTTATATAAGTATATATCATATAATTATATAAACAAATAAATTTATTTCTAATAAATAAAAAATACATTATTTCCCTCTTCTCTTTCCTTTCTCTAAGCTCTCCCATATTCTCTCCATTCATCTCCTCCCATATTACTCCCTCACTCCCTCTAAAATTGACAGCCTCTTTTCCTTTCATTATTATTACTGCACACACACACACACACACACACACACACACACACACACACACACTTGCACATGCATAAATATTAAATACATTTGGCTGAGTCTGTTTAGTATTTCTTATGCGTGTGATTCCAGGGCTGATCACTCAGTAGTAGATAGCCTATTGAAGGGCTTCTCTTTAGGAGAGACTAATTCTCCCCCTCTCAGAAGTATTTAATTTCCTGTAGTTCTTTGTCTAGAGGTGGACCCTGCGGGAAGTCCCCTTCTCAAATTAGTGTGTCTATAGATACTGTGGTCTTGTTTAGGTAGCCATATTGTTGAGCTATCATGGGTGCACTTCCCCGATCATTTCTATGATACACAATCTCAAATCCTCTTTCCTGGTCCACTTACTCTTCCTTTCACTCCCAGTTCTGTGATGTTCCTTGAGCCCTGGGTGCAGGAATCGAGTTGTTCATGTACATATTGGGGCTTGCTTCCCACCATCTGTTCATTTCTGCATTATGACTACTTGTGGTTGTCTGCAACAGTCTGTCTGCTGCAATGAGAATCTGCTTTGATGAGGGCTGAGAGCTACATTCATCTGCCAGTCTAAGGACAAATTTTTAAAATGTAGTTAGGAATTATGCTGATCTAGTAAGGTGGCAGTAGTATGTCCCTTTCTAAGATCTGTGACCTCACCAGCCCTAAATATTTAGCTAAGTTTCTAATATCAGGCATAATTTCTCTCCTGTTGAGTAGCCCTTAAGTTCAACTAAACAGCTGTTGGTCATCACCAAGATATGAATGTCACAGTTGCAGCTTTAAGGATTTCTTACCAAGCTGGTTATTGTTGTCATTCATAGGTGTTGCAGATAGATAAAACTATAGATTGCTTCTCTCCCGTGGCAGCTTGCACAGTACCTTTTAACGCAATGAAAACGAGACCACAGGAAGGAGACTTTCAAGTCAGATAAAGACCAAACCTTCTGATTCTTGTGTCTGAAGCATGTGGTTTCTTCAGCAATAGGGACTTATCTTCAACTTCTGGGAGGCAACTACGAGCAACATCAATAGCCTATATTGTTTTGGCGGTCACTGGCCAACAATTTGAATTGTAATTTCTTATGAATGCTATTGAGATTTTTGTTAGTCTACGGTTGTTGTGGGGAGCACTGTCAGCTTAAGCATAACTTCATTTAAATATACATACATATTATGTGTGTGTACATGTGTATATATATATAGCTTATTTGTATTGTATATAATTTTAGAAAAATATGAAATACCGTTTAAAAGATTGACTTTCATTTTTATTTATATGAATGTTTAAACATCTGAATGCGCATGGCATATGTGCCAGTGCAGGCCAGAGGAGGACATCAGATGTCCTGAACCTTGAGTTACACATGGTTGTGAGCTATGAGATACAGTTCTGGAAACTGAACTTAGGTCCTCTGAAAGAGCATCAAGTGCTCTTCTCTACTGAGAAAGGCAAACATTTTTTTTCAAGATCATTTTCTAACTTTCTGATGAAGAACTCTCTGACTAGGCAACTGAAATCATTTTTCTTTAAGTAAAAGTCTTTATTGATTCTTAAGTGGTTTGCACTGCAAGAATTTGAGTCTATATCCTTTTACTTAAGATGCATGATAGAATTATTGACCTATCCTGATTCAATCTCACAGCCACACAGTCTGGCACAGCCCTAACTGATGGGAAAGGCAAAACTCAAAGCCAGCACAGCTGCTTGACAAAGATCCAATACAGCTAAGCCATATGATGGCCACTGTACCACTTTTGATTTTGATCCCCGCCTATTGTATACTGGGGGGACTTTTAATATTTGTACAATTTGAGGATATTGAAATGATGGAAAATTTCTTATGAATAATCTATGCATTCTTCAAGGAGTACTTCTTCTAAGCTTCTCCAGGAAAGTCCTGAACGTACTACCCCTTCTGCTTTTAGGGAGATATCCTTATCTACTTGAAGGTCTTTCTTACACTTTGGAGGTTGTGACACACATTAAAAGGGAATGTGGCTATGAGATATTCTTAAAACATTTGCCCCTGTTTACTCAAAACAAAGTAAACTTAAAAAACGTCAACAAGATTTAGTGAGCTAGAGGAGTTGGCTACAGATCAGATTACAACCCTCTTTCCTGCTATACACTCAGGTGATTATGTGGCATATTCAGCAACCAATTTCCATTAGCTGAAGTTACCTCTGCCCCACACAGGAACTTATATTGATAGACAAAGAACGATGTAGAAATATGATATAAGAATGAGGCATCAGAACCTCCCTTTCCTAAAAGTTAGCTCATGCAGGGCCCCTGTGGTATCATATGACCAAGGAGCTAAAGAATGCCAGGATTAGATATATAAACAAATTCTATAAAGATACAGAATGTAAACATTTTATTATGCCAGAATTTGAATAATAATTGCAACAGCTCTGGCCTGAAGATTTTTCCTGGGCACACTAACCATTAAGAGTTAATAATACACTGCTTGGGATATGGCAATTTGCCCAGCCTGGCTTGGAGATTTTGTTTTGGTCTAGCATCTTTGAAGTCACAAAAGCTACCAGCCTGAGTCAGGCTGTTGTATGCCTCTAGATTCTTAAAATTTGGGTTATGGGTTTGATGAGTAAAACTGCTTATAAAAGATAACTCTGTTTACTAAACTTGAGGACAAATGAGTGTAAAAGCTAGATTCTTAAAATTTGGGTTATGGGTTTGATGAGTAAAACTGCTTATAAAAGATAACTCTGTTTACTAAACTTGAGGACAAATGGGTGTAAAAGATAACTCTGTTCTTTGGAGTAGATTAGAGGGAATATCATAAACTTAAATCATAAGAAAATTGATTGGGCCTTTTCATGTTGTGTTTAAATACATGGGAAAGAAAGATAGGAGTTGATTGAAAGTATCATAAAAGGACATGACTTGGTGAGACAAGCCTGAAATCATAACACACTGGAGGTCAGAAGAAAGAGGATTTAGAGTTTCAGGGCTACATATCAAGACCTTGCTTCAACACAAAACAAAAGAAAAACAACAAAAAAGCAAGAATGTTGTAGTTTTATTTTTCTTTAAAATCTAGAAATGGTATATTTCCTTTTAAAAAAATTAGAACTCATTTTTTTAAATTTTTATTTCATAATTAACTTAATTTCACATATCAGCCACGGATTCCCCTGTCCTCCCTCCTCCCACCCCCTAGCACCCCACCAATCCACCCCCCATTCCCACCTCCTCCAAGGCAAGGTCTCCCCTGGGGACTCAGCCCAGGCTGTAGACTACTGGCAATGGTCAAGAGAGTGCCTGAGCTGACCTGCTCTGGTGTTCAGATGGTCCAATACCCTGGCTGTCATGATAGAACTCTCACCCAGTGTCTGATGGAAGAGGATGCAGAGATCCACAGCCGAGCCCCCGGTGGAGCTCCGGGAGTCCAATTGGAGAGAGAGAGGAAGGATTGCATGAGTGAGAGATATTGAGACCATGATTAGAGCTTATTTAATTCATTATAGTAAATATAAAGAAAAAAATTGGCTTGCCCCCTGTCTTTGACTTTCAGTGTGGGAAATAAAGTTCATCACAAGGTCAGTTTGTGTTTGGTGAAAGTATTACTTTATTGAACTGCTTGGTAGTTCATAATTCCCACTCCAATATCTCTCTCCCTTTTTCAAGAAACGTATTTTATGATGTTGTATGTCTGTACAGATCTTAAAAGCATGTGTGAAGTATATTAGGAGGAAAAATACTCTTTGTTATTTGGAGCACATGCTCTTGATTTCTGTTTGTCTCTAAAGTGTCATGGTTTTTGTGTTCCTAATTTCTCTTTGTTTCTTTCTTAATAATTTTTAATCCTTTGGAGTGGTCCTAGTCATTGTTCATATTGCTGTGAAGAGACACAATGGCCAAAGTAGACTCTTGTGAAAGAAAACATTTAATTGGGGGCTTGCTTATAGTTTCAGAAGATTAGTGCATTAACATCATTGAGGGGAACATGGAGTCTATGGAGCTGTGGCTGAGAGCTACATCCTGATACATATGCAGAGAGAAAGAGATTGAGAGAGAGAGAAAGGGAGAGAGAGAGAGACTGAACCTAGCATGGGTTTTTGAAACCTCAAAGTCTGTCCCCAGTGACACACTTCCTCCAGTAAGGCCACATCTACTCCAACAAGGCCTCAACTCCTTGGTTGCTGCTTTTCCTTCTCAAATAGTGCCATTCCCTGATGACTAAGCTTTCAAGTATATAAGCCTATGGAGGCCATTCTTTTTCAAACCACCACAGGGTTGCTTTAGAAAAGCTTTAAATCTGGTTCAAAAATATTGGTTTTTACTAATTTTGTAAGTACTATATATACTTAAAACAACGCTTCATGGAAATTGAAAAATTCCTTCTTTCAGTAAACCTATCACCCCTCAGTCAAGTGGCAGGTTTGCAGCATTCCATGCAGAGATATTAGGATAAAGATGACTGCAATCACTTACCCAGTATTCCTTATTGGAGCAGACATTCTAGTAGATATGGAAATTATACATATTAAGCTATCATTGTTGTAGATTCCATAATTCTAACTTATATAATAATGATTTATCAATATTATCTATCACATATCAATTTCTTTTTCAATTAAAATAATCACACACCAAACTTAACCAAAAAATATCTATAAGTGTAAAAATTTTTTTTTGTTGTTGTTGTTAACAGGTAAATGGTTATCTTCTTAATCATTTAAAATCCAATTTATATAAGTGTAAAATTTAATGTGATGTTCCACAGCTTCTGTTTTCAATGCCAATTCTAACATGATAGAAGCTCATTAAGTTGTAGAGTCTTTAGGTTTCGTTATCTAGTTCTGTGTCTTAATTACAGATTAAGAGTAGGAATAAATACTCCAGAAAAGGAAAAAAAAAACACATCAATTTCATCAGGAAACCTTTTCTTAGACATTTGGAGTTGAGCTAAATTTTGAATTATAAGGAGAATGTGTTCAGAACCACAGGAAAGAGATATTTTATCAAATTACATCATAAAGGGTGTGGGCAGACCAAAGAAGCACACTAGCACATTCTGCTCACTGTTCCATGGTGGGGTTTGCTTTCTCCTCCCTTTGTTGTTTAGCCCCCAGCAGCTGAATTCCCACAGGAGATTTCACTTTTCGCTTGTCATATAAACCTCAGCTCCAGTCTAGCGAGGATGAAAGTCTCTCCGTGGTCCTCCCAGCAGCATTTCTCCCATTTCATTTGACACGGGCACTCCATCACAGCGATCTCGGCTCCTTCCTGACTCCCTGGGTTATAAATCCTCCGCACACCACAAGGTCAACAGCAGATGAGGTGCAGGGGCTGCTGGAGGTGCTGACAGCTCCATCTTTTCAGAGGCAACGGGAAAGCCTGGTCCTGCAATTCCATTGTAATCTCGTTCCATGTGTCAAATGCACTTTCATCTTCAAGTGTGTGGTGATGACTGTGGACTGTGTTTCTGTAGGCCTTAACTGTATTTCCAGAGATGAATCTAGTGGTATGTGTGGTCCTGTTTTAAAGTTTCTGAAATTGCAGGGTGAAGAAGGATCTGTCATTTCAATGGACATGAGTGGCAGGGAGAAATTAAGTCCAGAAAGTCACAGAGGTGGGTGTGCCAGTGTGTGTGTGTGTGTGTGTGTGTGTGTGTGTGTGTGTGTGTGTGTGTGTGTATGTGTGTGTGCATACTCCAATTTTCTTTATTCTAAGGTGTCATTTTCTTTAGGAATAGCATCCCTTGTGAAACGATGGCTTTAGTACCTTCTTTGACCCTTTGCATTGTGGTTCTTTTTTACTTTATAGTTGTTTTGTAAAACAGCTGTTTTTATAAAGGTTACACCAAAATACAGAAAATTAAACTTTTGAGACTTTCTGTGTTAAAAATGTTATAGTAAAGCCAAGTCTAAAAATTGACTTTCCCTGAAAGTTATCCACACGTAATTTAAAATATAGTAATCAAAGAACTCTCAGCAAAGAATCAAGAGGACAGTGCTGTTTAAAAAATAAGAAGAAAAGTTAGCTGAAGAGATATAGTCTATCAGTTAAAGATGGCCCTACCACAACCTGCACCCACCAAAGCAGGAAGGAAGGAAGGGAAAATGATATCTTAATTCTCAGCATTTGGTCTAATAGCACTGAGTAGAAAGACAGGAAATTATATAAAAGTAAATAACCCACAGAAGGTAAAAGCATTAAAGATTACCACTGGGTTCCAGGTAGGCTCACTGCTGTTCCATCTGTACACAGTACCCCATGTTTATAAAGGTCCTATCATTTTCTTAATGTACTGTCATTACACTCTTCAAATCCTTTCCAGTGTGGGGATAAGTGATTCTTCAGTTTGCTTTTGACTGTGTTCCAGTGTGATAGTTCCTACAGCAGGTTTTACTAGATTAGAAGAAAAATCCTAGGCGAGATACTAGCCATCTCTAATGTATTTTGTAATAATTTGGTGGATTTAAAAGTTGCTGGGCTCGGGCCACATACCAGATTAATTGTGGAGAAGTCTTGGCAGAGGTGGAGGAAAGAGTAGTAGAGTAGTGGGGTGGATTGTGAAGTTACCAACATTTTCCCAAGCTCTCCAAGTGACTATATTGTGCATCAAGAATAAGCGCCAGGGCAAGCAAAATGAATGAGAACATAACACAGACTTACAAGGAGCAATCACATTAAGTGGTAAATGCAGAATGTCAACTATCCATGAACCCGCAAGCGGGTTTATTCTATGTCCTTCTCCATTTGAACTGGATATTGTTGTTGGCCAGAAAAGTCAGGAAAGAGACTTCAATGACTATGCTAATTTTCGTGGTCTATCATGAGTCCTACTCAAAGGAAGCAATCCTATATTCCACCACTAAAGTACAGAAAGACCCTGACACCGATATTCAAAATCTGAGGGAATGATGATATTTAGCATCATTTACCATGTGGCCATAGCTGAAGTCTGTTGAAAACTCTAGCATCCTCTAGCTCATAGAAAAGAGAGTTTCCGCTGTCCTGTCTACGAGTCCAACCAAATCTCTAGTTGTAGAGGAGGTAGTGTAAACAGGTAAGACTCTCCTTAAATAAACAAAGCTCCATGCTGAGATATAGATGTGTATACTAAATAAAAATTTTTATTAAATATTATACATTTGGATATTCAAAGAAGAAGTTTTAACACTCCCTCATGGATAAGGTAGCAAGGAGTGCAGGCAGTTGTTAGTCAAATAGGAATTTTTCCAGTGACAGATTCTCAGTATTTCCTGAAGGACGGAACAATCAGGAGAGTACTAGTGGCATCTCTGTGAAAAGATGTTAATCCTTAGAGGAAACTGAAGTCTTCCTCTGTTGTGGACAGTGCTCCCATCAGAGAATTTCAGAGGTGCAACAGTGACAGCATGGACTAATATCACACAGGAAGCTTTTTGGAAACTGGCTCTTGAGTTACCTGTTTGGGAGGAGTCTTAACTTTGGTTCTCATTGAACATGGCTGGATCTGCTGGGATTTAAATCCTTTGATGGGTCATTAAACTTCATTGAAATTATTAAAACTATTAAACTATGATAAGTCCAAGTATTTTATCTCAAGTGTGATATTGATGTTGAAATGCAAATGCCAGGAACATCATCAAGTTTCCTCCATCACTTTGTAGCTTCTAGCACTTCCATCATTTATTATTTTTATGTACTGAGAATCTTTAAATTCTTCTACAATATAGAAGGCAGAAGTACTAAGTACTTTGGTTTTATTATTATGCATTGATACATATATAAATTTTCACTCTACTCTATACATATTCATATGCAAACACCATGTTGATATATGGGCAACCTACTGACACAGCTGGAAAAGATGAAACCAAGAACAGTATATGAAACATGAACGTTTTCTGCGCCAATTCAAAGACTTTGTGTTTTATATGCTAGCTTTTCAACATGGAGGTTATATGTTTAATAGAAAAGTGTTTTCTCTGTAAGCAGATCTGAAGTCAGTAGTAAGGCACTTGTAGATGTATATTGAAGCTATGGTAAAAGATTCTCAGTTCAAAGTTGAGATATTAATTTTGTTAAGTGAGTAGATTTAAGTGCCTTGCAGACTGTCCTATGTGTATATGAGTGAAATGTTTTATTACATCTTTACACGAGATTCTCATGCTTAGTTTGAATGTCATCATTCAAAAAAACAAATTCCAACTTTAACAGGGGTCTACAAACATGTCTTTGGAGATGTATATGCTTACTAATAAAATACATTTGTTTCAACATTTCAACTTTCAAAAAAGAAGAAAATCTAAATGAAAAAACCTAAGATAGAATATGGACTGAAAGCACAGGGTTTTCTCAATTTTATATGAAATCTTCAGCAGATAGCCAATGACCCCAAAATATCAATATTATATCTCATTGATAAAGCTTACCGGTTACATAGTTAGTTATTTGGTGGTCCAACAAAGAGGAACCTATCTGTGAAGTAATAGAGCATTTGAGTATTTCTATGAAGCAGAGAAAAAAAATACTTCATATTCTTCTGATTCTAAGGTCAGTGAGAGGATATTGATTTCTTCCATGGAAAAGTTAGATGGGCATTAATACAGAAAAATATACAAATCAGAATTTCCTGTCTAGGAAATGATGATGCCTACAATGGACACTTCTTCCCACCACAACTTAATATAAAAATAATCCATCCCTAACTGGTACATCCACAGGCAAACTTGATCTAGACAATCCCTCACCGAGACAGTCTTTCCAATGATTCTATATTGTGTCAAGTAGATTAACAGAAACACTTTAACTCTTTGATATAGTCAGACCACCTTATTTTTGTTAATACACTAAGATGAATACTTTAGGTGTATAGATGTTAAATTATATAAATACATGATTAATTTTATAGTATTTTCAGAAGATAATAAAATAAAATTATTTATTCTAAAATCTAAAATTTGGCACCAAGCATCTTCCACTGATGTTTCTGGTAAAGATTTACATTTGCCAAGGGCACAGTGGTGGCTCTTCACATCCTAGCACCAGGGAGGCACAGGCATGTGGATCTTTTTGAATTCCAGGCCAGCCTGATCTACACACATATCGAGTTTCACTCGAGCCTGGGTGACACAGTCTCAAAAAAACATATTTTCAAACCATCTGGTGGAATTGCTTTCTGTTATGATTACTGAGCTTGTTTATATTTTAAATATAAAACTCTACTTATTTTATTATGTGAACTCTCATAAAGCAACTTAATTTCATGTAATCCAATACAATGAAATGTTAAATACCCTTTTATGACTATAGGGAGAGATGATGTTTATCACCACAGAGGGAAAAAGACAGCCATTACCAGAAACCAGGCATACCTCCCTGCATTTAATTTCTGAGTGTACCCATTCCCAAGCACATTTCAATAATGGAATAGAAGCTCTTCAGAGAAGTGCAACATCAGTTCTCAAGATACTTTAAAGAAGCAATAATTTACTAAGATTGAAAGAGGCAAACAGGGATGGGAAACTGTGGTTGGAGTATATTGTATGAGAGAAGAATCTACTTCCAAAATAAGAAAAGAAAAGAAAAGAAAAAAAACCAAACAGGTATTGCAATTTGGGACTAATGAAAGTGAACAAAGAAAATCCAAAGAATTACTTTCAACATTAAAATGAGTTAGAATGGGGAAAAATAAGATAGAATAAAGGTTACAACTAAATGAGCTATTTCAAATGTGGTAAGTTTCTTTTTAAGAAATTATCAGTGTCAAGCTGACATTTTTATTTAAGTTGTGTTTCTAAGTTTCCCACCCTTCTTTCATGGGAACAGTCATTGGAGTTTTCTGGTAAATCACATTTAACTGAGCTTCAGAACCATCTAGATTATTATAATTTAATTCTCAACTCCATAAGACTGCCACGGCTTTAAGAGGAAGAACCTGGTGAAGAGGTCAACCTTTTGCCAGCTTCCAGTTAAGTACCAAGTTTGATCATTACAATTTTTCTTCTAAGCCCAGACCCTGAAACCACTTTGACTTATATTTGTAAATCTGGTCCAAGGCAGGTCATATAGGAACTAATTTCCCTCATCTCATTTCTTCAAGCATACCTAACCCAGTCACGGTGGGACATTAAAGAGTTGCCTGGAGGAAAGGTTTGGAGTCTTGCTGCTTTTCCCCACAGTGCTGGCTTACACAGTTCTCTGACTTATATTCTATCCTTTCACTGTGTTCATCGGTAAAAGCCAAGGAGACAAGAAGAAAGAAGAAATTCACGGATGTCTTTTGACTTTCTGTCTTTCTTCCCCATTCTTAGCATCATACTTAGTCTGGGGACCTTTCACTTGAACAGACAAAATTAGGACAGAAGGCTGGTTACTGCAGGGTGTGAAGGGCTTTTTTTAAAATTTTTTTTTAATTTTTTATTTATTTTTTAATCTCATGAGAGTTGGCACCAAGCAAGAATTCCTCCGGTCAGTGCCTGTGACCCCAACACATTCATCTGTTTGAAAGTGTTAAAAGAATAAACAATTTTAAAAATCCAAGCGCTATTTAATTAAGTCAGAATTTTCATCAATATAGTAAGCTGCTAAGGAACAACTCTAGAAAGCTCACACACTGCACTCCACGGAAGCATTCAAACAGGAATTCTTTCTCTCGGGTAAGGCAAAAGCACCTCTGTACAGTGCCAGGTAATTCAGTAGGAAGACTGTCTATACTCACTAGTCACAGGACTAGGAAGCTTTTCAACAGGCTGAGGCTTCCCTTAATCCTGAGTTATGACTAGTGTTTACTGTTGTGAAAAGACATGAAACAGTGTATATGAATGTAAGCTAAGGTATGCTATGTGAGTATGTTCTAGTATAAAATGAAATGCACTGTTTTCTGCTAATAAAAATTAAATACATAATAAAATTATAATATGGTGAAAGCCAAGGAAATTCTTAATCCACCTTAGGTTATCTAAATTTATCTTTAAAAAAATGTTTATTTGTGTGCATATGGGTGTTTTGCCATCATGTATGTATGTGCACAAAGGCAGGAAAGGATGTTCATTCTTTAGAACTAGAGTTATGGAGAGTTGTCAGCTGCCATGTGGGAGCTAGAAACCAAACATAGGTTATCTGCAAGAGCTGAAGTGTTTTAGCCACTGAACCATGTCTCTTGCCCATGTCCTGAATTTATTATCTTTATAATTAATCAAAATCTTCAATGTCTATGATTCTTTCTCTCTTTCTTTCTTTCCTTCTTTTTTCTTTTTAACTATTGTTTCTTGTACTAGCCTATATACTAATTTAGAGAGTTACTCTCCTTTGAGGACTGTTAGTATGTTGCCCATACTTCGGTGGATGGCTCCACTTCCTAGCACATATGGGCTCAGGAATTGATTAAGTGGTAAATTTATAGTAAATTGACTAAGAGGGTTATCAGCAAAAACAACAAAAATTGAAGGACACAATGGTAGGAGAATTGATATGTAGGTGGCAGTAGGCATTGGGTAGAATTAGTAATATACATTATATAAATGTATGAAAAATTCAAACAATCAATAAAATATTGTTTTACAAATGGTAGTTCATACCAGGATTTACACAATATTAGACATCTTATTTCTTCATGATTTTTTTCATTTTTTTAAAGAACTCAGGAAAAGTCAACATGTCATTGATTCAGCACAATTTTAATCACATGACTAGAGTTGGGTATTTAGAACATATTTTGTCATGTGCTGTTTCCATTAAACATAGTCAGTCTCTCTTTAATACTATTTAAAGTGTTGTTTTCAGCAAAAAAATTAATTTATCTGTTATTTTTATTCTGTAATAAAAATGCTTCTCTCTACCATGAGAGTTAGTTATCTAGCCCTGTAATAATGTCTTCATGATAGAATACTCTAGGAAGCCGGGCGGCAGTGGGGCATGCCTTTAATCCCAGCACTGGGGAGGTAGAGCCAGGCAGATCTCTGTGAGTTTGAGGCCAGCCTGGTTTACAGAGTGAGATCCAGAAAAGGCACCAAAACTACACAGAGAAACCCTCTCTAGAAACAAACAAAAACAAAACAAACAAAAAAAAGAATACTCTAGCAAATAGTCCTGAGTTGTAGAATTATGTACACCAACATATCACAATTTTATGTAGTACATGCAACAGTGTGTCAGTAAAAATATTGAATGAGTTTCTGTGTTTTTGTTGATATTCACATAATTATAAATTAATTATTCCACCATTGGTTAATAAGAAAGCAACATAAAAGCATTTGTGGAAATGATCCCCTTAATAAATCAGAAACTTTGTGAGACGTGATAGCTTACCCTTAAACAAAGGTACCTCAGAAAAGAAGTACTTAAGAAATACTAAACTAATTAAACAACAGTTTCAAAATATTTGAGGCAGATTATATCATTTTATTTTACACTTAATATTAATTGGATTTCTTACATAAATTATGAGAGTTAAAGTTAAAATTTAAAGATCTAAAAAATGGTAAGTATAAAAAAAGTTTCAAAATTTACTACTCAAATGTAATCATTTTCAAAGTTAAGTGAATATCCGTGCCTGTACCTACAAGAAAACTGAAGAATAAATGGCTGTCTAAGGCACATTAATCAAATAATAAGAATTATAATAATACATAAAATAGTTTTTATGCATGTCAATTAGACTTTGATAAAGGTGTTAACACACATGTACAGATGAAGAATGTATTACGGAGAAAGAAACAGTTATTTTGGAGAAGTGAAATATACTATAATCATTTAACTAATAAAATGTAGTAAGACCTAGTTATTCAGCAAAGATGAAATTGGGATGAATCTAATAGTGCTGTTGATCTTTAAGCACTTCACAAAGGCAAGTTCATTAATACTTGAAATGCTGTCATTGAGAATAAAGATTGATTATATTGAGATTAGTATAATTTTGAGTTTCATTTTTAAGTAGTAACAATTAAATCCTGACATTAAGGGTGAAGAGCTAATATATATTTTATGCATTTTTCCCTGTATCTCCTACTTTCTGGAGCAATTTCTACTTCATAAAAAGTTTTAAAACTTGCACTTTCAGTGATACACATATATACGTGTGTGTGTGTGTGTGTGTGTGTGTGTGTGTGTGCGTAATGGAGCTTGTTCAGCTGCGAGGGATGCAATTATATCATTGGAGTGAAGATGGTTTGAACTCGTAACATTGGAATAAGATAAATAAGCGAGATTTAAATATATAAATATCTTATGTTTAATCACATTTAGAATCTGGACAGAGAGAGAGAGAGAAAGAGAGAGAGAGAGAGAGAGAGAGACAGAGAGAGAGAGAGAGAGAGAGAGAGAGAGAGGTATCCTGGCAAGCTTTTTGTCAGTTTGGCATAAGCAAAGGTCATCTGGGAAGAAGAGCCTCAATTTAGACAATGTCTCCTTTATATTGCCTGTAGGTAAGTCTGTGGAGGGATTTTCTTGATAAATGATTCATGTGGGATCGCCTAGATGACAATGCTTGATGAAACCTGGACTACCATGAGCAGGTTGTCCTGGGTGGTATAAGAGAGCAGGCTGAGCAAGCCATGAGAGCAAGCCAGCATGCTTCCATAGCCTCCGCTTCAGTTCTTGCCTCCTGGTTCCTGCCTCAAGTTCCTGCCTAACTTCCCTCAGTGATGGATTGCGAACAAGACACATGAGCCAACAAACCTGTTTCTCCCAAGTTGCTTTTAGTTCTAGTATTTAACCATGACATTAAAAGCAAACAGACGTAGAAGAGGACAAGTAGGAGGAAGGACGAGGGAGGGTCATGAAGGATAGATATGAGCAAACTGCAATGATACACATGTACAAAAATGCCATAAAGCATTATTTTGTACACTTAAGAAAATATAATGAAATAAATTAAAATTTGCTCTTCTCCCTAACCTCAATTTCCATATTTACTTGTTTAAAATTCAGTATTTTAGCATTCTTCCTTTTTTCTTTTACCATAAGAATATATTATTTATTTATTTATTTATTTATTTATTTATTTATTTATTTATTTATTATTTTGAGGCAGAGATCTATCGTCTTGACCAGTTTCATAGTAGGCTCAGCTATCATCTTACTTTCATTCCTTAACTTTTGAGATTACAAGTGTGTGCCATTAAAGACTTTTGAAACTCATTTCTTGTTTGACTGAAACTAATATTTAGGGTGTATTGTGAAATCAAAGTTCACAGCTACTGTATTATGGAGAATTCTGTTAGTTTTTAAATTATCCATGTATGACCCTTTTGTTTGAAAGGGAACTCTTGGTATCTATTACCACGCTAAACCCAATTTAAAAGGAAAAAGTTGTGTACTTCAAAAATCTCTGATCCAGAAAACTTTAAGTTACATAATCAATAACACATGGTATTAAATGCAAGAATAACTGAGTCCCGGCAGTTAAGTATGATTACAGGATGTGCCATAGAGTAGGAGCAGAAGTTCAGAAGTAAGAAGAGTCATGGTGAGGAGAAGCCAGACACCATGCAGTCCCTAGTGAGAGGGGCCGATGGAAGAAGGGCTGGACTCCTAACTCCTGGGCTATGCTTAACGGCTCTGCAGGCAGAATTTTATTCCCAGGAAATGGTAGAATCAGATCAGCCACTCCTCACCTTGTCACAATTTTACCCCAGATATTTGGTCGCAGTTGTCAGCTGTCTTCTGACACTGAAGATTCATTGACCTTTACATAGGATGTTCCCACTCACGGCCGAGGTAACTGCAGTACACAGTTAACTGGCTTTTATCAGCAAGGCATTGGTAACATGGATTTCCATACTTATGGCAAGATGTACGACCAAAATTATACGACACATTTAAAACTGTCTGCCCGTTGTTGTTACCCTTAAATAGGAACTTGGGTACACATAAGACTCCAGAATGACACCTTACTTTTCGCACCTGTGGATACGATTCCGTAAGTTTTCGTCAATAAATGATGCTTTGTATAAACACAAGCCCAGCTTAGTCTTTAGCATGTGTAAATGACGTGCTATTTCTCTTGTGTGCCTGAAGAATTTTGGATCATCTTTCAAAATCAAGACAGTAGTTGAGGGTTGTGATGTCTGTAAATTGTCCTCTCTGTGTTCCTCTTAAATAACCGTGTCCCCTTTCACCTTGCCAATTCTCCCATGGTGGCTCTTACTAGGTCTAGTCAGGCTTGTTGTTAACCCATTTACTTCAGAATAGTAATTTCCTTGTTAAGTCATTTGGTTTTTATTTTTTAAAAATTCATCATTTTTAACTTATTATATCTTTGCCACATTTGAGCTGCTTTTTATATACCAATTATCAAGTTGTAAGCTTTATTCTGTTTCTAATTTGTTTATTCTGTAACTAACGTGGTTAGCATTTCCATTTTCATAACTCTAAACTCTGTATTTTATTTATATGCACTGAGTTGTCATCTTGCTTTGGAGTTCTCTTTCTCTGAGTCTAGCTGCCTGGATTTTGCAGAATGAAACACTACTATGTAGCTGTCCTTCTGCTCTCTAGTTAATGTTCAGTTTCAAACTGAAGCTTTTGTTTATTTCATTTCCTTTTATTCACTGTGTTTACATAATGGTATCAAGTCATTTTTTTTCTTCTTCAACTTTTGCTCAATTTTATATTTTATGCTCATTCTCTTATATTTTAGTAAAGTAGATTCTTTCTTATATTCTTCTATTTTATCTCCTCTCAAACCAGTGATGAAAATGTGTCCTGGGTGTGTGTATATGTGTGTGTGTGTGTGTGTGTGTGTGTGTGTGTGTGTGTGTGTGTGTATGTGTGTCCACATATAGACCTACCGATTCCTAAGAAAAAAAAATGTGAATACATTATTTTTTCATGGCAAATAAAAGACCTTATAGATAGGATTAACTCAAAGGTTTTGAGTGGGAATAGTAATTTGAGTAGATGTGGCTGATGTACTCTCCATGGTCTTCATGAGAGACACCTACAAGGGGGTGAATCAGAGGCCAGTCAGAACCCAGTCAAACAGGCCAACAGATATTGCTACAGGGATGCCTTTTGAACATGCCCAATGTAAACAATAACTAAGGTGTCAGAGCGCTCCCACTAGCTGGTGATTTTCTAGGAGCACAGGAAACTAATGCAGGAAGAGAAAAATCTTTCTCAGATTTAGTCTAATTCATTTTTACTTTGAGGAGAGTTAGTTTTATTTCGCACTGTTTAAAAATATAAATGTTGCATTCCAGCCTGGGAAGTTGGCTTACTGCAGATCTTCACCTATCCCTTCTGTCCTTAGAATTCTATGGCCCAGTGTCATCTCCAGCTCTGCAGCAGACCACCTGCTGCAGCCTTCCACCTTCTCTTCCTCCACCTCCAGCGCTTCACAGATCTCTCCCTATAAACCTCCTTCCCCCAACTCTTTGCTTTACCCCAACCCCTAACTCCAACAGTCACTCCCTGTGAATCCACAGGGCACTCCTGCCAACCAAGCATGTAGACTAACTGCAGGTCTTGTTCCTGTAAGAACCAAAGTTCATCTGTTAACCCACATGCCCAAGGGCAAGGTAACTTCCTGGGATGCTGGGAGTTGTAGTTCTTGGAAAATAACAAAGCCACATGGGAAATATGGTGGCCATATGGTTTTGTCCACACAACACAGAATTCCAGAGAGTGGTCCTGACCAGTATCCATCCTGGCCAGATTTAATTAATTAATACTTGTTTCAAATTTGGCTCAAAATTATGGAACTGAGATTTTTTTCAAAAATCTCAGGATTAACAACTGCTCTCTCCATTCCTCTAAATCCAATCCCCTTGTCTCATCTACAGCCCTATAGCAGCCACCTCTCTGCAGTGATCATGTTGATTTATAGGGCTATAGGGATTTGTTTTCTTGGTGTCTCCCATCCCCTCTGTCTCTTACAACCTTTCTGCTTCTTTTCCTCCAGGTTCTATGGGATGGGGGGACACGACACACCATATTTAGGACATTCGATGGAGACATTTAGGGCTGAGTGTCCCAAGGTTTCTCACTCTGAATAACATTTGACTGTGGGCCTCTGTTTTTGTTTCCTACTACTGCAGGAGGAAGCTTCTCTGATGATGGCTGAACAAGGCATCGATCTGCTTCTCCGGCTGGAATAAAAAAAACCTTTTCTTGTGCATTGTTCCCTGTGGCTAAATCTACTGAAGATGTAAACACTTAATAAGGTGTGAATATCATTATCAGATCAATTCGACTAACAACAAGTGAGGAAGGATAAATTGACATAAGGAAAGTTGAGGAACTAGACAAGGTTCTCATCCTCAGAGATATTGTCTTTCCCTCTAACCAAGACTTGAGAAACTTTAGTACAATTGATAAAGCCCAAAGCTGCCCACAGGTTAGCACTTACCTTCCTAAAGTCATCTTGAAGGTGTTAAAAACAAACTATGCTTATTTATGACCAGAATTTTTTGTCATCTTGAATTCAATGTATCAGTGTTCCTATCTTATCTTTGCACCTCCCAAACCACCTTACAATCTAATTTACAGAAAGAAATTCTTTATAAGAAATAAGTAATCAGCTCACATATTTTAACTTATTTTTAAAACTGCTTAAAATTTAAGCTTTGCTTAATCTTTACATCTTTTTATTTATTAGATTCTGTGAGTAATGTAACTTATCAGCCATAAAAACATAGATAAATAGTCATTATAAAGACACCTAAAAGTAGCTCTCTTGAGACACCATATCCATGTTTTAGAATTATGTACTCACAGACTCTTTAATTACCTGTTTCAGTTTCCTAGAAGTCAGGCCACACACAGAGACCCTGTAGCTCTCTAGCTGGGAATGAAAGTTGATTAGACAGCGTGCTATGCTTTGGCCTTGGAGTCCTCCTTTGCACAGCTGAGGCACATTTATGGTCCTATCCGGGCTCTGTATCTGTTTCTCTTGGCTTATACTCTAGTTCAGGCCAGATCATGGGATGTGGAGTACAGCATCCACACCCTCTGAAAATTGGCAACCGTCAGACACACACACACACACACACACACACACACACACACACACACACACACACACACACACACTTTGTTCTTTGGAAGCAGAGGAGCTCTTGCTCCCTTTATGTACCTCTTCATGTCATACATGATATCACTTCTAATATACTCCATTTCAGTCATTCTCATTCCTGCCCATGGTCATTAGGCTGTCACCCCTAGTAAAGCTTATTCTGAAGGGTAATTTCATGTCAACCTCTTTCTATAAACCTTCTTTCTTTTTTCTTTCCTTTCAGGGTTCCATTTTTTCCTATATGATTCTCTGTCTTTATGTCTAGTAAATTCAACAGCATTGTTTCAGTCTGGCTTATTTTATATTTCTTTTCTGTGGCGTAGTCAAGGATCTAGCAATACCTGAGTCAAAGTTCCTAAGGGAGATGGGACTTTTCAGACTCCGGGTACAGGTGGGCTGCATCATTCTGTCATTTCTGATAATAAAGACTCCATACAGAGATTACTCACAACCAACATTACCTGTACTTGGCACAACAAAACTGGACCTGTTAACAATCTGTCATGGGTAGGTGACAGGAATATGGGACACTACCTTCTATTGCTGAATTGTTGTCTATTAATATATCCTGAGAAAGGGGATTGATTGTTTTCAGTTCTGTACCCACTGCACCTAGTTCCAACAGATAGTTTCAAACAACACTGTTTAATCCAATGGATCATAAATAAACATGGATATAAGAAAGATTTGCAGGGCAAAGGAGGCTGGACAGGGTACATAGAGATATGGGGATGAGAGTGGTCGATATTCATTATATACAACTGTAAAGCTGTTAACAAATTCAACTTTTTAATAAACAAGGGACCCATTTTATGTGACTAGGTGTTACAGTTAGCTTCGTCACATTGACACAGTCTGGAGTGTTATACTCAGAGTCCCCCAAAGACCACCAAGAGACCACATCCAAAGCAAGAACAAAGAGTCTTTTTATTGTTTTGAGTTAACTCGGGCCTCTCTGTCTGATGCAGAAGCAGAGCAGGAGAGATTTTGAGTAGCAATCAAGCAGCATTTTTATAATGGTTAGTACTGGAAGAATTCCAACTCTATATAGTGACAAGCTCAAGATTGGTGCTTACTTCAGGTCAAAGACGCTTGTTTTGAAGTGATTGGAGAGTTGCACCTGCTATATCCTCTAGCAGTTTGCATCTACTTCATCAGACCCATTTCCTCTGGTAGGTAGACATCCCATATTTATCTGCGGGAAACTCATTCCTCTGACAACTATGGTATACAATCTATAATAGCAGAAAGCATTGCACAGGGCATGTCTGGTGCTTTGTTTATTATGCCAGTTATGTAATATCATATCCTTTAGGTTATGGCAGGAATTGTCGGGAACTCATTTTTGTGTAGCTCCTAATTGTCTAGGTCGGTGGAGGAGCAGCACATCCTCTGGTGTTTTTTGTTTGCTTGTTTGTTTGTTTGTTTGTTTTTTAGAATAATTTGTCCAAGAACCTGTTGCCCTCTGTCTGACACTTCTCTAAGATGGCTGCAACCCTGTCATCCTCTCAGAGTAACCTGAGAAAGGAGTCTCAATTTGAGGGCTTTCCCAAATCATATTGGCCTGTTTACATGTCTGGGAGATGGGGGCTAGTATTGTTTACTATTCAATGTAGGAGACTGTCGGAACCAGTTGACCTGTCAAACAGCACTTAAATAGAGGAGTGAGGATTAAGAAAAGACAGAGACATAAAAAAAAAAAAAAACAAAAACGACAGAGACATAGGATAGAATTGGGAGAGCTCTCAGTGAATACTGCCACAGCCCCGAATTTATTTCACATAGCCTTTTTATACCCAAAACAAGGGGGGCAAAAGACTTTCTTTCCATGGTTCAAGGAACAAATAAGCCTAAACACTTCCTTAGTTCTCAAAACATCTAGTAACCATGCCTTTAGCCAATCATCTTATTATTCACCCTTAAAAAGCAAAAGCAAGCTTGAACTTTCTGACCTTTAAGTCGAGATGGAATCAAGCCAGGAGTTGGAGTCACTGTGGACTTCCACAGGAAATCTGGGTCCACTATTGTCAATAGCTTCATTCTCGGCAGGTGGTCTTGGCTGGACTAAGAAAACTACATAAGCATGAATGTGCAAGTAAGTCAACCATCAACATAGTGTCTACTTCCAGTTCCTATCTCAAGTTCTTGCCTTGTCTTCCCTGAGTGATGGTTACTGGAAATATAAGCCAAACAAATTCTTCCTTCCTTAATGTGCTTTTGATCAGAATGTTTGAACATAGAATTAGAAAGGAAACTAGGACCAAGATCACCCTGAACAGTAAATACACATTCCTTATGCTCATAAAATAATATGAATGTTAAAAAAAAATCACCCAGAAATGTAGATCTTAACTTTTACCATTACAAATAGTGGGTAGCATAAGCAGCCAGAAGAATGAAGTAGAAACCCTTACAGGATCATACCATCTATTCACCAATCTTTTAACATTTGCTAAGTTGCTTCTGAAATATGTAAAGAACAACTAAACACAAAGAATATGTAATATTCTACCTATTCTTATGAAATATGTTAATATCTGCTCATCAATATAAGCAGTTTTATTCTGTTACAATGATGGCCATAATCACAAAAGATCTGTTTAATGCACTCATTGGGTTTGATATACTATACATTTCAAAGCCAGAGTCACAAATGAAAAAGGATGTTCAGATGTAAATGCAAGCAATAACTTCCTCCACATTTATAGGAAAGAAAGGTTTTTCAGAAGAGAAGCAGCTCCATTGTTCTTGAGAAAGAGTTACCATGGTAACTTTTCTAGTACTTACAAGTCATAGACCATTACCTTAGCAATCAAGGAATGATTACTCATCCCAAGAGAAAGATGGGGAAAGACAACAATAGGCCCTAACCTGGTTCCTGCCTCTATCTTGTTAGTGCTGCCATTCTTATGGTAAGCAATGACAGTGCTCTGTTCCCATTTGATGTTAGCTATACTATTAGTAATACGAAGTTTCTCAAAGTGAGCACAATGCAAGTAAAATTTTAAAAACAAATAATGCAGCCCAACTCGGCCTCAGCAGCAGCAGTAGCCATGCCATCTGTGGAAAAGGAAAGACTGAATACCGCTGAAGACGGAAGGAAAATGCAGGCTAAGGGCTATTCCTGTCATAACACAGGAGGCAAAATCATTCAGCCATTCGGTAAATGGTGCAATGAAAGAATGGAAAGAGGAGGGTCAGGAAGATAAAATTGTCTGCTGCTAATATTCTTGACTCCCTCCTGCTCTCATTTTAAAGGGCAAAATAAAAATGTGTTACTTAACTGTTCACCAGTACATGGATGCAACCAATAATATCTAATATGCTTATTCCATTACATGGGGCAAATAAGTCTAAGGTTTGGGATTAGAAGTAGGGACTCAAATTATTTCTAAGACTCCAGGCACCTCTGTGCTTTATCAATAGAATAAGTGGACTCTTAAATTTGGCATAGAGATATGTAGGCCAATTGTTGACGGTGGCTCAGTTCTTTATTGATATCACACTCAATGCTGTGATGGCTCACAGGTTCCAGGAAACTTGTACATATGCGTCCCATATTTGCGAAGTGACATTTTCACTGCCCTAGGAGCTCAAGCATATTAGCATAATCGATCATTTTATTAGATCAAACCAATTTATCATCTTTAGGATTTGTACCACCGTGCCTTTCCACTTACATCTGAAAGACTTTTCCTAAAGTCACCAAAATAATTCAATGTTATATTTTTATATTTTCTCTACCACATAGGAGGTAATAAAACACCTGCTTTTAACTTGTTTTATAGTAGTATAATAGGCTACACAGTCATAGGCTTCAGGGCCATTTGTATTTGATCCTTTGTGACTATACATATCACCTTATCGCATTTTCCCTTGTTATTTACCAAATTGTTTCTATGCTTATGGACTTTGATCATTGTTGTTTTGTTCTGAACATAAATGTTTTAATTATACAGAGCTTATTCTATTATTTCTCTGTTAGCTATTTTTGTTGCTGTGATAAAATATCTTGACCAAAAGCAATTCGTGTGAGAAAAGAGTGTATTTTGGTTTATGGTTCCGGATGGAAATTCCATAGTGGCCTACGAAGCATGGTAGTAGGCAGACGTGATGGCCAGAGCAGGATAATGAGAGACAGAAACCAACCACACATAGGGAAACAGAGACATAAAGAACTGGAAGTAGATACGAGAATAAACTCCCCAAGTCCACCCCAGTCCAGCCTACCCAAACAGTGCCACCAACTGTGATTCCAGCTGTGTACTACCATCCCCAGTTTCTTACCTGGGTACTAGGGATCTGGGCTCTGGATCTTATTTTTGCATGCTGAGTATTTTACCCATCGAGTCGTGTTGCTAGCCTACCGTATTACTTTTCAATGACTGTGTTCTTTAGAAATACTTGGCATAATGGCATGTGTGTTCAAAAATATGGTCTGACTGGAGAGTTTAATTATATAATTTATATTTCCTCCCTTCTAAATGTTCACCTTGGGCAGGGAGGCAATTTTCTCTTAAGAGTGCTTGCATTTTGATCAGATATCACGACAACATTGCATTATCGTGACTTGGAAAGTATTTTTTTTTTCATAAAATTTTCTCCTTCTGCAACCACGGCAAATGCTCAATGCACTTACTTTGCAAACTGACTTTTTATGAAGATGTTTTGTGCTTGAAAGGGAAAATAACTCATAAGGGAAGTGTTCTTTCTGACTCTTTTATTGTTTTTGTCCATGAAAGCTTCCCAGCAGCACTATTTCTTCCCAACTGAAGATGGGTGGATTTTCTGGAAATCATCTTCAACTGAAATCTGATGAGCAACCTGCTGAGACTTGCTTGTCTTCGCACTCCAGAGTCTGGTGTTCAGTTTCACTGTTTTCCTGCTTTCCCTTGGAGGAGTGGTTCGCACCAAATCATTCGCCACGGGTGTTACAACTCTTCATGGAAAGGTAGACTACACTGACAATTTCTCTCTCATTTTTTGAAGACCACTTCATTGTCTTTTACTTCACTCTGTGGAATGTAAGAAAAATGATTCATTGTTTATCCTGACTTCTCTATATGTAAATTCTTCTACGCCTTATTGGTTATGGTTTCTGTATTCATGACTAGCGGTAAGCATTTTGATTAATACATTCATTGATGCTGTCTTGGTATTTTTTCTTAATGGAGCTTCTTGTATTTACGTTTTCATAGAAAGCACCAGACTTATTTCTTGAAATACTTTTTCTCCTTTTTCCTTTTGCTAGTTTGTTTACCACCATTATGACAACATACTTATGAAAATAAACTTAAAATAATAGTAATTTATTTCAGCTTATATTTTCAGAGGTTATCTGGTTCCACTGTATTTTTTCCCAGTTGAAGGGCTGCAGGAACATATAGTAGAGGTGGATGCTGACCTCATGTAAGCAGGGAACCAAAGGGAAGAGTCTGGAGACAAGATACACCATTTAAAGACATACCATCAATGACCCATTTCCTCCTCTTGGCCCCAACAGTTGATTCAACTATGAACACCACTGATGAGGTTAACAGCCTCAATAGTCTATCATCTTTTAACAGTGCCAAAAGTTGTGAATAAAATATTAAACATCTGAGACTTTCTGATGAACACTTCCTAAACAAATCATAGCAACCCACCTCTAAGTTCCAAATGCTCATGTCCATCTTATGGTACAACATGCATTTAGTCTACTTCCAAGCATCACCTCTATTGCTAATAGATACAACATTATTAATTAATGAGAGTGGAAATCTCAAGCTTCTTCTGAGAGTTGTGGTGACTCTTAGTTGTGATCCCTTGAAAAACATAAAAAAAAAGTATTATATATGATTCCAAAGTGTTACGATGTGGGTAAAGACTCCAATTCTAAAAGGAATGGGTGATACTAATCAGACACTGGAACAAAGTAGGAACTAAACTCAACAAGGCAAATGACTAGTTCCTATATAAATCCTTGACAAGAATCCTAGTTTACAAAGTGGCTGCAAGTGAAATTCAAAATGATTGGATGGTCCTGCCACTATGGGGTTCCTGGATGAAGCTCACATAGTTTCTCTATCAGATTGTATTCCTATCAGCATTCTGGTCTTTTGAACTTCCACAAAATTCCCACCAGGCTCGACTTATACCACTTCAGATTTCTTTGTCTTACATCTCTAAATGTTTCCAAATTGATTCTATCAACCATTTTCAATGCTTCTATACCACATTATCAGGTACAATGACCCAACTCCTGTTGCCAATATTCTGTATGGGTTAGTTTTTCATAGTTGTAATAAAATACCCAAGAGTAATCAGAAAGAGGAATGATTTTTTTTTAATCAGGCCATGTGTTTGTTTTGTTTTGTTCTAAATTTGAGGCAAGCAGGATGCCATTCAAGAAGGAAGATGACATTATTTTTTATAGCTGACTAATGTTCCACTGTGTGAATATATCACATTTTCTTCATCCATTCTTTGGTTGAGGAGCATCTGGGTTGTTTCCAGTTTCTGGTTGTTACTAATAGTGCTGCTATGAACATAATTGAGCAAGTGTCCTTGTGGTGTGATTGAGTGTTCTTTGGGTATATATCCTGTTCCTCTCCGTTCCTCTGGGATCTTGTCCTTTTCCTATCCCTGGTTAATGTCCTCTTATATGTTAACATAAACTATTCACCTTCTTATTAAAGTGCGATCATCTGGAGCTCTCCAGAGTCCTTTTGATTTGTAGCTCTCTGTTACTGATGCCATGCTTTCTAAGCCCTAGATTTGTGGGTTGCCTGACCCCTCGACTCTGTCACTTATGAGAGTCCAGTCAGACCTGGTGGGTTTTCTTTACCTAATCCTTGTCTTTGAAACTGCCACCAGGGGGGTGGAACAGTTTTAGAGTTCATTTGATTTTTGTCCTCTGAAAAGGTTTTATTGTGTGATGACTTGAACATTCATATTTCTTATTTTTATTGCTCCTTCAGTATTTTAGGCTAATGTGTAAAGTCCCTACTCCCTTCCAAATTTGCTAAAATTTTATTTTACTCAGTGTAAATCATACCAATACAATGATTTGCATAAAACTGTGGAAACACTTCCACTAGTTTTACAATTAGTAAATCTTTCTTTGGTTTTTGTTATTGATTAGACTTTCAGCTTTCCTGATACTTGTGTGTCTTTGGATAATACACATTTAAGTGTTTAATTAATGTTTAATTGCCTCTTTATTTCAAATTGTGGAAGGATTTACTACTCTCTTCCCACTCTACTTTTATAATTTCACATATAAATTATGTTTCCATTGCATTATGAATTTATAGCTTCCTTTCCCTTCCTTCCTATAGACTTGTATTTTCTAATCTTTTGAAGCCTTGCTTTGGTTTAAGAGTCTTTGATTCATTTGGATCCATCATTCTCTTGTCTTAAAAAATATATATGTAAGAGGTTTGGAGAGAGAGCTAAGGAGTTGGGAGCACTGGCTGCTCTTCCAGAAGACCCAGGTTCAATTCCTGGTACCCACACTCACAATTGTCTGTTACTCCATTTCCCAGGATTTCTGGTGCCTTCTTCTGGCCTTTTCAGGCCCAAGCAATAAAATAAAATAAAAATTTTAAAACTCTTTGTAAGATCTGTAATTCTGTTTCCCCCACTTAAAGCTATTTTTTTCTGAAGTCCTTTACTACTTACCAGTTGTATATTTCTCACCTGATTGTTTAATATTACTCAATATTAGTTACTTTTCTCACCACTAATGAACATACCTTAATGGAGCAGAGCTACATTTTGGCTCCTATGTTAGAAGAGAAGGAGGCCTGACCACTGAAGAGGCTTGGACCATGGCAGGAGAAGCTTGTATTACAGCTTGAATAACGGGACTGCAAATTTTGATTCTCAAAGCCCCCTACCAATGACCAATTTCTATAAGCCAGGTTCCATCTCCTAAAGGTTCTATGATCTCAGAAAGCAGCAGCATCAGAGGTCCGTGTATCAAAGAGGTATACCTGTGGAAGATACTTTACAATCAAGGTATAGTATATTATCAAAATATTCTCAAGAAGTCACTTGCTACTCATTCAATTGTACCAGTAACTTGACAACCTGCTACTTTCTTTATCTCTGGTTGAGATATTTCACTTGCAATCCCCTGTCACTGTAAAGCGCATGAAATACATACTATGTGCTCTATGAAAACCTACATATAGACTAGACTTTGAATATGGTGTTCTTTGAAAATATCCCTGAACAGATGCTAAATCTTTCTCTTTCTTGAGATACCCATCCCTTCTTCAACAGGTGGCTTATTGAACAGGTTTCTGTAAAAGATGGTTTGAGATCTCAACAATATTTTATTCCCTGTATGTCACTTATAGTTTGCCTTAGTTCACATTCTGGAATGAGGTTTACAAAGCTGAGTAGAGTCTCTGTGACCATTGGAAGAACATGCTCATGGATCTTGCTGTGGCATGGCTGTCTAATATAACCTCATATCTGAAGGAACTCTTTTAAAAATTCAAAGATTTTCAAGTCAGCTTAGAAATATACATTCTTAGTAAGATATTTTATTGTCAATTTTTTGGACATGACCTAAGATATAAATATTTTTAATGAAACAATCCAATCAATTCTTGTATTTTTGCAATGTTTATTTACCCTCCTGATCCTTCTGAATCCCTGGTTTGGAAGTCAGGTACAGTTTGTCCACCAGTATTAGTCATACATTAGCATACACATCACCGTGATTGCACAGATCAGGTGCCATACATCTCAAATAGGGGTTGATGGGTCTGACATCTAAATTTCTTTAAAATTTAATCTTATTATTTATTTTCTTTGTGTGTGTGTGTGTGTGTGTGTGTGTGTGTGTGTACTACATGTTTGGAAGTACCTGGGAAGACCAGAAGAGAGGACTAGGTAACTTGGACCTGGAGGAAGCTGTGTACAGTCTGATATTGGTGCTAGGAACTCAACTCACATGCTCTGGATGAACAGCAAATAATATCAAAGGTTGAGCCATCCCTCCAGCTTCAGAACTTTGCATTTCTAATGAGCAATGATGGTTACTTAGGCTTCCAGTTTAAGGACAGCAATTTGAAAACTCCTGTCCTACATGATTCTTGCAAGTACTACATGTTATATTATCACATTGTGTAGAATTTGTCTTTCACATGCTTTCAGCACAATTTACAGGAAAACATAATAAAACTTACTAATGTTATGTGCTTTAAATGAAAAAATATCTTTATAATCTGTTCTCACTACAATAAAATGCCTTAGTCTAGATAATTTAAAAATAATAGAATATTTTTTCTCATAGTAATGGAGGCTGGGCAGAAAAGAACTGTATATCAAGAGACTGGCTTTCTGAAGAGGAAACTATTTTCAAGGCAATGCCTCAGTTTCTTGGTTGTCCTAAAGGGAAAGTCTGTGTTCTCACATGGGAGGAGAGATTGAAGGGCACAGGGGGATCTTCCGGTGCTTCCTCCTATGTCTATTGTAAGATCACTCATTCACTCCTGAATTAACTGTATGGTTATTTTTAAGACCATCTGAGAGATATTTGGTTGACACTTTCTCAAAGCACTCACCATGAAGTGCCTACACAGTAATTGCCAACGTAGTCTCAGAATTTGGGTTTCTAGGAGTCATGTTCTATGGCTTTCAGGTGATGAACCTCCAACCTCAAATATTGTTCATTAGTTCTGAAAATATCAGTAGTCCCTATACCTCACTTTATTCTGAAAATTTTCTAAGTATGAATCAGTTAGTCTAGACCTTGATCATCACAAGCTTTCTTATATATTTCGTGTCATCAACACTCTCCCTGTCATATTAGCAATCACACCAAATAATTGGCATTGTAACAATTAACAACTTACCAAATGCCAGTACTTCTTATGTAGTCCCTATACAAACTACCTACAAGTACAATGTCCAGTTGAGAAACAAGCCTCAGCCTTGTGGTACAAGGATGTGTCAGGTCCATCCTGCCTTCTGTTTTTTGTCTTGTCTAATGACCTATTGAAATGAAAAGTTTATTACAAACCATTTGTGCAACTTGCAATTCATTGTTCTTTTAAAAGAAACACTAGGTAAAATTGCAAAAAAATACCATCAGTTTTATTTGTCAAAAATTTTTAAGATAAACATAGATCTTTAGGTTTATTTTCAAGGCTTCTTTGTCCTCAAATGCAAAAACAATGTGTGCTATTATTATATTTGATTTTGAGGTCAGCATATATAGCTCAAAACAAAGGTTGTCAATACAATCAATTCGATCCATTTTCTTCTTCAGTATATATAAAATATATTACATAATTGTCATATTATATAATGCTTTTATTGTTTTATATTATATAATATATATTATATATAATGTAATCTCTAAATGGTTAACAAATAGGTCTTCTTTTGCAGAGGAATGAGCACACTGGAATTTAATTCTGCATGGATATTTTATTTTGCTTTTAAAACAGGCATCTATTTATTTATGGTTACATTCTGTTGTGCTAGTCTGGTTTTCCACTAGTATTTGGGAACAGATTATTCTGATACATTATTGTAAATCTGACATTAACAGTTTTAAAAGAGTAAAATTAAATTAGTAGAATGTGGTTTTGGCGAACCATTCTAAGTAGTTTATAGTTTTAGAGCAAGATAATGTATTTTACTGTGTACTTTGGTCTGGTATTTACAGTCTATCAACATCCATTTGGAAGGTTAGTATTTTTACCCCCCCCCTCTTGCTTCCTCCCAGAATGTTGAAAATTGAATTTAGAGTTCTCCTTGAGCATGCTGGGTGAGGAAGTGTTTCACTGGTGAGCTACATCCTAGCCCACAGTGTTTAGAACAGGGTCCTCAGACTGACATAAAATTCACTCTATAGCCTGAGCTGGCCCCAAACAAATAACTCTCATGCTTTAGGTTGTGATTGCTTGTACTGTATGCAGGAAACATCATGACCACCTCAGGTAGTCAATATTTGAAGGAAACATTGATTGCAAGTTGATTCAACTCCCACTGTGCTTCATACAAATTAAGCTCAGTACATCTGCTGTACATCAGACATTTCATAATTTCTAATGTCACACAATAAATCTTGAACCTCAAAAAACTTCTGCTGAAAGGACTATTACTATAATCTTTTGTAGGTGAGGTAACATGGGTTCCAAGTTTCTTAGTTCTGTTATGTACTATATACAACAATTTGATATTTTGTCTTATTTGATAAAAATTAATACAGTGAGTACAAAAGTATGAAATAGCCACAACTTTTTATACAACATCTTGTACCCAAAAGAAAAAAAAACATATTCTGTTTTTCCTACATTGTTCATTTTATGCTGACTCTTTGCAAAGAATTAGAGGCCAGGAATGGGGCTAAGTCCCAGCACAGTGCCAGAACTTCCCATTTTTCCTTTCTCAGAATTTGTCATTGAAAGTAATGAGATAAATTTCTATGTTAATTAAAAACAGTAAAAATAAGCTTTGAAGGCTCCAGAAGTAGAGAATACTGATATGAAAGGCTATAAATACAGAATTGACTTCATGTAACAGTGAATAGATAAGTAGTGCGGTGTCAAGTGTAGAAAATACCACTCTTTCAAGGTCAGTTTCTCACTTCATTAGGACACCCAGCAAGACTGCTGATCTCACCTGTCTTCATCCTGCTGCGACTTCATCAACAATTCATGTCTACTACTCTTACCTCTTCTGTGTCATCTTGACTTCCTTTCCTCAACTAGTAAGTCAACAGCAATGCTATAGATACCTTTACAGCTTTTTAAACAGAAAGTATATATCTCCTGGGTGTGGTGGCCCATGCTTTTTATCTTAGCCCTGGGGTGACAAAAAGGAAGATCTCTGAGTTCCAGGACAACCTGGTGTACATGATGAGACTCTGCCTCAAAAACAGAAAAGGAAAAGAAAGTCGACATTTTTTAGACTTTGTTTTTGGTTAGATCTTTAGTCTTTCTTTTAGTTCTACCTCGTTCTTTTCATTTTTTTTTGGTTTTAACACATATTTATTTCATGATTATATTCATCACATGCAATTAGTTCTATTTTCCTTCAGAAAGTAACCAAGGTCCTACAATTTTATATGTATATTTGGCAAAATAAAACAGTATATGCCTCAAAAATTATACTACAGATATGTAGTAATAAAAGGAATGTGGTACTGGCATAAAAGCAGACATATTGATCAATTAAATCTAATTGAGGAAACCAGACACGGGTCCACATATCTATCAATATGTTCATTGATATAGAATCCAGAAATACACATTGGAAAATGACAGCATCATCAACAATTATTGCTAGTCAAAAAAGATGGATACATACAAATAGATCCTTATTTAAGACCCTGAACAAAAACCAACTCCAAATGGATGAAGGACCTCAAGGATAAGGCCTGAAACTGACAGAAGAGAAAGTGGAGAATAGCCTTTAACTCCACTAAATAATGGGGAGACAAAACCCCTAAGTACACATCTTTGACACCAAATAAATACTCTAGTGCCAGGAGTGGGTTACATCTCATTGAGTTGTTGGCCTAAGGGCCTTCAAGGAAACATCCAAAATCATGCTTAATGATTTTCTGAAATAAAATGGAATTAATTATATATGATGAATATGTGTTGAATATAGTCATGAAATAAATATATGTGAAAACCTAACATCAATATGTATTATGTTTTTATACTAATATATTTTTAAGAACAAGAAGTATGTTTTATGTGCTTCCAACTTTAATCTTTCAAACATAAGAAATATCCTTGCTATCAGTCATGAAAAACAACATTGACTATCACATTTGGGTACTAAACATTATTTAGTCAAATGACAAGCATTTACTGCCTGTAAGTATAAACTATAATGGCTCATAATGATGAAAATCTGGCAAATAAACTAAGGACATTATAAGCTCCTAGAGAACATCACATTATTGGATTTCTATTTGTATACTTCATAATAGTTCTTTCTCTTTTTTGGACAGCTAAGGGGACCCTGCATGGGACAAACCTAGGCCCTCTGCATGAGGATGACAATTGTGTAGCTTGGTCTGTTTGTGGGGTCCCTTACAGTATGATCAGGACCTGTCCCTGGTGCATGAGCTGGCTTTTTGGAACCTATTCGCCATGAAGGGATGACTTGCCCAGCCTTGATACAGTGGGAGAAGCTTGGTCCTGCCTCAACGTGATATGCCATGCTTTGATGACTCCCAAGGGAGGCCTGGCCATTTCTGAACAGAGGAGGAGTGGAATGGGCAGGGGGATAAACCGTAGTTGGGGAAGAAAGGAATGGGAAGAGAGGAGTGAGGGGAAAATGTGGTTGGTATATAAAATAAATGAAAAAAAATTAAAAAGTATGTTATCAAATATTTTTTATGTGTATGAGTATTTGTCTGTATGCCTGTGTGTGTACCACAATCATGCCTGATGTCCCAGGGGTCAGAAGAGGGTACTGGATGCCCTAGAACTAGGGATTCTAATGGTCATGAGCTGCCACTTATTATTGGGAACTGAACCCCAGTCCTCTGCAAGAGCAGAAAGTGTTCTTACTCATGGAGCCATCTCTACAGCCCATCGTTAAAAGTTTTTAAATGTTTTTTTTTTGTGTGTGTGTATGCATAACATGTATGTACATACTTGTATGTGTCATTGCTGCTATGTATACACATGTGGTGGTCAAAGGATAACCTTAGGCATCAATTTTTACCTTCAGCCCTCCTTGAAACAGATCCCTTCTTGTCAGTGGCTGCACACACCAGGTTAGGCAGTCAACAAACATCTGTCTGTTCTCCTCTACTGGTCTTATCCCCCTGTAGGAGTGCTGGAATTGTACATGTACTGTTGTGTACACCATTGTGTGGGCTCTGAGCATCTGGACTCTGTCCTTATGCTTGCATCACAAGTGTTAGCCCACTGAAGCATATATCTATTCCTCCCCTTCAGCTTTTGTAAGAAAATTCACATTCTTTATAACAATATTCTTATATCTATATTAATAATCTATCATTTGTATCTGATGAAGTAGGGATTTCTGAAAAAAATTAAAAACAGTAAAATGTGGAAAAAATGTCTCCAAACATTCTCTTTGTTCATCCTTTATTCTAAATAAATTTAAAGTTTGCTGTATTTAGTATAATACAGCATGTTATCATACTCTATCATAGATGCTTTCTTTATTCATTATAATTTAATATGTAAACGTTTTGGATATAGATAAAGAAGTCCAGGGTAATTATGTTTGTAAACAGTTGGATTCAAAACCATCTTCTAGCACTCAGTGAGTACTGATATCTTATTGCTACTTATAAAATGAAGATGTTATTTCATGACTAAAAAAAGATATTCTTTTGGCTTTTTATAAAACTTATTCTTCTATAGCAAGCAAATCTTACACACACATATATATGCTTGTAAGTATATATTTTTATGTCAGTGCATACACTTATGTATGCATTTAAGGTACAAGTACTATTAAGAACAGAAAAACACTGAAAAAAATGACAATAGCATTCTCTTAGAATGACAGTGTGTTTCTTTTCCAAACTCAGTCACATGGTTGTATTTATGGTATACCTTTCTATATATAAGTGACTGGGGAGAATCATCTAAAATTTGATAGTAAAAGCCAAGTGTTTGTTTGTTTGTTTGTTTTGTTTTTTGCACTGAGGGCTGCCAAAGAAGGGAATAGGCAGAAGAGTTTCTGGATGTAAGTAGAACAGGAAGAAATGGGTACAGGCATGTGGAAAGAAGGCAGGGTACCTAATCGTTACTGAATATGTTACAGGAAAAAAGATTCAATTAGTCTTGACAATTACAAAAATGTCTTCCTATTTTAACTTTTTTCCTCCCTGAGAGTTTGTTTGATAATGGGATTGCCTCCTTAGCCAGGGTTTGAGTAGTGCCATCAGAATGCTATCCCATAGGGTGCAATTGTAAGTTCTCTGCAGAAATGAGGAATGTATCAAAATGCATGATGTGCTGAAAACTTATTTCTAGTCAAATACGTATGATGATCTTCAGATGAGTTCTGACTTCTAGCCATATTGGTTAGATATATAAAGTTAACAAAAATAAGAATTCTTATTCTATAAATATCAATAATAATTTAAACATAAAATTATCACATCAACTCAAGTCCATTGGATTAGTATACATTAAGGTACAATATATTTTCATAGATAATTGGGAAGATATTTAAAATATAGGGAGACTTAGTGATCAACATAACCAATTTCCTTTGAAAAATTACATTATAATGAAATGTTTGATTGGGTCATAGTATATCTGAAATACTAAGCATTAATTTAAGAGCAAATATTAAGATATATTATTCAAGCAAATAATTCAAAATAATATTTTATCATAGATATCTCATGGGTAAATAATCATTTCCTAATTAAATACTGAGACAATAAGCAATAAATCAAAAGGAATCATTACTAAAAAAATCATAGAAAAACAAATTAGAAAGCAATACTGAGACACAAAGTTTAAAAACACATTAAACTAGAAAAATTGTAACTTCATAAAATGAAAGGTAAATAATATAAAGAGGATAATATAAATATATATATACATATATACACAAACACACACACACACACACACACACACACATCAAACAGAAAGAATTCTGAAAATGAAACAGAAACTTCCCCTGTGATGCAAGGAAGAGCAGTCTCAAGAATGTGAGTAATCGATAGAAAATCCTGTGAGCAAAACAAAAGTATTAAAATGGCTTTCTGGCTTTATTTTTTATCACAAAAGCCTAACAAAATACAGAGCGAAAAACTTTGAAAAACGACACAGACAACACATAACACTAAGGTTCTGTGAAAGCCGTTCTTGACTACATCTGGGTATGTGTGTGAGGGGTTTTCCTTGACTGAATTTTTCAAAATGGAAACACTCACCCTAAATCCAGGTATTCTGAGGTAGGAAGATCTATCTTAAATCCAGGCCACACATTTTGGTGGCAGCCTATATAAAGGACACAGAAGAAGGAAGGGCTTTCTATTTGACAGCCTGCCCCCACCCTCACTCTTAAGTTCATCTGTTCACTGCTATTAGAGCCTGTCTCTCCAGGACTCCAGCATATAGGGAAGACCAGCTGAGTTATCCAGCCTTGTGTATTGAACAACTACTGAATTCTTAGACTTTCCATTGAGAGACAGCCATTGTTAGAATAGTTGAATCATAACCTGTAAGCCACACTAATAATCTCTATTTTTAAATACATCTATCAGTTTATTTTTCTAGAGAATACAGACTGATCCAGGTTTGCAGTCCAAAGTCAGAACACACCTGAGAAGGCAAATAGACCTGTCTTGGTTGGAATCATACAGAGATGCGTCTTAAAAGGGTAGAATGGACAGAAATGTTAGGTACACATGAAAGTCTTCAAATGCTGCTCTCTAGCAGCTCTCCTTTCCCTCAGTGTCTGCCGGCCATTAACAACAGAAGTGGGCAAGAAAGGAAGCGACAAACAACATATTCTGGCCATACAGTCCCCGTGTAAGACTTAGCAAGGTATCCTTAGCCATTGGCAGTAGGCAGCACCACACCTCTCAGCCTGCAGTCAGAAGCCCTAGTTCTGATGAATGATCCCATAGCTTCTCTTCTCTGGCTCCTTAGAGCTTTTCCCAGCTTTCTTCTCTCTCTCTTCTCATTCTACTGTAGATTTCCTCTTACTTCTGGGCCTGGATGCTCTGCAACTGTTCAGCTATTTCTTTAACCATCAGTTTTTTTTTTTCCACAACGTAGTGGTCACTGCCAGGAAGATCTGGCTGCCTGATTCTGTCTATGGTACATTCTGGATCTGGGGAATTGATACAAGATGCCAGTGGGAAGCTTGGAAACTAGGAATGAGGGGCATCTGGGCCCACTTATGCATGGGCAGCAGGTAGGTGGGATTGCTTAGCTAAGGACATGGACACTGGATTTTCAGCTATAAAGAACATTGCCATTTCTCTACTCTTGGAACCAAAGTACAGGGCTTGGAAACTGGGCACAAGATGTAAGCTGGGCTCTTCTGGAGCCTAGCACCAGGTGTCAAAAGCTGGTAGTATTGGACACACTTGCATGTACTTGGGGAAAAGTCCAGGGCATCAAGTTTGGATGGGGGCCACAGTTGATACCATTACAAATTATTGTTACTAATCACCATCAAATTAATGACAGCCTGTGTTGGAGAAAAAGAAAAGACTTGTGGAGCAAATTGAACCAGGTTAGTTGCATGGAATGTTACATGATAAAATAAATATGATAAAAAAAGAAACAAAAATTTAGGATGATGATTAGAAATAGAAAACATATAGTACAAAGAAATAAAAGCAACACATATTATGATTCTCAATTTTAAGTTGATTTTTTTAAATAATTGATGCACAGTTTATAAAATCATTAGAAAATGAAGTACAAAAGTCATTATATATACACACTCATATACACACATGCACAGTCATACACACATGCACATTCACACACCCACTCATACACTCATGGACACAGAGTCACACACATACACACCCACACCCGCACACATGTGCATGCATGCACACACACATGCATGTGCAAGCATGTGCAAACACACAGGCATACACAGTCACACAGTCACACATAGGCACATATACACACACGTGCACACCCTCACAGAAACACATGCACATGGTACAACTGATTACTATTTATAGGATATAAAGTTTACATTTCTAGATTAGTTTGATTTTTGTTTCTTTTTCCATAGTTTCTGTCAATTAATAATATAAGAAAATATTATTTCATGTCATATCTATTTTTATATGCTTTTCTACATTTTCTCTGGTCTCATTCCAGAAAGCTATTGCAGTAAGCTGAGATCCTAATGTTTAGTTTCTTTTCTTATTGTCTGGTGACATGGGAAGTATAAATAAGTAACTATGTATGTGTTTTCCTCAAAACATACTACTACTTTATTAACTTGAAGTGAAATTTCTGTTATTTTCCTTGCTTAAGATTTTTCCCCCCAGGTATTAATTAATTTCATATTCTAAGAGGAGCAAGCTCAAAATAAACTTGTGCCCCATAAAGGCTGATGAAGCTGCCCAGTGTCAAGGAGAAAGTCAAGAAGAAATTTTACAAACTATATTCCTTTGGCTGCCTGTTGAGGAGTCCCAAGCCATCAGTGTATGGACACTAAGGTAAACAATGAACACAGGAAGTGATAATTGATAACTTCAATAACATTAACTTACTAATGAATTGTATGACTTTCAGTTTCTTCAAGTTTCTACTTTTTCTTCCATGAATTTTAATAAAAACCCAGAGAAAAACGAACAAACCAACCAACAAACAAAAAAACAGTAAAGCACATTGAAATATTTCAACATCGAGAACAATATAATGGTGACGTTGGAAATGTGTGAAAATACCAAACACAAAAATTTATGTGAAACAGAACTGGACAATAATATTTGTCTAAATGGTTTCTCTTTCAGTGAAAAATAATTATCCTAATATTGTAGGCTTAGTATGAAAGTAAGCTTGTTCTTAGACTAGCTTTCAAGTGTTCACTACTTTTGGTTTGGGCCAGAATAAAATACAATGTTTCCATTTTATTTTCCTTCTAGGCATGCTTAACACCAAAGCCCTTCCCTTCTCCCGGTCTCTTGTTCTTCACATCTGGTATGCATTAGATCACAATGGACCTCTGTTTTTAAACTCTGACTTGCAAAATAGACATTTGATAGCTCATTCTACATTTATGGAAACAAAAGGAGAATACGCAACTTCCCTCAACGTTTTGGCAGCCTTTTCTTTCCTCTAAACGTCATATTTTCCTTCACTTAAGTTAACCATTGCCTCCTTCCTCACAGGTTGAGAGTGCTGATGTAACTTACCCTTTCTATGACAGGCAGAAAGCACCCGTGAGACACAAAGAGCCTCACATGGAAACCAGGGACAAAAATGGTGGGTTTCATAAAGATCATATTAGCAAAGTAAAACATCCCAGAATTTTAAACGTTGCTTTAGCAAGTCAGTGATTAGCTGTGATTAGCTTATATCAGTAGTGAGAACAGTGCTGATGCAACATTTGTTTTTATAGAAACAGACCAATAGAGACACAATTTTGCTGCCATGAAAGGGATGGACAGCGTGATGAAGTAGCAGTTTTTCTTCATGGATTTCATTGACTACTAATACTCCGTTGGTAACAAATTTGGCATAAGATTTTAGTTAAGACAAGCTAGTTGCTGCACAAATGCTCAATGTTTGGCTTGGAGCAGTGGTCTGGGGAAATTAAGGCATCCATTGTGTTCTTGATATAATTTGTAGACCACAGAAAAGCTGCTTCTGGGCACTTTGGTTTCATTTATTGCATGTCTGTATCACAACTTCCCAGGCCCTCTCCTTGTAGTGGGGATGTGGGGACAGATGTTTATGTCAATCTTGAATTATCAGTGATGTGAGCTGATGAAAGGGACTTAACCTGAACATGTATGGTGATCAAGTAGCCTGTGTTTTTCATTCCTCAGTTCCTCTCTATGACTTTTCTTCTCCTCAGTCGTTATGAATAGATAGGGTTTTGATTTCATAATGCACAAAAGTGTTATCTATGCCTCTTGAGCTGCAGATACACTTGCACAGAATAGTTGTAGAAGGACTTTCTCCCACTTGACTTTTTCACCACTATGTCCCCAAAGTCCTTTAGCAGCTAGGGGGATACAAATAATGAAACAATGTATAATAACTGCCACTCACTCTTTTGCCTAAGGTGAAGACTAACTAATGCTTGTAGTACTTTTTAAAATTTCTAGAGAGATTTTTTCCTTCCTTCCTTCCTTCCTTCCTTCCTTCCTTCCTTCCTTCCTTCCTCTCTTTATGATAATCGTGACACAGTTTCTTTGGCCTGGTTTTGCTTAGTATTTTATGAGGTGGATCAAGGAGGAATACTGCTGCATTTATCATATACCAGACACCTTGGGTTTTATTTTTAATACAGTATTAAAAGTAGTACTCATTACAACTGCCATAACCACACTTGCTTTTACAAGATCATAGAGAAAAACTAAACTACCCCAAGACGAATTGAACTTACTTTACTTTTTTTCTACTTTCTTTCTATTTATTCTTTTTTCATACAATGCATAATAACCACCCTACCTCCATTCTTCCCCATCTCTACTTTCATCTTTTTGAGATTTAGAAATCTTATCTGTTAGACTTCTGTTTCCCAGCAGAAAACAGTGCATTCGAAAGGGACAGTTTTTAAGGCTTTAGTGAGATAGTTTTGAAAATGTAGATTAGGTAGGAGGGGTAGACTTCTGTCCTCTCCATGGGCCTAATGGAGCTGTCAGAGAGATATGTCTGCTATCTTCATAGCATTTGTGACCTTTGACTCAATAGCATTTCACTGACAACTAGCTGCCCCTACAAAGGAAGCTAGGAGCTAAGGAAGACACACCCTAATGGCTTTCCCCAACTCTCCATCTAAAAGTACATGCTTGTCCATGAGTAAAAAGTGTGAAGACAAACAGAAAAGAAGAATACAGATAGAAAGGGTGAGTGGTTAATATCAAGTTGGTCAGTTATCTTGGTTTTATGGTTTTTCATTTTGCATATATGGCACTTCTAAAACCATAAATAGATGTTATATGTCTTTAAAATCTTCTTTCCAGTTTTAGTATAATACAGGCCTACCAATATCTTTTGAAGTATTCTTGTCATCCAAAGATATAGCTTGGCGATATAATAAGGTGAGAATGAAGGAGATGGATTCGAAGAAATAAAATATGGTCACCTTTCTTCAGTCAGCATAATCCTCTAAATAAAAAATCCAAAAGAGCCGGGTGGTGGTGGTGCACGCCTTTAATCCCAGCACTCGGGAGGCAGAGCCAGGCGGATCTCTGTGAGTTCGAGGCCAGCCTGGGCTACCAAGTGAGTTCCAGGAAAGGCGCAAAGCTACACAGAGAAACTCTGTCTCGAAAAACCAAAAAAAAAAAAAAAAAAAAAAAATCCAAAAGAATCAAAGAAAACTTATAGTTAAGTGATTACAACAGGCTTATAGGGTACAAGTTTCATATATGTCAATTAACTTTCAATTTATCAGTAATCAACAGGAAAATTTCAAATTAAAAACAATACTGTATATATCTGTATTCCCAGAAAGCTAATACTTCTGAGTTGCTGTCAACTAGACTCCATTTAGAATCTACTGAAACCCAAGCTGATGGACATTCCTATGAGGGATTTTCTTGATTATCTGAAGCCCAGTGGCTTACATAGAATATGTATGTGCCTTCTGGCCAGGGGATAAAACATGGAAAAAGAAAACTTGTTTGTTTGGTTTTTTTTCTTTTTCCTTCTTGCCTTCATTATTGCTGGAACGTTTATCTATACTTTTCTGGGGAATTCCTTCCTTCACATGTATTAAAACTAATTTCTGTGGGCTTTCAAAGAACACTGAAGACCAGGAGCTCTCCTGGAGTCCTTGTGCCTTTAGTACAGTCATCAATAGATTGAAACTGTTGAAATATCCAGCCTGGTGGATTCAGCAACTACTAGGTATTTTACTTTCCCAGTGTGAGACAGCTATTGTTGAATACCTAGACCATGTCTTGTAAGCCAAACTAGTAACACATACACATACGTATATAGATAAATTCCATACACATACACACAGATACACACACACACACACACACACACACACACACACACACACACACACATTCTATCAGTTCTGTTCAAAAAATCCTGACTAATGCAGGAGGTATAAAATGATACAATAACTACATGGAGAAAAATACAAAATTAAATATATGTTTCAAGCTTGTGGAAAGGAAGGCCAATATAGTCGGAATACCAAGACTCTCCCATTTAGTCTGTTCTTCATAGAATAACTAATGATGGTGAAGGACAAAAGCAGAAGGCTGACACTCTTTAACTTCAAAACTTCCTGAACATACAGGAAGCAAACTCTGTGTTGCTGGCAAAAGAACAGCACAATAGAAAAGGGCAAAATGGTGGAGGACCCAGAAACAACTCCATAAGCTGGCAGAGACAATCTTGGAAAAGAAACAGAGGGAATGGTGCTGAAACTACTTGAAGTCTACATTATAAAAACAGTTATATAGTCATTGTATTTAATTGCAACATAATTCCCACACATAGTTGCCACCCATCGCATACACACACAAAAAAAATGCAGATACACACACCCACACACACACACACGCTTCTGGAGCAGGGTATCTCACATTGAAAATGTCACTGTGCCCATTTCTAAAGTCTGTTCTCTTTCTGTTGATTTTATTGATAATCTGAAAAGATGATGTTCTTATTCTTAATTAAATTATTTTCTTTGTTACTCAAATCTTCAGTGACATTTTTCCATAGTTTAATATGTTCAGTTTCTCACTTGTTCACTGAAGGGGATAGGATCATAAACCCTTTTTTAAAATTAATTTTAATTATCAAATGAATAAATCTTAGGATAATGTTCAAAGTGCATCTTTTGAAAGATATTTTTAATCTTTTTCTTTTTGTCCTTTTTCTAGAAAATAACTGCGTAATTCTACTTATTTCATTATTACTCTTGTTTCCCTAGTTGATTCCATTGTCTTCATTTCTTACATTAATATAATATATTTTAACCATATTCATCCCTTCCCTCATATTCACAACCCTTATCCCTTACCACTTCTTCTGGAACTCTTCCTCTCTCCAACAAGTTGCCCTCCTATTTTCATGTCTTCTTTTTCCTCCTCATTTTCTCCAACTCTTCCTTCTTCCTCCTCATTCATCACTCTCTTGTGCTTTTTTTTTTTTTTTTTACTTTATAGTTCATTGAGTTGAATTCAGGTTGCTGGCATGGGCATTGGTATGGGGTAATTCATGGCTCATGGACAATTTAACAGTGGCTATGTCACTGAAGACAAATGATTCCCCATTTTCCAGAAGCCATTACCTGGCAATAGATGATCATTTGGGGTGAGACTTTATGCCTCCCCATCAGTACTGGGTTGTTGATGAACAAAAACTTGTGTAGTTCTTGTGCAGGCAACTGCTGGGGATGCCTTTCTGTATGCTGTGAATGTGTTGCTCTGATTGATTGATAAATAAAATGCTGATTGGCCAGCAGCCAGGCAGGAAGTATAGTATAGGTGGGACAAGCAGAGAGAAGAATTCTGGGACGTTGAAGGCTGAGTCAGGAGACACTGCTAGCCACCACCACCATGAGAAGTAAGATGTAAAGATACCAGTAAGCCATGAGCCAAGTGGCAATGTATATATAGATTTATAAAAATGGGTTAATTTAAGATATAAGAACTAGATAACAAGAAGCCTGCTACAGCCATACAGTTTATAAGCAATGTAAGTCTCTGTGTGTTTACTTGGGTCTGAGCAGCTGCAGGAGCCAGATAGACACAGAAAAACACCAGCGACAGGCAACCTTAGTTGCTATGAGTTTATGAATAGGATTGGCTTATAATGTCAAGATAACAGAGTTTCACCACACATCTCCCTGTCATGTGTCCCTTACATTTTTACTGTTCTATCTTTCACAGGGTTCTTTGGGTTAGAGAGATAAATGTATATATCTCAACTAGGGCTGAGCACTCAACAGGCACTTATTCCCAGCACTCTGAACAGTTTTCAATCTACATGTGACTGCCCACTGTGAAAAGAGGCTTCTTTGGCTAAGGTTGAGATCAGCATGTGACATTTCTCTATAGCTCAGACAGGCCAAGAGGTCTCCAAACCAATATAGACTATTGCTGTTGCTCTTGGTTATCTACCACAATTAAGTGCTGGCTTACCTTATTGCAGAAGATGCTGCACATTTTGCATGTAGGACATAGAGGAATTGCTCTTCAATCAGTCTGGAAACTTCTTCCCTGATGCCTAGCTTTAATAGTGCTATGCAGGTTCTTACAAGAGAGAAGATGCTGAGTTCTTATCATGAAATGGCTATTATAGTCATGAGCTCACAGCATCTGTGGTTACCTACAGAAGATCAATTGAATCAAAATTTCTGCATGTATGGAGGAGGAGTTCATGAAGTCCACCTGTAGCTATGGAGCTACTGGCAATAGACTGAGTCTGGAGAAGAGACGGTGTTTTGGAGGCAACTGGTAGGTTGCCCATACCCAAAGGAATGAGCCCATACTCACAGACATGCAGACAGCACTAATTAGGCCAAGTAATTGAAAAAGGCATATGGAATTGGAAGTGAGAGTTATTTGGGAGTTCCAGGGAAAATTAAACGTGGAAAATGATTGGTGGATATGTAGCAATACATTGTACACATATATGAAATTCTTAAAGGAATGATTTTTTAAAAGAAAGCAAAAATGAAGGTAGTAAAATTGTTGACAATAGAACTTATTGATCAGTAAGTATTAAATATGGAGTGATCTTCAGGTCACTGTGATGAATTACTCTCTCAAATGCAATCAATGTTCCCACTGCTATCATTTCCAAGTCACAAACCATCAGAATCACGGTTCCTTGAAGACATACAGAGTCTTCCCTGAAAATTCCTGGTGTTCCTATTGGATGTTAAGGTCACTTAACAAAAGCTATTGGGGTCCTGCCCCAGAAGCTTTCTCCCAGAATCCAAGGAAGAATCTAAAACCAGGTAGGAAGTCTTCTTATCTGAGGGTAAGAATAAATCTATGCACACCGTGCTCTTTCAGTTCATCCACTTTATTGTTCTAAGTAAGCTTTTCTCTGTCTCTGATCCCTCTGCTTTTCTCTCTTTGCTCTACTGCTTCTCTAACTCTACAGCTTCTTTTCAGCTCTCATTCTTAGCTCTTCTCATGCCTGACTATCCATACATTGCTAATGGGAGATTCTGCAATCTTGAGAAAAGTTTCAAGACCCACAAGGGCATAGCACATTCCGAGAATAGACAATAAGGAGTGTAACACAAGGTTCCAAGGTCTCTGGACCAGAGGAAGGGGGAGCAGTGCCCAGTGGGACAAACTCTGAGACACTGTTTTTTTATCAGCTGACTGGACAAGCAAAGAGTTGGCAGGCTTTTCTTAGGGTGTTTTTTGTTAGTAACCTTGGTAGGCACCTGCAACTCTGACCACCTGCATAACTATAAAGTTTTAAACTTCTGATCTATTTACAAGGTCTTTAGTCTAGTTTGAACTTGTTCTGGTGTAAAAATAAACTAAATGCATGCAGTGTGTGTTAGACTGAGGAGAGATTATTATTTTCTGTGTTAGTCTGAGCACAAGGAACAAAGCAGGCTTTCAGTGTCTACCGTCTCACTGGACAATGGATCTGGCTGTGAAGCATATCCTAGTATATTTTCTATATATCAAAATTATACAGCTAAATGAAAAGTCATCCTCCTGATCACCCACAGATACATGTGCCCATGTGATCGAGATGTTATTCATGAGATTGAATAAACACATTTTATGAAAATACATGGTAATGGTGAGATATCATAGCTGTTATTGCACAAGAAATGTACAAGAAGAAATAGCCAATTCATTCAAAAGGCAATAACTCCAACACACCTTGTGTGATGGCTTAGTCCTCTACCAGAACCCTTGGTTCTGATAGGTGGACCTTTTGAACATTAGTTGGCACCTGCTGTACACTCCCATGGCCTTTTGCTACCAGCAGCTCTCAATAGTCACTGAATATGTATCTCTCCCAAATGTCCTAGGATGTCTACTTTACACTGTCTTGTAAGACTCTTTTGTGAGGTTTGCCAGTTAAAAGACATCAGTTGTACCTACTGGGAGAGGGAGAGTCATTTTTTTTTTTTAGAGTGAAGCCTCTGGTAAGTAAACCACACTCCAGTAGAGGGTTGCATATCCAAGAATGTGTAACCACTACAAACTAGTTATGATGGATATTAAAAAAAAGGGGTGGAAATTGAATTGGGTGGGTAGCAAAAGGAGAGTGGATCTGGGAAAGGTTGGGAAGGAGTGAATATAATGAAAATATATTGTACAAAAATCTTAAAAATTAATAATTTAAAAAGATAACAGCTGTTATGATTTATTTCCACTACATCTAAAGCATCAGGTCTAAGTAACATGTGCTGGAAATTTTCATGTCTGTAATACAAGATAAAGCATGAACCTTTACAAAGGAATCCATGAGTGTGGGGATGACAATGGTAGTTCTTATCTACTTGGGGATCATCTTCTTTTTTAAAATATTAAAATAGTTATTTTTGATAAATAAAAGATATTCAGTAACTCAATGATGACAAAAAAATATAACCTTTCCAGTCTACAGTTATCCGGAATTTATTTGGTTTCTGCCTTCTACACAGACAGAACTTCACATTCGTCAAAGTGGTAGCCCAGTATATTCAAATAAAGAAAGAAACTGGAGCATCAAAAGAATTCCACCTTTACAGGGAAAACAAGGCTAGGGTCATTAGCCTTTAATAGGTTTTAATGTCTGGGGACACTGAGACAATTACTACTTGGAGAAAATGATTTAGCTAGCCGGGAAAGCTATTCAGGAACAGTTAAACACTTACAAATGTTTTCAGATTTGGTCTGTGAGTTTAATGACCATCTCTGTACATTTGATCAGCCTTGATAGTGGAATTGTGCTGTCTGGCGTGGAACAAGTCCTAGAAAAACAAGCAAATTTCTGGCTATTTTTTACCAAATATAGAAATACTTAGCAATTTGTCCAACCACCCCCACAGAATCACAGTTTCAAATGAGTCAACCAACACTATTCTAAATCTTTGAAGAGATAATTTTACTTCCCTGGTGGTATATCTTTCTGAGTCACAGATACCCTGGCTAAGCAAACATTGGGTAGCTGGTATGACTTTTGGTGGAAAATACTTCTTAAAAAATCTGTACCTCTTGTATAGTTTTGTATGAGCACATTACTTTGCCAAAAGCAGAATGTGTTTCTTTAAAGGCTAAACCAATTCACAACATAATGGTGAAAGATTTGGAACTATAAGTTACAATCCATACAAATAAATCTTTTAATTTACTGTTATGTAACCAATTGCAAGGTACATCACAGGAAGTTAACCTTAAGAGGTTTTCTATAACATAACACATTAACTCAGATGTGATGTTTTTTTGTCGACTTAGTGACTGTACATGAATCTACTGATATTTTAATTACCATCTATAGACCCATGCCCCAGAGTCAGAGCCGTACTAGCCACACAGGCCATGGCCTGGTGATGTGTTCAGTCCTGACATGCAGGCTTAAATTAAGGCTCTATCATTCTATTTATCAATAAGACTCTGGAGTCAAAGGCTGGGGTGAAAACCTGCTAGCACAGAGAGGTTGCATAGCAACTAGCTGACCTTGCTTTTTGACTGGAGACACCTCAATAGATGCATCTCTTTCCTCTCCCCAGAACCAAAAGAAAATTCAAACTCTAGTCCTTGCCCTTTCTGTCCAGTGTGTCTTCTCTATACAAATTTCTGGCTTCTCTGTGGCCAATTCCAGTCAGCAAGTCACTGGCTCTGTCCCCTGATTCAAGGTATAACTTTATTTGTAAGTCTTAGGAGTGTCGGAGTGTGATAGATCAAACTATCACACAACACAGATGCCAAGATTCAGACTTCAGCCACAAAGGGAATGCCTGTGAACATGGGTCCTGTATTTGAAAATCCAAGACAATTAAAATATGTTTAATCAACTAGAAGCTCTTGACTCATTGTTTGGAAAATTTGCTCATAACTTTCAAGATGAAAGTTTTTACAAGGCAAAAAAAAAAAAAAACTATTGCATACTTATACATGGCATCTAAAATATATGAAAAAATAATCAAGAACTGTGCCAGTCTTGGTTTATTTACTGCGTGGTCTGTGGAAACAGAACAACATTATTCTACATAATAAAATTATTTCTGAACCAAATATTAAGTAAGCCCTCAAGACTACGCCTCTGGAGAGATTCACTCATGTGTACACTTAGGTCTAGTAGAAGGTACAAAAATCTTCCAAGTTCTTTTGTTTCCGCCCTAACAGCAAGTTCTAGGCAAAACACATAGATGGACTCCTTGGAACTGTTAAAATCTGATTTTTTCTCATTTAAGTATATTTGCAGTTGCCAAAGGGATCTTGAGGCTTTCAGCATAAGTGCTCATCTAAGGAGATATTTGGCAGGATAACAGATCTTTCAGATGTGACATACTATTACTAATTATCAGAGCAAAGTAGTTTGAATTGTAAATTCAAACAAGGGCATCTTATTTCTGATTTTGAAAGTTGTAACATATTAAAGGAAATGGCTTTCTTGGGACAATGAAATATGATTTCTGAGTTGTAAATATATGTGTATTATATCCATATCAAACTTTATACTACAAAATAGCAAACTGTACACACTAATGCTATATTATTACAAAGCATACTTGCAATCTTGAAACTTACCCTTATAAAGGAAACTTTTGAAAATCATGCTCTAATCACACAATGAAGCTTCTGTGGTGTGTTTGAGCATCTGTGTGTGTATGTGGATATGTGTGTGTTTATCTTTTCTTGTAATAAAAATTATTTTTTCCTGGAAATTATATATAAACATCTACCTATTTTGTATTTACTCTACACATTAAAACATGCTGGTATAGCAACCATCAAGAGAACTGCAATACATTCACTTTGATAATGCATGTTCAAAGTTAACAGTTGTGATACTTTAATGTATATATTCACCTTTTAAAATATTTATCTTTATTTTTATTTATGTGTGTATATGCCAAATGTGAGTACAGTACCCAATAAAGCCAGAAAAGGACTTCACGTGCCTTGGTTCAGTGCTTGAGTTTCATGCAGCTCTGAGCTATCCTATGTGGGTCCTGGGAACTGAAATTTAGCCCTCTGGAAGAGCAATAAGCATTCTTAACCTTGAGCCATCTCTCCCACTTCACTCTATACTTAATTCAAAGAATCTAGAAAAGGCTATAGGGAATCATATTATTTTTCCTTACCTACAATCACACACACACACACACACACACACACACACACACACACACACACACACACACACCACACACACACACAAAGAAGTTTCACTACAGTCTAATAAAAAACATAGTACCAAGAATGAGACTCTCTTTGAATTATAGGTCATGGGAATCCAAGGGATCCTCAAAACAATGTAGGGTAAAAGGAATCTCCTTGTTTGCCTCCCAGAATTTGAAGGTAAAATCATATAGCAGAAAACAATATATATTTCAGACACAGTCTTGCAGGAATCATCCTGGGTCAGAACTGGAAGCCTCCTCATTGAGGTCTAGCTTCCACAGTACCAGAAGACAGAATGCAAGCTGCAAATGGAGAAAAGAAATCAATATACTATCATCTGTGATGCCAGTGAATCACAACAATAACCAGCATGGCAAGATATCCCAAAAGGTGCCATAGTGGCACTTGTATGTTGTAGGTAAGCAAAGACTTGTCTAATTGGACTTAATGCCCAGTCAATAGGAGGAAATTCGTGCCTGGCACTGTAAACCTAGTCACCTAGTTAGATCAGTTAGAATGTGAAACCGAGAAGAGAATCTCTTACTGCCTCTTTTCCAAACCAGTATACTCTCTAACTAAATTTTTAATGCTTATCCTTACACTCACAGATAAGTATACTCTCACCTACAGAAAGGCACAGCTTGTCAAAGTGCAAACATGGATTACCAGCCTCAACTGAAACATCTATAACACAAACTCTACCAGTTAAGGTCCAAGGAACATCATGGAAGAGGATTTCGGATGGTTGTAAGTGAAGTCAAGATCATAATGGGTAAAATCACAGAGACAGCTGACCCAAGCTAGTGGGAGCTCATGGACTTTGGTCTGTCATCTGGGGAACATGTATGGGACAGAACTAGGCCCTCTGAATGTGAGTGACAGTAATGTGGCTAAATCTGTTTGGGGAGCCCCTGGCAGTGGGACCATGACTTATCCCAGGTGCATGAAATGGCTTTTTTTTAATGTATTCCCTAGAGTGGGATACCTTGCTCAGCCTTGACACATGAGAGGGGAAGCGGTGAGGGACTTGGTCCTGCCTCAACTTAGTATGCCCGACTTTGTTGACTCCACAAGGGAGGCCTTACCCTCTCTGAGGAGTGGATGGTGGGTGAGATTTGGGGAGGGAGGGGGGCAGGAGAAGGGGAGGGAGGGGGAACTGGAATTGGCATGTAAAATGAGAAAAAAAAAAGCTTCTTTATGAATAAATAAATAAATAAATAAAAGAACCAACAGACCAGGACATCTGCTGCAAGCTTGTATAGTCTATAAAAGACCAGTAAGCTGCACCCAAAATTCTCAAAAATAAAGTTGCCTACACAAGAACCAAATAATGACAATGCCAGTTGATATCCCACAAGAATAGAACAAATCTCACAAAGCCCCATCTGAAGAGCTAAAGGTAATACATGATTACTTAGAGAGGCATAATCAGTCTTCACCAACCCCACATCTGATAGAGGACTGATACCCAGAATATATAAGGAACTCAAGAAATTAGACATCAAAATGTCCAACAGTCCAATTAAGAAATGGGCTATAGAACTAAACAGAGAATTCTGAACAGAGAAAACTCAAATGGCTGAAAGACATTTAAGGAATTGCTCAACATCCCTAATCATCAGGGAAATGCAAATCAAAACAACTCTGAGATACCACCTTATGCCTATCAGAATGGCTAAGATCAAAAACAATGAAGACAGCTTATGCTGGAGAGGATGTGGAGCTAGGGGAACTCTCCTTCAGGTGGGAATGCATGTTTGTACAGTCACTTTGGAAATCAATATGGCACTTTCTTAGAAAATTGGAAATCAATCTCCCCCAAGATCCAGCTATACCACTCTTGGGCATATACCCAAGGAATGCTCAATCATACCACAAGAGCACTTGCTCAGCTATGCTTATATCAGCATTGTTTGTAATAGCCAGAACCTGGAAACAACCTAGATTCCCTTCAACTGAAGAATGGATAAATAAAATGTGGTACATATACACAATGGAGTACTACTCAGCAGAGAAAAACAATGACATCATGAAATTTGCAGGCAAATGGATGGAACTAGAAAATATCATCCTGAGTGAGGTAACCCAGAGTCAGAAAGACAAACATGGTATGTACTCACTCATAGCAGGATACTAGATGTAAAACAAAGATGACTAGACTGCTACTCACAACTCCAGGGAGGCTACCTAGAAAACAGGACCCCAAGAAAGACACAGGGATTGCCCAATGACAGAGAAATGGATGAGATCTACATGAACAACCTGGACATGAGTGGGGGGAATGAAGGGTAAGGGTCGAGGGAAAGAGAGCTTAGGGGAGCTGGAGATCCCTCTTGGATCAAGAACAGAGAGAAAGAACAAGAAATAAGAGACCATGATAAATGAAGACCACATGAGAAAAGGAAGAAGCAAAGTGCTAGAGAGGTCCACAGAAATCCACAAAGATACCTCCACAATAGACTACTGGCAATGGTCGAGAGACAGCCCGAACTGACCTACTTTGGTGATAGGATGGCCAAACACCCTAATTGTCGTGCTAGAAACCTCATCCAATGACTGAGGGAACCGGATGCAGAGATCCACGGCCAGTCCTCTGGTGGAGATCCAGGAGTCCAATTGGTGAGAAAGAGGAGGGTTTGTATGAGTGAGAATTGTTGAGACCAAGGTTGGAAAAAGCACAGGGACAAATAGACAAACTAATGGAAACACATGAACTATGAACGAATAGCTGAGGAGCCCCCAGCTGGATCAGGGTCCCTGGATAAGTGAGACAGTTGATTAGCTTGATCTGTTTGGGAGGCACCCAGGCAGTGGGACTGGGACCTGTCCTCAGTGCATGTGCTGGCTGTTTGGAACCTGAGGCTTATACAGGGATACTTGGCTCAGCCTGGGAGGAGGGGACTGGACCTGCCTGGACTGAATCTACCAAGTTGAACTCAATCCTCAGGGGAGTCTTTGCCTTGGAGGATATGGGAATGGGGGGTGGGCTGGGGGAATGGGGGGCAGGGGGGAGAACAAGGGAATCCGTGGCTGATATGTACAATTAAATTAAATTATAAAATAAAATTTAAAAAAGAGTTTTCAGTAAGAAAAAAGAAAAAAATTGTTAATTAAGTTGAAATTATTAAAATTTCAACATTACAATGTTCAAAGACTTTCTGCGTGTACACAGAGGATTCTTGCCACAGTTATGAATTCATAGATAGATTTGTCATCAATAAATTAAAGTCATGTAAACCTATTATATGACCATATAAAATTTAATTTTCAAAATCTGAATGAACATGTACTTTTGTTGGGTTTATTTTTTATTTAGCTTTAAATATCTTCCATATATACATTCTTAAGACTGAAGAAATAAAGACTCATATTTTGGCTCAATAAATAATATAGAACAAATTATTTGTTACTCTAAAATACTTGTCTATTTTAATTAATTTTTGACAATATAGTGTGTAGGTGTATCCAAATAACATTTTAATACAAATAAAATATCACCATAATAGTGAAGTCAAATTATACTTTTTACATCATTCTTGAGAAATATTTCTATTTCCATAATTTCAATTAAAGATTTGTTATGAGTTACTGTTGATAAGAAGTTATTAACCATATGGGATGATCCTTCTGTTCTCAAAATTAATTTTATAAATTAACCTGCTAATCATTGCCAAACCATGGTCTATATAAACATTAAAATTAACATTTCAAAATGAGATAAAGCTTTTTATTTTCCAATGTGACACTATTTCTACATCTTCTCTATCTCCTGTGATGATGACAGTTACCACAGTTTCATTTATCTTTCATACATCACTCCTAAGCAGGCATTAAGTCCTATGGGTTCCAACTTTCAAAAAGATCTTGCTTCTATTTTTATTGCAGATGTCCCAATGTATTGTTTTTTAATTCTAAACACACTTGATTGGTTTCTGAAGCCAGGCCACAGAGATCAGTGATGGAGACAGCGATACAGATTGAATAACAAAATTGATTCAGTGATTTTCTATGACTACTGATCAACTCAGCTTGTATATTTGAGTACACGTTGTTTCTACTTCGAAAAGTTCCCACTTCCCTTAGTATGTCCTGTTTTCCAGAACCTTGGCTCTTAGCTCACAACTCAAACCACCTACTTCAGAGACCAAAAAGAGAGAACAGGAACAGAACAGCACTACCTTCCTGATAACAAAGATAGAACCCAAAACACACAATTTGTCTAAATGATAGTGCTCATCTAAACGTGTCTCTGCCCATTCTTTCATGGCAGGTAGATGATTTTGTTGACCCCCATCTTCTTAACTGCCTTCTCTGACAAACCCTATTTCCTGAGAGCCACAAGTGTCCGTGTTGTATTGCTTTCCATAAAATTTAAACTTGGGGAAAATCTTACTCGACCTTTTCTCACTCTTTGGCCACCAACCTCCTTTAATTTCTTAATGCAAAATTATCCAAAGTATGTTCCAGTTTAGATGACTTCACTTTTTAATCCCTTCACTTTACTGGAGTGTATCGGCTAGCTTTTATTTAGAGCGTATTGAAACTGCAGTTGATGCGATATTTGTCTAATATTCTCACAATTTACTAACTTGTAGTATTTAACTTAGAGGAGTAAGGGAAGTCCTGGGAGAATGTGTATAAAGGACATGAGCACGACCATGTCAGGACACTAAGGCCTCAGACCCATGACGTTGGCAAGGCCTTCCCAGGGCAGGCTCAGAGAAATGACAAGATTTTCCTTCTCTATGTTGATAAATGATGAACTTTGGCTAAAACCAGTATTTTCAGAAACTATCAACTGTGGCTTTCTCCTACTTGATGTAGGCATTGTATGCAGAAATGATCAACTACAGCCTTTTCCTCCTCGAAGGAAATTTGAAATTACTGCCCTATAGAGACCTCCTACCAAGATGAGCTAACCTTCCTCTTGCTGTTTGTAATAAGCACACTGAGTTTCTGGGATGCTGCTGGTATGTGTGTCTCCATCTGATTGCATAGCCCACAAGGTCTCTGCTTTTCTGTATATCTGTCATTTCTTTCACTTCCTGTTACTCCAGTGGGGTCAGTGTCATAACCATCCAGGCTGTGGTAAAATTATTCCCTGATTTTTGCTTCATTTCCTCAGTGATGTCTGGACTCATCAGAATAACCACTTCTCTGTCAGACACCTTGATGATGTTAGGCAACTTTCCATCCTGTGACAAAACCTAAAGAGAAAGCATGTGCTTGGGCTTACAAATTTACTCTGTAGATTTTAGCTATGTGAATACTAGGTGAGTAGGGCCATCATGGTAGCATGAGCATGTGACAGAAGCTATGTATGTTATGGTAGACAGGAAGCAGAGCCAGAGCAGATGAACAGGAACTGAGTATATCCTTTAAAGCCATGCCCCTATGACCTACTTCCTCTACCTAGGCCCACCTCAGAGAAATACCACCCCTGTTAATACCAACAACAAATGAGAGCAAACCATTAGTATGAGACTTTCATAGTGCTCATCAAATTGGACCCCCATAATCTTCCCTAAACTCAAAATATTGCATTTCAATCCTTACCTGAATTGTTTTCCCTTCCAAGTTAATTGCTTAACTGTGTTCTTCAAGTCTACTGAAGAGTTTCCTTACTTGTCAGACTATAAATCTGCTTCAACCCATTCTACACTGCAGACTGCAAAGTCTCATAGTCCATTTCCATTTCTGTATCTATGGTCTTCAACCTTGCATTTCCACATCTCTGTCTATCATCTTTACATTATTATATTTTATGTCTATCAGCTGTCAAGTGGTTGGAGAGTATAGGAAATGTTCCTATTTTTAATCAATGTGTACTTCCCAAATTCCTGGTATCACACTCAGTAACTATAGGAAGGATTACTGAGTGTACATGGTACTCACATTTGAATCTGCTGTCTATGTATACTCAATGAGGGTAACTGTACTTCTCAATACCATGGACTGACTATACCCATCTCTACATAGTACTTAGTAACTTATATCAGTCTCTCAGAAGGCACACAAGGACTCTGAGTTAAAACAAAATGAATTTATCATAGTAGTACATTAACAATGATTTTTTTTTAGTAATCTCACTATATTATAGTTAAAATAATCTTTTTTATTTAAAAATTTTCATACAATGTCTTTGATCATATTCTTTCCCCTATCGCATCAGCTCCTAGATCCTCCCTACTTCCCTATCCATCAAATTTCCGCCCCCTTCTCTTTCTCTCTCTCTAACACAACTAGTTTGTTTATTGTTGTTTGAAATCTAAAATGGTCTTATAAAAAAAACCACAGAGCCAGATATTGGAGTAAATGCTGAAACATCAGAGAGACAAAGGAACAAGCCACAGCTACTTCTCCCCTCACCAACTCCATGAATCCTCTGACTGGAAGCCTTGAGTCCTCAGCCCAAAGGCTGTGTAGTATCTGTCTCCTCATGCCTTATATGTCTTTCTCTGCTCAGCACTTTTACTTCCTTCCTAGTGCTGGGATTAATGGCACGTGACTCCCAAGTACCAGGATTAAAGATGTGTGCCACAACTGCCTGGCTCTGTTAACCTCCTAGACTGAATCAATCCCATATAGTCAGGGTGGCTTTGAACTCAGAGAGATCCAAATGGATCTCTGCTTCCTGAGTGCTAGGATTAAAGGTGTTTATCACCACTGCCTGGCCTCTGTGTTTAATCTAGTGGCTGGCTCTGTCCTCTGATCCTCAGGCAAGCTTTATTTGATACACAATATCTCATCACAGTTTATCTTCAATTTTTGTTTGATTTCTTTCTTTTAAAGGAATTGAATATAAAAGTTGGAACAGTTACCCAGTCTTTTTTCAAAATAATTCTTACAGTATCACTCAACTTTGAACAAACATAAAACAACACAATTAAGTCTTAGTTTATAAAATCATATAAGTTAGACAGTAAAATATGCTCTTTAAAATTAAGGTTTGGTTAATACAAACAAAAAAATCTTTTTTAAAAGTCAACATTTAGGAACCTGGGGAACATTATGATCAACAAAATTATCCAGACATGGAAAGACAAATGCCACATGATTTCACTAATATGTGAAATGAATCTAAAGGAGTTGGTCTTAAAGAAGGCTAATAAAACAGTGGCTACCAGAGAGTGGGGAAAAAAGGCGGGGGGATGGTGAGAGTGAGAGACTGACCCAAGGCATAAGGTTACAGTTGGAAAGGAAAAGGGAGTTCCCATGTTCTTCTGCACATTCACTATATCTAGCTAACTCAATAGTATGTATCTCAAAGTACCCAGAAGAAATATATTGACTGCTTCCCCAATAAATATGATAAATATTTCAAGTGATATATATGTTAGTTACTCTGATTTGATAATTATATATGCATACATGTATTGAAATATCACATTTTTCTTTCTAAATTTATATAATTATGTGTCACATAAGATTAAAATTGAAAAGCACAGTTTAAAATATATCTTAAGTCAGTTGGTGGTGGCACATGCCTTTAATCCCACCACTTGGGAGGCAGAGGCAGGAGGATCTCTGTGAGTTTGAAGCCAGCCCGGTCCACAGAGTGAGTTCCAGGCCAGCCAGGACTATGCAGAGAAACTCTGTCTTGAAAAAAAAAAAAAAATATATATATATATATATATATATATATATATATAGAGAGAGAGAGAGAGAGAGAGAGAGAGAGAGAGAGAGAGAACCAAGACACAATCCAAGAATGGCGGTGCCCACCTGGAGTTACCACACTTGGAATGTGAAGGCAGGAGCATCAGTGAGTTCAAGCCAGACTCATCTAAAAAACAAATTTGAGGACATTTGGGATACTTGAGATGCTATTTCAAAACAAAACAAAAATCCAAATGAAATCAAAAACAAAGAAAAAACAAATACAATATGTAATAACAATAATAGAAGAGACATATACATACTTAATAGGTAAGAGGCCCAACCCTATACATGCACATAAATACTTGAGCTATTTTAAGCATTTTCAGAAACGTGTTTTATCTACCAACAAAACAGAAGCAACAAGTGCTGTATGCTTTGTTCTGTTCATTTTGCTGAATAGGGTCCCATATGGCTTAGTCTGGTCTCAAGCTCACAATGTAGTTGAGGATGATCTTTAAGTCCTGATTCCCCCTACCTCTGTTTCCCAAGAGCTGGGATTGTAGGCATACATTATAATGCCCAGACTTTATTTTTCTTTATTATTCATCATTAATTATGTTTGCTTTATTTGGTTGTATGGTCTCATTTTCCTGTCAGTTCCAATCCATAGTTGATTTCCGTAAGTAGCTCCAAACAAATGGAGTGATTTGCAGAAACTGGATTTTTAATGAGTAAGCATCTGTGTTTTTATTACCAGTAATTTGAAATCAAAATTGATCATTTTAATGTACCAGACTTACATAGGGTCTTTTATAGTTTTATGATGTTCCATTGCATAAAGTGTACTCTCAGAATGCATATGTTATCTGTGTCTATTTACCTATATATACACACTTAACATTTATACACATATATACACATACACAAATATGTATAAACATGTTATAGGAAATTAGGGCTCTGGGCCTGTATACAAGGCTTTGATTCATTTTATTTTATATAGTATACATTACTCAGCTGTCTTGAGTTTTCCACATTGTAAATTCAGAGTGTAGTCTGGACAGAGTACATATTATTAAATCTAAGTAAACTATTTTATAGGCAAACAGTAGTTTTATATCTAACGAGTTTCAGAGCTGAAAACAAATAAAAACTCTACCATCTTTATTCAACTGTAATTTTACTTTCCATCCCAATTACACACAAAAAAACCCACAAAATAATTGTAGATCTCAAAAAATGTTAAAAGCAAAGAAATATCATAAATTTCTAGCATCATCATTAAAAGTATAGTTTTGGAATTTACTTTTGAATGACATTTCGTAAAGGACAGGCTGAAATTCCCTTACTTAAATGAACTCATAGTTTGGTTTCCTTTCTCAAAAAAATACAACAATGAATAGACATTAAAATGCAGGAAATTACAAGAAGTGTCTTGTCTTCAAATTTAATTCAAATAACATCAAATTAAATTTAAATGATCTTTGAAAACACAGAAAGGGCTCATACTAAAAAGGCACACTGCCATTTAAAACCGTAATTAAGTTTTCCTTTGATAGCACGCCAGACATCGTGACATTCACTTTTATACTTCCTTTTAAAAATATACACCATTTTTATGTATAAAATCATCAAGTAGTCTAGAATCTACAGCTTTTTATTTCTCTTTGTATGCTATGCCTCCCTAGAATCACCGTCTGTAAATTTTGGAAACTACTAGAAGCATATTCCCTAAGGTAATCACATTTTAAAAAATTATGGTGCAGTATCGGGGCCTCTGAAAATTTGGAAATGTTCCAAATTACACTCGGTCCTGGGACAAACAACACAAATTGGTAGCCATATAAGGATGCAGTGAAAAGCACAACCAGCTCCATGTTCTTCATTTTGAAACAAAACTTTGTTTTTCTAAACCATCCCTAATGGTCTGTGTGTAATTACTACTGCTGGCTTTAAATGCCATAAACATAAAAACATTTATTATCTTACAGTTCCGAAAGCTAAAATACTAACATCTTCACTATCTACAATGTTCCAATAACCTCTACTCTTTTGTTTTCCTTCTACAAAGATCTGAATATCCTGGACTCACTGGGAATTCTGGGATAAGAGCTCCACCTCAAGATTCTTCATTGACTCATAGCTGCACAATCTCCTTCATCTATGAGGTTCCCCACGTGCAGGGTCCAGCAATGTAGGCGTCTTGAATTGGAGCATCTGTGGTGGCCTGTTTTTCTGTCTATCACAGATGACAAAGACAATTTCAATTTCACATTCAACATGTTTAGATCTTTGGAGGAGACACGATTGAAATCTAGAAGACCACAGAGCTTTAGCAGAGAGAATGCAATTTTGGGGCGACCAGTTATTAATGGGTTCAGATACCAGAGCTCTTTCTCATCAGCTTTCAAATCTGTGGTAAATTCGAGGCTCCATCCCTAGAGCTGTTTCAACATTTCTTCAGTGAAGATTTAAGTAAGATACAAGACAAATGTTCCTTACAGGGACTATAAATATCTTGTCTAACATATTTTCAAATGCCAGTTGTTGATATTATTATATTAACTCATCTGTTATTTTCTGGGATATACTGTGATATAAAGATTTGACAAGATATGGTTTGAGTATGCTCAGAAACTTGTCATTCTTGTTACCAGCCCATAAATGCATTCACGTTGGATTCCTCAGTGTGAAAAATGAGCCTTTACAGTGGCACAAGGAATGTTTCAAAGTGTCTTTTCTGCTATTTGATTTTGCAAGTCTGAATAAATAATAAAAATGAATATCAATTGACTTCAAAAAACTAACATTTGATGGTTATTTCAGAGAAGTGGTTAAAATATGAATATTTCAGTAAGCCGTGTCCCACATACTTTCTAGCATTTTGATAATAATAGAACATTTAAAAAACCTATATTTATACTTATAAGAATATTTGTACAAAAAGAATGACCCATCCATATCACAGAATATTTTACCAATTCTTGATAATCTTCATGAACTGATGAAGAAAACTCTTTAAGTGGTGTTAGAGAAGCACATTGTGGAATAGTAGAGCATAAAACTACCTTTAAGAATAATGTACCTAGCTAGTACATATTTGTAAATTATAGGTATATGAATGTGTTTGTAATTAGACAGACAGGTAGATGTAATGAAAACTTGCCAAAATGTGAGTAATAAGTATTTCTGAGTAGAAATATGAGATTTGAGCAAGGTGAAATGGGGATTACTATTTCACTCAGTAAATTTTTATTCATTAAATTTTTGAGTAAAATTTTGACATTCATTTATTGTTTTAAAATGAAAGTTTTAAAAAGTAGAAAATTGGGATTTAACTATAAACTCAAGTGAAAGTAGGGGGAGATATAAGTTTTAAATCTTTAAGCTAAGGGATCAAGCATAAATTATCAGTAGGGTTCATTCAGGTAGAAGTGTCTGGAAAAACCATTCCAGAAATGCAGAGCATCATAAAAACAGGCACACATTAATGCATGTGCACGCACATAATTGCTTCATTCAAGATTAGACTGCCTAAGATGAGAATATCTTTGGTTTTTCTGCTGACATTCGGGACATAAACCCTTGCAATTAAGAACTTAACAGCTCTCTTTATGATGGGGATGGCAGTGATGCCAGCAGAGTACTGGCTCAGCTTTTATGCAAGTTCTAACTAAAACGCAATTGATTTTCAAAGTGTAATGCAATTGTTTTGAGAATCATTTGATTATCTCCTGTTTATAACCACATGCTTTGAATTCACAGAGATCCACTCTGGAGAAAGACTATTCCAGTTTTACTATTAAGACTTACTTGAAGCTTAAGCCAATTAGAGGTGAGACAATATAAACACTTACATTCATTCAACTGTTTGTTGGCTTAAATGACATCACACATTGTACTAAGATCAGGAATAAAATAAAATTCTTGACACTCAAGGATTTCTGTGTAATAGAAAGATATGTACGAGTGAGTTGGCAGGTAAGTTTTAATAAACTGTTTAATAAAACTTAAGAAACTGAAAATGTTGTTACTAGAACACAGAGAAGTTCTTGTCCATGCTACATTTGACCCAAAAGGACTTCATAGAGAATTTTGTGATTTAATAGATTTGAGATAAAACAAAGAAACAAACAAATAAAATCAAGCAAACAAACAAAACAACTTCAGCTGAGAGAATAGTTAGGAGGGGATTGCTGCTTAAAAACAGAGCTATGCCAGAAAGAAAATAGAGTGGTGTATTAGAACAATATCCTGTTGTTCAGACACATTTATCATTGAGCCGCATTGAAGGCAGTTTCACTAGAGTTAGAGCTGGGGAGAAAGGAATCCATGATACAGAATGCACAGAGGCCCCAGTCATTGATTTCTGTACTCCCTCTCCCTGTGTTACTTGTCTGTAGATGACTCTTCCTTGCTCTACTCCTAAGACTCTCCCTTTGTTTACATCTCTAGTTCAATCTCACCATCTTAACACTTCCTACCGTCTTGTCTTTAAAGCTTCCAAACCAATGACCTTCATAAATATCCGGTTTTATATTGATAAAGGTATAGATATTAACAGCATTCTATATATGTTTAATCAGAGTAAAATTAAAAAAAAAACCTAGGTGTTGAAAATTCAGGAACTTTTATACACAATAAAAAGTCCAACCCTACATATACATCACAGGTATAGAAGTAGGAGAAAAAACGTCAGGTCAAAGGCACAGAAAATACTTTAACAAAATCATAAAAGACAATCAAATCAAAGTGAAGAGATGCCTATCACGGCCATACATATAAAATCACAAAAGAATAAAGTTGGATATCAGTAATAAAAGAAATGACAGAAAATATAACAACTCACGGACGGTAAACAACATATTACTCAATGAAAACAGGGCCAAGGGAGACAGCAAGAAAGGAACTCAAAAATTACTAGAATTGGATGAAAATGAAAATATGACATACCAAAATCTGTGGAATAAAATGCAGATAGGATGTTAACCTATTTTTTAGACATAATTTCTCCAGGGCATATTATAATTACTTAGGAAATCTATTATATCCCACCTTAGTCTTCTGAATTCCACCACTAATCAAAGTGACCTCTGAAGAAATATTAAATATTTATTGGATATCTATTATTAATCATGAGCTTTACAGTGCTATATATGGTAAAAACTGCCAATTTTCATATCAATCTTTAAGGACATATACAAATATTACTTGGTAAAGTCATTAGTTTACAAAATAAAATTACATACTAACAATAAATAAATGCCTAAAAGGCTGAGCAAAATTCTTTTTTTATATTCTCCTTGTTGAAGGGTGTCACAGCAAAGATCCTTATGAACAATGACAAGTTTACATAAAATTAGAGTTTTTCATTAAATATTGCAGCTTCTAGAATTATTTCTCTCATATTTTGCTGGTGTAAGAATATAAATAGTTTTAATCTTTCAGTACACACCATTTTGATTATTCTACTTGTTACAAAAATTTAGAGCTCTAGAGTACTATATAATTATTGTGTAACAGGTTCCTCTGATTGAAACATTCCATATTGCAAGGAAGTTCCTTACGCAGAAAGACAAGCAACTCAAACACACTTCAGGAAGTTTGTCTGAAATTGACTAGATTCACTAGGCCCCTTTCTCCCAGGGTAGGCAATCAAGACAGCTGAGCATCATTCTCAAATAAACCAAGTTGCAAAGAAGACTCTGAGACCAGACCATACATCTGGAAGAGGCAGAAAAATGCTGTGCTGCCTGAAAGGGCTTTAGACCAAGTGAATCTCTTGGAAAGGACATTTTCCAACCTGTAGAACAGTTTTCAAGTTTCTGTGTACTGTGCCCCAGGTTCCCAGGTGTCCTGAACTATCACCTGTGGGGGTGTGGACTTTGGTGATGCATCTTTCTCTGAGTCATTTCTACTACTGTAAGTAACCTCTCACCATATTCCTCTAATGAACCCCAATAAAACACATTGGTTTACCAAACTGGACTTGGGCAGTATATGTACTTTGATCTGTTGTAAGTTCCCTAACTGATGTGAATAGATGTGTGTATTGTGTCTCCCCAGGAAAATCTTGCTATACACACTAATATAAATTACAGATCAAACATAACCTGAAATTGCAGTGAGCTTACTGAAGAATGAGTACAAAACCGGAGACATAAACAGTACAAACTACCCATAGCATTCTACTATCGTGCCCCATATTATGAATGAGAATTATAAAAAGATAAGCCTAGTATGATCAGACCACTAAGCTGAGACAGAGAACCTGAATTACATATGAGGGCAGACACCTAACAAATGTAACATAGATGGTTAGGTTTGGCTGAAGTCCTCTGATCCTGTTGTGGAGTGGACTAGCGTCTCAGTTGAGGGAACTGCAGTGTAGTCAGGGTTATGGAATGGTACCTTTGAATGTTCGTTACAAGAACCTACTGAAATGTGATCAGGACCCTAAAAAGTATGCACTTAAAAGACATTTTGAAACTCGGGAGGCAGAGCCAGGCGGATCTCTGTGAGTTCGAGGCCAGCCTGGGCTACCAAGTGAGTCCCAGGAAAGGCGCAAAACTACACAGAGAAACCCTGTCTCGAAAAACCAAAAAAAAAAAAAAAAAGACATTTTGAAGAACAAAATAGAAATTGGGTGTTCAACTGATGTTCAAAAGGCAGCTAAGACTCCAAGCAATAGTGGAGAGGGTCCCTGAACTGGCTGTCCACTGTAATCACATCCCTGACTACCCTAATTATCATCATAGAACCTTTATGCAGCAACTGATGGAAGCAGATGCAGAGATCCACAGCTAAGCACTGGGTGAAGTTTTCAGAGTCCAGTCGAAGAGAGGGAGGAGAGATTATATGAGCAAAGGGGTCAAGATCATGATGGGGAAACCCACAGAGAGAGCTGACCCGAGTTAGTTGGAGCTCACTGACTCTGGACTGACAGCTGGGGAACCTGCATGGGACCAAACTAGGCCCTCTGAATGTGAGTGACAGTTGTGTGAGTGAAGTATGTGGGATCACTAGCAGTGGGACCAGGATTTATCTCTAGTGTGTGAATTGGCTTTTGGAGCCCATTCCGTATGGAGGGATACCTTGCTCAGCATCGTTGAGGGGAGGGGGGTCCTTGGTCCTGCCTCAACTTGATATTTCAGACTTTATTAACTCCCCATGGGAGGACTTACCCTCTCTGAGGAGTGCATAGGGGCTGGGGGGAGGGGAAGGGGAAGTGAGCTGAAGGAGGGAAGGTAGGAGGAACTGTGGTTGGTACATAAAAAGAAAAAAGAAAAACAAGGCAAACTGAGAACTGGCCTGTTGAGTGTATCTTGTGGTCACTTTGCTCTTAATTTGTAGTCTTATTTGTGTGTGTGTGTGTGTGTGTGTGTGTGTGTGTGTGTGTGTGTGTGTGTGTGTTGTGAACAAGCAAAATTATGAATATAGGAAATTTGTACGGTTCAATAAGTGCAGTATTTTGTTAGTCCCCCTAAAAGATGCATAGGCAGCAGAATTAACCCAGTTGCATGGTATGTGGGACCCTGTCATCTGGGACACAGTCGGCTATGTGGTCACAGGATAATTTACTCTAGGCAGTTCATCTCCATTTACTCCTTAACATCCATGAGACTGTGGAAGGCACGAGCATTTGTCTTCAGATATAAGAATGTGTTGTTTGCTGTAGAACTCACATTTTTTTCTCCTTTAACTGAATTGTAATACATTAAATTATTTTCGTGCCTTGTATATTTGAGAGAAAATTCAAATACAGAAGTCAAAACAACAACACATCTTCTTGTAAAGAGGAAAACCTCAAGTCTGAATAAAATTGGGAAAAAGGCAGACTTCATACTCAACAATACTAATAAATCTTTCCAGAAAAGCTACTGAAACATTCCCCAATTTAATCTTTTATTAGGTTTATCAGGACAGGCAAAATGAAGTTTTGGGTGTGCTGAAGAAAAAAAAATACAAAGAATTTCTAGTCAATTCTAATATATACTTATATAAGTTTATTTAAAGTTGAAACAATATTTTCTACTTTAAAACACAGTAGGTAGAGGATGAACTTACGTTTTATGTAATGAAATGGGATTTAATGTATCAGATTGGTTTAAGACACAAAATTTCAGGCTAGAGAAATGGCTCAGTGGTTAAGAGTACTTGGTGCTCTTGCAGAGGACATTGGTTTGATTCCCAGAACCCACATGAAGACTTATGACCATCCATAGCTCTAACTCCAAGAGATCCAAAAGCCTTCTTCTGAATTCTGTAGGCACTAGACAAGCACATGGTGCTCATGCATACTTAGATGCAGATAAAACATTCATGTACAAGAAATAAAAAGTAAATAGAAACAACAAATAACAATACAATGAACACATTCAATTTTCCATTGGATTCACCTTACTTTCCCTTCTCCAACACAAACCATTTCCCATTAATAGCTGGATATGAAATGCTGAGCCGAAGATGTCTCAGCAGGACATCTTCATTTTTTTCTTTTGCAATATGACAGTACAGCTCAAGTTTCCTCCTCCCTAGAAGTCAACATCTCCTAGGTTCTCAGATTAAATGTTATCATTTGCTCCTTCAATCTAAAATTTATATAAGAAATATAAACCTATGATTGATTAATGGCCTATAAATGTTTAGTAATTATTCTTAGGCCTGTTGTTGTCTGGTTGCTAGGTTGTATTTTTTGATATAACGTCTCCCTACATAATCTAGGCTGGCCTCAAACTCTGGATCTTCCTGCCTCATCTTCCGGAGTGTCATGATTTTAAATGTATAGCATCCATTCAACCCTGCCCTATGCACTTTAACTTACATCTATCTGTGTGAGTTATTTTTACCCTAGATATATGTAGAAACATTTATTTTTTATTGATTTGTATGGGTGTGTGTATTTGTGTTGAGTGAATAAACATGTATGTGTAGGGGACATACACCGGTGCATATATGTGGAATCCCAGAACAGAGTTCAAGTTTCATTTTCTATCAATCACTACCTATTACTTTGAGGCAGAATCTCTCCCTTAAGCTGGAAGCCAACAAGTAATACTCTTCCTATGTCCAACTTCCTCAGAGCTAGGATTGCAGGGTTTTGTTTTTTGGTTTTTTTTTTTTTTTTTTTTTTTTTTGTGATTCCTGGCTTGTTATACTGATGCTGGAATCTGAGCTCAGGTACTCATGATCATGGTGCACATATTGTTTACTACTAAGCCGTCTTTCCAATTTCTGTCCAGATATCTAAAAAAAAAAAATAAAACTTACATCATGCTTGATTTTGATACATTGTATTATTAAAGCATTATTTTGATAATGGTATTTAAATATATTATCTGACTCCTTTGTTTGTTGACACCTTGAGAAAAAGACTAATAGTGTTCTCCAAGGTTGATTTTTGGTCAAGGACTTGATTGACCAAACATACTGTTGCAGTTTTACAAAATGGATGATAAATTATTGTGAAAATCACAATCAGAATTTTAATAGATCTTAGCAAAGCAAAACAGTGATTGGTACCTGAAATGGCAATTTAGGATAAGTAAATATAATGTTTTACATTCCATTTTTAAAAATCAAATTTAGAGCTGCACATAGCACTGCACATCTTTAATCTCAGCACTCAAGAGCCACAGGCAGTTGGTTCTCTGAGTCTGAGGCCAGCCTAGCTCATAGAGCTAGTTCCAGAACAACCAGGGATATACAGAGAAAATCTGACTGAAAAAATGAAAGTCAAAACTAAGACAATAAATCAAATTTTTATTTCTTGCTTGAACAATTTTTTGGGTCTTATTAGTCTTTTGCTTATGTATTATAGTTTCTTATTTAATGCTCTGTGTGTGTGTGTGTGTGTGTGTGTGTGTGTGTGTGTGTGTGTGTGTGTGCATGTGCAAGAAAAAGAGAGAGATTCTTATTTTGTTAATTTGTCTGTTTCTCTCTGGTTTCTAAAGGAAGATCATGGAGTTGGGTGCATGAGGGGTTGGGGAGGATAAGCAGAAATGTATGAGAATAAACATTATTTCAATAATAAATTTTTAAAAATTAAATTCATAAGTTTGAGTAAACTTGATGAAGTTATATAAAAGGCCAAAGGCATTTCAGTTTACCATAAATACCTTTGTAAATGGATCTTGAAGGTGTGTTTTTATTTATTTATTTATTGTTATATTTTTGAGAGTCACTGTGTGTCTTATTATATAGTTCAGATTGACTGCAAACTTACAGGAACTTTTTTGCCTCAGTATCACAAGTACTAGAACTAGAAGAGCAGACCATCATGCCCACCCATTTCCTATATGTTTTATATGAAACATTAGACTCTGTAAGTGGCCTTGAGTATGGCAAGAATAGGTAGGTGTAAGGATAAATGAATTTAATTAGCAAAAAAGAATGATATACTTCAAAGTAGACAAAAGGATTTTTGAATGTATTTGCCACAAAGTAGTAACTTTTAAGGTAATAGATATTTTAGTTACCTGAATTAATCATTATAAATTTATACACAAATTAAAATATCACATTGTATCTCTCATGAACATCTACAAAACTTATAAAGAAAGTGGTCTTGACTTCTAAATGTATGGTTTCTAGGAGTAATTTGAGGGTTGTGGAGATGGCCTGGCACTTAGAAACACTTGGTGCTCTTAATCTCAGGGTCATGAGTTCCTGCCCCATGTTGGGTGTCAGATAATGGGATTATATAGCTAGCAATCCATGGGGTCTATTTAATGAGCAAAGGAATTTATTTTGGGGGTTAACTCACAAGACAGAATAATGAAATTTGTTGCAGGATCTTGGAAGGGTGGTGCACAGTCCAATAATGTTCTATGGCAAGCTCTGCCCTGGTCCATTCCAGCATCCAAACAATGAGGTAGTGAGAAGAGAGTACATACAGTACATACTGTGCACTTCTACCTTCATAAGGGTCCCCCAGTGGCCATGTCACAGGGACCTGTACCTCAAGGTCATGGGCAGGTTACCTGCCGTCTCACTAGAGGTGATAGAAGGTGGTTTGCTTCTTTTTGATCTGGCCAATTAGTCCATTAGCTACCAATAAAGAATCATAAAGTGAAAGCATATCTGTATAAAGTAGTAATACCCCTTGCCTTTGAGTGCAGGCTGGAGTCCCCAGGTTGAACATGCTTCCATTTAAAAGAGTTTTAAGTTGTATTTCTTATGTCAATCATAGTTTAAAATTTTGAATATGAGTTTATTAAAAGAAGGCAAGCTGACAGTCAACATCAAATTAAATGGAGAGAAACTGAAAGCAATTCCACTAATATCTGGAACAAGACAAGATTGTCCACACTCCTCGTATCTATTCAATATAGTACTCAAAGTTCTAGCTAGAGCAATAAGACAACAAAAGAAGATCAAGGGGGTAGAAATTGGAAAGGAAGAAGTCAAAATTTTGATATTTGCAGACAATATGATCATATACATAAGTGACCCCAAAAACTCTATCAGAAAATGCCTGCAGCTAATAAACACCTTCAATAATGTGGTAGGATACAAGATTAACTCAAAAAAATTAGTAGCTCTCCTATATACAAATGATAAATGTGCCAAGAAAGAAATCAAAGAAACATTACCCTTTACAATAGCCACAAATAATATAAAATACCTTGTGAGAATTCAAAATAAGCAAATGAAAGACCTGAATGACAAGAACTTTAAGTCTCTGAAGAAGGAAATTGAAGAAGATATCAGAAAATGGAAAGATCTCCCATGCTCATGGATAGGTTGGATTAACATAGTAAAAATGGCAATCTTACCAAAAGCCATCTACAGATTCAGTGAAATCCCCATCAAAATCCCAACACAATTCATTTTTTTTCCAAACAGGGTTTCTCTGTGTAGTTTTGGTTCCTGTCCTGGATCTTGCTCTGTAGACCAACACAATTCTTCACAGACCTTAAAAGAACAAGACTCAACTTCATAAGAAAAAAAGAAAACCTAGTATATCTAAAACAATCCTTTACAAGAAACCAACTTCTAGAGGTATCACCATCCCTGTCTTCAAGCTATACTATAGAGCTATAGCAATAAAAACAGCAACAGCTTGGTATTGGCATAAAACCCAACATGTGGACCAAAGGAGTCCAATTGAAGATCTTGATATTAATCCACACACCTATGAACAGCTGATTTTTGACAAAGAAGCCAAAACAATGGAAAAAAGAAAGCATCTTCAACAAATTGTGCTGGCATAACTGGATGTCAACATGTAGAAGATTATAAATAAATTCATGTCTATTACTTTGGACAAATCTCAAATCCAAGTGGATCAAGGACCTCAACATGAATCCAGCTACACTGAACATGATAGAAAAGAAGGTAGGAAGAAGCCTAGAATGCATTGGCACAGGAGACCACTTCCTAAATATAACAACAATAGCACAGACACTGAGAGCAACAATTAATAAATGGGACTTCCTGAAACTGAGAAGCTTCTGTAAGGCAAAGGACACAGTAAATAAGACAAAATGACAACTTACAGAATGAGAAAAGATCTTCATCAACCCCACATCTGACAGAGGACTGATGTCCAAAATATATAAAGAACTCAAGAAACTATACAGCAAAATACCAAACAATCCAATTTAAAAATGGGCTACAGATGTAAACAGAGAATTATCAACAGAAGAATCTCCAATGGCTGAAAGACATTTAAGGAATTGCTCCACATCCTTAGTCATCAGGGAAATGCAAATTGAACGACTCTGAGATACCTACCATCTTACACCTGTCAGAATGGCTAGGATCAAAAACACTGATAATAGGTTATTTTGGAGAGGATATGGAGCAAGGAGAACACTCCTTTACTGATTGTGGGAGTGTAAACTTACACAGTCACCTTGGAAATCAGCATGGCCGTTTCTCAGAAAATTGGATATCAAGGCCCAATAATACCACTCTTGGGCATATACCCATGGGATGCTCTATCATATCACAAGGACACATCCTCAACTCTGTTCATAGCAGCATTATTCACAATAGCCAGATCCTAGAAACAACCTAGATGTCCCTCATCTGAAGAATGGATAAAGAAATGTGGTACATGTACACAATGGAGTACTACTCAGTAGAAAAAAATAATGACATCATGAAATTTGCAGGCAAATGGACAGAACTAGAAAATATCATCCTGAGTGAGGTAACCCAGACTTAAAAAGACAAAAATGATATGTACTCACTCATAAGTAGATACTAGATGTAAATCAAAGGATAACTAGACTGCAATCCACAGCTCCAGTGAAGCTAGCTAACAAGGAGGACCCTAAGAGGGACACATGGATTGCCCTGGGAAAGGGAAATAGATGAGATCTCCATGAGTAAACTGGGGGTGAGGGGACAATAGGTGGATAACAACATAAGAGAATGGGATGGTCCAGTTGGAACAGGGACAGAGTGGGAGAGCAATGAAAGAGATATTATGATAGAGGGAGACATCATGGGGATAGAGAGAAACCTGATACTAGGGAAGTTCCAAGGAATCCACAAGGATGACCATAGGTTAGACTACTAGTAATAGTGGAGAGGGTGCCTGAGCTGGCACCCAGTAATCAGATCAGTGAATACTCTAACTGCCATCATAGAGCCTTCATCCAATAACTAATGTAAGCAGATGCAGAGATCCACAGTCAACCACCAGGCCAAGCTCTAGGAGTGTCCAGTTGAGGAGAGGGAAGCCGAATTCTATGAGAAAGGGACATCAAGATTATGATGGGGAAATCTACAGAGACAAAAAACCCAAGCTAGTGGGAACTCATGAACTTTAGACCAACAGCTATGGAGCCTCTGTGGGACTGGTTAGGCCCTCTGCATAAGCAAGACAGTTATGTTACCTTTCTTTAAAAGTGAAGTCATTTCTCCTGCATGTGTTAAGAATATGAATTCTAAATTTAAAACTAAGAGGGAATTATTTTTTATTTATGTGATACTGGGATACTATTTAATACATCTAACCTATGTAGCATATAATTTTTAAGAAAATAGAACATGACTTCATTGATTATTATTTGATTAAAATGTTGGCATAATAAACCTAAAATTTTGGTCTTGTAGGTCTGTATGTATATTACATTAACTTTTCTTTTTTCTTTTAATTTCCCTTTCTTTTTCTTTGAAACAGCGTTCTGCTGTGGGACCCAAACTATTCTTCATCTCAAGACCATCATGCCTTGGCATTCCAAACTCTGGTGTTACAAACATTTACCATTACTTTATTATTTTTTGTCCATGCCCTTGGAGCTGGTATTACCATTTTAACATTTCTAGTATTGTTACAATGAGCTAAGCAACTTAAGTGATTTTTTTTCATTTTATGTTTTAGGAATAATTTTATAAATTGGTGCAAAATTTACACTAGCCAATCATTCAGCAAACACTCCATTTAACTGACTTGTTTTTTCAAAGCACCTGATTTACTTTAACAATCTCTTTTTCTTCTCACATATATTTCATAGTTCTATATATTATATTACACTTATAATAGCAAAAATTAATTTCATGTGATATTAGAAAGTTTAATGGAAGTGTTGAAATTCATTGTTGTGTTGAGTTCACTATTGTTAAATTTGAAAATAACCACAATAAAACGGCCACAGCCTCCCAACCGCTTGCTCGGGTGTCTCTAGCAGTTGAGCTTTTTACCGCCATGGCCCCTTGAAGTGCCCCAACCATCCTGAGCTCAATCAAGGAAAATTTCTTAACGAAGTAAGCTCCAAAGAGCCAAAGTATCAACTTACAGATCATTTTTAAAGCTTAAATTTATTAACCACCTTTGTGGTAAACACTAAATTATGAATACTGCAAGGGTAGCCTTCTTAAATGACAGACATAAAAAAAGAGCCTGTGTGTGCAGTCACTGTCCTTCTACTCCGTGTGAACTGTCTTAATTTTGAAACTTTGCTCTTACAAATTGGACCTTTATACGTTTCTGAAAATCACAGGAAGAAGAGAGCATATCTGACTTGTCCTAGCTGTAAATGGTTAGTTAGTTCTTGTGCTGGCCCGCCCCTGGATGCCAGCAGGCTGTGCATCTGCCTGTGTGAGGTTGTCCCCAGTGCTTCCAAGAACGAGTCTACATGGTTCCTGAAAATTAGCCAGGATCAAATGCTCTTGCAGACAAAGCCAATACAATTTTTGGACTTCTTTTGGGGAATTTGGAAGGGAAAAGTAATTCATATATACAATTGAAGTGTTGAAAGTGTCCATAGGGACATGCTGGGTGCATGGATTTTGAGGAAGGCTTTTTATCGAAAGGAGGTGTGACCCTTCCCCACAGACCTGAGAGCTGTGCCTTTGCTATGCAATATTACAGATGTCACATCAGAACCCAGAGGGCTGTGTTCAATGTAGGTTCATTCAGGCTGTATTCTAAACAATTGGACAGATTAAATGTACATGGAAATGAGCGATCTTTTGTAGTTTTATATTATACAATAAACAGTTAAAGGATAAAAAAAGAAAATAAACATGATGCCTATGTTTATATGATGAACCAGTAATTAATAGCATTTTAACCATGGCACTATCCATCAAAATCCTGGTATATTTAATAAGACTTCTCTACACTTGCTTTTTAGTGTTTTAAGGAAAAATTTCTGATAAACCAATTGACTCAGATTGTTGTTGCCACAACTCTTAGTTCATGTTATATTCAACACAGGTACTATTTACCTTTCTAAAGTTTGTGTCTAGAGGAGGCATATTCTCATATGAAGCCTCATTAGCAACCTTCATGAGGATAAATCACCAAGGAGTAGAAAGGAATCCTAGAGCAAAAAGAACTTGATTAGTTTTCCCTCCAGCAGCCTGAACAACATGCTCCAGCACTATGAAAGCCAGCCAGAATCAAAGACATGACATAATTGTGAACAACTTGATTTTTTAGCATGTCCTGTGACCATGGCAAAGATGTTAGGAATGGAGAACCCTCCTGCCCTGTTTGTAAGAATAGAAATGGCTTCAGGTACTCTGGATATCAATGTAGTAGTACCCTAACCCCCCACAAAACAACTAGACATATGTCTGCCATTTGATTCAACTATACTACTCCTAGGCATATACTCCAAAACCTCTGCTACCAACTGCAGAGACACAATCTCATCAGTGTTCTTAGCTACTCTATTTAACCTACCTAGGATATAGAAACAGCCAAAATATACATCAACTGATGAGTGGATAATGAAAATATGATACTTAGATACAATTTTATCCATCTTGAAAGAAAAACAAAATTATGAAAATCTCAGGTAAATAGATGGAGCTGGGAAACATTGTACTGTGTCAGGTAATATAGACCCAGAAAGACAAACTTCACATGTTTTCCATCATATGTGGGTTTTATATCAAATCATTAGATTCGTGTTTAATTTGGAGTAACTATAGTATTATAGGTTTACACAGAGGAAGTTGCCTGTAACAAAGAATAATATTAGCATCCTAAGACATAGATGGTTGGTGCAATTGTGGCTTTTACTTTAGTGACAGCCTTCAGTGTTGACATAGGTACAAATGACGGGGATGTAGGTTTAACACTGGCATCGCACTCCAGTACATCCCCAAGTATAAATGATATGGACACAGGGATGTTTCCCTTGTTGTGAAGGGGAGTGGTGGTATTCAGTGTTCAGTTTCTGAGTATCTGTAGAATTGTAGATCGATCATGAGAGAAAAGTAACAGAGTAAGATGAGCAACATGCTCAACTCTCTATCTTGAAGCTACTGGAGGCCTAAGTGCAATTTCACTGACTTTAGAAAACCAATGAGGCCCTTTAGACCCTGTGGGATGTGAAGCTGTGAAAATACTGATGTTTTACTCTGAATAAATACAGAGTAATGGAGACATCAATGTGCATGATGACTAGCATTGTTTCAAGGGGAGGAGACAGATGCAGAACCAGTGATGAGGAGGAAAATAAATGAGAGAGGATCCTGAAAACGTCAAGGGTGTTCATGAAAATGTCAGAGGCTTCCTTAGTTCTTGGTAAGTATGATTCTTATCTTGCAAACTTGAAGAACATTTATGGACCACAACACTTATGGACCACAGAGGATGCATTTTGAAGAGAAGATTAACATAGACTTTTAGATGGAAAATTAAGAGAGAAGGAGAAAGAGGGGGAGGGAGGGAGAGGAGGGAAGTGGAGAGGAGAGAGGGAGGAAGGAAGGGATATGGGGAAGAGAGAGAGAGAGAGAGAGAGAGAGAGAGAGAGAGAGAGAGAGAGAGAGAGAGAGAGAGAGAGAGAGAGAACAGATATCAGTGTACCAGGCAGGAGAGGTCCCAGAAAATAGAGTGCCATCTAGGTGCTTGTAGCTGTGCTCTTTAATGCACTTATGAAGAAACCATGATGAGGTATGGGGGGAGGGGGCTGAGCTGGTCCGTCCAGTCCAGAAGGTTCAGGTCTGTCCTCTCAGTTTCAGTAATGTCCTCATATGTAGCCTTTGAGTAAAAGTGATCATTTGGGAAATAAAGAATCAGGAACAAAGACTCTCGGGGACCATTCCTAGTGCACCCACAGTAAAAATTTTTATTTTTTACAACTGGTGCTTCTCTGACCAAGTCTACCTGATGTGTCATCACAGGGATGAACTTCTCCACAGGCAAACTAAAATAGACCATTGTAATTGTGAACAATTATCTTATGATCTAGCACTAGCTAGATATAAATATATAATATATAACAATATAAGGCCTATATTAGAGTTAAAGGATCAGAAGAGTAAGACTAATTAACATAATTTTGTGCCAGAATACTTAAGAGACGTGGTGAATGGTCTTTCACAAAACCTTTACTTAGTCTGCATTATTTTTTTTCAAGATTTTGCAAAGCACAGAGTAGACACTGACTGGTCTATCAACTGCACTGATTTATTGCCTCCAGAAATAGTGATATGATGAATCCTTTCTCTTCCAAGTTATTTCTTAAAGTGTGTTAGGGTTTTAAACTGACTGCAACTGATTATATCAAAGGCATTAGCTGTTTAATGCAGTGATTCTGTGTGTGCCAACTTCTAAATGCATAAAAATCCATGGCCTTGAAATAAGGAGTATTCACATAAGGTATCTACTTTGCATGGAAATGAATGCACTCCAGGGCAAAACAAACAAAACTAATTTTTCCCTTCCCATACATGAAAGAATGCAAGCAAGTGTCCCTGTACTCAGCATACTCAATCCGTCATTGTGTTTACTATTTTAAATGTATTTCATAACACATGTCCAAAGACAAATAATTGAGGACATTCTTGTAGATATTGTCTAATTTTTTTTCGTTAATAAAACTGAGAAGCCAACTGTATCTAATAAGCAAGGTAAGCTGAATTGACATAGTAGTTTTGTTCATGATTTAATTTACTCTAAGCTTCTCTCTACCTTGAATCTTTTGATGTTGTCCTCCATGTACTTTCCAGCCATGGCTCAACCTTTTCCTATTACCACAGCATTAAATGCTGTTGAAATAAACTAGGTTATGTGTTTTCTAATGGCAGAGAATAATGGCTACCCAGTCCCAAAGGTAAATGTATTACACAGATAAAAGTACCTTATTCGTATTTGTAAAAGTTCAATAGAAAGACACAGACCTTAAAAACATGCAGATCTTTAGAGAATTCCTTTAAATTGGAACCATGATAATCCAAGTATCCTGGGGTAATACTGATGCTCAGAGTGCCTAATACTATATTTATTAATTTCTTGGGAGATAAAAGAATATAAAGCTAAGATTCTTTTCTCTAACAGTATTCACTTATTTTTTCAAGTAAAATAGATAAGAAATTAAAACAGTTGAAGCTGTAATAATATATTCAGTGTAACAGTTATGAGATGTTATACTGGTTGATGGAATACTTTTTTATTTTATTTTCTTGCCTCACAACTAAACTGAGGTGCTGAGAGTGAGTGCTGTCATACTAGGTATGAAGAAAATGAGGCCCAGAGATATTGAGTAGTCCACAGCTCACCAGCAATATTGGCAGAATTAGGTCCAAAGCCACTGGGCTTATCACCAGTGCATTCTCTGCTATGATATATCTGTGTTTCATTAATTCTCTTAAATTTTTTAGATTTATTTACTTTATTATTTTATGTGTATTCATGTTTTGACTGCATTAATCTATGTGCAAAATATGCATACCTGTCGCTCACAGTATTCTTTCTTTAGACAGATATAACAAACATTTTTAGTAAGAATTAACAGAAACTCCAGCAATATTATATCTAGAAAATTAAAACAAAACAATTAAAGAAAATGGAATTCTGTGTGTCTTGAGAAACAAAAAGAAATCCCTAAAATAATTGATATGAAAATAGGGATCTATCAAAAATTTGCTAGACAGACTGTAAGAAAATTAAAATCTTAGAAATCAGAAATCTAGAGGTGCTCTAGAGAAAGAAGATAAAAGCAGTCCTATTTTATGAGAATTTTCCAGGGCTGGAGAGCTGGCTCAACACTTATTGCTCTTAAAAAGGACCAAGGTTTGCAGCACCACATGGTGGCACACAACAGTCTATAACTACAGTTCCAAGGGATCCAATGCCCTCTGTTTACTTTTCCATGGGTACCAGGCACACATGCATTTCATACATATATATGAAGGCAAAACATTCATACTCATAAGATAATAAGATAAATAAATCTAAAAAAGTTCAAGAAAATTTTCCAGAATTATTGAAACTCAAACATATCATATTAGAAAATAAAATGGACAGAAACAATTTCTTAAGTAGATCTACTACAATCAAAACAGCAGGAGCTAATGAAAAATATTTTATTTCTTACAAAGTAATTACATTTAAATTGAGAGATGACTTTTTTCCTTTGGCTTAAGATTTTAGTTATTTTTTATTATTTAATGTTTTTAGTTTTTGAAATTAAAATACATCATTTCCCTTTCCCCTTCCATCCACTTGCTTTTTCAAATTCATGGCCTCTATAGCTTTTATTGTTGTCACACACACATACACACACACACTCATATATAGGGAGATGATCTTTTAATAAAATTTATAACAATAAAGTTTATTATATTTTTTCTACAAAGTTCTGAAAAAATAAAATTAATGTATTATTTATATGCAACATGAAATAATCTTAATACCCAATTTTTGAAGACTGATTCTGTAACTCTTTACATCTTGTCTGAAACACATGGACACAGAAATGCATTAATCATAACTACTTCAGGCCCTTTAGGGTTGACTCAACTTTCCACTTCATTTGTCCTAAAGATCACAGACTAGTACATATCAATTACATCTCTGGAAGATTCAATGATGGATCAGCAGCTCACAATCACCTGTCTCTAGTTCCCAGGGATCCAACATACTAGCCTCTGCAGGAACCTGCACTCATGTGCTCACACATACACACAAATTTATATGTAAATAATAAATCATACTAAAATAAATATTTAAATTATTTCTCTGATCATTTTCATCTATCAATTGCTGATATTGTTATTTTTATAGTATCCAAAGGAAGTCACTGCTGCATTTCACCATTAACCCTGCCTCTTTAAAATTATTATTTTTGAAAATGTAACTTAATAGCCTTTTTTATTTAGATATTATTACACTTACTCTTCTCATCTCTTGTTTTGTTTTGTTCTCTTTTTATTGAAAATAGATTCTTTTTTCATACAATATAGCCTGGTTACAACTTCCCCTCCTTCTGTTCCTCCCAGTTTTTCTCCACTTCACCTCCCATCAGGAGTCATACCCTTTCTGTCTCTCAATAGAAAAGAACAGGTTTCTAAGAGATAACAACAAAACATAACAAAATAAAATATAATAGGATTTAACAAAACCATCATGTCAAAGTTGGACAAGGCAACCCAATAGAAGGAAAAGAGCCCCAAGAGAAGGCACTAGAATCAGAGACTCACTGATTCACATACTCAGGAGTCCCATAAAAACACTAAACTTGTAGTTACAATACATACACTGAGGACCTGCTGCAGACCCTTACAGGCCCTATGTATGCTGTTTCAGCCCCTGTGAGTTCATATGAGCTTTGCTCATGTTTATTTAGAGGGCCTTATTTTCTTGGTGTTCTTCATCCCTTCTCACTCTTACATGATGTCCTCCTCCACTTTCACCAGGATCCCTGAGCTCTGAAGAGAGAGATTTGATGGAGACATCCCATTAAGGGCTGAGTGATCCAAGGTCTCTCACTCTCTACGTAATATCTGTCTGTGGGTCTCTATATTTGTTCCAGTCTGCTGCAGGAGGAAGCTCCTTTGATGATGGCTGAACAAGGCACTGATCCACGAGTATAATGTCATTAGGAGTTATTTTATTAGTATTTTATAAGAACCTTAGTATATGGTTTTACCCTAGGTCCCGGGCTATCTAGTCTCAGTAGGTCAAGCAGTGTCTGGTATGGGTTCCATCTTGTGGAATGGGCTGTAAGTCAAATCAGACATTGGTTGATTACTCCCACAAGCTTTGTGCCACGATTGCACTAGCAGATCTTGCAAGCAGGCCACCATTGTAGATCCAAGGGTTTGTGGATGGGCTGGTGTTTATGTTTCTCTGTTGGTAGCATGCAGAATATAATCCTGTACCAAAGACACTAGAATGTAGGGGTGAAGGTTCTTTGTAGGCACCAGTCCACGTTCTGCATGTTCTATGAGTGGTGTAAGTGTTGTCTTCAGCAGTGGGGCCTTGCTGTCAGCTTGGCAAGAGCAACCCGTTGTCTTGGCAACAGCCTGAGTTGGTTGGAGATTCCCAGGAGACCCCTTTGGCCAACAACTAAATTAGATGTAACCCAGTCCTAGCACTGGAAGCTTGGTTTGGTGACAAGAGATAAACAGTTGGGACTTTGTCTCCCCCAATGTTTGGCAATTCCACCTGGATTGCCTTCATATATGTATATGTTTTAGAAATTTTCACTGTATTAGATTTCCATACTATAACCCTTAATTTTAGCTGTCTCTCCCTGTATTCTCCCCTTAACCTTCTCTCTCCTCCACCTCCATACATGATACTTCCAACAATCTCATCTGTCTATAATTATCTGTTCTGTTTTTTTTCTTAATGAGATCTATCTTTACCTCTAGTCCAGTGGTTATCAACCGTCCTAATGCTTTAACTCTTTAATACAGTTCCTCATGCTGTGGTGACCCCAAACCATAAAATTGTTTTCATTGCTACTTCATAACTGTAATTTTGCTACTGTTATGAATGGGAATGTAAATATCTGATATGCAGGATATTTGATATATAACCCCAGTGAAAGCATCTTTTGACCTCCAAAGTGGTCACAACCCACAGGTTGAAAACCACTGCCTAGTTCCTTACTCTATACCTTCTTTCTATGATTCTATGGATTGTAGCTTGGTTACCACAGTCTTAATATCTAATATCCACATATAATTGAATACATACCATATTTGCCTGTGTGGGATAGCTCACTCCAGATGATTTTTCTTTTCTAGATCTAACCATGTGCCTGCAAATATCATGAAGTCATTTTTTTAAAGGCTGAATAATATACCATTGTGATCTTTGCCCATTCTTCTGTTGAGGGACATCTAGGTTGTTTCAAATTTCTGGCTATTACGAATAGAGCAGCACTGAACTTGGTTGAGCAAGTGTCTCTGTGGTAGGAGAAAGCATCCTTTGGATGTAGGCCCAAGAATGGTATAGGTGGATTTTGAGGTAGATGGAATAGATGGATTCCTATCTTCCAGAGAAACTGTCACACTTATTTTTATAATACCTGTGTCCTTCTTGCTCCATATCCTTGCCAACATGAGCTGTCACTTGTTTGATTGATGTTAACCACTCTGATAGGTGTAAGATGAAATCTCAAAGTAATTTTTTTTTTTAATTTTTATTTTGCAATACAATTCAGTTCTACATATCAGCCATGGATTCCCTTGTTCTCCCCGCTCCCGCCCCCCTTACCTTCCCCCCAGCCCGCCCCCCATTCCCATCTCCTCCAGGGCAAAGCCTTCCCCACAGACTGAGATCAACCTGTTAGACTCAGTCCAGGTAGGTCCAGTCCCCTCCTCCCAGGCCGAGCCAAGCGATCCTGCATAGGCCCCAGGTTTCAAACAACCAACTCATGCAATCAGCACACGACCCGGTCCCACTGCCTAGATGCCTCCCAAGCAGATCCGGCCAATCAGCTGTCTCACCCACTCAGAGGGCCTGATCCAGTTGGTGACCCCTCAGCCATTGGTTCATAGTTCATGTGTTTCCATTCGTTTGGCTATTTGTCCCTGTGCTTTATCCAACCTTGGTCTCAACAATTCTCGCTCAAATAAACCCTCCTCATTCTCGCTAATTGGACTCCCAGAGATCCACCCAGGGTCTAGTCATGGATCTCTGCATCCAGATCCCTCAGTAGTTGGATGAGGTTTTTAGCACTACAATTAGGGTGTTTGGCCATCAAAGTAGTTTTGATTTACATTTCTCTGATTGCAAAGTAAGCATAAACATAACATAAGGATGTTGAACATCCTTAATTAACTCTTAATTTTATTATTTTTATAGTTTACGAAGAAAGCTACTGCTGAACTTCACCATCAGCCCTGCTCCTTTAAATTTATTTTTTTTATTTTAAGTCATATTTACTGTATATGTTAGTGGTACTCACTATTGAATTTCTATGCACGTATACATCATGTATTGGTCATACACACTCATATGATTTTCCTTAAGGCTTCTTTCCCCACAATTTTCATTTTTCTATGCACAAACTAGGAACTTACTTAGAAAGAAATCAATAAATTTAATCCATTCATAATCACTACTAAAATGAAAATACTTAGGAAAAATATCATAAAGGAAGAAAAACATTTTTCTAATGAAATCTGTGAAATACTGTAAAGAAAGAGGATACACATAATCAAAAGACTGCATTGTCACACATCTGAACATTTAGCTTCACTGCCATGACCATTTATTCTAAAGAAGTTATAGCTAGCATGCAATTCTCATCAAAAGAGTAGGAGAAGGGATGAGAGAGGAATCTGTGGTTGTTATGTAAAATGAATAAAAAATTTTTAAATAAATAAAAAGCAAATCTAAAATATTTGCAATGATTTTTTTTCAGATAAATTAAAAAAAATAATTCTCCCAAATTTAAGTCATGTTAGAAAGCAGTGTAAAATGTCTCACACAGTTGCTATTTTTAATGATTGTTCCTTAGCAGGTAGTTATATTTTGGGAACTGTAGCATGTTAAGGAGGGGGATTTAAAGGTGAAAATAAGGTTTCTGGATTCTGGCCTTCTAAGATTATAGCCTGGTCCTTGCTTCTGACCCATCTCTGGTTCCTGGTCCAATATCCTGTGAGCTGTAGTCCACCACATCCTCCCATTGAAATAAGCTGTGCTATCTCTGCTATACTTCTCCAGAGTAACGGAATAAGATGTTTTTAAAATTCAACTAAGTAATAATATATGCAATATGAGCAAAGAAATAAAAATTTTGAATACTCATGCACAGATCCACAAATATATATCTGAATAGTCATCAATTAACTACAAGGTGAGGATGCATCAAGGCATTTCACATATTAAAGGTTTCATACCAACCAATATCTCCAATTGAAAGGTAATGAAATCACAATATAATGGGTAGAGGCTTGAAAAATCAAGACACTTTTGTGATCCATGGATTACTGAACCATTTCAACTAATACACTGAATAAAACAAAACAAAACCCAGAGAAATACATGAATTTCAAATTAAATCCCACACTATAGTGGTTGTGGGTCAGAGGACAAAAAAAGATACAGAAATTTGTTCAATAATGACACTCTAAGAATACTGAAATATAAACAGTGCACAAAAGCCTTCTATTAATGATTTCCACATGTGTATTGAGGAGTGTCATAAAACTGCATGTGGGTAATGGGTTTGTTTTATACATATTCTAGAAAATATTCCAGACTGTTTCTAAATAGTATTATGGAAGAACATTCCTGATAATGTCAAGGCTAATTAGAATATCTGATTAGGTATTTCTAAGTCCTTTGTGCAGTGCCAAGCATTGGCTTGAATCCACTTGAAACCTCTCGAAAAAATACCCAGGGACTAATTAAGAACTTGACCATTGTAAGCTGAGCTTCTAGTGTGACAGCTAGTGTTTGCTTTTTCCTTTGTAGTGCTAAGCTCTCCAAATGATAGGATTTCTATGAATATTGAAAGGAAAAGTATTGCTCAGGACATCCAAGACAAAGTTCTCAACACAAAGGAAATTTATTAGCCCCAGAGGCACTGAGGGCAGGGAATAAGAGACAAAGAGAGGAGAGAGAGAGGAAGAGGGAGAAGAGAAAGGGGGCAGGGATATTTGCCCCAGAGGAACAAATATGGCCGCCTCTGGATAGAGAGGAGATAGATATAGCACATAGGCAAATGGCAGTTTGTAAAACTAAAGGGGGAAACCCCATGTTAGAATGAGGTCTTTAATTGTAATTGGGTGTGCTAATTAGATGAGCCAAAGGGGCTTTTGATTGTTGGACTCCAATACTTTGACAGCTGGACCTTGGCAGTCAACCTCAGGAGGAGTAAGTGGGCAAATAAGGGAAGGGACCTTGGAGCCAGCTTTAGGAGTATAACCTAATACTTTTAGTGAGTCAGAGGTAATGGGGGAAGTGGGTAAGGTATGCCAAAGCCAGGTTTCCCAGGCCTGGGTTTGCTAGAATCCCTTCAAATATAACAGAAGAATGAGTCAATTAATCTAGCAATTAAAGCTTAAATTTCAGGAAATGATCACAGGTCGAACAAACATGAAAGAAATAAGAAATCATTTTGATGAGAGATCACACAGACATTCACAAATATGCCTTTTATCCTGTTAGCTACCAAGACTTTATGCTAAAACACTAATGAATTTGAGGGTGAAATTTCCTTTTTTTCAGCTTACATGTACTAAAATGTGTCAAGGGCCTGGAATAATAAGTAACAAGCATTCATAACTCCAGTTGCAGGAACTCTGTGTGCACCAGGAATGTATATTATGCAGAGACATACATGCAGGCAAAACGCCCATATACATGAAATCAAATATGATCTTAAAAAGTATTAGAGCATGGATATGTAATTATAACATGCCTTAAAGTGAATTAGAATTTTTAAACTATATAGATAATATGTGTATTCAACTAAGTGAGACTTGGTGTGTATTGTTTTGTTATTCTTTATTTTAGTAAACATGCTCACTTTAAGTAAAAAATGAAACATTATAAGAAGTTGGCTATCATGAATATTCTGAAGGTCCCAAGGCTAACACTTCAACTACATATTCACTGTTTATTAAGCAACTAATTGGCCTCACATTCAACCACTTACAGTCAATGAACACCTTCAACATGCCATAATCCAATATATTTGACAAAAATATGCTTACTAAAAAAACATTCTGTTGATTAATTATTTCTATTTATAAAGTACATTATTTTTAATCATGAAAGGCAGATTAAGTTGTTTTTGATACTGAAAGAAACAAATTACACTTTGTAGTGTAATTCACTTTGATGAAAGAAATTTTAAATCTTAGGAAATGCTGTATTTCAAGAGTAAGGGAATGGTCAGAAGGTATTTTTTCTTCCTATTTTAAGTTATTGTTCTCAAAAATTTGTCAAGAACTAAAAGACTCGGGAATAGGAATCTTCATGATTTTTTTCTCATACAGAGGTGGCTCTTCAGAATTCATGATTTCGTTAAGATATTTTTCTTCATCTTTGTTAGCTTCTCCCATTGTTTTCATCCTGCTCACTGTCCAGACACTGACAAAAATGATGATTATTCACAAATATTTGTGTTAGCTCTGAATGACTATTTTTTGCCTTTTGAGAAATCCCCTTGGATAGCATCACATCATTTATTCAATTTCTAAATTTGTTTCAAATTTAAGCATAAACAAAACTTTGTAGATAGCCGGGCAGTGGTGGCGCGCGCCTACAATCCCAGCACTCGGGAGGCAGAGCCAGGTGGATCTCTGTGAGTTCGAGGCCAGCCTGGGCTACCAAGTGAGTTCCAGGAAAGGCGCAAAGCTACACAGAGAAACCCTGTCTCGAAAAAACAAAACAAAAAAAAAACTTTGTAGACAGCACACAGGATTTCCCACACAATCAACTCAGCTATTGTCATTCTTCCTTGGTTAAAGTGCAGAAAATGAACACCAAAGTTAGTTCTACTTTCTTATCCCTTTTATTAGTTCCTGCTAAATGATCATAGGCATACCCAGTATGCTTCCACATTTTAGCATGATTTTCATATAGATTCCTTTTTTTTTTCTTGATTCTGGCTTCCTAATAAATTTGATCACGCTGCCACTGCTGAGTTGTTGTCTAAAGGCACTTATCTAGAGTTTAAAACTACAGAGTTTCACAGTTCAGCATTGAGTGGCACTGTAGGGTTAACCTGGGGTAAAGGCCTTACAGAAGACAGTGACATATGTTGACAGCACCAGAGTGAGGAAGAAACACGTAGCAAAAGCAGAGAGACAGGGCCTGGTGCGTCAAGCATAGTGGTTTTATATCAACACTCTTTTAAGAACTATCAAAAAATAAGTGATACTTAACTTAATTGTCTTCAAAGGCATATTTTCAAAAGGCCCGTGGACTGCCAACTTGGTTCTCTCTCTTATTGATCTGCCACACCACAGCATCACCTGAGGACAAGACTCTTGACACACTGGAAGAACACAATTTAATTCATATCTAAAACATAGCAATGGTGGACCTTGGTGGCTTTGGGCAAATTCTGGGACAGACAGAGATGCCATAAGGGCATTCTTAAATATAATAAGAGGGCCTTGTTCTTTAAAAGCTTAACACTGAGGTCTGTGATCTATTTGATGAATGGATATAAGTATTATACTGATGATGCACATGACTTTTAACTTTAAATTTAATATGTTAAACAATAACTTATACTTTGTTGTGACTCATAGTAGGTATCTTGTCTAATAGATGCTACATTTTAATTTAGGGATTGTTGGCTCTTCTCTATATTTTCTAATTCTGAGATCCAGTCATCAGAAACCCAACCCAGAGGGTACAAAGATCCAGACAAAAAGCAGTATACAATGGTGAGCTGTGGCAGCTGATGAGAGTGCATGTGTTCCATAGAACAACACACAGCATAGGCAGGTATTGAGGAGACCAACACTGGTTCTCCATGCAGAATGAGGATCCAATCACTGAATCATGGTCATGAACATCATAAGAAGTTTATCTGAGCCCTGTGACTCAAGAAAACAGCAAAGATTAAGCCCCTTTCCAAAACTGTTTCTTGCTACAGAACCACCAGCTTTGGAGGATTTCTGAATTAAGTCAGGTAAATCCCGCCCCCCAAAACCATGAGTGACTCCTTTGTTTACCTTCCTCTATTAAACCAGGAAAATTCATTTCTTGAAATATACCTCATACTAATATTCTCCATATGGCATTAACCTAACTAAAGTGATTTACTTAATTTTTCCTTCATACCACGTATTTTAACAAATGAACAAAAAGACATATGCATTTCACAGTTGTTTCTATGTTTTCATGCATCTTTTTCAAGTAGGTCAATTTTCTTTCCTCTTTGAGACAGTGTTTGCTACACAGTGAAGTCTGGCCTTAAAGTCATGACCTTCCTGTGTGAGTGTCCCAAGTAAGTACTGGGTTTATAGCCACATGTTGTCATGCCTAGCTCTAAGAGGATAATTTGCTTTCTTTATTGTAGTGTGTGTGTGTGTGTGTGTGTGTGTGTGTGTGTGTGTGTGTGTGTGTGTGTGTGTTCCACAGTGAGAGTGGGAAGGTCACAGGACATCTTGCAGGAGTCCATTCAGTTCTTTATTCTGTAAGTTCCAGGAATCAAATTCAGGTGCTCAGGCTTGGCAGCAAGCACCTTTCCCAGCTGAACTACCTCCAGGCATTTAGAAGAGTTTCACTCTGCTTCTTTTTACAGATTTGAGTCAGTAGGAATTAAGTGTGCAGACTGTCAAACTTCTAGGTCTTTTTCTTTAGACCCTTTCAATGACCTGTCTTTCATTGTTGTTGCCTAGTTCCAAGCTCTCTGTTTAGTCACATCGTTCTCTGAGGTAGGTGACCCTACTCAAACCCATTTATATCACACTGCTTTGAATAATGCACAGTTGCTTATTTGTGCTCATAGTAGTTAATTTTTTAAATGAAAAATGCCTATTCAACAAAAAAGTTATTACAACTAAGTTTTTTTAAAAGTCTGAAAATATGACCTAATTCATACTTTCTTTTAGTTAGAAGTTCCTAGCCATTTCGGGTATGTCTTGTTGTTTGGCCATTGTTAATGACAGTATTGCTGATGGTGGCTTCCCACCTGTGTATAAGAACAAGATTTGCTCAGTCATTAATGACCTTAATTTTTGCAACATCTAAGTCTGACATAGAATGTGAGAGACAAGGTTCTCATTTGTAAGTTTTCTAGAACTAATAATCAATTGCAGCTTTCATATTTCTGTTCTTTGCCTCATATGGTTCCATGTGCTCTGGGGGTTCTGAATAGGTGTTGATAATGACCTGTGTCAGCTCAGGGGAAATAACACACACACACACACACACACACACACACACACACACACACACACACACACACACACACACAAAAAAAAAAAAAAAAAAAAAAAAAAAACCTGTTATAATAATAGTGGTGTTCCCAACTCCATTCCTAAGGAAGGCTTTGTTTTAAAGTTCTAACCTCTTTGCATACATGAAGTAACTTTGAAAAAAGTTATCTAGCAAACATAAAAACTCTTTTGGGATCAGAACCAAAGTTTTGTTTTTGTTTTTGCTTTGTTTTGTTTTGTTTTTAATAAAAAAAAGCATGTAAACTGAGAACTGAAAAGCCCCTTAGGGCCTTTGGAAACAGGATCAACAGATAGCACAGGGTGGCAGAGGGGGATTCTCTTGTTGAAAGGCTTAGGCAGGAATATCATTTACCTCAGCTGTGATTGGGGCCACTAGCCGATAAGCACTTTAGTTAACCGAGCAAGTGTGATTGATTACTATGAACATTGCTTTAGAAGCACTAGGAAGCAGTGGTGGAGAGATTTTAAAGTCTTGCTGATCACTACCAAGGCTAATGACAAAACTAAGGCCTGGAGGAGCTTATGTGACTTCCTGCTGCTGAGCAAAGGGAAATTGGGGATGAGGCTCCCTTTGTCATTCATAGGGATAATCATGGCTGCAAATACACACTCATCACATGCTTTCAGAAGACTTACTTGCTTCATAGAAAGGACGACAAATGTGTGATCATTTTAGGAGTATTAATTTTTAAATATTTTGAAATATTCTCATGTCATTGTATTGGAAAACATGTATGTGACCTATAATATGGAGTATAATGGAGTGGAGTATAGTGGAGTATAATGTGAAAGATGATAGAAGCCAGCTTCTGAACCTGATATTCAGCTCAAGGAATAGAAGTTTCGAGTGCCCTAAAGACTAACAATTACGTTGAGGTTTCTCCATTTCAAAATTTTTTCTAGTTAAGTATTCTTCAGTATTGATTATAGTTTATTACAAATGTGTGCTGCAAATAATAGTTATTCACATTTCTATTTCTTAGATATACAATAAAAATCCAAGTAGACTTTCAGTGTTACGATTTTAGATAGTTTATTTGAAATGTCATCTAATGTGTTCTAGTCTTTTGAGGAAAATTAGGTAATTTCCAGTTTACAGTCAAAACATGCTGTGGTTATAAGCATTATTATGCAAACCTCCTGATTCACATCTAGAAGAGTTTCCCCAGGCAGGAGATGACTTGCTGAGGTGCATTGTCTGTGCTTCTTTAGCTTTAGGACGTGATGATAAATTGATTTTCATGTTAGTGTTTAGCATTACATGGGGTTACACTTCACCCAGTGGAGTGTAAGAGCTTCTGTTGCAGCATGGACTCCAACAATGGTTAGTAATCTAATATTCTAGGTCAGGAACTTGAAGTTTAAAAGTACAGTAGACCTTTCTAATTTATAATTCATGAATGTTGGCTCAAACACAATGCAGATTTCCACAGGTAAAATAGCCAGTTAGTCTCCTATTGGGACATTGAAGCTTAGTGTTCTGAATTCCGTTTGAAAGGACTTTTGTCCAAGGCACCTACTTCTTAACAAATAGTTGGAATTCCTCAGAAGAGAGGGATCCAAACTAGGAATTACTATATATTCAACTGGACTTTTGAGGAAGTCACTGTTTTCCTATAAATTGTGAATATAAGGAGATTTATTTATTATAATGAATTTTATGGAAAATATATGAAATATTGGACCGGATGTGCTTAAAACAATATTGAGAACTAAAATTTCACAATGTTTAAAATAGACCAGAAATTCTACATTATTGGCTGAAATTGAACAATGGAATTATTAGTAAAATAATCTTCAAAATAGGAAACGATTGATTTGACTAAGCAGAAGACTTATGATTGTTAACATTTTGAATCACAAGCTCCTAGATCTGAGAAAACTGTTGACAATTATGTTCCAAGTATCTGGATTATTGAGAGAGCTCAAGAGTCTTTACAGCAATTTGTTTACATTCAAAAAATTGAGTTCTTATAGCAGGATATCAGACTCAAAATATTTCATCCATTGTTATTATATGCACTATGTGTATATCTCTGTGTGTATGTGTGCATATGTATTATTCTGTCATGAAATTGTTTCTTGTAGCTTAGATGTTTCACATGGATTTTCATTAGGGCTGAACTTTATAAAGCATTATATTTCAAATCCATGAAAAGGAGAAGATTTGGCTTTCTGAGAAATTATAAAGAAAATCAAAAATTCTATATTTATGACCAAGAAGAATTAGTGAAGGAAATAGACATACTACTTACTGAAGGTATTGCCAAGAATTATTCTATAAATTCTTACTGCAATAACATTCCGAAAGGCAGATCTTCTAATTTAACACCATCTTTGAATTTGTTAAATGTTTTTAATCATAGAAATATTTAATGGACAGTTGTTGAAGATGACTTTTTTTTCCGAGACAGGGTTTCTCTGGGTAGCTTTGCACCTTTCCTGGAACTCACTTTTATAGCCGAGGCTGGCCTCGAACACACAGAGATCTGCCTGGCTCTGCCTCCCAAGTGCTGGGATTAAAGGCATGCGCCACCACCGCCCGGCTGAAGATGACTTTTAAATAGACAATGTTTATAGCAGGGCTCTTTAACCTTTGCCTCACATTCTCAATTTTTCCAAGATGTTCTACATGATCCCAGTTATATAGGTATATAAAATATATGTACAAATCATTTACTCAAAACAAATCATACATTTACTTTAATATAATTTTGGTATGTGCATTATTTTACTCTTTTTTAAAGTTAAAAGAAAATTTGCATATTCATGAGTTAGAGGTATTTATTAAACTTTAAACAAAGAATTAAGAGTTAGTTGAATATTTGGTACTGCAGGATATAGTACAACTTCAACATGATTCAGATTTGACTAATATTCTGATTCTGCATTTAATCAATGTTGAGAATGGCTCTTTAATAAACACATAATGTAAAATGGCTAAAGTAAGTTTATTGTCATTTCAGAAAGAATTTGGAATTCTATTCTAACCTCAAGCCAACCTTTATTTAACTTTTTTTTCTTTTACATTCACATTAGCAACACAAACAGCAGTTGTTGTTTTTTTGTTTGTTTGTTTGTTTGTTTGTTTTAGTCAAGCTTTCTAATACAGTACAATCCAAAGTTGTATCAATTTGACACATGCTGGGGAATGATAATAGGAAAATATCAGAAGTCTTTGTGTGCCATAATTAAAGAATTGTGTTTCTATGAGAGCAGAAACTTTGCATGAACAGTAAAAGACACTGCAATTCATTTCATTGAATAGTTTTGTGTCTAAGCTTGTGTGTCTCAGATAGCATTCTTTTCTTGACACTATGTGTTTTGGTGGCACGTGATATGCATGTTGTGTGTTCAGAACCAGGGTTGGAGTGAACAGTGTGATACAGAATGGACAAGTTTGATGGACTGACCTCACATTCATTGAATGTTTGATTTTGAATTAATATTTGATCTTTGATCATCTAAAAACCACTTCCTCTTGCCAAAATGCCTGTCATCCCTCTTTGAGCTACAGGTTCCCCTCTATGGTCATGACCCACAGTTTACAAAGCTTTTACAAGAACACATGGCAAAGTCATTTGTGATTTTTTTCAAAACATCTCATGATGTCAAACCCAAAATCACACTTTAGCTTTGCTTTGCTGGCTTTTTTGTTAGTTTGTCAAAATTACTTTGCAAATGGTCATTAGATTTATGGAAACAATGTTATGCCTTCAAATGTCTTTGTCTAATTTGAATACATTTTTTCTTAGGGATTTTCATAATTCTTATATTCATTAGTACTCTGCAGATCCAGCAAGCATATAACAACTAATTAGAGCTTTGCCATTATAACATTCTTTTTATTTAATTTTTTTGTTTGTTGTTTTTCGAGACAGAGTTTCTCTGTGTAGCTTTGCACCTTTGCTGGAGCTCACTCTGCCATTGTAATATTCCTAATTCACAGAGACTCACTTACATTCACCTGAAGACTTTTAGTTTGCAAAATGCTTGTTGAATTATCTCTTCCCTTAATCGTAGCTTTAGTTTCTTGATTTCTGTAGTTTTATGCCTCTACCTGGTTTAAAATTACCTTTAAAAAGCTTAGTAATGAGGATGCATGTCTGTACTCTCAATTTAACTTAATGTTCAAAGGCCATGGATTTGCTGTTATTTTAATGTTTCAAAATAAAGTTATATTTGTCTTAATTTCCATACTTAGATTACTATCATGTTAAGTATTTCACATATTCATATGTATATATAAAGAATGATTGAGTCTATATATAAATGCATAGATATATTAATAGCTGTACAAATTATTTGTTTATATGATTTTCAGATACGCCTGAAAGTGTGGACTCGTTTTTATTTAAATTATGAACCCAGTGTCATTTCCCCAATCCGCTATGTAGAAAAAGATGTGAATAAAAACACCATATTGTCACATCATCTGATATGGATAAATCAAGTTAGTTAAATGTAGTTTTTGTTCTTTGTTTAATCTTCCATCTGACCTATCAGAAATGTGAAGATAACAGTATGCAACATTTCAGAGAACTTGCTTTTCCTTCTAATCCCATTGCTGTTTCCCTCTTCCCACCCCTTTTCAATTGCTGCTATGACAGTAATCTAGCACAGACTGATTCCTCTTAAATAAATGGATCCTCAAACGTGTTCAATGTCATAGCACATGATTTTAACATGAGCAAGGACAGCACATTTTTAGAGCCGATGTAAGGAGAAAGCGCTGTTGGTAAAGTACAGGCAAGGCAAGCATGAAAGCTGATTTCAGAGCCCCAGAACTCATGGGTAAACTGTTTGAGGCAACATGCTTCTGAAATTTTAGCACTAGTGGATTGTGGTGTTGCAGGCAGTCACAAGCTTGAAGTTCATTGTCCAGTCAGTAAAGTCAAACCTATGAGCTTCATGTTCTCCGACAGGTCCTGTCTCAGAAGCATAACAATGGAGAGACTGAAGAAGTACATTGGATGCATTGGATGTCAACGTCTGTCCTCCACACATACACTGTCTTATTTTCCCTTCCTGATACTGTGGAAACATATCCTGACAAAGCAACTCAAGGAGAAAAGGTTTGTTTGGCTCACAATCCCAGCTCATGGTCCATCCATTGAAACAGCAGGAATCTGAAGCAAGTAGTAAATCTTATCCACAGTCAAAAGCAGAGAACAATGAGTTAACAAATGTTGGTTTTAAATGCTGAACACCAGTACTCAGCTGCTTTTCCTTTTTTTTTTTTCATTAAGCCAGCACCTAGCCCATGAAATGGTGTAGCCCATATTCATGCTGGATCTTCCTATCTTAATTAACACAATTAAGAAAATCCCTTGTAAGCATGTCTTTAGGGCAAACTCATCTAGACAATTCTTTGCTGGGACTTTCAGGTTATTCTATACTGTATCAGGTGGAGAATCAAGACTGATCATCATGCAAAACCAAGTGGATGTACACAAGCATGCATGTGTGTACACACAACATCATATGCAAATAAATAAAATATTAAAAAATGATTTTCGTCACAATGAATGAGCAATGCTGAATATCACAGGTGGCACCCTCGTGGCAGTGGTAGAAAATGGCAGTGTGTAAATAATTGAGAGAAGCTGCCTCATTGCATTTCTTCTGTAGTGGGTAGCCATTCCAGCTTTGATCTGGAATTTCCAACCCCCATTGAGGCTTCGGTAATGGTCACGCCTACAAGGCGGGGCCGAAAGAGGATCCTGAAGACCTGAGATCTGGATGCGCCAGCTCTCTTGGTTCCTGGACTCTGGACGCTGGAGGTAGACCGAGCAGAGTTCTCCAGAGAACACTACTGGACTGCGCCACACCTTTCCCAGACCCTGTAAACTATCCCTTCACTTGTAAGTTACCCCACAAAATAAACCTCCCTTTTAACTACGTGGCTTGGTCTTAATAATTTCACCAATATTCTTCTCTTGTGTTAATGCTTATGGACAAATTTGGACCACAGATCCTGATTCAGATCATCTGACATAGTCATTGATGTATACCACTATAAAAAGTTTAGTGCTTTCCCATGCTTTAGGTCTTTTATCTGTAAAATATAGGTGATAATGGCTTCAAAACTTATAGTTATTGATTTAAATGAGTTACTCTATAAGATATCCTTCAAAGTGTTGTTAGAATAAATGAACTTCCTATAAGTAAACATCAACTCTGTGTATTATTGATAGTAAGCATTGATATTCACTTTCAAACACTTCTAATTTTTAGGTATCTTTGCCCTTTGTAACACTTCAACTAAAATTAAAAATTATTGCTCTAAATTCTCTAGCACAGAGAAAGGGCCACAGAAACTTCCAACTACACCAAGTAACATCTAATGTAACTTGTCTTCCATTTCCTACCTTTTCTCCTAAACATTACTTATCCAATGACTGGAATGGATTTAAATGTGCATTAAGTCATTGAAAAAAAGAAAAAGCACAAAATGATACCAAGTCATTGGCTAAAGGTATTTCTCTTTCTTGGTAAAAAGGCATTTTTTTCAGTAAATATGAGAACTTAATGACAGTGATTTATGGCGATGGAAGATTTGCTAACCACTTAATTTGTATTTCCAAGAAAACTCATAGGGGCCAGGATAAAATTATATTCTCAGTAACATTCATCCTTCTCTAGGCTGATACACTCCAAGATTAACCAACATATTATCGTTCATTCTCAAAGGAAAAAAATGTTATTTTCCTTCAGCATTCATTTTTAATTCCCTAGGGAGAAGTCAACATAAGTAAGATAAAAATAGTTACTTCTCTCTGGGTGCTTACATTCCAGAAGGCCAAGGAAACAAAAAAGTCAAATGAATTATTTATTTTTAAAAAATTACATGAATATAGGTATATATACATATATTTTAATAAAATAATGTGATAAATGCTGAATAGCTCCTTTATCTTGGGAACTAGATGTCTTCTTCTAGGAGATACCTTTAACTTTCTCTCTAACATGTAAGAGCAATACCTGGGAGGCAGGAAGGAAGGGAGGGAGGGAGGAAAGAGGGAAAGATTTTAGTTTGGTTGTTTGAAGGTCCAGGTTAACATGACAGGTAAATGATGGCCATGGGAGCATGAGGAATCTGCTTATAAACTGTTTGCACTAGGAAGACAGAGTGATGGAATACTGGTCCTCACTTTCCTTTTGCCAATGAAAGGCTGTTCCACACATTTATCAGTGGGTTTCCCCCATCAGTGAACACAGTATGCAAACTCTTTTGCAGACATATCCAGAGGTTTGTCTCCTAGGTGATTCTGGGTCCTGCCAAGTTGACAATCAATATTCACCATCATAAGTCTAACATTTGTTAACTTGACATCTAAACATATCATCTTCAGGCCAAAAGTTTCAACCCCTTGTCCTTATAGGCCCAATAATAATTTCACAATGCAAAATTTATTCACTGCAATATCAAGTGTCCCTATAATTCCTAACAGTTCTAAGACTGTTAAAAAACATAAAACAAACAAACAAAAACACATTAGCGTTTTTGAGCCTTGAGGAAATCTTGCCACTGTGTCTGCTTGGTAAATCAAAACAAAGATATATCATTAATGCAAAATGAATTGACTAAAAATTCCTATTGCAATGGGGAGGAGTGGGAGGTTAAAAATGGAAGCTCACTTCAAAGCAATATGTACCTAAGCACAGTAAATGCAAAATGCTGTAGCTCCAGTTTTGTATGGCACTCGTCACAGGATCACTTGGCCTTCAAAGGGCTTAGGTAGCCTGTCCCTCCCCTGCCCCCTTCCTGCCGCTTGATTTTCTTTGAGACAACTCATCTGCAGGCCTGTAATTTCTCTGGGTAGACGTCTTATGACCCTGGCATCACCAACATCATGGAGTTTCCATAGCAATTTAGGCTCCCCCTTACCAGCTTTACACAGTGGCCTCTCATAGCCTTTTGCAAGGACTCAGATTCTGTCACACATAGTTATGCCTGACTGTCATTTAGGGACCATAGTATAACCCTTCTCCCTTTCATACATCATGGTCAACAGTTCAAGTTCGGGTGCCACTTTGACATGCATCCTAACCTCTTGGATGATTGAGGCAGCCTCTGTATGCTGTACCTAGAGAAGTGCGTTTCTAGAGAGGGGATCTTCAGTGTCACTTTCAGTTCTGATTTTTTCCTTCCTTTTTACAAAATATATTTCTAATTCAAGTATAACAATATTTCTTTATTTCTTCCTTCTCTTTCCTTTATACAGCCCTCCCAACCCCCTCCCTCGAACGCCTTCCATTTTCTACGTCTCACTTTCATATTAGTAGCCCCCTTTTTGGTTATTTCATATATATATATATATGAAATATATATATATAAATATATATATATATATATAAATAACTTGTTGAGTCTATTCTTATTATTTGTATATATTCAGTTTCAGGGCTGACTCATTTGTATTGGATAATCATTTAGGGGGTTCATCCTTGAGAGAAGTTAATTCTCCCTTTTTCTGCAGCCATTAGTTTCCTGTAATTCTTTGTCTCAGGACAGGACCCTGTCCTTGTCACTGCTCTATTGCTGTGAAAAAATACCATGATGAAGGCAACTGTTATAAAAGAAAGCATTTAATTGAGGCTTGCTTACAGTTTCATAGGTTGAGTCCACTATATCATGACGGGGAGCAGGCACTGAGAGCTACATCCTGATCCACAGGACGGAGAGATGCTGGGTGTGGCAGAGGCTTTTGAAACCTCAAAGCCCAACTGCAGTGACAGGCTTCATACAACAAGACTATACCTTTTAATCTTTCTAGTCCTTTCAATAGTGCTATTCCCTGTTGACTAAGCCCTTTGCGGGGCATTATTAGTCAAACCACCACAGACCCCATGAGATTTTCCCCTTCTGTGTTAGCATGCCTCTTAATATTTTCATCGTTGGAATCCCAAAGAAGTGGGTTTTATTCCCAGTTAAGGAATGTGCACAGGATAGATGAACTTATGTGCCACCAGATGATATGAAACAGATTTAGAATGGGTCTTCTGACTCAAATAATCCAGATTTGAGGTGGCTATCCTCCATTAAATTATCCAGTTACAAATAGTCTTACAGATGTGGCCAGTGGCTTAGATTTTAGTTGATTCTATATTAGTCAAGTTTACAACCATGGTTATTTATAACAGTCACTTTGCTAAACCAGCTTGATTTCTAACTATATCTTCAACTTTATCTTTATACCCACAGAGAAGTGTGTTCCTCACCCCTAATCAAAGAAGCTGCTTTTTTTATAGCAAATAGAAACTACCACAGAAAAATCATACCTGGAAACAATGCAGAGATAAACAGAATGTGTGGAGTCCAGCCCCGATGGATACATCTACTTCACAGTTCCTGGATCAGTGGGTCAGGAAACATTGCAGAAGAGAGGGGTAGAAAAAATGCAAGATACAGAATACCAGGAGGTCTGCAGTGGAAGTCTTTCATAGAAATGCCTCTTTTCTTTCAAAAGAATTGAGTTTCCCTGGTTGAAGCCATCAATATGTACAAGAATATAAATGAAAAGTTATATGTTTGGGTCTCAAGTTGACAATGGATGGCACTGTGATAGCTGTTGACTGTCAACTTAACAAGACCTAGAAGTCCCCAGAAGACAAATGTCAGCATGTCTGTGACAGTTTTTACTGAGCTGAGACTAAAGACCCACTTTAAACATGGGAAGTACCATTACCACAGGTGGTTTTCCAGACTGAATATAAAAATGGAGGTGCTCTGAGAACCAAAATTCATCTCGTCAGTTTCCTGACTGCAAATACGATGATGCAACCAGTTGCCTAATGCTTTCTCTGCTATGGTCTCTCTCCATGATGAATTGTACCCTCAAACTGTATGCAGAAATAAGGCCTTTCTGTAGACACCTTCCCAGCAATGAGAAAAGCAACTCATTTAAATCCAGATTTAATCACCTGAGAATCAGATAAACCAAACAAACAATTTCTGTTTAATTTGATATCCAATAAATGAAAAACAAGATACTGATAAAATGCACTGTACATGAACCTTGAACTTAAGTGAAACAATCTAACCAATAAAAACTATACACTGTATCACCCCTTTTATAGTAGCAATCCTGAAAAAGCAAGAAACAGTAAACAAACAAAAAAGATAGAAAATAGAGGTTACTTCGTGATAAATGTAGAAGGAGGGGGTGGGGTGACAAAATAGCCATTTTTAGTAATAAAAATGTTCTAAACTTTTATTTCATTTATGATTTTGCTGATCTACGAATTTGCTAAAAACATTCATTTGGGACTAGGGAGATGTCTCAGTGATTAGGGAAGCTTACCGGACTTATAGAGATATGGGCTCAGTGCCCAGCATACGTGTCACTTATCAGGTGGCTCACAACCACCTGCCTGGGTGCTCTAAGGGATCTGTCAACCTCTTTTGGACTCTGCTGGCACCCAACAATTTCACATAATAGTATGACCAAGACCACATAAATCATTTCAATTTGCTAACTTTGTACGTTTGGCATTTCATATTACATCTATTTTATAGCATATTACTTAATAGGTGTAATTATACTATTATTTGTTTGAACATGAAAAGATGAAATCAATTCCAGAGGACACAAATAATATTTGCAGCAAGTTTACTAATTTTCCATTCATTTAGTCTGGATTAATCTCAAAATCTTTGTGACACTTACGCAAGATTATTTTTTTCTAGATTGAGTGTAAGTAGAATTCAGTGTAACTACACTTCATGGGAAATGAGCTATTGTATTATAAAGACTCAAAGTGACCAAACTTCAAGGGAAGTGAGTAATTATGTTCTAATGACAGAAATTTAAAACTTATAAAAGTGTCATCAAAAGGCAATTAATTCAGAAGTTACTGTAACAAAAAACTAAGCCATTCAGATCTGCCAGACTCAATGTCCTACAAGACAGCAAGAGACTTGGGTCACAATAAAATGAATGCTACACTCTCTACTGAATCTGTGAATGAATTAAGACCAGAGCTGTAGATTTTGGCTGAAGAATTTGTATACATTTCCATTTGTTTTGTTTTTATTAGGGAAAATAGTTTGGGACAACACTGTAAGGTGATGAAATTTTCAAATGTCATATGGAAGGAATTATTCATGGTATTTTCTTAGAGCTAAATTGTGTGCATAATATATATTCAATGCCATACGAAGCAAATCCTGCATGACTACCAAGTCCGCATATCCATGTGTGAAGAGTTCCCACTCTGTTACATTTTGAGAAAATTGTTTACTTAGGAAGTTCAAGCAGCCATAAGTGTAAATGCCACAATGCACACACTTCTAGGGTAGACATTTTTGAGGGAAAGTCTTAACTGTTCAGTTTTGACTTTGATACAAGATAGTGAATTCCTTGCACAACTGTTTTCTTTCATTTTCTTGAAACTGCTTTTAGAAGAGCTGTTGATGAAAGTGTTTCTCTTCCTGCCAAGTCTGTACTTCCACTAGCTGAGTAGTTGGGTCATGATACAGCAACACCAGTTTTTTTTGTTTTGTTTTTTTGTTTTTACATGTATGTATTATGTGTGTGAGAGACCATACACACATGTAGGGGTCAGAGTACATCTTGCTGGCATTGGTTCTTTCCTTCCACATCAATGAAAGTCCTAGGGACCAGAAAATGTTATTAATTCACATTGCATTTGGGTTAAGCGGCTGAATACATTTCAAATTAATATTTAACTTAAAGAACAGAAAATCTTGGTCAGTGGAGTTATGCTATATGTGTGAGTACCCACAAGTATGAGAGAAAAAGACCCAATATGTGATTGTTAGTGAGGACTGTGTGTGTGTGGGGGGGACTATAGATTAATGGAGAAGCATGGAAGGAAAATTGGGCCTCAGCTATCCAGAGAAGTTATTGAATTTCCTTTTATAAGTTTTTTTTGCCTGAGAGGATAAAATTTAGATATTAAAAAGTATTATAAATACTCAGTGAGATAATATAGATGTGTTTCTTAGTACAGTGCATGGTGAACAGTAAGTTTTGAATGTACTTTAAATATTAATCATTTTAAGTTATTATATTAATAAATGTTAGACAAAGAAAAGTTACCTTATTTTTAAATCACTGTTGTTATTCCCAGAGTAGTCGAGACTCTATTTTTTAAAGGATATGTACTAGTAATAACCTAATTTATTTTATTACCTAATACATTATTATAAAATAAAAGAAACCCAAGTCAAAAAAAAATAGAATTGGAAATGAGTTCAAGTGGGTTCTACTTTGCCTAATGTGGCTAATGCTTAGTTTTGTCCTCTTTCCTTACGTTGCTTGAGTAATAAATTTAATTCTAAAGTGTATTTTTTATTATCTTTTATAAATTGAATCAAAAGGCATGTATGAAAATGGCTTGTTTTATGACATATTGAATAATTTGATTTATTTTGATATTTGCAGTTAGTTCATATATTATTACTATTTGTGGTAGAATATAACCCACAAAATAAATTATGAAAGAGAATATATCAACAAATTTAAAAAGTATACATTAGTTTTTTAAATGATAAAAAGAAAACCTAGCTATCTCAAGAAAAGGTGTGCACAAAAGCTTACTTTCTACTTTTGTGAAATATTGAAAGCATTTCTCCAGACATCAGTTCCATAACATGATGCTGTTCACAAACACCTTTATTCATTGTTACTGCTGAGTGTACTTGATACAATAAGACAGAAAAAATTAACTTGATAAAATGACTCAGAATGGTCATTAGTAGTATTTTCATTTAAAATCATAGTTTGTAAACAGTTTTATTGCAATTTCTAGGTACCTATTTGTTTTAATTGTTTAAGAGGTAAGAGTCCCTTTCAATATATTTTGTAATCCCAGCTTTCCGTACATTGGATTGGAAGTTGCACAGTCTATCATCGTATTAGTTGATATTGTTGGACCTCAAGCATCCACTTTGATTTAATAATTGAATCCAAATACTTATCCATGCCTAAACTGGTTTATTATATTATTTAAATTTATCTAAAATTATATATGTTAATGGTCACTAATTAGTGGCCTTAACTCTTAGTTTTAGTTTTCATTTATTCATGGTTGAATTCTGTCAACTGATTTTTGTTTTGTAGGCATTCTTAGGTCTTTTATGTTTTTCATATCATATAATCCCTTTTCTTGGATATAGTCCTGTGTTTAATTGCTTATTTGTTCATATTTACCTTTGTAACTTGTAACTTCTTTATCAAATAATTTTTGTAAATTCTGAAGTACGATTAGGACGTTATCACAGTCCATATCTGCTGTCACTAAACTCCCAAAGATACAGCTTGTCTGAAATTATGGTTAAAATTAATTTTCAAATGATTTTTTTTTGCTATGAACATACTTTTGAACAGAAAGTTAAGCATAACACAATGACTCTGTTATTCTATTGTTTTTGTTTTTGAAATTCTCTTATCAGCCTAACTGCTATTCTGCATGTTGTATTATCTTTTATAGCTAAAGGCATTGACAGATTTTCCTTGAATTGTCTAAGATTTTATTCTTATTATGTTACTGTGTACTTTATCAGACTTACCACGTTGAAGTCTGAGTGTCTCTCAGCAATTCTAAGCATTTTCACATATTATTCTTACAAGTGTCACTTTTTTTTATAGCCCACTTACTCTCTTTTCTTCCCTTCCCTCCCTCCCTCCCTCCCTCCCTCCCTCCCTCCCTCCCTCCCCCCTTCCTTTCTTAGAGATTTTTTCATTTTTATTTTATTCCTTAGGTGTCTTGTTTCCACGTATGTGTGGGAAATACACGCAATGCCCACAGAGGCCAGAAGAGGGCATCTAATCTCTCAGAACTGGAGTCACAGATGCTTGTTACCTGCCAGATGGGTGCTGGAAATCCAACTCTGATCCTCAGAAAAGCAATCAGTGCTCTTAACTGTGAAGCCATTTCTCCAGCCCATTGTACCTCAGACCTTCACTCTCTGAGATTTGGTCTCCTCTCTTTGGCTCTTTCTGGATAATTTTTTTCAGATTTGTCCACTGATTTAAGAACTCTTGTTAACATGGTTCTCTGCATTTCCTACTTCATTGAGTCTCCAAATTAATTAACTTTTAAAACATCTCCTGAGTTTTTTTCCTCAAATTATATGTGCGTGTGTGTTGTTTATATGTATGTATGTATGTATGTATGTATGTATGTATGTATGTATCTATCTATCTATATTTCACTCATTAAGTACTTCAAATATTCTTTTTAGCACTGTGAAAGTCATACTTTATAATCTATTTTTTCTAGTTTCCTTTTTTGTTGCTGTAATATAACAAATGACCAAAAATTACCTGGACTGAGGAAAGGGTTTAGTTGTCTCACATATTGCAGTTCAACACCAAGGGACAATAAGACAGAAATTCAAGTCTAGACTTGAAGGAGAATCTACAGAGGAATGTTGCTCCTGGTTTGATTTCTCTCATTGCTCAGCTACCTTCCTTAAACATCCCAGGATCACTGCTCAAAGGTAGCACTGACCACAGTAGGCTGGGCCTTCCTAAGTCTCGTAGAGGATGCCCCACGGACATCCCCATAGGCCAGTCCAGTGGAAGCAATTCCACAAACGAGGTGTCCTCACTCAAGTTTGTCACACTGAGACCTGAAGTTCACTATGGCGTGTCTACTGTTAGGTATCTGCAACTTCCTATATGGAAATCCAATCTTTAGTTTTGCTAATGTTGTATCTTTGAACTGCATTTCTTCATATGTTTAGAATTTTTTAAAGCTTAGCCCAAGTATGTTAGATATTAAAAAAACTAACATGCTTTATCTTCAATGGGCTCACATTTCAGTTCTGTAATGAAGCTGTTCTTTGATAGTTTCATTCAGGCGTACATTAGGTTCTCATTACATTTACCATCTCTTACCTCTCTTTTCCCTTTTATTTCTCTTTCGCCATATAAATGTCTTTCCATGTTCAGGTATTTTTGTTTTGTGACCAACTGAATATACCTAGAGTCATCTGTGTCACTGTGTGGGTGGAATTACCAATTGGACCCCCTTATTAGGCTCACCAATGGTTAAGAAACTGAAGACAATGACCCTCACTTTCCCAGAATCTATCAGCAGCCAGTAGTTCAGCAAATAGGGGTGGGGCCCTGTGATCCCCTCTTTCATCCACATCTGACTGCTAACAGTACCACTATTGTGCCGTACCAGTGAAGGTAGTCACAACTCTGGTGAGTTCATGATTGCTCTACTTATGTCATAACCAGAAGACAACTCATACCTTCCCCCATCTTCCAGCTCTTATCTCTTCCTATTTCTTCTTTAACTGTCTTCCCTGAGTCTTAAAGAGGATGGTATGTATGTCTTATTCATAGCTGAGAAATTTATGTACTTGTTCACAGAAACTTAAGAAACCCTGTATCTTTGCATCATGGCCTTAAACAGCAAAGAGACTTCTCTGATTCAGGCATTTGTCTGTGTGTATGAACACAGATATTTAGAAGGTAGTTTGATGCTTTGTCAATTTAGTTAAACAAGAGTAGTAAGTACCCCTATAGTGCCTTGCCTATGAATTCTACAGACATATATTTTTGACCAGTTTTACAATTCCAGACATGGATTGCTCTTGTAGAATAGGCTTCACATCCAATAAGAAAACAGTTGGCTAACACTATAATAGTTTTGCAATTATTATATAAATGAGCCCATATTGCCTGTAACTTCCTTTTGTTTTCATTGATTTCATGACTGGATAGGATGTTTAATGCCCCCCCCCCTTTTTTTTTCTCCCAGCAGCCTGTATAATACCTATGGTATTATGAAAGCTAGCTTGTAAAGAGGAAAGTTTCAGCTTAGTTCCAGTTTGATTTTTCTTTTTTTTTTTTTTTTTTTTTTTTTTTTGGTTTTTTTCGAGACAGGGTTTCTCTGTGTAGCTTTGCGCCTTTCCTGGAACTCGCTTTGGAGACCAGGCTGGCCTCGAACTCACAGAGATCCGCCTGGCTCTGCCTCCCGAGTGCTGGGATTAAAGGCGTGCGCCACCACCGCCCGGCCAGTTTGATTTTTCTATACCTTACAACAAAGGTGTGTGGTGTTTTTAGTAGTAGTATGTTATAATCTAGGGGAGTGGCAAGAGCCTGCATTATCATGGGGACTTCTGGGACCCTCCCTGAATAACAACTTATTAGGAAGTATCCTGGCACTTGGATGCCTATTTAGGAATCCACAGCTTCCAGCAACAGCATTAACCAACCATGTAGAGCATCTCTCTTTTAACTCTGCTTTGTAAAATTACGAAATTTAATTGGATTACAGGATAGTGGTTTTCCGTATGGCTTTTTTCACATAGCCTTCACTTAGGTTCATCTGCTCCCCATGATCCCTTGCCTCTTCTCTCTTTTCAGGGAGTAGAGTGAGGGGAAGGATTACATACTTAACATATAAAAATTGGTTCACACTGCCATCACTGAAATTAAGGTAGCAAATGTATCTAACTGCTCTCAAACTTTGTGTGTGTGAGTGTGTATGTTTGTGTCTTCTGGAGTACTAGAACATTTCACATAAAGACCATGTATGTTTGCATCTTTGGGAGTACTAGAACATTTCACATAAATTCCAGCCTATAAATAAATTTATAAGTTTTCAATTATGTATTGTTAATATGGGAACTACATTGAACAGATCTTTAGAAATTAGTTTTGTAATGTAGGTGTAGTTTTACACATTTGAATAACTATGCATTTTTCCCAATCCCAGCTCATGGAACTTATTTTTCTAATTTGTGCATTTATAATTTTGACTCCTTTAATATCTCACATGAACAGAATCATGCAGATATTTCCTTCCATGATTGGCTTATCTTATTTAGCATAATGTCTATCAGATTCACATATATTGTTTAAAATGAAAGAATTTAGCCATGGTTGTAATTCCAGAGCTCAGGAGGTATAAATCAGTGAATCACAAAAAAAGCATAGAAAGTGTAGGATTTCTTTTTTTTAACACACACACACACACACACACACACACACACACACACACACACACACACACACACACACACAGAAAGAGAGAGAGGCACATACCACCACCACCACCACCACCACCACCACCACCACCACATTTCTTTATCTGCTCTCCTGTTGAGATATACCAATGTTGTTTACATTGATATATATCTTGACTATGTTCTATGAGAGGACTGCTATGAACATAAGCTTACAGGCAACCTTTAAGATCTTGATTTAAATTCTTTTGAATATAACACAGCAGTGGGATTTTGGATCATTTGGTAATTTTATTGGTGTTGGGCAGAGACTCCCTGCTTTTTTTCTATGGCTTCTTTGCCAGTTAATTTCTCACCAACAATGTAAACAAGTCCAAATTTCTCCACAACTTTGCTGATTATAGATTATGCAAGATCCATTCTAAGAGATATGAAAAGAAAACGTTGAAATCACCTGTTAGCATCTTTTCTTGTATCTCTTGGCTATTGACATGTTTTATTTAAAAAAAAAAGTGTCTGTTTAAATTTTTTTTGTCTTTTTTTTTTTCCTTTCAGGTTATTCACAGTCTTTATTTTTTTTTTATTTTTTGTCACTGTTGTTGTTCTGCAATTGTGCTAAATTCCTCATACATTAAAAATATACCATCCTGTAGATATTAGCTCTGTAAGCATTTTCTCCCCTTCTTTTAGCTATCTTTTGATTCTATTGAATAAGCCCAAGATTGTGCATATACAGGGCAGATGTGTTGGTCTTCTTTATCTAGTTTTTTACTCTTATTTCTTTTTCATATGGGTTTTCTGTATCCAAGATTGGCACTGAATGTTCTGTGTTGACTAGAATGACTTTAAATTTCTTAAAGTTCTATCTTTGCCTCCCAAAGTGCTGAGGTAGCAGGTCTCACATTTGTCTACTTTATGTGATTTTAGGAAATCAACCTAAGGTTTCCTACAGGTAAACAAATACTCTGATAAAGCTCTTTCCCCTGTGGTTATGAAGATTAATGTCTACAGTGTTTTCTCATATGTTTTATTCTAAAAGACCTACATTTCAAATAGTTTGTACAAGTCTTCACTATAAGTGATTTCCTTATATGTGGGAGTCCATGGGAGTCCAGCTCTGACCTGCTCCCATCTATCAAAGGGTTCTTAGGTGGAGGAGAGAGGGATGAGAAAATATTAGACAGAAAAACGGACCTAGATGACAAGGAGAAAGACAGAGATACCAGATAGCCTTGGGAAGGCCCTAAATCAATACCCAGCAGCCTCATATATTCAAAAAGTCTTTTTAAATAATGCCAAGGGGAGAGGCAAAAGACCTCCTCTTTGCAAGATCAAATCAATAATGTACAGCCAAGTGTAGACCCTTCCAAACACATCGTAACCGTGCCCATGGTCAAATAATCCCATTATGTAGCTCTGCTGGGTAAAGCAAGCTCAGATTCTCTGACCCTAAATAAGGTCTCACTAGATAGTCTCTGTGGGCTCGCCCACTTATATGATGTTAAACAGTGGAAAATTTTCTATTTGTACCCACAGACACCTAGCTTTCCTATCACCACTGCCGGAGAATTCACTCTTCTCTATGAATGAGTTCTTTTTACCCATGTCGAAGGTCATTTGACTGCATAGTTTCAAGTTCATGTACCTTGAAAATCAGCATGTTGGAAATGCTGTAGTTACAGATTTGCATCTATTTCTTCAAGTATCAGTTGGTGTTTCTATCTTCCAACTGCTAAGGACATTATTCACACAAAATCAATCAAAATGATCCCATTGCTTTTGTCTTCTCTTTGGTAGTCCAATTTAGGTTTGATTTTTAATATACATGGAATAAATTATAACCCCAAATAAAAGTGAGGTTAATCTGTTTTCTCTGCATCAATTATCCCTGTTCTATTTGTCATGCTCTGTCAGAGTGACTCATGAGACCAGTAAGTGTGCCCTTTAAGTGTGAAGTTGGTTAGTGTAACAGTGAGTGAAATAGTTACGGCTCTTTAGCCCTGTGTCCTAATGAGTTCCATGATCTGACTCAGGTCTTTGAGTACATCTGGTCTATGGTCTATCTGCTCTCTCAGGATGAAGTTTTAGTTGTAGTAAATGTGAATCCTCAGTTCTCTCCTTCTTTCATTGACTTTATGTTTTCATATAACTTCCTTTCTTTAGTATTTTTCCAGTTATCAACAACACAATCCAGCATGATCAACATACTTTCAATATCACATTCAGTAAATTTTGTTTTTCTATTTTTTCAGTCCTTCAAGAACTACTGGTACACATTTATGGTATATATATAAAAAACTCCTTATGAAAACCCATACTAATATTTTAATGGAGAATTAGAAAAGAAGACATGCAGACATGCAAGAATGAACACACATATTTTTATAAAAATGTCATTGTCTAGATTTTTCCTGGCCTTCTTTGACTGGTGCCTCTATGGCTTGTGACTTTATTAGCCCTTCCTGCATCTGCATCATCCATGCCATTAGTGAATGACAATACGCTTGGAGATCATCCTTGGGTTTGTACTCCATTCCACACCCGTGAACTGGTGACTTTCTTCTAAACACATACTGTTGCTTCAGGTGATTATATTCCCTCAATTCTAAGGGGACTGTTGTAATTGAATCCACCATAAATGAATACCAGCTCCAAGGGTGTAAGGAAAAGTGATTATTTTTCCATTCAGGATGCAAAGAAACATTAGGTTCTAGGTTGAATTCTGCTACAAAAAAATCTATATATTAGAATTAGGATTCTACCCCCCTCCAAAAAAAACTGAACACTTGATCAGCCTTGGATTTCATTTATTTTTTCCAAGAACCGTATGATGTCCTTATTACTGTACCTGATTAAATGGTCCTTTAATGTAGCAGTCTTTTAGTCCATAAGATAGGTTTATTTTAAGCTATCATCACTGAAGACATGAGGCTTATGAGTTTAATTTTCACAACAAGAGAGCTGTAAGATCAATGGTCTCTTACCACTCAACTACACAACTCTCTGTGGTACACAGACTCCCAAAACAAACAGATTCCACTTAATGTCTTCGAAAGACTTGACAATAAATATCTGCTTTGGGAAAAAGTGTGCTGCTCATATATACAATCTGGAAAAAATAAAATACACATTATAATGCAATCTTTACTATTTTTATTACCTTGTTAGCTGGATATAGTTTCTTGGAATAGTGACAATTGAACATTGCTTTCTGTTTTGAATTGTATCCAAATATGCTGGTTTAAATAGGTTTTATGATAATTCCTGTTGACTGAGCTTATGCCCCAGAGTAAGTGTAAAATCTGGCAAAACTCATGAATTGCTCCAAAATATGATATTGCAAAAGAGGAAATGTGAAAAAAATTTCCATGGTAAATATTAATATACAACAGTACAGATACAGTACTTTAAACATTATGAAATTTGTATATGCAAATGAACATCTACCTATAATATATGTTGACAACATTGAAGATTTGAAAAAAGCTAGTTTTAAATAACAGTTTGAATATATATTCTCATTCCTAAGAGGATTCTACCAACACTTTGTAACAGCACTCTGAGTTGAATCATTCTTTATTGAAATAATTGATGAAGTCACACACACACAAAAAAACCCCTCTGTTGAATCATGGAGTGCCTCAATTTTCCAACAAAGGAGTGATAAAGTAAAGAAACAATGTTATTTTCTGAAGTTTAATTGTAGTTAATACTTTTATAAGTTGTATTGAAAATGAAGAGCATGATTACTTAGAATTCATTTCATTTAGATTTAGAATTTAATTACACATCCAATTATAGGAATTTATTGTAGAAAACAAAACTAAAACAAATAGAATTGCTTGTCTATTCATTTTAAGTATTGTTAATAAAACCTGAAAATACTTTAAGTATGCAAAAAGGAGCAATTACAATGTGCTATTAAACATTTGATATTTATGATTTAGTATAAAGGTTATAATATAAAGGTATTTGTTATAATATACCATTAATGATAATTGAGATGCACAATTTTACTAAAATCTGTATTTATGACTAATAATAAGATTAGTAATGATTCTAAAAGAATTAATGTTGATTGTCTTAAGGTAGAGAAATTGGTGACATGCAATTTATTTATTTTTTTCTTTTAGGTAGTTTATGCCTCTTGTAAAAGAAATAGGCAAACAATTGCCATTTAAATGTAAAATGCACAAAGGATTACCACAGGCCGAATGAAGTTAGCAAAATTTAGTGAAAAAGAAGTCACAGATCCTGGACTTCTGCCAACTGCACAGTCTTTGCTCCAAGTGTCTTAGAACAGAACGCTCATGTTCATTTAAACTTCAGTGAGTTTCAAGGGTGCTTGACTTAAGGATGCATGAGGCATGTACACAGAAATACTTTTAGTCTAAACTTTTAAATACTTATTTTGTTTTGAACAAATGGCTTCTACTATATAAACAAACTCCTTTCTTCTAAGTGGTTACTGTTGAAATGTACATTTTTGCCACTTTTCTATGTGAATAATGTATTAAAATGAAAAATAAAAACAATAATGTAGTATCTTGGCTAGGTGTGATGTGGGTAGAATTAATCAAAACTGGCTAAAGATGAATCCAGGATGTGCTCATATTGATATGTGCCATGGATATTCTGGGGACACATGGGTTTTGGTAAAAACAAAAACAAAACCTTTTGTTTCTTGCTTATTGAGAGAAAGAGAGCCATTAAAATCAGCCATAAAAGCCTGAGTGTCTGAGGACTCTATCTGCAAGCATTATGATTATGTTCACAGTTATGTCAGGGAATTTGTGTGAACAAAGTGATTTCCCTGCTTTGATATGGGTCCCTTTACTGGAAAGAATTTGAAAATATAATTTACAGCACATGTTGACACATTTTATTAAATTTGTGGGGACTTTTAAATCCAGCATCTTGAGAGTTTTTAAATGATTCTAGAGCATGTGTATGGAGATACACTATTCAGCACAAAAGATAGACTATTCACATTGAAAACATGATGCTATTTTAGAGAGAAACAGAATACAAAAATTACAAAAAGATTAAATGTAAATTATGTTATGATTATGCCATCTTGCCAACAGAGAACATATATTCTTGAACACATTCTAAGGAAACTGCTCACTCATGGGAGTTCTTTATACTTTTCAAACTGCACCTTCCAGTTGTCCAGGCCCTTTTACTGACAGACCAAATTTGTGATTCCAGTCACTGTAAACCATCCCCAGAGGCCTCTAAAGACATGGATTAGAGTGTTCTTTCAACACCAGGTAAATAACAGGTGGTGATCAGACAGATTAAGTGGCAGCCTCTCAACCATTCATGCCTGTTATTACTGACAAGGGTGGGGAGTTTACAATTCTGCTTCCGGGAGATGGGATCCTGAAGCCTAGGCCAAGATGCTTTAGCATGCTGCTGCCACTACCTGACAAGGCGAATGAGCATGCACTCTCCAGCTAAATTCTGTGCTCTTCTTACCTGGTTCCGTATTTCCCATACTCTTCAGATGGGCATGGATAGGAAAGTCAGGCTCTTCAAATACCCAGAAGCATTGCTGGGATATCTGATGGGCACCATCAAGTCACTCTAGTCTGAATTAATCAGAGGAAATCATCAAATGGAGTGATGGGGACCTGAGTATTTTCATAACTGTTAGAGAATCACCAAATTTCAGAAACATGTGCATATGTACATGTGTGTGTTGCAGGGAGAAGGTGGATTTTCTCACTTTTACGTACACCAGTCTCATCTCTTTATTTTAGCTGTGTCTTCTCATTTTAACATAAGGCCTAGGGCAATCCCTTGTCATGTTTGAAACCAGAACAGTCTCAGATAGCCTTGTCATAAGTTCTTCTTCCCACTACATTACCATTGTCTCTAGACAACCTTCCTGATAAAATCAACAGGTACAATTTCTGCTTAAATCTGAGCAGTAAAATTGACTCTCTGCCAGCACACAATTATTCATACACTCCAATGATAACCTTCTGTAACAGTCAAGGTGTGGCACATTAACTTCTTGATAGTACAAAGGCTACTTCCCAATCTTCTGCTTACTTATTATTTTTCCAATAAAACGCTATTCATCCCCATGAAGTGCTGTGCCATTGTTCCCCAGGCTATGGATAAATATTAAAATGTTGTTACTCTCATCTCCTTAGTGTTGAGTGCTGAAAATTGGACTTTTCTCTGTTCTTTAGCCCAATATGTTTTACCTTATATGGAGTAACTGGGGTGGAGTTCATGAAAAAAAAAAAAAAAGGACAACAGTAAAGTTTTCTTTTTTTTCTTTATTAAGAAATTTTTATTTATTTTACATACCAGCCACAGATCCCCCTCTCATCCCTCTTCCCCTCCCCCCAGTCTTCCCCCCCAAACCAACGCCCATCCCCTCCTCTGAAAAGGTATGTCCTCCCATTGGGAGTCAGCAAAGCCTGGTACATTCAGTAGAGGCAGGTCCCGGACACTCCCTCTGCATCAAGGCTGTGTAATTTATCCCTCCATAGGTCATGGGCTCCAAAAAGACAGCTCATGTAGCAGGGATAGATCCTGATTAGACTGGAATGGGTCCTCTGCGTAAGAGAGACAGTGTGTAGCTTGGTCTGTTGAAGGGGTCCCTGGCAGTAAAGGTTTCTTAATGTAAACAATCTAATTATTCATTTGAAATCAAATGTATAATAAATCCTAGATGTTTGGGTTGGCATCCCTCACCTGCATTGCTTTATATGATTGCAGCAGCTGGGGTTGTGAACACAGACCATGTGAACTTTGTATCACGCATACTGTTGTGACACTCAGTGTCAACACTACTTGAAACACCTTAGCTCAGATTGGAGAACATTTGATTGTTACAATTGCTGTTTAATAAAGCAGATAACAAGATAGATTATTAGAGTGAGGGACATGGATGCCAAGTGTGAGACTGTGTTTTCTAGAAATGACAGGAATGACACACCCATGAAGTCTCAATAGTAATAAGATCTACACAATAGTCATACCAGTTGACATGTCTTCTGCTTTTAAAATAATCACTCAGAGGATTATTATTAATTATAAACTGTTTGGCTTATTGCTCAGGCTTATTACTAACTAGCTTTTACAACTTAAATTAACCCATTTCTATTAATCTATGTTTTGCCACGTGTCTTGTGGCTTTACCTGTGCTCTAATACATCTTGCTTTTCCAGAGGCTTACTGGCATCTCCTCTGACTCAGCCCTTCTTCTCCATGTATCTCTACTTGGATTTCTCTCCTGGCTCTAGACTGGCTTTCTCTAGGTCAAAGCAGCTTCTTTCTTAATCAATGGTAAAAAACATATTCACAGCATACAGAAAGATCATCCCACAGCAGCAGAGAGAACAGTGGGAGGAAGAAGGGCAGAGTCACCAGCACACAAGAGGGAACAGATATGCCAGAAAGGAGGCAAAAGCTATGAGTCATGTGGCAATACGTAGAGGAATAAAAATTGGTTAATACAAGTTATAAGAGCTAGGTAGAAACAAGGTTAAGCTATTGGCCGAGCTTTCATAATTAGTAATAAGTCTCTGGGTCATTATTTCTGAGCTGGCAGCACAAAGAAAAACAATCCAACTCTAAAGAAGGAGCATAAAATATGTGATTACAGTCCTCACATATGAAATTGTATGTGTGTGTGTGTGTGTGTGTGTGTGTGTGTGTGTGTGTGTGTGTGGTGCATAGATGTACACACTTATATACATGTATGTAAAAGTTATCATCAAAGAAAAAGACTACTAGCTAGAGAAGGGGAACATAGGAAGGATTCCAGGGAGGGTAACTGGAAGGGACAGAAAGCAGAAAAAAAAAGATAAGGGAGAAAAGTGATATAATTTTATCTTAATTAAAAACAATTAAAAATAAGTAAATAAAATCAAAAATTGCTATTTGAGTTGCTAATGAATTTTATTTAAAAATATTGCAAACTTACTTTTGTCTTTGCAAAGTGGTAAAATAATATCTATCCTAAAGAATTATTTCAATAATAAATTGCTTCATTGATTGCTATCAGTAAATCTTTGATAGACATTCAAAGTGTACACACAGCTGTATTAGGTGGTAGGGGTTCATGAGTGCAATGTTTAAGAAGTTTTGTCCTAGAGTGGATGTCTTTTCATTAATAACAGTATGAACACTGGGAAAACAAAATTGCTACACATTTGCTGGTCATGTACTTTCTGCTCACTTCTAGGCCTTTACTGTAAAAGAATTCTCATACAGTTCACAACACTTCAATTTGTTTTATGGAGTGCCAGGGAAGGTATTGCCCTTAATGTCAGCCCTCCCAATACTCTGTGTCTCATTATAAGACCAGCATGCCCTGGGAGTCCTTAACACATTAAGCCTGCAATATCCTTGCGAAAAGAAGCTTGACCTCTTTCCTCTTACTTCTTTGTTCTGCATAACCTTGAATTTGTAAATAATTATAGGACTAAATTGTTTTGGTGACAATAAAGCCTGAGGATTAATTTATTACTCTGGACCTTACTTCTACTATTTTATATACTTTTCTTCTGGATCAGAAGGAAAAGTAAGAACACATTTATCATCATTACCAGAATTTAAGACAGAAGATGCTTGAAAGTATATGTTACATAAATAGTGAATTGGTTGCATTATTTTTAATGATGGAGAAAATAATTTATTATTCTATGCTAATATTTGTGTCATTGTTTTCTTTATTTCTTTAGTCCTAGATCTCAAATTATTAAAAATTACTTTTGATTTTATTTTATTTTTTTAAATTTTATAATTAATTTAATTTTACATATCAGCCACGATTTCCCTGTCCTCCCTCCTCCTGCCCCCCCCCCTCTACCCAATCCACCCCCCATTCCCATCTCCTCCAAGGCAAGGACTCCCCTGGGGATTCAACCCAGCCTGATAGATTCAGTTGAGGCAGGTCCAGGCCCCTCCTCCCTGCAGCAAGGCTGAGCAAGGTGTCCCAGCATAGGCCCTAGGTTCCAAAAAGCCAGCTCATGCACTAAGGACAGGTCCTGGTCCTACTGCCTGGGGGCCTCCTAAATTGTTCAAGCTAATCAACTGTCTCACTTATCCAGAGGGCCTGATCCAGTTCCATGGGGGCTCCTCAGCTATTGGTTCACAGTTCATGTGTTTCCACTAGTTTGGCTATTTGTCCCTGTGCTTTTTCCAATCATGGTCTCGATATCTCTTGCTTATATAGTCCCTCCTTTCTCTTGCCAATTGAACTCCTGGAGCTCCACCTGGGGCCTGGTCATGGATCTCTGCATCTGCTTCCATCAGTCACTGGATAAGAGGTCTATCATGACAGTTAGGGTGTTTGGCCATTCAACCACTAGAGTAGGTCAGTTTGGGCTTTCTCTCGACCATTGCCAGTAGTCTATTGTGGAGATACCATTGTGGACTTCTGGGGACCTCTCTAGCACTTTGCATCTTCCTTTTCCCATGTGGTCTTCATTTACCATGGTCTCCTATTCCTTGCTCTCCCTCTCTGTTCTTATTAGACATCAAAATGCCCAACAGTCCAATTAAGAAATGGGCTATATGGCCGGGCGGTGGTGGCGCACGCCTTTAGTCCCAGCACTCGGGAGGCAGAGCCAGGCGGATCTCTGTGAGTTCGAGGCCAGCCTGGGCTACCAAGTGAGTTCCAGGAAAAGGCGCAAAGCTACACAGAGAAACCCTGTCTCGAAAAACCAAAAAAAAAAAAAAAAAAAAAAAAAAAAAAAAAAAAAAAAGAAATGGGCTATAGAGCTTAACAGAGAATTCTCAACAGAGGAAGCTTAAATGGTTGAAAGACATTTAAGGAATTGCTCAGCATCCCTAATTATCAGGGAAATGCAAATCAAAATGACTCTGAGATACCACCTTATACCTGTCAGAATGGCTAAGATCAAAAACAATGAAGACAGCTTATGCTGGAGAGGATGTGGAGCAAGGGGAACTCTCCTCCACTGTTGATGGGAATGCATGATTGTACAGTCACTTTGGAAATCAATATGGCGCTTTCTTAGAAAATAGGGAATCAATCTTCCCCAAGACCCAGCTATTCCACTCTTGGGCATATACCCAAGGAATGCTCAATCATACCACAAGGGCACATGCTCAGCTATGTTCATAGCAGCATTTTTTGTAATAGCTAGAACCTGGAAACAACCTAGATATTTTTGATTTATATATGTGTATGTGATATATATCCTACATATATATATATATATATATATATATATATATATATATATATATATATATCACATAGATGAAGGGTGTGCATATGAGTACAGGTCTCACCCAGTCCAGAAGACCCAATCACTGGAAGCTGGACTTACAGGTCATTGTGAGCCACATAACATGGGAGATGGAAATTGAACTAAGGTTCTCTGCCATAGTTGTACATGCTCTTAATTGCTGAACCTTCTCTCCAGACTCAAGGTCTCAATTTTTAATATATGCAAACCTCAACCTAGCTTTCAACTTGTGGACACTCTTGCCATATAAACTCTTCCTAGGAAGCAGATCATGTACCACATCTTAGCCCATGCTTTACAGTGAGGTTTCCAGCCTGAATCTAATAACTTGTTGAGACACCTGTGCTGTACAGTGATTTATATACCATGAATTCCAGTCTTTCATTTAACTTTGATTTTATTTTCTACATTTTAAACATGAACATAATTATTCTTTTTGGCACAGCAGCACATTTTTCTTCTATTTTTAAATAATTAGGTAGCTTTTAGAAGAACAAATACAAAGACCTGTAAGATGCATTCTACAAAAAAAAATAGTTCTTTACAAAAAATAATTGCTGTCAGACAGAGAAAATATTTATATATTTAAATGGCACTCACTTCGATGGCTATTGTGAATAAAAAATAAAACAAATAAGCATTACTGTATTGTCTTAGTTTCTCTTTTCAACAGAGAAACTTCCTTGGCTGGTTAAAACTTACCAAGAAATTTGATTATGAAAAATACTCAAATACTCATTTTTATAAGCTACTTCCCTAATTATGCTTCTTCTTAAAAATGGAAATCCTGCACATTCATTATGTTTACAACAAATTGAAAAGGAAAGATAAAATCAAATTTAGTTAATTATCTTAAAACTTTGAAATTATTTTTGAAAATCCTCATGCATTAATTTTGATGTTGCTCTGTTTGTTTCTGTCAACTAGACTCAAATCATTCTGGTAAGAGAATGTCTTCATTGTGAAAATAGTTTCATAATATTGGCATCTAGTTATCAAAATATATAGTATAAAAATTATTAAACATTTTTTTTAAATGGCCTTTAGGCAAGTCTACAGAGGTATTGTCTTAATTAATGATTGATGTGAGAGAGACCATATCTGTAGGTTGTGCCGTCCCTGGGCAGATTGTCCTAGGTTGTAGCAGAAAAAAAGGCTGAGCAAACTATGGGAAGCATGTCAAAAAGCAGTGTTCTTCCATGTTTTCTGCATCAGTTCCTGCCTCCATGTTCCTACCCCGAGTTCCTGCTGTAACTTCCCTCAAGGATGGAGTATAACTTGAGAATTGTGAAATGAAATAAACTGTCTCCTACCAAAGTTGCTTTTGGTCATGCCATTTTATTACAGCAATAGAAATCCTAACTAAGACAGATGTCTTTGTCTTTTATTTGGCTGCCAGAGAACTAACAGTCAATGAGAAAACATAAATAGGCTGAGAAAAATTAAAACAAAACAATGTTATGTCTGTGAAATTCAATTTAAACTGTGAAATCATTTTATCAACTGTTCAGAAAGAAGCACAAAAGTAGAAACACATTTGCTGAGGGGAATATTCTATATGAGATGATTTGAAATCCTGTCTACATCTCTCAGATGTAGTTCACAAAGAAGATAGTGATTTCAACATCAATATTTAGGTTTGTTTTGGGATCATATAAATCTTTATGGTGTTTAGTTGATTGAAATATAGCTGAATTTCCAAAGACAAAGAATGAATTACATTCTCTACTCTAATGCTGAGAAATCTGCAAAATACACTCTTTTATCAATAATTTGCTTTCTCTTGAATTGAAACATTTGAATGTAAGAAGCTGGTTCAATCAATTTTGAAGGAATATGTGAAGTATGGCTATCTGTAAGTATAAATCATCAAGGAAACCTAGTTCCTATATTTACTTTGAAGTAATAGCAAGATGAAGATACCATTTTTTTCAGTATTCATTTTATGCCTGACTAACTGTATCACAGCCCTTAGTAATAAGATTTTAAAGAAATCAACGCAGATATATTCAAAAGACATGTTCATAAAACATATAAGACTATGAAGAATAACAAGAAAAATTCAAGAAGTTTTGGTTAAATGGGGCTTAGCTTTATGCTTTTAAACATATTGTGTTCATTGATGGGTGAACTCATGGAAAACCTAGAGTTCAGACTGGTGACAGAGATGATCTTAACCATGAGCTACTCAAAATTCAGTGGGCCTTTCCTATGCTTTTCATTTGTTTGACTAGACTGAGGTCCAGATGAAACTTAGGTTGGGTTTCTATGGTCATATCCAACCCACATTTGGGTCCATGAAATAGGAAAAGAGAATGACTGACTGGTTCCTAACTGAAGGATGTGATGAATTCTTCCATTGAATGGTACATTTTTTAAGACTAAAAAAAAGTATTTAAAAGTCTGTCTTGTCAAGTCTATATAAAACGTAGATTAAATGGAAAAGAGAATCTGTCATTCTTAACTTCTCATGTCATTTGTATGAATTTTTCTTTCCGTGTACACTTTTATCACCTAAAGTAGTGTTATGGAACTTGATTTGCTGAGCAAACAAGAGTTGTTAAAAATTGTAAAGCCAGATATAATCCAGTATCAAGGTTTAATAATATTTCAAATACAAATTTATTTTAAACAAAAATATATGTAGAAAAATGCACATTTAAACAAGATTTAATTACAGAGCCATTAGATTGATAATAAGTAAAAGCCTAATGTTACATAGGATAAGTCCTCCCAATTAATATCAGTGAAAGTAAGAATTGCTACAAAATTTTACAGGACAGTTTTATCAGGTATTTCAATGTTAATAAATACAGTTTGTATTGAATATTGATCAACTTTTAGTGTCTTCTGTCCCTCCTCCAGAAAAATGTTATGTATAGAAACTATCTCTTATGTAGGCACAAAGAATAAGATTGCTTAAACTTCCTGTGTGAACTCAAGCCCAGGCAATCTGACCACCAGGTCATTCTAATACACTCACGTTGCAGCTATCTTTCCTGAATGTATTTTTTTATCCTTTGAAAATCACAGCCACACATACAATACACTTTCACCATATTCATCCCCCATTCTTCCCCTAGTTCCTCCAATCCTTCCCTAACCCAAATCTCTCCTAATACCATGTAATCATTTTTTTTAAATAAACCCTTCAACCCAATTTATTTCCATGCATATGGATATGGGGCCACCTTCTGGAGTATGGTCTACCTATGAGGGGCCGCACCCTTAGAAACTACTTAGCTAAGGATGGTGGTTCATAAGCCCCTTCCACATCCGTGATAGAAGTTGATTAGTTTGCTCTTTTGCAGACTTTGTACAAAACAAACAAAAAACAGCTGCTGTGAGGTGCTGACTTCAGCAGTCCTTTCATTTCCATGCCTAGAGGACACTGTTTTGCCCTGGTCTTTTCCAAACTCTGGCTCTACAAGCTTTCTTATCCTTCTGTGATGCTCCCTGAACCTTATGTGGGCAGATTGTGAGACATAGAATCCCCATTTGTGCCTGATTGCTCTACATCTTTTTCTTTGTACTTTGGTCAATTGTAATTTTTTGCTTTAACTGCTCTCTATCATTGTGATAACCTATGTGTATAAGGATAAGATATTTAGAGGGCAGTTTGATACTATGTCCACATAAGGAAAACAAGAAGAGTTGGCTCACTCCTAAAGCTTCTTAGCTTCCCAGTGATGGGTTCTTGGCCAGCTTATACATGTGGACTGAGTTTTACATCCAATCACAAAGCAATTGATTATGTCTATAACATTCCTGCTGCTAATTAACTCATGGTCATGTCTTATCAGGCTGAACATTATTATATCTCACTGAGTTAACAGATGAGTAAGTCTGTTGACTTTTTTACCCCCATCAGCTTTTATAGCATCATACATACAATGAAAGCTAGCAGACAAGAAGAAATCTCCACAAACAATATCACTTGGACAGTTCTATGTTCTGGAACCAAAGTTGTAGTGTCTGCAGGAATAGGGTCTTGCCATCAAATTCTGATAAACAGCCAAGTGAAATGGCAATAACCTTCAATGATTTGTCACGTAGGGGACACCCCTACCAACATCTCATGGGAAGTAGCTTCACCTGGAACTGAGCTTTTTGTTTTGCAACCTATGGATTGTGGAAGGTACATTATACAACAACAATTTCCATATTGACTTTCATATATACCTAGTGCTATTTACTGCTGTCCCTACCCTCTCTTCCTCTGTACCCTCCAACCCTTCCCACATGTACCTTTCTCCTCATTATTCTCCTTTCACAATTTCCCCCTTTACATCACTCTGTTCTTCAATTTCCCCTCCTTTAAGATCATTCTGTTTTCATGGTTTCTACAGGTACTCCATGTTAAATAGGAGTACAGAAATCTAACGATATGATGCTAGGGTTGACATATGAAAGAGAACGTGCAGTATTTGGTTTTCTCTGACTAGGTTACCCCACTCAGCATAATCTTTTGAAGTCCCTACAAGTCATTTAACTACAAATTTCATTTTTATTTATAGCCGAATAAAATTACAATGTGTGCATGTACTACAGTTTCATTATCCATTCACCATTCGATTGATGGAAGTTTGTCTAGGCTTTTTCCATTTCTGGGCTGTTGTGAGAAGAGCATCAATGAACAGGGATGAATGTGGTTGAACAAGTATCGTTGCAGTAGAATGTGCTGTCTTTAGGCTTATGCCTTAGAATAATATAGCTATGGCATATGGTAGATCTATAGTTAGATTTTATATGTGAAACCTCTATACTGGTATACATAGTGACTGCACCAATTTGCACTCATTTGAAAATGTGGACAAGGGTTTCTCTTTCTCCATTTATAACGAGCATTTGTTGTCTTTTTTCTTTCTTTTCTTTTTTTTTTTTTTTTTTTTTTTTTGGTTTTTTGAGACAGGATTTCTCTGTGTAGTTTTAGTACCTGTCCTGGATTTTACTCTGTAGACCAGGCTGGCCTCAAACTCACAGAGATCCACCTGCCTCTGCCTCCCGAATGCTGGGATTAAAGGCGTGCACCACCACTGCCCGACTGTCTTTGTTTTCTTAATTTCTCTAGGGTAAGATGAAATTTTAAAGCAGTTTCAATTTGCTTTGCCATGATGATTTAGCATGATGAATACTTTTAAGAATATATACATATTATTATTATTATTGTATTATTTATTTTATTTTTGAGATTACAATATAATTACATCATTTCATCCTTCCTCTTCCCCTCTCTAGACCCTCTCATATACCCCTCTTTGCTCACTTCCAAATTCAAGGCCTCTTCAGGATCTATATTACAATGAAAAGAAAAGGTAAGCGATTATAGTGAGACTAGTGATTCATACTAGGCTTTTAAGGGATGTTGAGAAGAGGGACATGAATGGGAGTGGGAATAATAGAAGCCAAGGAAAAATGGTGTGAAATGTGGATGGAATTGGTTAATTATATAACACAAAAAGGGGGTCTGAAGTGTTTACCCAGATACCTTCAGACAAGTCATTCTCTGGACTTTGGAAGATCCAATAAAGAGAAATGGATACAGGATAAGAGAAAGGAATAGAGAAAAAAAGAAAAAAAAGTTGAGAGTAAAAGAGATAAAGAAAAAAATGATAGAAAGGTAGGAAGGAGAGCTGGGCTAAGCTATCAGAAAATGAGTTCAGTATTTGAATGGTGTTTTTTTTCCCCTCAGTGGACACATTGAGTTTTCTTCTAGACTATGGTCTACTCTCTTGATTTTTACTGGTGCTGTTCTTGTTTCCTGCTGTGGGATGTCTTTCTGTATGCTGTGAATATGTGTTGCTCTGACTGGTTGATATATAAAGCTGTTTGGCCAATGGTGACACAGAATAAGGTTAGGCAGTACATTTGAACTGGAGAGAGAGGAGAAGAAAGGAGGGTGGGACAGATGCTGAAAGCCACCACCAGGAGAAGCAAAATGTGAAAGTACCAGTAAGCCATAAAACCACATGGCAATTCATAGATTAATAGAAATGGGTTGAGTTAAGTTATAAGAGCTAGCTAGTAAGAATCCTGAACCATAGTCCATATAATTTGCAGTTAATATTAAGCCTCTGAGTAATTATTTTATAAGCAACTGTAGGAATGTGGGGCCGGGTAGGACTGGAGAAACTTACAGCTACATTTTGGCACCCACTGTTGGGCATTGATCCACATAGACCTGATAAAGCTTAAAAAGGATTTTTGACACACAGAAATGGAGCCACACTGGACTTCCTGGTCTTGCAGTCTTATGCCAGCAGGAGCACAGAGACATGTCTCCTGACAGCTGCCTGCAAGATGGAGCAGGCTGCCAGCTGCTGTGAGTTTAGCAGAGTGGAGGGCTACTGCAGTCTCTCCCATAGGCTGCAGTACAGAGAGGCTTATCCCAGTCACTGCCACTGCCTTTGGGCATGAGAGCAGCAGCTGATGGCTTTAGAATACATCTCCACACTACTTAACATTGCTTCTCAGAGCTGGTGGTAAACAAAACTCTGCCATGTTGAAAGGCAGAGCAGTATGGAGTGGGGGGTCAGAGCCAGCAGCAGGGGCTGCCACTTTGGTCCGAGCCACACTACAGTTTAAAATAATGTTCAGAAGGTATAGACAATCATAAGAAAGAAATATATAATTTTAAAATAATGAAATAAAGTCCTTAAAAGGAGAATAAAGTAATATAAAAAATAAGCCATGTAAAGATGGAAATTACACAGAGAGTCTGGATTATATTTTCTTTGGATTTTTAACTGCAGAAAGACATTCGATTGTAAAGGCTACTCAGTTAAACAAACATGTATATTTTAAAGGTATCTTGACTTCAAAATTTGTGTCTAAGGATACATTGCTTTGGAAAACAGGTTCTGCTTTTTTTCCCCACAGAAGATGAGAACCTACAGATTGCTTCCAGGTTCATATAGTTTGATCAACCAAGACCCCCTTGAAAGGTCGATACAGCCTCACAGACTACTACGGCCAAGATTTAACTATAATTCTTAATTTTCTTAGGATCCCCATAAGATTGACAGTGCCCCCAATCAGCAGAAAGTAGTATGAGAAGCTATGCCCAAATTCCCAAAATATTGTTTATAAATGTTTATCTTGATTTAAAGGGGATTGATTATAAATGCAATCTCTTTCTAAAGAAGAAAAGAGGATATAGATATGATAGGATAAAAGGGTAGATTATTGAATCTACTTTTAAAGAGCAATAACTTGTTTGAAATATTTTATATTGCTATGGATTTTAGTTTATTGATACAAATTGAAAGTTAATTTTGTTATACTGTATGTATATTTTTTATTCTTGTTTAATGTATTATGTTTATGCAACTCATTTAAAATTGTAACGTCTAATTAAAAAGTCCAGATTAATAATTAGTCATCTATGATAATCAAACTTATAGTCATGTTAGTTAGGTTTTCTAGGTAGATATAGATATAATTCAATTAGGTAGGTAACCTTCAAATACTTCAAAGACCTATAGAATATGGCATTTAAAATGTTTTAAGAACTTTGAGTTTTCTGGACAATGAGATACATCTGCTCCTGGCAGCACCAATTACTTCAAAAACGATGATGGAAATTTAAGAAACATATTAATGCATTTTACTTTCTTTGTGGCAAAAGTTAGTCACTGGGTAAAAAAGTACCCTTGCCTCGATTGCTTGACAGGATGTTTTATAAACTGGACATACAGGACCCATAGGAATATGACCACTGAATTTTGCCAAAGCAAGGTGGGACAATCCTTCAATTTCCTGCTTCACTAAAAAGTCTACCAGAGACTTTAGGCCTGTAGGCTGAAGATGGATACCCCAATGTTGCAGAGGAACTTAGATGACTGTCCAGGCAGCCAGACATCTCCATCATTTCTAGAACTTTGGAATTTGCTTACAATGCATTTCGTTTTACTTAGGTTATATTATATCCTTCTATATTGATGGAGTTGAAGACGAGATAGTTGTAATTATAGTCTTCCTTAGTTATGATAAAAGATAAATTAGATATGAAACTTTAGATTCACAAAAATAAGATACATAGTAGAGTATTTTCTTTAATTTTGCTAAATACAAATATACTAGATATTGTAACTATAATACTTGCTTGATAAATGTTTTGTTATATGTAATTTTACTATGTCAATGTTAAAACCTTACTTTTGATTAGACAAAAAAGGGTAAGTGCTGTGAGATGTCTTTTTGTGGGCTGTGAATATGTATTGCTTTGATTGGTTGATCAATAAAGCTGTTTGGCCAATGGTGAAGCAGAATAAAGTAAAGCAGTACATTTGAACTGGAGAGAGAGGAGAAGAAAGGAGGGTGAGGCAGACACTGCCAGCTGCCACCAGGAGAAGCAAGATGTGAAAGTACCGGTAAGCCACGAAGCCATGTGGTAATGCATAGATCAATAGAAATGAGCTGAGTTAAGTTGTAAGAGCTAGCTAGCAAAAAGTCTGAGCCATTGGGCCATGCAGTTTGTAAGTAATATAAGCCTCTGTGTGTTTACTTGGGTCTGACTGGCTGCAGGGCCAAGCGGGACAAAGAAAAACTTCCAACTACAGTTTCCTGGGTTTCTACCTGTCCTTGTGTACAGAGATTCCTTGTCTGTTTCACGACCTGTGGATAGCTGAGATGAACACTCAGCCATCTTTGCTTTGTTACCACAGCTGGTACCTAGTTCCCCAACTTTGTTTGGTGATGGTCCTAGGGGCTATGGCTGGACACTTCTCTAAAAGCTCTACTAATATATATTTGGTATATTTCCTAGTATGCATCCTTTAGTGTAGCTTGCCAGAATATTCTGGAATCTGCTGCTATGGAGGTGTTTGAATTGCTTGAAGTCTCATCAGTAAACCTAGACTTATGGTAGAGAAAGTTTATGGGTCTGATGGTAAAAGAGGTTTTTCAAGCATTGGCCAAGTTAATTCTAAGACTGTCAAAACAGATGATGGAAGGATAAAATATTCCTGTTGTATTTGTTTCTTGAACTGTAATCTACCACTAGTTCCTATATGGCTTGTGGTGTGCTGTTTTTTACCCAGAAGTTCTTCCTGAATTTTACATTATCTCATTTTTAAGATGGGTATACATTTTGATACAATGTTTTCGCCTAATCATGTATATACACAAACAGGAGCAAAGTGGTTTGTGTACCAGTACATTCAAAGCTACATATAGATGAAACCTGAGGAAAAAAATCTATAATGTAAGGATAAATCAATAAGTTAAGAATCTCTCAGAGAACGGAAAGCTGTGTGTGAGTTATGAAAAAGCAGTGTGACCAATTATATGTATTTGGTCTGCCTTTCTACTGTCTTCCTTTCTAAGCCAGCATTCCCTTTGTGCTGTAGCCATTGATAGCACTAAGTTTCTGCATGCATGTATTTTTAATTTTGGAAAGTTCAATTTTGTCTTCTTGTGTTAAGAAATCATGATAGATATTCTTCTTGCTTGTGGCACTGAATGAAAAAGTATTTTGAAGATAGAGTAGTACATTCAATTTTCTAATCACTATTACACATAATTTTCAAGATAATGTAATATGGTTGGGCCCATTAAGAGTGAACAGCTGTAGTATGTTGTCCTTGATTGGAGCATAGAAGGTGAGATTGTACAAGATGGCACCATTGTGTGGATTAAGTCAAAGTGACCTGGATCTATAAATGATAATAAAGGGAATAAGAACTTGATAGTGCGGAGCTATTTTGTTGTTGGAACATTCAGACTTGGGAGTAGTCAGTGGTTTAGGGGCAAAGCAATCAACTTCTTCAGCTCTCCAAAATTATTTTTCAAGTATGTATCCTGGCCATCATATATTTTAGGGAAGATGTCATAATTCATAGCACTCAATTGTGCATACTTACAGACTTTCTCCATTTTGTTTTTTAACACCATACTCCTTTCATCATTTTCAACATAAATTTGAAGGTGATGATTATGATTATATTGCAGAACTTTAAAAGATAGTCCATATTCACTTATGTCATTCACGGTCTGAGCCAAGGATAAACTCCTTTTTCTTTAGAAACATAACTGGAATATTAAGAAGGATTACAGAAGCCATATGAGGTCTTTTTGAGGGGGTATAACTTAAAACTTATATAATAAAATACTATAAAAGGAAAATTGAAAACCTTCATACTAAGTATATGTGTGACACATAATATGTATGTCCATTTAGAGTATTTAACAAATTCCATTTGCAAATTTAGGTTAAGAGACAATGATTAGGGGTAGTTGATATTAATTATGGGATAAGTTACGTTCTGAAAAAATAAAAGCTTTAGATTTACAGTTTGCACTATTTCTGAGCCATTCATATAAATATCTAATTGTTATGGTGTGGGGTGATTTTAATTCTCTACAGGACTATTGTGATGATCTGCAGAGTGATAACAATGGGAGATGTCTTAGATCTTTTTATGTAATTTTGTCAGATGTCCTCAACTCACTTGGGAATATTCTCAGACAGGATTCTTTAATCCTCTTCTCTCTTGTTACATACAAGAGAGAGACATTTGCTTGGTCTTATACAAATTCCTGTCATTGCTACTCTCCAAAATTTGACACAGGTGTCAGCAGATCTGAAGTGATGATGGTCATGTGATAGACCAAAACCATGAGTAAATAAACCTTTCTTCATTTTAAAATTAGCATCAATAAATATTCACCTACAGTAACTCAAGTCCATGAAGTATATCACCCATTTCATTCTACACTACCAAAGGTTTAATTATGATCTTATAAATAAATTATAAGTGCAACCATTGACTATTATAAGCTAATGTGTATCTGCTTTCACATACCACTGACTGACTGAATTGATTCACCTATGCTTTGACCATAACAAAGGATATAAAAGACAAAAATACAATTACATTTGTATATATTCTGATACAATGAGTATTTCTTCTTACAGCTTTTCTCCTCTTTTGTTCATTGAAGACAATGTGCAAGAATGTTTCACATGAATAACGTGAAGAGACAGCTACATTCACAGAATACCTAGTTTCACTAGTCATTGAATTTTAGGCTTATTTAAACATTTTAGAAATGATCATGCATATTTGACTTATAACTCAAAAAAAATTTATTAAGATGATTAGTTTCATTTTGTATGAGAAAATAAATTCAACAGGAAAGGAGAAAAAATGGGACTAAACTGGGACCTGAGGACAGTTTGAATAAATATGTCATGCACATTGAATTTTGAATTCTCTGGGGTTTTTGTATTTATTTTTTTGTTTACTTTTACATCCCACTTGAAGTTTCTAATCCATCCTCTCCTCACAGTCCTGCACCCTGACCTCATTTCTTCTGCCTCTCCCCATCCACTTCTCCTCCTCCTTTACTCTTCAGAAAGGGAAATCAACCAGTCATAGCATATCAAGTTGCAGTGAGACTAGGCACCTCATCTCTTATTAAGATTGGACAAAAAAATACAGTAGGAGGAAAGGGTCCCAAAAGTAGGCAACAGAGTCAGAGACAGCCCTTGCTCCCACTGCTAGGAGTCCCACCGGGAGGTCAAGCTACACAGCTATAACATGTATGCAGAAGACCTAGGTCAGTCCCATGCAGGGTCCCTGGCTGTTGCTTGAGCTTCAGTGAATTCCTAGGAGCCCAAGTTAGTTGGTTATGTGGATTTTCTTGTGGTGTCCTTGACTCCTCTGGCACCTACAATCATCCCCCTCTTCTGGAGGATTTCCTAAGCTCTGCCTATGTTTGGTTGTGGGTCTCTGCATCTGTTTCCATCAATTGCTAGGTGAAGCCTCTCTGCTGACAATTGGGTTAGGCACAAATCTGTGAGTATAGCAGGATATCATTGAGAATCATTTTATGAAGTGTGTGTGTGTGTGTGTGTGTGTGTGTGTGTGTGTGTGTGTGTGTGTGTGTGTGTTTATTTTGCTAGTCACGTTTGGTTCTATCCTAGTTCTCTGGGTCCTGACCCTCCAGGCTGTGTCAGGTGTGGGCTCCCCCTCATGGTATGAGTCTCATACTGGACCATTCACTGGTTGGCTGGCTACTCTCACATTTTCTGCACCACCTTTACCCCAGCACATCTGATACTCAGGACAAATTGTAGGTCAGAAGTTTTGTGGCTGATTTGGTATCCCAATCCCTCAATTGGAAATCTTGCGTGATTACAGATATGGCCAGTTGAGGTTCCATATCCCCCATTGCTAGGAGTCTTAGCTAGAGTCATTGTCATAGATTCCTGACAATTTCTATTGCACTAACTTTCTAGCTCTTCCCAGAGATGCTCCCCAGATTTGTTGTCTCTTCCAATACCCTCTCCCTAGATCCTCCCCCATCTGATCCATCCTATTCCCACCCATACCCCACCACCATTAAGGACCCCCACCCCATCTACCAGTGATATCTCTTCTATTTTTTCTTCACAGTGAGATTCATGAGTCCCGCCCCTCCCACCCCCAGCCCTCCTTGTTACTTAGCTTTTCTGGGTCTGTGGATTGTAACAAGGTTATCCTTTACTTTACAGCTAATATCCATGTATGAGTGAGTACATGCCATGTTTGTTTTTCTGTGTCTATGTTACCTCATTCAGGATGGCCTTTGCTAGTTCCATCCGTTTGCCAGAGAATTTCATGATGTCATTTTTTTTTTTTATTGCTGAGTAATATTCCATTGTGTAAATGTACTACATTTTCTTTATCCATTCTTCGGTTGAGAGACATCTAGGTTGTTTCCAAGTCTTGGCTGTTATAAATAAAGTTGCTGTGAATATAGTTAACAAGTGTCCTTATGGTATAGAGGAATGTTCTTTGTATATATGTCCAAGAGTGGTACAGCTGGGTCTTGAGGTAGATTGATTCCCAACGTTCTGAAAAACTGCCATATTGATTACCAAAGTGGCTGTACTACTTTGCACTCCCACCAGCAATGGAGGAGTGTTCCTCTTTCTCCACATCCTCTTCAACATAAGCCTTCATCAGTGTTTTTGATCTTAGCCATTCTGACAGATGAAATCTCAAGGGTAATTTTGATTTGCATTTTCCTGATGGCTAGGGATGTTAAACATTTCTTTAAATGTTTCTCAGCCATTTGAGATTCTTCTGTTGAGAATTCTCTGTTTAGATCTGTATCATATTTTTAATTGGATTATTTGGTTTGTTGATATCTAGGTTTTTTTTTTTTAATTCTTTATATATTTTGGATATCGACAGTCTGTCAGATGTGGAGTTGGTGAAGATCTTTTTGGAGCAGCACTTAAATACACAAAATGACTTCTCAAAGAAGATTATAGGAACAAAAAATATAAATTGTATAGAAACAATGTAGTCAGCAACTGCTTAAATGAATACCAGAAGAACATATGAAGCCCCTAGATCGGAGGCAAGAGCCTCATTTCTCAGGTCCCAACAAGACTTGTATTCTCCCTAAATCAAGAAGAATAAGCTAAGCTTTGGTCAAAGTCAGAGAATCTGGAGCTTAGGGAACTTGAATTTTTTAATGGAATGCAAGTAAATTGATTCCATTGTGACCTCTAAGAATAATACCATGATTACTGTACAAAAATCAAACAAGTGCACAGTGTGATTCACACAGTAAATTTGTCATCATCCTCTGACGCTGTTCTTTGCCAACTCCATAAATATATAGAAAGATCAAAACCATTTAGCATCTTTTATTCCAGGATGTGTAGAATAGTGACAGACATAGAAGGTTGACATCCAAGTTTTTGCATAAATATGAATATTTGAATTATTCTGTAGAATTCATATTGAACATTTATATTTCTAAAGATTAAAAATGGGAAATATCTCTGAAGACAATTAGCATTATACTTGAATTCCCATTTTAAAAGCAATTAAGTAATTATAGTAATTATCTCAACAGAGTGTGACCTGAAACTGTGAAAACAAATAAAAAATGTTGGTGAATATAACAACATTAATAAAAGGTAACTTTGGAATTTTAAAACTAACCCCATTACTGAATAATTGCTCTTATAGATATTTATTGTTTTAAGAGCATTTTTATCTTTTAATTATTATTTTTTAATTATATGTGTATGTGTGTAGAGGGGAGGTTGTACTGCTGGGTTTAGGGCCCATGGAGTTCAGAAAATGACATAGAATACCCTGGCTCTGGAGTTACAGGTGATAGTGAGCTGCTTGACTTGGGTGCTGGGAACTGAACTTGGGTCCCCTCAAGAGCAGTACTTACTCTTATTCACAGAGACATCTCTCCAGACCCAATGTTCATTATTATTAGTTTCATGAGATAATTTAGATTAATGTTGTTGAAGCATGGCAAACAGAGAAAATCTGGCCTACCATCAGTTAGTTATTTTAAACAAAATACGATTGGAATGAGGACTAGAGAGCAAGCTGTGTGCCTGTATACTGATAAAAGCATAACCCTACAGGACAGTTCATTTCATACTTCCCATTGAAATTCATTTGTAACTCCCTTTTATGACTGCTTTTGGGCTAGAATCACAGAGTATGTATGACCTACAAAGGGTGATATGTCATTATCTAGCAGTTTATGGAAGCTTTGTGACTCCACATCTAGATTACACAGAGGTTCTATGACACGTTATTAAAATATCTGGACAAGGTCTTGCTTTCATCAACATTGTGTTTTGTCACACCTTTGCATGTGTTTCCTTAGCCAACCCTCAGAGCTTCTTATTGAAGCTTTCTAAGGAATTTGTGTTACTTTATTTTAACCAGTACTGAGATTTATATTTTTATGAAATCAGTACATATTAGAAAACTATTGATAGTTTAGTAAAATTATCCCATCATTCTAAACCTTTTTTGAAGGTGCCTTGGCTGATTAAGTTTAGCAAGCTCGGAGAGAGAGGGAGAGAGAGAGAGAGAGAGAGAGAGAGAGAGAGAGAGAGAGAGAGAGAGAGAGAGAGAGAGAGAAATGCTTTTACCAAAACTTAAGTGCACAAGGTTAGTTTCTAATACTTTATTTCAAAATCTCTATGCCCTGAGGGAGTAGGGGAAGAGAGAGCTTCTGAACCATTTGAAATTAGCTATAAAATGGTCTGCAGGCAGAATTCCAGGGAACATTCAGGAAGTGTATCCACTTTGTGGAATGTAAGCTAATAGTGAATTTGAAGTTCCTGACTATTATAGTGGAATGTCAAAATGTATTGATGCGCTGCACATTTGAGAAACTGGAGATTTTTGGTAGAGTCTTTCTTCAGAGCACACTAACGCATGATCCTATGGGATTCTTCATGTCATCCTTTATCCCCCGACCCCTGTTTATACCATCCTAGTACCTTTGACTTCAAACACACACTTGGCTCAGTTTGTCTAACTTGCTTCTGATTTGGCTTTTTCAGTTGCACTCTTTGAGTGTTAAGCAGGTGTAAGAATGAACAAAGCTTTCCTAGATTTCAGTTAACTATGGTGTCCTGTCCCAACAGCTGAGAGATACCCTGCTGAGAGTTCTTCTAATCTGATGGCAGAGGTCCTGAATTCTGTTAATTACTTTAATAGCACCCATATTAAAAAAATGGATATTATTAATTGCATTTAATGCCATCGTTGTTTTAGATAGTATATAAGCTCTAACTTCATTCTTGTTGAGATTCTGTGTCAGTCGCAAGCATGAATCAAGTTTTCCTATCTACAAAATGTAATGAGTCCTGAATTCAAAGTCATAATTATTCCATCCTGGACTTTGAAGTTAAGTAATTATAATCCAATTCAATACTAGGGAATGATAAGTTTTTATACTTAAAAATCCAGGAAAGAAAAGGAAGGTCTATATTAATAGAATGAAAGACCCCAGGAATATAGGAGAAACAAATTTTATAACATATAATATGAATTGCTGATTCTCTGAAAACATAAATATGCATGAATATAGTCTAATGCAAAGACACTGAAGTCAGACAAGCATTGGCAAAGTTTTGAGAAAATGAGAGGGTCCAGACAGTTCTTCTGTTGTGAATTTTTAGGATGTAATTTTGAAAATCATAGATTCACAGACTGATTCTATTCTAACAATGGAAGTCTAGGATATTTATGGCAAAGTCTATTGCTAAAAAGAACTAGCCAGACAAAGCATACAAAAATAATCATTTTGAAGCAACTGGAGCACTAGAAATGGATAGAGAATATGAAACTAGATGAAGAGAATGAAATGGCCAGTAAAAAGAATCCACAGACGTTATTCTAGCATTCCACACAGATTTTCCTCAGAGCAATTGACTATTCAAAAAGTATAATTCAAAGCTGAGACTTCCAGAAGCATACAGAGTGTTTAGTGACTATCATACATATTAACAAAAAAATTAGATTTCAAGATGCATTTGAGTGAAAAATCTTATTTAATGACCCTAGATTGTTGTTGGGTTCTCCAATTTGCTACATTATAAAAGTAAAGATGCCTAAGTATTCGGTAAGTGATGATTTTTTAAAAACTTTTTACTTTTAAGATTATAAAGTAGTTAAAACATTTCTTCCTTCTCTTTCCTCACTCCAAACCCTTCCATATACCTTTCCTCACTCTCCAAATCCATGGTGTCTTTTTTCGGTAATTGGTTTTGCATGCACACATGCACACACATATTGTATATATGTATACACACATACATGATATAATTGTTCAGTGCATATATTGTTTTTGCATGTATCTTTTCAGGTCTGGCTATTTGGCAATGGACAACCAATTTGTGTGCTCTTCCACAAGGAAGACCTCCTCTCCAGTTTCCAGGTTTCCTCAGTTGCTTATAGTTCTTTTATTAGTGTTGAGGCATCATGTGCTTCTCCCTATCCAGTTTGTCATATCCATTGGTGTCACTCTTGTTCAGTTCATGCTTAAGCAGTCATATTGGTAAGATTTATCAGTATCGTTTTGGTATAACTAAGAGATACAGTCTCACAGCAAACACTGTGACCCTCTGGATCTCACAACCATTTCATTTCCTCTTCTGCAATAACCCCTGAGCATTAGGTGAGGGAATGTCAAAAGATGCTTTTAAAAGTATTGCTAGTTGGATTTCTAGGTGAAGGAAAATACAATACACTTCTTCACACACAGTATATAAATGTCTTAGTCATTCCAGATGTCTAATTAATGGTGGGTATATTCCATTTGGACAGTTCACCCTGTATTTTGTTGTCACCAGGAAATCTGCTCTCCTGTTGCAGAGAAGTAACAGAAGAGATGTCCTCTTTCTTACTCTCTATGGTGTTGAAGGTCATCTCTCCATAGGTTTGGGATATACCTTTGTTGACATACACTAAGATATCTTTACATAAGGCAAGTAGGTGTCTGACCAATGGCTTTCTTTTTGGAGCATATATTGGTTCCTTGGGGATTCTTTTGCCTTAATGTTTTCCTTAATACTATTCTCTTTAGAGACTAGCCAACCACATTTGACTCTTAAATTCTCTCTTGGTTTAAGGATTTATGACATATCTTATCCTCATGCATTCTTTCTTTAAAATCCTCTCAGGTAGTGAGAGAATCTCCTGGGTAAATAAAAGGAATTGCATACCCAAGATCCATGAACTGGAAGTGTAACTCAGATCAAGAGAACTTTACATCTTATTGCCTATCACCATCTGCTTCTCAGACATTCTCCTGATCAATGTCATCATATCCAGTTCTCTATTCCTGTTACTCATGAGTTCACTATTCTCAAACTGTGAATTTACTTATCACGAATAAAATACTAATCTATTTTTTAACAGATACAATCATTTTTAAGAATGATTCCAATGCAGTTCTTCTTCTCCTCTTGTAAAAAAAAAAGTGGGGGATTACTATTGTCCATAAAAACACTCATTTTCAGGAACCTGACAGTCTTTTGCCTTTCTACCAACTTCTGCAACTCAATGGATGTGATAGAACTGACTTTTCCATACAGACTTCTCCACTGTCAAAGTGTTGCACAAATCTTAATTGGTCTTAATAATAAAGACCCAGAGCCATATATCACAGCAAATGCTGAAAGGTCAGAGAGACAAAGGAACAAGCCACAGCCACCTCTCACCTCACCAACTCCTCAGCAGAAAGGACTGAGCTCCCATCTCCTCTTGCCTTATATTCCTTTCTCTGCCCGGCCATATCTCTTCCTGTCTCAACCTCCCTAGTGCTGGATTAAAGGCATGTGTGCCTCCCAAGTACTGGGAGCAAAGACATGAGATCCCAAGTGCCAGGTGTCATTAAAGGTGTGTGCCACCACTGCCTGACCTCTATAGCTAACTAGTTGCTGGCTTTGCCCTATGGTCTTCAGGCAAGCTTTATTTGTTAGGTCACAAACAAAATATTACCAGGAAGATTATCAGCTTCCTGCTTCTAAACTAGTCTGTTTCCTAAAATCGAAATTTCTGATATTTAATTTATTGTTATTATTAGCTGTTTTCCTTTAAATGTAATCAAGGAAATGTACCATTTAAGAGTTGTTAAATTGATGTAGGTAAAAATGATGGAACTTACTTGATTTGTAATGTTCTAAAACAGTAATTCTGACTATAGCAAAGCACAGTGCAGCCATTACTCTTCCAAACATTTATTACATGTTTTCTTATTCATTTTTTCCAGTTGATAAAAGCAAACGTTAACTTATATATCCAGTTTGAATGTGGTTAATTGCTGTGGGATAATGCTTTTGTACACTGGTTTAATAAAATGCTAATTGACCAGTAGCCAGGCAGGAAGTATAGGTGGGATAAGCAGATAAGGAGAATTCTGGGAAGAGGAAGGCTGAGTCAGGAGACCAGCCCACCATCCAGGAAGTATCATGTAATGACGCACAGGTAAAGCCACAGAACACGTGGAAACATATAGATTAACAGAAATGGGCTGAGTTTAAGTGTAAGAGCTAATCAGTAGTAAGCCTGAGCTAATAACCGAGCAGTTTGAATTAATATAAGCCTCTGTGTGTTTACTTGGGTCTGAGTGGCTACAGACTGGGTGGGGCACAGAAAAACTTCTGGCTACAGTTAACTATAATTTGATATGAGTGACAGATTTACATTTATTGAGATAAAAAAAATCTGCAAGACAATTGTAGATGGTAGGAGGATAAATGATATGTGATCACAGAGAGGTAAAAAGGAATATAAGGCCAACAGTAAAATCTGGCAGTATGTGCCCTGACTAATATAACCTATGAATATTCTCTAAGGCATAAATGACACAGAATGTTTCAACTTTATTTTACATCGCAGAGACTATGAATTATTTATAGATCTGATTTCAAATACATGCCTCAAACTTACCACATTTCATCAAAATTTCTTAGTTGATTGTGGTCTTTCTTAGGACTGGGAATTAATTATTGTTCAGGGAACCAGGAGCAATCAGATTGTGGAGAAACATAAATGGAAGAAAGATTGTTTATTACAAGGAAATACCCATGATCATAGAGGCTGCTAATTCCTAAATCTTCAGGGTGAGACACCAACTGCCCAGGAAGAAGATGGAGTTCAGTTGAAGGCTAAAGAATCCTCCTTTCTTGCAAATAGAATTTTTTGTTCAGCAGATAGAATGAGTGCTATTGATATTCTTCTTCATCTAAATTCCAGTAATTTATTTATCTCATCCAAAAATTACCTTAAAACACTCAAAATAATATATTTTTTTTAAAATATCTGGCCACCATGGACCATGTGTATAGGCAGAATTTTTTCTATAATAATAAACAAGAGATGACTGCTCTTTCAAGAACCTCTCCAGCCTGTTCAACATTGAGACTTTCCTCTTCTGAACCCTGTCTATTGCTCACAGACTTTTAGAGGTGACATTGGTAACTGAGTCATTTAAATTTCACACTCCCATGTTTTCATTTTTACCAATGGTTATATTCTTTGTGAAGAAGTTACTTATCTAAGACAGATTTATATTTTCCAGAGGTATAATTTTGATGTCATAAAAATATGAGAAAACTTTGTTCTTAATTTTTATGCAAAATTCTACATCTGATATCATAATAGGTATTTCAATATTACTTGCAATGTGACATTAAGCACATGAACATCAACATTAAATTTAATTACAAATTTACAGCGTGTATTTGCCTATATAATAGGACTGTATATACATAAACAGACTTTTTAGATCATGTAATAGCTAGCACTATATGCCTGTCTGTACTACCAGCTGTATTTAGGACATAAAATGAATATCCAACATTTTAAATGACTAATAAAAGTTCAAATCTCATGGTTTCCAAGAAACTTCGTGCTTCAAGAATTTTAAGGTCTAAAATAATAAGCAGTGAAAATGCTTTATTTACAGAAACATTTCATACTTAAGATCTACACATGTTCAATAATGTCAGGTGTAATGCTTTAGAAAATACCATGGAGCAAATAAAACTCATCATTTGCAAAATCAGAGCGTAAATAATGCTGAGAAAGGGTAAAGCTGAAGCTTGAATGCTTCAGGTCAGGACAGAGATTCTGTTCTGCTTTTTGTCTTAAAGTCCAAGAATTTTATTTCCATGAAATATTTTGTGTTTTTGATTTTGTGTGTTTGTATTTATTTGTGGCAGTGAACATAAATCTGTAGCTACACATATCTGCCTACCCCATGTGTGTATGTGTGTGTGCATTTGTGTGTTTATGAATGTTTGTGTGTGTGTGTGTGTGTGCCAGAGGTCAACCTTTGATGCTGTCCCTTAGGTGTAATACACTTGTTTTTAGATAAAATCTCTCCATGGTCTGAGATTTACTAATTAATCTTGGCTGGCTAGAGGGGAGAACCCAAGGGATCTGCCTGCTTCTGCCTTTCCAGGCCTTTGATTATCAGTATATGCCATTACGTCTATTTTTTTATTTGTGGTCTTATAATGGAATTTAGATCCTCATGCTTTTAGGGAAAACAGTAACTGAGTTACCTCTTCAGCTGTCAAGTATCTTGATTAATCTCCTTACTCACTTAATTTATATAACTACAGCCTCTGGCTAAATTGTACAATGTTGCTCAACATAAGTACATATGTTACATTATTGTGTGCTTTGTGGATTTTATTTAGTCTTTATTGAAGGTAGCATTGACCAGGCATTCCAAATAAAGTAGAAGACATCTAATTTGAATTTGAAATAAATAACCAGATTAGAATATTTTATGAGACATTTATATTAAAAACTAGTTTAATACTCTCCGGAAATTCAAATGTAACTGAATATTTTACATTACTGTTTGCCAAATTGAGTAACTCAACAATTGATTATGGTGCGTGTGTGTGTGTGTGTGTGTGTGTGTGTGTGTGTGTGTGTGATATATATATATATAATACTCATTTATTCTTTCAGAATTCCATGCAGTATATTTTATCATATTTCCCCACCTTCCAAATCCTCCCAATTCCTCCTCTCAATATACTTCATGCTTTTTCCTTTCTAGAAGAAGCAAAAACAAAACAAACAAACAAAAAAAAACCAAAGAAGGCATAGTGGCCCAAACCTTCAATCCTACTGCTTGGAAGGGAGTGCAGTCAGATCTTTGTGAGTTTAAGGCCAGCCTGATCTACATAGTGAGTTCCAGGACACCCAATGAGTCTCAAAACCAAACAAACAAATTACAAAAACCAAAAGAAAAACAAAAACATAAGAAAATCATGTAGTGCATTAGTGTTGGCTAATTACTCCTGAACAAAAGGCCTGCCCTGGAGTATCGCCCAGGTACCAGCATCACTCCAATAAAGGAAACTTATGTTTCCTTTCCAAGGCTATCAAAACGTTTTTTGGCTAATAGTGAGACTTTGTGTAAGTGAGAATTTTTTTAATAAATATTTTTTATTTTATAATTAATTTAATTTTGCATATCAGCCTCGAATACCCCTGTCCTCCCTCCTCCCACCCCCCAGCCTTCCTCCCTAGTCCACCCCCCATTCCCACCTCTTCCAAGGCAAGGTCTCCCCTGGGGATTCAGCCCAGCCTGGAAGATTCAGTTGAGGCAGGTCCAGTCCCCTCCTCCCTGCATCAAGGCTGAAAGGCTGAGCAAAGTGTCTCAGCATAGGCCCTAGGTTCCAAAAAGCCAGCTCATGCACCAAGTACAGGTTCTGGTCCCACTGCGCAGGGGAATCCTAAACAGTTCAAGCTCCTCAACTATCTCATTTATCCAGAGGGCCTAATCCAGTTCCATGGGGGCTCCTCAGCTATTGGTTCACAGTTCATGTGTTTCCACTAGTTTGGCTATTTGTCCCTGGGCTTTTTCCAATCATGGTCTCAATATCTCTTGCTCATATAATCCCTCCTCTCTCTTACCGGTTGGACTCCTGGAGCTCCACCTGGGGTTTGGCTGTGGATCTCTACATCGGCTTCCATCAGTCACTGGATAAGATTTCTACCATGACAGTTAGGGTGTTTGGCCATCTGATCACCAGAGTAGGTCAGCTCAGGCACTCTCTCTACCATTGCCAGTCGTCTATAGTGGAGGTATCTTTGTGGATTTCTGGGGTCCTCTCTAGCACTCTGCTTCTTCCTATTCCCATGGGGTCTTCCTTTATCATGGTATCTCTTTCCTTGTTCTCCCTCTCTGTTCCTGATCCAGCTAGGACCTCCCGCTCCCCTAAGCTCGCTTACCCCCGACCCTTGCCCTCCATTACCCCTTCACCCCCAGTTTGCCCATGTAGATCTCATCCATTTCTTTGTCATTGGGCAATCCCTGTGTCTTTCTTAGGGTCCTCTTTACTAGGTAGTCTCCCTGGAGTTGTGAGTTGCAGTCTGGTTATCCTTTGCTTTACATCTAGTATCCACTTATAAGTGAGTACATACCAAGTTTGTCTTTCTGAATCTGGGTTACCTCACTCAGGATGATATTTTCTAGTTCCATCCATTTGCCTGCAAACCTCATGACAGTTACAAGATCAGTAGAAAATCAACCTTCAGATTGTGTCAAATCTGGAAGGCTAGAGGTTTAGATACACCATTCTTCATAGAACTCCCTAAGTCACTGGCTTGCTGTCTCAGTTTACAGTCATCAGAATCATGTCAAGCAAGTCAACTTGTGTTCTCCGTGGTGAAAAAGTTATGATGCTCAGATTTTGTGTATGTACATAACAACACTTTAATGCTAATTTAAAAAGTGTATTACCTTCTTTAGGTTATCACAGATTTAGTATTTATGAGAGAATGTTTTCTATAACTTGAAAATAATTACTATTGGAATACATTAGTGTACTTAACTCTGTCTCCCAAACACTGGAATAAAAGGTACCTTTCTTTAGAAAAAGACCATCTGCTCTCTCTAACATCACACATATTGAGACTATAAATCTTAAATCCTAGATTCTCATCCCTAACTCTCAATACCCTGTCCCCTCTGTGACACAGAAAACTTAACATATTCATCTACCAACTTTCCCCAAATTTTTTGAGATAAAAACGAGTGTGAGGGCCTTTGCTTTACATTATTTGAGAGCAGTGTGGTTTCACATTAGGCTTCTTTACAACAACAACAGCATCCTAAAAATCCCCAGCAATGTCTTGTGAAATGAATAATATGTAAGAATTTTGAATTAAGACAAAATCATGAATAGACACACACATGCAATTCTGATTTTAAAACTGAGTGGGTAAGGGTACTTACTACAAACTATGAAGTCCTATATTTGGTCTCTGGAACTCACATAGTGGAATGAAAGAAGTAACTCTGGGAGGTGTGCTTTGCCCTCCACGCCTATGTACAGGCATATGCACATATACAAATGCATGCATCTATAAGTGAACAATTAAATAAATGTAAATAGATTAAAGACTTTTACTGAGTAATGTGGATAATGATTTCCATAATTAGGAAGAAGAATTCTTAAGTATTTAGTTAAATATGCATGGAGTTAAAAGTTATTTTAGAAGACCTTCTGGTTCTAGTATCTTATGAATTTTTACTTTTTGCATATTTAGACCAATTTTGGTGTTGATTGAAAGCTAACTTGGCAGTCTCTTTGAACCAATTTTACAGAATAAATTTTGCTTCAGTTAAAAGGGAAGCAAAAAAAAATTCTCTGAATTTGAATTTTTAAATAAAATACCCCCCATTTAAATTTAAATACAAAGATGGTTTTAAGGGCATTCTATAAATACTTTTTAATTTTTTAAATATTTTATTTTATATTTGAGATTCATATAATTATATCATCCCCCTTCCCTTTTCTCCTTCTCAAACCTTACATAAACCGCCCCCTTGAAATCTTTCAAATGGATGGCTTCTTCTTTCACTAATCATTGTTACAACCATATATACATACATGTCTGTTCCTAAATACGTAAATACAACATTTTCAGTCAGTATAATGTTACTGCATGTTAATTTTCAGGGCTGACCATTGGTGTTGGCTGACCAATATGTGGGCTTTTCCCTAGGGAAGTCTATTTTTCCCACTCTTACCACTCCTTAGATGCAAATAGTGTTTTTTGTTTGTTTGTTTGTTTTTGTAGTGTGGAGACCTTTTGGCATTTCCCCCATCAATGTTGACATATCGATTACTGTTTCCTAGTGCAGGTCATGTTTGAGTGGTCATGCTGTTGAGCCTCTCTGGATGCAGCTTCTGACACTACTAGGAGACACAAATTCAAAGCAAACTTCATGATCCATTGGATGGACAAAAGTACAGAAGCGGGGAAATGGCACATGAAGGTCTACCTTTAACTTCATTTATTCAGAATGTTTCTACCTTATTTAGTACAAACTAAAACACTGCTGCACAGTTCCCAGAGCAAAAATAGTATGATTTTATTGGGAATACACCAGCAAAGGTGTTTACAGCAGTTAACCCTTCCACTACACTTTGTACTCAGGAACTTGGGGTCATAGTTGCATGGAAAATCATTTCCAGGTGACCATCACATTCTATACACAAGAATAAGGATGAAAATATAAAAGAATGTTTCTTTAAGCATTTCCTAGAAATATTCCCTTGGCTGGTACCAGGAAACACAGGCAAATCTCCCAACAAGAGAGATGCCATGTGCCTTCTGTTTGCTCAGAAAAACATAAGAGAACAAGGGAAAATGAATTGTGGTGAATAGATAGGCACTCTGACTCAGCCTTCTAAAGTACTACTTATTTTAAAAGCCTAAAACTACGAGCTTGTTAATGTAGTCTCCCTAGCGAATACCTGTATTCTCTGCACTTCAAAGACAAGCTAAATTTCAGGGGACAGTCATTTCTCAGCATTCACTATCTCAACTGGAAAAGAGACTGTCTGTCTACACAGAACTTTGTGAAAACCCCAACTGTCCATGCACAGGGTATTGATCTTTTCCTTTCCCATGGGAAACATTTGCCACGGTCTGAGCACATTTTGTTTTGTCACAACTGGAAAAGTGGTGGAAAGACACTTGAGATACTGATTAACAGTCTATGAGACACAGTAAAAATAGCATACAATGCACAATAAATACATAAGAGGCTGTGGTGTTGAGATTTTGGGTTGAGAATCCCAAATTAAATTCTCTAAAACTTCATTCAAAAATAAAACCATTTCAACTGGGATATGACTAACATATTATGTGTTACTGAAGTACGTAAATACATTGTAAACATTGTATGGATAAATTCAAGGATTTTTATTCTGATGTAATATCTTAGGAATATTGCTGGAGGTAGTTGAAAATATTATAGTTCATCTTTATATATAGGATAAAGGAGATAGATGTATAGTGCTAGTTGTTTAAAAGTTTGCAAATAAATTTATATTTTAGAAGTCACAGCATTATTTTTAATCATGTTATAGATATACCTTTGATTAATCATTATACACCATTTTCTCATCTAAAAGGAAGTTGAGCAGTAAACACAAACGCAAACTTTGAGTGAGAATGCAAATTCAAAGTATGTGGTTATTATGATGTATACTCATGTGGCATGTGCATCATCTTGTTTTTCTGCGTGTATATATGTGTGAATGAGTATATGTACTACATACCTAGACGTCTATCACTTTCAAAATATTTTCCACTTTAAATTAACTGTCACACTAATTCAGAATATCTTTTACTAGTACATAATGTTCAAATCTTTCCAATTATGATTATTAAAGTGTTATGTGTGGAAAATTAATGAAGGGAATCAAATATCCGTGACAAAGAGGGCCATTCTTAAAGTCTTCATATTTTTCAGCAAATAACATCCAATTTCTGTCATGATTTGTTTGCAAAGTTCTGGATAAATACACAAGACATTCAAAATACAACATGATTCTGGACAATGCAAAAATGCTAAAAATGAGACCCAGTTATATCCATCCATTTCTTTCAGGGTTAAACTTAATGGTCTTGTATAATTTAATATGTTCAAAAATAACATTCCAAATCCCTCTATCTGCCTCAAGTAATTATTATTCTTTGTCTATTAAATGATTTCCAAATACAGTCAAGACTAATATTTTACCATCATGTGATATTCATGTGATATGCTTTAGAATGGATGAAATTCGGTTAAATGCTTTCTGAAACATAAGCTCTTGGATCATCATAAATCTCATAAAAATTTCAGTACTATAGAGTAGCTGATTTTCAGTCTTTGCTGCAAAATTGCAAAGGTTAAAATAACTACTGAATTATTGAATCTATGTGTGGCTACACAAATGGAAATATTTTAAGCTCTTCATGTTTTGCTGTGCAATTTGAATCCAAGGGCTATTTTCAAAATGTTCTAGGCTTTATTTTAAAAACACAAGCTGTCTTTTGAAGTATTTATATACATTTTAAACTAAAATTCATAAACTGACAAGCTGTTTGCTTTGGCCTGCAGAGAATTTTAATTTTCCAAAAGTTTTTGGAAAAGTATTTGACATCATTTGAAATTAGGAATATATCTGGCAGGATTATAATACAGCCAGAATCCTTACTTTATGACAGAGCAGCATCCTTAGAGAAAGAGAACTTTCATAGTCTCCAATTAACTACAGCCAAACTTATGACACTTAGTTATTTATATACATACTTTGCTGGCTCCTTTAGGCATCTCTTCCAATGGTCCATTTTCTACTTCTGTAGGCTTAAAAATGGCAGATACTATTTGAGTATCTGCTGTCTCCATATTTTGTTTAAAGGTTGTATTTCCATCATAATATTCTATTCTGAAACAATGTGTTCTTTAAAAAAAAGGTAATTTGAATTCGTTGTCATGATATAATCAGGTATACTGATGAATACCACTGAACACTGGCAATGATTCTGAAGAGCTTTGCTTCTATGTTCAATTCAATGTATGAATTGAACATAGAAGCAAACATATACACACACTTTTTATCTTACTCACAGTGTCATTAACTCACTAAGATACTTTGGAAAAGTCTTTCTGAGTGCAGGAGGCAAGATTTCCTTCCTTTTCTAGTCTCTTCTCTCAGTATTAATAGCTGTATATTGAATTAATCTCCGATTTGTAGATGACCTCTGCTGATGGACTTTTTTCCTTTTAGCAGTAATTTCAGAGAGCACAGTGGGAACCTGTTGAGATGCCTTGGAGAAGAAAGTACAGCTATTGAAGGTGTAGTTAGAAAGACGAATTGCTGAAAACCTTTGGTTAAATCATTTGGTGGACTATAAATAAGACCATTATTGGTATTTGACTTTATTTACAGCCCATGCACATTTTCCAGGAAAATGTCATTTTAAAAGAATGAATAACCTACAAGATTACATAAATTCAAGTTATCAATTTAAAAAAATTGATACCTAAGTAAGTGATAGTCAAAGTAATGTATAAAATCATTCCATAATGACAGAAACTCTTTGATTACTGAGCTAAAATTTGGGCTCCCACATTCTCACAAGCAAATGAGTAATGGAGGAATCTATGCACAGATGTGACCCATTTTAGTTATTTTTTATTTTACTCTTTGGTGACTTGCCACCCACCTCCCAAATAAATACACAGAGTCTTAATCTTACTTTTGAGTGCCTGGCCTTAGCTTGGCTTGTTTCTAGTCAGCTTTTCTAACTTAAATTAAGCTTTTTCTTTCTTCTACATTTTGCCTCTGGGACTTTTACCTTCTATATATCTTTCTTTCCTTCTTACTCTATGGCTAGCAGTGTGACTGGGTGGCTGGCCCCTGGCATTCTCTTCTTCTCCTTTTCATGCTCCTCCCTTTTTTCTCTTTTTAAACCTAGATTTCTCCTCCTATTTATTCTCTCTGCCTGGAACCCCCACCTATCCTTTTTCCTGCCTAGCTGTTGACCATTCAGCTCTTTATTAGACCAATCACGTGTTTTTTTTTTGTTTGTTTGTTTTTGTTTTTTTGTTTTTCGAGACAGGGTTTCTCTGTGTAGCTTTGCGCCTTTTCCTGGAATTCACTTGGTAGCCCAGGCTGGCCTCGAACTCACAGAGATCCGCCTGGCTCTGCCTCCCGAGTGCTGGGATTAAAGGCCCGTGTTTTAGACAGGCACGGTAACACAGCTTCTCAGTTAAACAAATGCAGCATAAAAAAATGTAACATATCTTTGCATCATTAAACAAATACTCCACAGCATAAATTAATGTAACATATCTTAAACTGCTCTACAACAACCTATAATATCTTTGAGATATAATAAAAATTTTTCATAAATATTATTTCCTGTTCCAATAATCAAGGAAATTTATCCTAGGAATTTTCATAAGTAAAATATGTTTAAACCAAATCAAGGAACCTGTCCGTGTGATATCTTTAAGTACACATTTCATGGGATTATTTCTGTTTCTGATCTCTAGCAGGCCTAGAAACATACTCAAGGTGAGTGTAGCAAAGTAAGGCTTCAAGTGGCTGGGAATGCCAGCGTTGTCCTTGTGCTGAACCGAGCAAGCAAAGAGGGATATGTTTCAAGACTTCCACTCTAAATGTGGCTTCTTCCTACTGAGCCTGGCACAAGAAGTGGTGACTGGAGGTGGGGCAGCAGCTCCTAATCCGCATAGCCTGACATACACCTCAGGAATGGGTTGGTCACCACTGTGATAGTTGATCTCATGTGAAAATTTGAATCCAGCTGGGGCTTTTGCCAAATTAGAGACAATGTAAGTTTAAGCACAGGTAGGAATTTTAGAGAATTGTTTTGAATCTTCTTCCATAAGCACATGAACTGAGAATAAAAGATACGAAGCTCATGGAGCTTATATAACATGCTATATTCATGAGTGTTTTCCACCTGGAAAAATATCAAGATGGTTGTACTCATACATGGTCTTTAACTAAGCCCACATAAGCCCTAAAAACTGATAATCATGTTTTATCTAGCAGATCTGTAATATGCAAGTTATACACTGTGATAAAAATACAACAAAATTACCTTGAAATATTACATTTGGAAATAATTACATTTTGAAATTGTTCCTCAGCATTCTATTTTATGAAATGATTATCTGACAGGATTGTCAACTGAAGAAAATAATGTCATATAACCAGATAGGAAATGAATACTTTGTATTGTCTTTTTTAGTGATGGTGGTACGAGGCTTCTACCCAGATGATCTAAAAACACCTGTTATTGTAGAGAGACAAATGGAAAAAGAAGGCATTGTAGGGAAGTTTAGAAAGATTAAAGGTGCTTGAAATCACCTTTAAAAAGTGACTTTAGCTGTGGATCTATCCATCTGCTTCAGTCAGTTACTGGATGAAGGTTCTATGAAGACAATTAGGGTAGTCCTCAATCTGATTGCAGGGGAAGGCCAGTTTAAGGACCCTCTCCACTATTGCTTGGAGTCTGAGCTGGAGTCAACAGCTGGGGAACCTACATGGGACCAAACTAGGACCTTGGAATGGAATGTGGCTGACAGTTGTGTGGCATGGGCAGTTTATGGGGCCCCTGGCAGTGGGACTAGGATTTATCCCTAGTGTATGAACAGGCTTTTTGGAGGATGTTCCCAATGGAGAGATACCTTGCTCAGCCTCGATACAGGGAGGGGCTTGGTCTTGCCTCAACTTGATATGCCAAACTTTGTTGACTCCCCATGGGGGACCTTACCCTCTCTGAGGAGTGAATGAGAGGTGGGGGGGTGAGGGTGAGTGGGAGGAGGGGAGAGAGGGGGAACTGTGGTTGGTATGTAAAATGGAAGAAAAACTTTTAAATAAAAATAAATAAATGAAAAGTGACTTTAATGCAAGTATGTAAATTTACTGTTGTGCTTAGACAACAAGGAGTGGCACTTGAAAATTATTGGGAGGTGTGGCCTTGTTGGAGGAAGTTTGTCACTGTGGGTGGGCTTTGAGTTTTCAAAAGCCCAAGCCAAGCCAGTGGTTCTCTCTTCTGGCTGTCTGTGGGAATCAGGATGGAGAACACTCAGCTACTTCTGCACCATGTTTGCCCACATGCCACCATGCTCCCTGCCATGATAAAAATGGACTAATACTCTGAAACTTTAAGCTAGTCCCAATTAAATGCTTCCTTTTATAAGAGTTGCCTTGGTCATGGTGTCTTTTCACAGCAATAGAACAATGACTAAGATAGTTACTGTTCACTTTGTGTAAGAACAAGAGAAAAGACAATATGCTTAGTGCAAAGAGCTTATGAGATGACTAAGTCATGATCTTAAAACACATCTTTCTAATTGACAAACAAGGAAGTGCATAGTAGCCTATTGGTTCAGAGCACAGCCTAGTTTCACATCGTATCCCTTCCATTTAGCTGTTTGGCCTGAGTTAATTATAATTATGATCCCTTGATTTTATATCTTCTTTTTAAATATGTAAATGATTATAATAACCTCTTCTTATGTGATTGTTCTGAGGATTAAGTGTAATATTCTCTTCAAAGAGAATAGTGCATATTCAGCTGCATTACTGATATTTGCAGCTAGCCCTTACCTTTTGGTTTGTGGTTTTTATCACATATAACTGTTATACAGTGAAGTGTCTAAAAGGAAACCAAAGAATTCTCCACACAATATTCAGTTTCTGGGAATACATTTGATCTCCTGGGAAGGAACAGCAGGATGTCTCTCAAGTCATGCTATGATGTTTTACCTTGGTAAATGTATCAAAAATAAAGTTTTGCTGCAAAACGTATGCATACCAAAAAGTTGAGGATCTGGTCAAGAGCTCCCAAGAATAATGAAGTAAGGTGAAAGCACATTAGACTTTACCATGGATGTGCAAACGCCATACAGACTGTGAGATTATGAGAAGTCAGAGTAGGAATCCAAGACTAATGTAAGCAGTATTTGAAAATGATGAGTTTGCTAATTACAAACTTAAGCATCTCATAAAAGAAAAGAATCATTTTGCTGATAAGATGTTAATCATCCCTTCTTCTTAGACTGTGATTCAGTTGACACTAATACTATTTATTTTAGACATTCAGCATTCCTTAATATTTATTAACCAATCACGTGTCTTTCTGTTCCCCACTCCAATGAATAATAGCTTTTATTAGACTTTTAATGTATACATTAGAGTGTCAATATACATTCTCAATCTTATCACCTTAAAATGCCTTGGGATTTATCACTTAAATGATCAAGTGGTCACTTTTAATCTCAACAGTATTCCAGACAGGAAGTCAATGTTAGTATTGGTCATAGGGGGTTAATGTAAGAAGGGTAAATGCCAGTAAGGATTTACATTTTTTTAATTAAATTTGGAGATAGAGGAAATAATTTTTAACATTATATAAGAAAAAAGGCAATGACTTTGAAATTATAAAGTATCCACATTTTCACCACTTTATAGCAACAATTGTTTTCCTAATTCCTTCAGAAAAAAAGTCATGCTCATGAGTAAGAAATTGCAATGTATAATCAATTCAAATAAAAATAATTAAACTTTTCTAATGTCTTAAAAAATACCACTTGTATATACATGTGTGCATATATGTATATACCTATGTATATGCATGTAACATTAATAATTAAAGAAGAGACCATGAATTTGGGAAAGGGGATATTCAGAAGGACTGGAAGGGAGAGTGATGAAAAGATGTATGAAGTCCTCAGAAACACTTAAATTAAAAATAAGTGATACCACTTTGGTTGTACATAGTTCTAACATTTTAATGACCCTATATAAAAAAATACTTGTATGTTAGCCAGGCATAACAGTGAATTCTTTAATATCAGCACTAGGGAAGCAGAGACAGGTAAACCTCTATGAGTTTAATGCCAGCCTGGACTAGATAATGAGTTCTAAGACAGCCAGTGATACATAGTGAGACTCTGTTTTGAACCTGTATGTTTGACAGCATTCATACACAAATATAAAAACATGGACAAAAATGAAAATTTTTATTCAATTTGAATCTCATATTTAAAACTACTTTTATTTAGTAAACTTATTATTCAATTTGAGTGTTATTTTCCATAATTTAGATGTTGCTAAAATTGTACCATATATAAAAGTACCATATCTGATGCTTCATCTCAAAATATTGTTATTTTGTTAGTTTTGTTATTGTTTTTCTTGCTATAGAGTTTCAATATGTAGACCGTGTTGACATGGACCTCTTAATTTTCACGCCTCATTTTCATGAACATTGGAATTATAAACATGCACTGCCCACCTGGCCTCATATAAAATAATTTATTGTTTATTTATGAAAATTATATATGTAGATGGATAGACAGGCTGGTCATTTCCCTAGCCTATACCAAAACATAAAGCCTCTTAATCCTACACAGTAGCCCATATTACACTACATATTTTTCCTGTGTTTGAATTAATAGAACACTTTAAAAATTTTATGCTTGACAGGTAAGATATTAAACTTTCTTCAATAGCAAATATTAGATATTTTGATTTATTAAAATACTTTTGGTTTAAATGTGTAGTTTTTTTTTTTTTTTGTTTTTGTTTTTTTGTTTTTTTTTGGTTTTTCGAGACAGGGTTTCTCTGTGTAGCTTTGCGCCTGTCCTGGAACTCACTTGGTAGCCCAGGCTGGCCTCGAACTCACAGAGATCCGCCTGGCTCTGCCTCCCGAGTGCTGGGATTAAAGGCGTGCGCCACCACCGCCCAGCTAAATGTGTAGTTTTATAGGTTAGATTGAATGGCTTGTCTGTTTTAATAAGTAGGGAATGGTAAATGTCCTGAATAAGTATCTCAGTGTGAAAAACAAGGTTGCCCAAAAGAGGGTACTAAATTATTTTCAAGTAAACAGAACATAAGTGCCAAGAGTTGATACAGCGAAACAATTAAGGTAATGATTATAGTATGAATAAGTAACTTGGTCACATTATACATTTGTATGCATTGAATTATTTAATTTCCCTAACTAACCTATGACATGTTATCCCATGAATCTTTTTTATACATGAACAACTAAAGGTCAGAAACTAAACATATTGACCAGATTACTCAAATACTGGGTGGAATGTTGACTGTGCATTAATGGTATCTAGTTGAATATATGATACCCATCTCTGTACTATAAAAAACTTTATTAAGAGAGATAAAATGAAGAAAAAAGAAATGAGGCAAATCCCAAGATAGGCATTTAGGCATTTTAAGGCATATTATACAGAATATGTACATATACCTGTGTGTGTGTGTGTGTGTGTGTGTGTGTGTGTGTGTGTGTGTGTGTAGCTTGATGAGTCCATTTAAAGTTGCTTGTATGCTTATGTGTTTAAGGGCTGACCACTTGGCATTTGATGACTAATTTGATGGCTAATCCCTAAGGAAGACTAATTCTTCCTCTCACAAAAGACTTTAATTGCTTGTAGCTCTTCATCTAGGTTTGGGGCCCCAGGAGATTTCCGTCATCCATATTGACATGCCACTTGGTCTTGTTTAGCCAGACATATTGTGGAGATTTCATAAGTATTGCCTCCCTGTAGTATCTAAATGATATGATCTCACAGCAGACTTCCTGGTCTTCTGGTTCTGACAATGTTTCCACCTCCTCTTACACGATATTCTGTGAGCCTTGGGTTCAGGAGCTATATTATAGATGTGTCAGTCGAGGCTGGGACCCCCATTGTCAGAGATTCATTGCACATGATGAGTGGTAGCTTTCTGCAATGGTCTCCTTAAAAAAAAAAAAAAAAAGGCTTCTTTGATGAGAGTGCAAAATGTATACTTATATGTAGATATAAGGATAACTCTTTAGAATGCAGTTAGGGATTATATTGGTTTAGGATAGTGGTAATTGTAGGTTCTCCTCTAAGACCCATGACCTAACTAGCCACACATAGTTGGCCAGACTATACAATAAGTATAGACTTACATTATTTCTCTCCTGTTAAGTGGGCCTTAAATTCAATCAGAAAGATGCTGGTGATCATGAAGATAAAAGAGCCACTATTTCAGTTTATGGATAACCTGCCATGGGGGCCATTATTGGGGTTACTAGGTATCACAGCTAGGTGGCTTTCATATCTGATCCGGTTCTATTCCTCCAAGTTTGGTGTCTGAAGGGTATGATATCTTCAGCAATAGAAACTTGCCTTTAGTTTCTGGAAGACCAAAAGAAACTTTCAACACTACTTTGAGTTCTTCTTTTTACTCAGAGGCTGCAGGAAAAGGCTAAATTTCCATTTTCATAAAGTATCTTCATGAATAACTGAAAGACTTTCACTACATTTTCTCCAAGGGGACTTTGCATTGATGCCTATTGACAAATGAAATATTTTATAGATGACTTTGCTCATACTGACTCTTTTATGTTTCTATATTTTAATATTTACAATGTAGATTTGGGAAATATCTAGTTCTATAAGCTATGTGATGAAATGCCACTTTATCATGAGTTTTTGTGTTATTGAAAATCAATCAGATGACAAAAGGAACATTATGTATGGAAAATTAAAGCAATTACCAGACTTAATCATCCACAAATTATTTGGAAATGTAAAGCTCACTTATGTTTCTATTTGAAAAGAGTCAATTGTTCTTAACTATAAAATATGGTATATGGAAAGCATCTGAAAGAAAGTTTTTTTCTTTTTGGGAATTTGCAATATTAATAGGTGTAAGTGACACACAAAATAGAGGAAAAAAATCACTGCTTGAGTTCAAGGCTAATTTTGATCTTGGTGATCATTTTAGACTCAAGTAGTTTCTTACCATATTTATTCAGGGACAATAACAGAATAATACTGAGGATGCAATAAAATAACTCCACAAAACAAAGGCTCATCCTATAAGCCTTAACTGACATTCAATCTCATTAAATGTAGAATTTTATTGATTCAACAAAGGAAAATGAAAGAAATGAATAGAAAAAATTCTAAACAGGGAGAGGAAGAAGGAAAAAAGGGAGAGAAGGAGACAAGAAGCAGAAAGGGGTCATATGCTGCTTATTGAGATCAAATTTTCTTGGTGGTGATCTTGAACTCCTGGTCTTCCTGCTTCCATTTCACAAGTGGTAATTATTATTATTACCATAATAATATGGCTTAATATTAAAAGATTTGTGGCTTGGAGAAAATTCCTAAGATAGAAATTTTACATAAGTGCTTTGTTTCAGCTTTCTTTGATATTTCTAAAATAGGGTATATAGTCAATTAACATTATAAGAAATGATAATTACTGAGTTCTTAAAAAAAAAAATATTGAGCTGGAGCCTGAATCCACTCCTGAGTCCCTGCTATGCTATCTGTTTCTGGTGTTGGGGCCTGAAGTCTCCTTGGAGACTTGGCTATGCTATTGTCCATATGTCCATCTGCCCATAAAATTAATAATCCTACTATCAACTCTTTACAAGAAACCAAAAAAATAAAAAGAAAGAAAGAAAATAAAAAGCACCCAGCTAATGAGAGGGGGAAAAAAAACCAAGATTCTACCAGTGACAGCCAGTGACTTCTAGAATATAAAAATTTAGTAGGAAAGGAAATTCACACGAGAATCGTCTTAAAATATTATATGAAAGACATAAATTCATCAGGAAAATAGAAGGGATGTAACAAAGCTATTCAGGAAATAAAGTACCTTTCATAATTGAAGGTGCACTTGAACTGATAGCAGATCATCAGCCAAGGACACATGTCCAAAAAATCAATCTGATGGATGAGCAATGGGTAGTCACATGCCATTATGTTCACTCAGGAAGAGGAGAATCTGTGTAATCAGAAAGTCAGCAAGATAGTGGATCTGCCTGGATGCTGGAAAACTTATTTGCCAGATCATAACAGCAGAACAGATCATCTGTCTTTCTGCTCATTGTACAAGCACTTCCCTGTAGTTTATGTGTGTAGAGACTCAGTCAGCCCAGGGTAGAGACAGGCAAACACCCACAGTAAACACCACAGTATGAAGTGCCAAGTTCTAAGAGACTGATGTAAACAGTGTTCTTGAAGCAGAGAAGGAGAATGTAATAAAGATAAATGGGTCCTCAGTGTCTTCACAGTGGAGTACATATTTGAGTGACTGACCCTGTTGGTTAAAAACTAGTTTGTCTTCTAGGCAAGAGAGAGCGACGCTCACTTTAATCTCAGCTTCATCAGGCCACTCTGCAGGTGGAACGTATTTCAGGTACAATGATGTAACAAATGGATTTATTTTGGTCTTAACAAACGGCAGAATCCCTGTAGATTGATACTCACAAGGTTTGCTCTCAGTAATTCATGAAACTCAGATGCCCATTTCACAATATGTGCATGGGCATAAATTTTTATATTCATTGAAATTGCTCTTTTGAATCCTAGCTCTCTGAGTTTGAGAAAATAAGAAGTAAATTCTAAGTTTTAATCTCTTGTTATGAGTGAAATAAAACATCTCACTGCTTTCTGACATGGTTAATTCTCCAACAAGTGAAGGTTTAATTTTTCATTTCAATGATTAGTCATTCTAAAATTACAATTAGTATTATCACTTATCTATTACTTACATTTTCAATGTGTTTTATTTATTCGTTGATCAACTCTTTTAAATTGTGTATTTTTAAAGGAAGGGAAGAGTGTAAATTTATTTTCATCCATGTTCATATCTGATACTTGAGGTTATGATTATGTGAATTCTTCATGCTTCTTTTATTTTTTTGGATTATAATCACACCATTCCTCATTTCCTTTCTTCATTCCAGACCATTTCGTGTACCCTTCATTGCTCTCTTTCAAACGCAAGGCCTTTTATAATTAATGTATTTTTATTTATTCAGTGATTCATTCTTTTATCTAGCATTCTGTCATTAAACCTTGGGTATGCTAGGCAAGCACACTACCACTGAGCTCTAACCCTAGTCTCTTCTTAGTCTTCTCCAGAGAAAGGACTATAGAATCATATAAATTAAAAGTCTCATAGCATTATATTAAACCTTAATAAAATTTAGAGATGTTACAGATGTCTATGGATTTTTTGTTATGTGTTTTAAGAAAAGAAGTCTGTTTGGTTGCCTGTGTGTTCATGAAGGCAGAGTGTTTTTCTCCATAGTCATTAACACACTAAAGTTGAATTTATTTGACTTTAGAGAATTAGCTGGTAAAGATAGTATGCCAAATGTTAAATATGTTATGTCATTTAGTTTTTTTTATCACATTAGATTTTGTCATTTATGTAAATACTTTCACTTTAATCACAGGATTACAGATGTTTAATCTAATTGGAGTGTATGCCTTAAACCTCAAGTGTTCACTAGTCCAGATAACACTAAAGTATATAATTATGCTGCCTAATAATGACATTGCATCTAAAGTCATTTCTTATATTTGATCATTTTAATATATGCAACTATATATTTAATATGTTAAATTAGTTACTATATTATTCATTGGTATTGTTTTTAATTTGCTTTTTTTTCCTGATGCACTACATAACTCACTTTAAATCTCACTTCATAACTGTTTCCTTACACGTTTGATACTTTGTTATAATTTCTGAATTGCCAGTTAAGTATCATATATATTATATAACATACACATATAATTGTGTGTGTATACCAAATCAAAGGCACTTTTAAAATAATATGTCTAGTATATATTAACACTTGAAACTTAACTCTGGCTCTGCTGACTAATATAACTTCAGCAATAGTTCTGCTTTAAGTTACAATTTGTATTTTTAAATCCCTCTACATGTCACAGTCTTTTATTTGTTTCTGAGTGCCTATATGAATTCACTTGACAGCAAGATTCCACCAATGGCTGGACTCCTCACATTTTCAGGGTTTGTTTTCAAAAGAGGTATGATTAAAATTGGATGTTTGTAGGATATTTTGTTTCTCTCACACCCTTCTGCTTCTTTCATGGCGCTTCTCATTTATTATTGAATGCTAGCACTTTAAAATGCCTTTGCAGTTTTATCTCCACTGCTGTTTCAGGAAAGGCATTCTGTTCCCGTATTTTTCAATAAATATGCAGCACCTGAACTCTTATTTTTATTTAATTTTTGACCGTTACCTTGCTTTTGTTTTTCCTTACAAAGCTCCTTTAGCTAAATAATAGATCCATGTGTAAGCTATGATCCCAGAGGAATTGTAAGGCATCCTAGACCTACAGGGCTGAATGAGAGCAAAGAGACATCTCTGTGACTGTTTTGCTTGGCTATTTGCTTTGGAGACTTCCTTAATCAGCTACGTAGCAGTAACCTCCCTCCATATAAAACCATCAATCCTTTGTCATCTTCGTGTGCTAATTACTTTTTAAAAATAGAATCTATGGTTCCAAGTATCCCTCTTCAGATTTTAACAGAAGGCACATGAAATAGATATGGTATGATAGTAAAATTATACATAAAAACCATGCCAGGGTTTTATGTCATGTCGAGTAACAGTAGAAACTTAACGGCTAATATACTTGTGCTATGGAGCTCCCATATCCTCAATTGTAAGATGGTTGGAGACTGAGGTTGGTATTGCTTCATATCATCTTTGGCTTTACTTTCCAGTAGTTTTATCTGAGAGTGTCACACTATTCTCTTAGCAGCCCATATATTCTGTACCCTCTTCCCCCTCTCCAGCCTGTATATTTATGTGACCTTTAACTACAGAGACACTTCATTATATTGTTTTTCAAAACCCCAATTTCTTGTCAGTTAGAGAATGTGCTGCCAAGCCTGAGTGGCCAAGCTGGAGCAATTCTTGCAATGTTACAGCCCCTGTGTTTTAGTGATAGAGAATGCCATTCTGAAGGGAAATAGGAACAATAACCAACAGGGTTAATTAGTGACAGGTCTAACATGTGGAGATGCTGGCTTGAGAAATGGTTCTCTGGGCTGTTCTTCAGAAACGGGAGCATGTTATATTTTCTAAGGTCTGTGAAAACACCAATTTACATAGCATGTAAAGATGTATTCTTTCAAAAGAACTATTCCTTCAGAATTACCTCTTAGGTTGTATTGTGCTTTATTACTTCATCAAATTACCTGTTTCTTAAATATATTTTTTTGGCTAATCTATGATACATAATAAGACATATAACAGAATGAGCTATACAATATAATTATTATTCATATATTTATTCCTTATGAAAACGTCTATGGTATACCAAAAAAGTCACCAGAATCATTGATTCAGTTCTAGAATGATATTTCCTTATATTCTGAATGAATGGCTTAATTTTTTATACTTTCTTTTACTGTAAATATGTATTTTCAGTCAATGTATTCTGATTAAGATTTCCTCTCACCCAAATCCTTCCAGTTCCTCACTACCTTCCCTTTCATCTGAATCCACTCCCTTTTCAGAAGTTTCTCCTTAGAAAGTAGAAATCAAAATAATAATAAAATAAAATAAAATAAAATAAAACAGAATAAGACAAAGTAAACAAATAGAAGAAAAAGAGAGAGCAATACAAAAAAACAGCACAAGGAACACATATAGTCACAGAGACTTGCACAGAAATCTCATAAGAAAACAAAACAAGAAGCCATAATTTATATGAAAAGACCTGAAGCATAAAAAAAAAATGCCCTGACAAAACATTATGAGACAAAGAATCTTCAGAGATGCCATTGAGTTTGTTTTGTGTTCACTGTCTACTGCTAAGCATGGGGCTTGCCTTTAAGAGGGGTTTGTATTATCGGTGAGATTCCATTGGAAATAACTAATTTTTGTTTCCGAGTGGTTATTAGTTGGAGATAGCTTCTGGGATAGGGCCGGGGGCTTGCGTCCCTGGAATAGCATCTGGTACAGACCCAGCAGGCCTGGTGCTCACTGCTGCTGGCTCTGTGAGTTCATATGTGCTTCTGTACTGCTTTGTTTAGAGGACTTTGTGTCCTTGATGTTCACCATTCCCTCTGACTCTTAAGATCTCTCTGCGTCCACTTCCATAGAGTTCCAAATGAAGGAGGGGATTTGATGAAGACATCCCATTTATTGCTGAGTGTTTCAAGGTCTCTCACTCTGTCTAGCTATGGGTCTCCCATTTACTGCAGGAGGTAGTTTCTCTGATGATGGCTGAGAAAGGCACTGATCTATGAGCACAGCAGAGTGCCATTAGGAGTCATTCAATGGTTATATTCCTTTATCAGAACAGTAGCATTTAGTTTCCCCCTAGGTTTCTGGCCTGTCTGTTTCAACTTCTCAGCCGTCCAGACAGTGTTGAGGGTGGGTTCCATCTCATGGGGTGTGCCTTAAATCCAAGCCCATATTGGTTCATTGCTCCTACAAGCTTTGTACCACTATTTGTCTGGATGATCGTGTCCTTTGTCACACAGAAGCTATTCAGTTTCGAGAGTTTCCATTTATTAATTGTTGATCTTAGCACCTGTGTTATTGATGTTCCGTTCAGATGCCATTTCCTGCGCTAGTGAGTTCAACACTGGTCTCTACTTTTTCTGTTATCAAGTTCAGTGTATCTGGTTTTATGTTGAGGTCTTTGATCTGTTTGGAGTTGAGTTGTTTTGCAGGGTGATAGCAAATGGATGTATTTGCATTTTTGTACATGTAGCAATTGGATTAAAGTTTCAAAAGCACTGGGACATCCATTAATTAAACATGGAAGATAAACTTGGGAACAAATCACACTTTTGCTTGCAAAGTACTTGTTTTCATTCAGTTTCCAAATGTTAGTACTGAATGTATTTGGGTAATATGGGGATAAGCGGTTGGCTTACATAGCGCTCAGAGATCACACAGGTAGAAGAAACATTTGTCGTTGTGATGGGAACTTACTAAAAATAATTTACTTTGTATGGGGCAATAGGGCACTGCCTTAATGTTTCTATTGAAAAACAAAAATGGGAAATCCAAACATGAAGATTCAAAATTGGTAAGTGTGGTTCCATGAATGTTCTGAACGTCTCACCATAATATCACTCTTTAAGTAAAGATGATAAGAGAAATGAGAATGGACCTACCTTCCCTTACTATTTCACTCATTAATTCTCTATATCAAGCTACGCTTGTGTGTTGCCTTTTTGTTTAATTAAAATTCCCTACAAATCATTCACTCATAAACATAGAATTAGGATAATCATACAACTTAGTTCATGCTCATTAAAAACCCAAACATGCTGTATTTTCCTACATATTTCATAAAGCTATTACACTTATTCCATACAAGTGGAATACTAGTCAATCACTTATTCTGCTTCTAACATGTGCAGTGCTGTCTGCCTCATAACCTTGCTTTCTATTACTTTATGGGGTTGTTTTTTTCTGATTCTTCTGTCCATCATTCTCATTATTTCTTATTTCCAATGTTCTATGCATATAAATACTTCAAATTATAGTCATTTTTTACTGACGGTCTCATTATTTATATCATAGAAGGGGTGTGATTTGGGCAGCAAATGTTATTATGCTATAACATAATATCATATCAGTTTATTCACCACCTCATGACAGTATAATGTGTAAGACAGCACAATCTATTTAGACTTTCCATATTATGGACATTTGAATTGTTTGCAATATTTTTTTCTAATGAGGACAATACTCATTGGCATTATTTTACATGCAGCCTTTTGCAGGTGTTTGCCTCTCATATAAATTTAGGATAACTACTCCCATGTAAAATATGAACTGTGTGACATTTGATCACAATTTCTATTTATTTACACATTTATGTATAAAAGTTTCTTTGGGACCACATATTCACTAGCATTTGGCACTCTCCTATAGTTTGTTGACAAAACTGTTATAAAATTGTCCTATAATTTAATTCATAGGTTTATCATTAATAAAATATTTCATGAGTATTTAGTGGTTGTCATTACTTTAAAATCTTCTGACATTATTTGATGCTATAGGGATTGTGTACATATTCTCATGCTTGTATTCAAAAATACTTTTGGTGAAAACACTGTTTTTAATATTAATATAGTTACAATTTTTTGGACAACACTAAACAAGTCTGGTTTAGAGAAGATGGCCCAATCTACAGCCAAGCACCAACTCAAAGAAAACAATTTCCTATTAGAATTTTTATTTTTTGTTAATGACAAAATCCTTAATTTATTTATATTTAAGTTATGTATGTCATAGTGTATGTTCTTGTGATTTGCCATATGAATGATCTTTACAGCTCAGCTTATTCATCAACCGTCATCTTTTATTTGAGTTATTATGCTGTGTTTGTTTGTTCCAATATCTCCATCGAACTCTGGATTTTTTTGCTCCATTGGTGAATAGCTCACTGCTGATGCCACAGTGTTTGAACTTTAAAACATTCAAAACCCTTGTTATGTATATGCCTTCCTAACACTTTTTCTGAATTTCTCTTGGTTTTAACTATTACTGATACTTAATTGTTAGGAATTACAACATTATATGCAAATCCTTATTGAAATTATGATTGAAATAGTTTTTACTATGTCAATTTGCATTGTGTTTGTTGTCAGATTTATTATATATTTCTGTGAGTATGGCATACATTTGATTTAAAACTTCTCTAGTATTTTTCATAACAATTTCAAATTAAACTATGAAAAGTTTGCATTTCTTTACATCTCATCTTTTTGGTGACATCTTTCTAAATGCTATGGACTGATTTATTCTCATTCTCTAGTATCATATAAAATATATTTTATTTTATTTTTATAATAAACTTATACAAAACACATCATATACCCTTTAAGATGAGATTTTTAATTCTCTATCATCACACAAATTGAGAGAGGTGTGGCCCCTGGTTGCCAACATTGAAAAAGTTGTCTCTCCTCTTACGAAGAGGAAATGGCTGCAAAACTCACCAGATACGTCTTGTAAGCAAACTGACCACAGAATTTGCTTGCTAAGGAGACAGCTCCATATTTAACTCAAATCCAGGAATCTGTAGCAGAAAGTACCATACCATGAGTTGTTTTGGCTAACTACATCCCCAGTTATAAAGAAAATATAAAATTATGTTAATTATCTGTGTTCTCATCTTGAATAAATTCTGGATGGCAATGAAGAAAATGTTTAATGTTTTGAGATAATGTTTTCTGAGTGTACATTATGTGGGGCACTGAGGAAGCTCTGAGTGAATATGTGAAGAGCAGTAGAAGTTTCGAGTAAATGTGTGTTGTTAATATGACCATAGGAATGTCAGTGACCAGAGCCTCAGACCAATGGGAATTTGGCAAAGCCTTCCACTGACTTCCTCAGACTCAGAGGAAATTGGCAAAGACTTACAGTGGTCTAAGTATGAGTGTTTAATAATGATTGGGCAGTGTGTGTGTGTGTGTGTGTGTGTGTGTAAAATTACTGTAACTTTCTTTTCCTGGATATTACGGCCCAAGACTGCTTGCCTACAGACACCTCCGATGGAGACTGGCTAACTCGTCCCTTTGTGTTGTACATAATGTACATAATAAACATACTAAGGTTCCACATTGCTCTGGTAATTGGTGACACTCCACCAGAGTGTGTACAGCTTATCTGAACCCAGCTTATTTGTACGTGTGGCTATCCTTTCTCTACTCTCTTGTCACACTACTCAAGTCAAGTCCCAGCCTATTCTTTGTTAAAGATGTTCATTGTTTTTCCATTCTCTTATGAAGAATTGCCATGGATCAATTATCAGTGACCTCATTCATATCTTTTCAACTATTGACACGGTTTCTTACTGAAGGACAAAAGGAATGATGTGACTTGTTATACTTATTAAGGGTACACATTGCTGGGCAAAAGTGGGGACCTATGGTCAAATCCCTAGAACCAATAGAAAGCTGATAGCAGTAACAAGCTTCTGCAACCCCAGCACTTCTACAACAAGATGGAAGATAGAGATAAGATTTCCCCCAGATGTACAGCCCCAGCTAGGCTAGTACATACCATGATGAACAAAAACCCTGGCTCAAAGAGCAAAGTGAGACTCTCCACATTAATTCCTTGGCACATGTACTCACAGGCACACATACATCACACACACACACACACACACACACACACACACACACACACACACACACACGCAACACACCTGCTCATCTGAGATAAGCTTTTCCAGAAATAGCCAATTAATTTCCCAAACAATGCCAGAGGCATTATTAAGCTGAGGGTGAACTTCCTGTAATCAGTCCTGTAAGAGGACCACAGAGTTGAATCACTGAGGAAGGTAACAAAGTACCTGGACCCAGAGCCCTGAAAGATGGCAACAGAGGCTGGTGCCAGGGCTGGGGTTAGTGCAGACCAGTTCAGACCAGAGTGCAGACCAGAGTGAACACGGGGCAATCAGCACTGCCACACAGCATGAAAGACAGAGGGTAATTCTACCTTTTTTTTTCTTCTAAAGTCATAAAGAAAAGAATTGAAGGAAGGATGAGTGGGCATGGGCATCCACAGGAGCTAATTTTTCTAAAGCCTACTGAAGCAGGAACATAAATAAATCACTTAATTTTCAAGTAAAATAAGCTTTGAATCAGATTAATTTTTTTGTTCATTTCTTTTAAGAATATCAATACATATTAACTTCATAAAACAATAAGTTTGATTTTAACTTTTCCTACATGTTACTTAAAGTAATCACACCCCCATTAGATATTTTGTTACTCTCTTCTTCTTAATGGAAGTGAGGTTTGAGAAAAGCCAGATTGAATGTAAAGAAATTTTATTTTTCCCATTCATCTTAAAAAAAAAAAACAGGCTGTTGCCAAGACAAAAAGTTTCTTCCACACATTGACAGCAAGGCCCCATTGCTGAAAATAACACCCACACAACTCTGAACACAGGAAAGTCAAGCTGGTGTCTACATAGAGCCCTCACCCCTAAATGATAGCGCCATTCTTATATGAAGGTTTTCTACATGCTACCAAAGGAGAAATATAACTACCAACCTAGTCACATACTCTTTGATCTACAATAGTGTCCTGTCTGGAATATATGCTAGGGCAATAGTGGCACAAAGCATGTGGGAGTAACCAACAAATATATGAATGACTTAAGGCCCACTCTACAAGATGGCTCTCACACTGGGTGAACAAGAACCAGAGACTAGACAGCCCAGGGACTTAATGTAAAACCAAATACTACTGGCATTAAAAAAATAAAATAAAAAAGAAAGAAATGTAGTGGTAAAATGACTTCTAATGACATTCTGCTATACTCATAGATCAGGTCTTTGCTTAAACATCATCAGAGAAAATTCCTCCTAGAGCAGATGGGAATAAACATAGAGATCCACAGCCAGACATTATCCAGAGAGCAGGGTCATTAAAATACTCATCCTAAATGAGATGTCTCCATCAAAGCCTTCCTCTCAGGGCTCATGGAACCAGGTCAAAGAGTAAGAGGGGATGGAGGATTCCAAGAAAACAAGGTTCTCTAAGTCAAGATAATCAAAGATCATATGAACTCACAGAGACTAAAGGAGTATGCACAGGGTTTGCATAGGTCTGCACCAGATCCTCTGTGTATATGCAATGGCTTTCAATTTAGTGTTTTTATAATATTCCTGAGTGAGCGAACAAGTGGGTCTCTAATTCTTGTGCCTTCTTCTTCAGCTCTTTTCTTTCTGTTTGTTTATCTTATCCAACTCCAATGTGATAGTATTTGATTCATCATATTATATTTTATTTTGTTATTATCCCTTAGAAGCCTGTTTTTTTTCTAATGAAAGAAATGGAATGAATCCATATAAGAGTGGAAGTGGGAAGGACCTGGGAGAAGTAGGGGATGGGGAAACCATAATCAGGATATGTTATGTGAGAAATAAATCTATTTTCAAAACAAGAAAAAATAGACTTAAAAATATTCTCTCTATGTGTGTCTATGTCTCTGTGTTCATGTGTCTTTGTATGCACTAATACCTTATAGATTTTCCTTTTCACTGTGACTGCTTCTTACACAAAACAATGTGGCCTAACTTTCTTCCTTCTTTCTTTCTTTCTTTCTTTTTTAAATGAGCAAACAAGAATGTTTTGCAAAATTTAGTTTTTTCTTTTTTATTCTGTCCTCCCTCCGACCCCAATCTACCCTCCTATTCCCATCTCCTCCAGGGCAAGGACTCCCCTGGGGATTCAGCTCAGCCTGGTAGATTCAGTGGAGGCAAAATGCCTTCTCATTGCAATGTTCGTAACTGCACAGCTCCTTCTATTTACAACCTTTAAGGTCTAATTCTTCCCTTATCATGCAGGTAAATGCTCCAATTCTACTACAGTTAAATTTAAATTCCTAAATTTAAAAAAGATGAAAATAGATAATCATAATCACTTGCAAAAGAATTGGCAAAGAACCAAGAGATAAATATGCAGATGGGCTAGGAAGTGATAAGAACTTCATGCCTGCTGTCAACTTTGGTGTGCGTTTATTTCTTTACAGGTCCATGTGACTAAAGGCTTTGTCTCATAATGGTAGTGCTGGGAAATATTGAGACATGTAAGAAGTGAGCTAATATTATTTTTTCATTTACTTAATTTTGTTTTTTTGAGACAAAGTTTCTCTGTGTATTGCTGGCTGCCCTGGAACCTGCTCTGTAGACCAGTCTGACCTCGAACTCTGAGATCTGCCTGCCTCTGCCTTCCAAGTGCTGGTATTAAAGGTGTGCACCACCATTGCCCAGCTTGGTTTTAATGTAAACCATTTCATTACTTTGAAATGGGAACATACTTAAAATTTATAGACTTGATTAGTTTTCTGATCAATATTGTAGCATATTTGATCATATTCTAACATACAACATAAATTATGATAAATATTGAAGGTAAAATACAGAGATATAATTAAAATTTGATATCTTTTATTATTGTTGCCCCTGTCAATATTTTGTTGTGCTTTTCAGTTAGATATTGCTTTGTTTTTTTTTTTTTTTTTTTTGGTTTTTCAAGACAGGGTTTCTCTGTGTAGCTTTGCGCCTTTCCTGGAACTCGCTTTGGAGACCAGGCTGGCCTCGAACTCACAGAGATCCGCCTGGCTCTGCCTCCCGAGTGCTGGGATTAAAGGCGTGCGCCACCACCGCCCGGCTCAGTTAGATATTGCATGCTTAAATGTCTACTTGCGTTTGTTATTAAATTAAAACATATGATCAAAAAACACTCTCAAATGAACTTTGCATGTTGACAGGGATCAATACTCCTAACCAAGGCATAAGAAATTGTGGAATGAGCCCTTCCCACTAAGTAAATGATGAGATAAATAATTCCTCTGTAACCTAGATGTCTGCCCTTATACTACCTAGAGCTGGAATGAAGTGTGTTGAGCACTTTGGCTCCAAATATTAGAAAATATTCATGGAAAGCACATCTGACTGTGTTCTGAAGTGTTCACTTGCCAAGTGTGAGGTGTTCCACTGAAACATAAAATATATGTCACTGTAAAGGAAATAGAAAGCCAGAATTGAACACTCTGGTTTACTTTTAATCTTGTCCTATAAATCAACCTGCTTTTGAACATGAGTTTCATTGTGAGTGTCTTTCACTGGTAAAGCCTTAAAACAGAACAGAAAAAATGCACACACATTGTTTCCATAAATCCATGCTGCTTTTATTCAGAATTTCAAATGATTCTGAAAAGAAAATAAGTCTATAAAAGAACTATCTACATACCATCATAGCATACTAAACAGAAAGTCTACATAGCTTGCCAAGCTATTCCAATCATATTTATTGAACTTCTCTACACTTAGGCCGTGTGTGTGTGTGTGTGTGTGTGTGTGTGTGTGTGTGTGTGTGTCCTCTAGGCATTGTAATATTGAGATATGGTTCTCAAGAATAACTCAAAGTTGGAAAAATTAATACCACTTAGAAACAGTTCAGACCATTTAATAAAAATTAGGAAGAGACACAATCTCACAGCAAACTACTTGTTCTTCTAGTTATTACTGTCTTTCTGCTCCCTCTTCTGCAATGATTCCTGAGGCTGAGATGCAGAAATTGTATTGTAGATTTATTGGGAAAGAGAAGAAGTGGTGATGAATTTGAAAGAGAGCAGGGGCATATCATGACATTGTTTCACCCCCTCCTTCAAACTCCCAGTCACATTCGTGTGATCAAATCAACCTAAATTTAAAGAAAAATAAAATGTATTTTCTTAATAGATAGGAAGAACACTGATAAATGGCCAGTGTAGCCCAGTATTCCAATCTGATGGGGGAACATTAGAATCAATAGGATGTGGACCCGCTGCTGCCAAGACTTAACATCTTAAGTCGGCTATTTTTTTTTAAATGGGAATCATTTTGTGAATAAGACTTATTCATATATGTGAAAAGATAACTAATAAAGTTTCTATCATCTAAACTTATGATTCACAATGATGAGAATCTTTCCATGTCAATTTAAAAATCTGAGAAGCACTGTGTGGTGGTTTGAATGAAAATAGTCCCCACAGACTTTGTTGGAGTTGTGTCCTTGTTGGAGGAAGTGTGTTGTAGCTGAAAGTTTTCCTGTGTCCCACCCAGTCTGCAGTCACCCAGACCCAAGTAAACACACAGAGGCTTATATTAATTAAAACTGCTCAGCCATTAGCTCAGGCCTACCACTGACTAGCCCTTACACTTAACCTCACCCCATTTCTGTTAATCTGTATGTCACCATGTGTTCCGTGGCTTTCCCTCTGTGCTCTTACATGCTGCTCCCTGGACAGCAGGCTGGCATCTCCTGACTAAACTCTCTCTTCCCAGAACTCTCCTTGTTTGCTTATCCCACCTATACTTCCTGTCTGGCTACTGGCCAATCAGCATTTTATTTATCAACTAATCAGAGTAACACATATTCACAGCACACAGAACATCCCATAGCACCATGTCACTAAGGGGGTGAGCTTTGAGGTTTCAGAAGCTCAAGCCAAGCCAGGTGGCACACTGTCTCTTCTTGCTTCTTTTCATTCAGGATGTAGAACTCTCAGCTACCTCTCCAGAACCATGTCTGCCTGCATACCACCATGGTTCCTGCCATGATGATAATGGACTAAACCTCTGAAATATAAGCCATCCCTAATCATAAGAGTTGCTATTGTCATGGTGTTTCTTCACAGCAACAGAAATCCTAAGATACACTGCAATTGAAAAAGTCCATGTTATCATACATCTCTATAGTGTGTTTCAAAACATTGATCCAATGTGTTCATAGTATGTGAATTTGGAGATAGGTTTCTAAGGTAGATACTATTCTCTTAAAAGAAGGGGTACCTTAAAAGTACCCTGGACACTTGCAATACCAAGCTGAATACAGATAAATATGCAACAATTGCCATAATTAGTATATTTTCCCATCTCTTTTATAAAACCTTTTCCAGTGTGGAATGGCACTTTTATAATAAAAGCTGCTGAACTGCAAAGAGAATTGTGTTAACTAGTATTTCTGGTAATTTTCTTTCCTGTTGCAGATTGACAGAAGCAACAACATGTGCCTCTCCCAATGATGAAGAGACTGTATAATGAGCAGAACAGTAGTGATATGTTTGAGCTGATTTAATACATTTCAGTTATCAAAGAAGGCTATGTGTATGCCAGGTGCAGATGTTTACATTCACATATTGTACATTTTTTTGTGTGTCTTGGAAAACTTCCTTGATCTGATAGTGTTTTGGCAATTTGTGCTATTCCTGTGTAGATGAATATCTTATAATAATGGATTTTACTATCTCTCCAAAACAGCTTACTTTGACTTTTTGTGCTGCCTAGATTGTATACGGTGCTTTATATATGCTAGGCAAGTTCTCTACCACTAGACCAGGAGGAGATATTGTATGTTTAAATAATAGTAGAGTTTGGACATTAATAATCACACCTCAGAATTAGAAGGCGTTATTAGATCTTTATACTATATGAGTCAATATATTCTATATTTTAACATTGTCTTGGCTATATTGTTCCTTTAATTATTTTCAATTTACACAAATTTCAAGTTACTTTTGATGACAGCTTTATACATTCCTCTGATCAGGATCTGACTAAGGGCTAGAAAATTGGTTTCACCTCTGGCCTGTCTTCCTGTTAACATGCCCTGTGCACATCTGTCTGAAGGGCATTCCACTAGTTCTCTGATAGGACTTTACTAAGGTTTCCATAAGGCCTTCACCCCTATGAATTTACCACATGGCTGAACTTTAGGACCCAGCAAATACAAAATGTAAGAAATAGAAATATCTCAGCATTTGTACTTGGGAAGACTTCCAGGAGTGAATTAAAATCACTTCAACAGCCAGAGTTTGGGTGTGCTAGAATAATGGGGGAAAAGACAGTATTACAGAAGTCTAAGTATTAGAGTGAAATTGCATATCAATGTTAAATATTGAAATTACAGTCAGGTAGTGGTGGTGCATGCCTTTAAGCCCAGCGCTCAAGGATGCAGAGGCAGGCAAAATCTCTCTGAGTTCCAAGCCAGCCTGCTCTACTGAGGGTGTTCCTGGACAGCCCAGTCAGGACTACACAGAGAAACATTGTCACAAAAAAAAAAGAAAGAAAAAGGTATGTAAGGTGAGGGAAGGGAAGAGTGGAGGGAAGGTTTTGAAAAGGCATTTTTGGCTCCCAAGGGACTTAGGCAAACAGTTGTTATCTGAACATCACAAGTCAGTCAATCCCTCTCATTGCAGATGACAAATGCTGTGTGCTTAATATAAAGCTTGGAACATGATGTCTTACATGTTCTTTTCTACTCTCAAATGATGGACAGAAGGTACCACTTGCCTGAGTCTCAGAGCAATATTTTCTGAGTTGTTCCTCTACACTCTGGGTAATGACTGATTTTGATTGTCAACTTTCCCACATCTGAAATTAACTAAAACCCAAGCAGCTGGGCACACCTGTGAGGGATTTTTCTTGATTGAATAATTTGAGGCTGAAAGACTCGCCCTGATTCTGGTCCACACCTTCTGCTGACAGGTAGCCTAAGATTATATGAAAGTTTTTGCTCTTTACCAGATTATGCTCACTCTCAGGCAAATTCATCTGCCCTGTTGCTTTGGCCAGTGTTATTCGGGGATCCAGTGTAGACTGAATCCATCAGCTTTCCAGGAATCTTCTGGATTCTGCACTAGATTGGGACTTCTGAAACATCCAGTCATGTGGACTGAACAACTACTGTAGTATCATACTTTCCTTTGGAATACAGCCATCATTGGACTTCCTTGCCTACATCCTGTAAATCAGTCTAATAAATCCTGTTTTGAGTGCATGCACATATGCACAAATTCACACACACACACACACACACACACACACACACACACACACACACACACATGTGTACATGTATATGTTCATTCTATCAGTTGTGTTTCTTTAGAGAACTCTGAAACTGCAGTAGTTCTCTTCATTTTTTTGTTGTTGTTGTTGCATCCTCTAACCACATTATGCCTTTTACACCTGTGCCCCACAGGGATTCTTTCTCTGATTTTTTTTCCCTTCCCAACTTTTTAAGCTTCAGTGAAGCCCATGAAAATGAGTTTCCAGGTGGGTTCAGATTTCCTTTGTTTATGTGACATTCAGGAGTATTTTAACACCCAAGGGCATTCACATCTGGTTGTTTCCAATCCACAGAAACATCATCTCTTGTCATATTTTCTGCACTGTCGTGCCTTTCTCCATCCACTGTTCCTCCGAAGAGGAAAGCAGCTGTTTCCGTTACAGCCATAAGGGACGTTGACTGCTAACATTTGCTTTGCTACTTTGCAGCCCCTGCTCTCTAACACCTATTAGATAATCAGGATTTTAAGAACTTGAATATGATTTCATTGCTACATTAAAGTAGTTTTATGGGTAACACTATTCCCTTTATCAACTTTTATTAAAAGTTGAATATTTAAATAACACAGTAATTCTGGATTCAAATTTATTTGAATGTTAGTGTATGTCTTGAGCCTCCATGCAATCCGTCTCTTCTTTAGCAGTTAATTGATCACCTGTATGTTTTTTTAGCTTAAATTTTTAGTGTTATTCTTTCCTTGTTTTTCGGAAATTGTCTCCCTGCTTGCATATTGTGGAAGACAGACAGTCAGCTTGAGCATATACTGTGCTTGAGCACCTTGGATCCAGGAGGGTGTGTTCCTCTGCTGTGCCTTCACTGAATCATAGAGCCTTTATGCTCACAATGCAGTCTTTGTTCTAGTGAATACTTTCCTTTCCTTCTGGTTCTAACAGATCTTCTAGGTACAAAGCCAAGTCCCCCCACACACCTCAAACCACAGGAGATGAGCTTGCTTAGTTCATCCTGGGCTTTCTCTTTCTTAGAATCCCATTGCATTTTTGAACAAATTCTATTTGCTAAAACAGAGAAGGCAACTGAGAGTTGCATGTTTTCTTTGTTTTACTAAGTCTTCAAAGAGAGGATAAAAGAAAAAAAGCCATATAAGATGGGAAATATACAGGTAGTCTGGATCATGGATGTGTTGATTTTGAATTTTTTGACTGTTGAGAAGCAAAGACAGCTGCTAGGACACATGGGATTGTGAACTGGACTCCAAAATTGAAACACTCTAGATATTTTAGAAATGCCTGAACTTAAATAAGAAGTCAAAAATGAATTTGTCAAATGGAAATCAAAAATGCTTTAGAGTTTTGTTTCCATAGGGGATGAGAGGCTGTGGATTTCTTCAGGGTTAATATGGATCTGGTTTGATCAGGCAAGACCTCCTGAATCTTGACAGGTGATATCTATCAGCAAAGGTTACTGCTGATCTTCCCAAGACTTGGCCATTATCTCAAATTTTCTCTCTGGGTCCCTAAAAGTACTTCATCCACAGACAGCAGAAAGCAGTATGGAGAAAACTATGCCCATATTCCCAAGAGTTGGGGGCTGTAGTTTTTTTTTTTTTTTTGGGGGGGGGGAGGTTATTTGGTAAGTCATGGATGTTTATTATCATTTCGAGAAATATAGTATATTGATACAAAGTTAAAGTAAGTTTTGTTACTCTGTATATGTGTTTCTACTCTTGTTTAAAGAATTTTTGTATATTGATAAAAATTTAAGGTTATTTCTGTTACAATGTATTGCATATATGTTTATATTCTTGTTTAAGGAATTGTATCTATGTAGTTTATTTTAAAAAGTAAGGTAAAATTCTAGTTTTTGAAAGCTATTATTATAAAATATAAGATAATTAGGAAATATAGGTCAGTAATTAGTCATTTATAACAGCCAAATTTGAAGATATGTTAGGTATGTTTTTTAGGTTAAATAGATATATTTTAAATAAATGGTCTTCAAAACTTCCAAAGATCTATAGAATATGGCATTTAAAATGTTTTGTTAATTTAAAATTTTTCATGACACTGAGATACATCTGCTCCTGGCAGCACCAATTTACTTCAGAGAAGATGATGGGCATTGAAGAAACTCCTTATAGAGTTTGCTGTCATTGTGGCAAGGTTAGCCACTGGGCAAAGAAACTGCTCTTGCCTTTGCCTGCTGACAATGTGCTGTGCAGACTGGACATGCAAGACACAGAGGGAAAAAAACTGTTGAACTTTGCCAAAACAAGGCAGAACTGTCTTTCAAAATTCCTGCTTCACAGAAGAGTCTGTCAGATGTTCTTTAGGACACAGAGAAAAGTGGCTGATGAACTTTGCCGAAACAAGACAAGACAGTTCAAACTTCCTGCTTCATAGAAAAGTCTGTCAGATAATTTAGGCCTGTAGGCCTAAGATGGATGCCCCAACATTGCAGAGGAATTTTGGGTGACTGTCCATGTAGTCAAATGTCCCTGTTGTTATTATTACATCCTTCTGGATAATATTACATCCTTCTGAGTCTTTGATGGAGTTGAAGATTAAATAATTATAGTTGCAGTTTTCCTTGGTTTTGATAAAAAGTAAATTAGGTATAAAATTTTGGATTCACTAAGATGGGATAGATTCTGCAGTATTTTCTCTGAATATGCTAACTACAAATGAACATGTGAATGTAGTCCTTACTTGATAATTGTCATTGTTTCATTGTCTTATGATGTTTAAGTTAAAAGCCTTTCATTTTTTGTTTAGACAAAAGGGGGAAATGTTGTAGAATATTATTTTAAAGTATGTTACTTTTGTTTATGTTGCAGTAATGCTGCTGTATTACTTTGCCAGTGTAAAGCACCTGATGGTCTAATAAAGAGCTGAATGGCCAATAGCAAGGCAAGAGAAAGGATAGGCAGGGCTGGCAGGCAGAGAGTATATATAGAAAGAGAAAACTGGAAGGAGAGAGCGAGATAGCAGCCAGAGAAGGAGGAGGACTCCAGGGGCCAACAACCCAGCTACACAGCAAGCCACAGAGTAAGAAACAAAGAGAGGTATACAGAAATAGAAAAGGAAAAGCCCAGAGGCAAAAGGTAGATGGGATAATCTAAATTAAAGAAAAGTTGGCTAGAAACTAAGCTAAGCTAAGGCCGGGCATTCATAAGTAAGAATAAGCCTCAGTGTGTGATTTATTTGGGAGCTTGGTGGTGGGCCCCCCAAGAGAGCAAAAAAAAACAAACCCAACAATAGGTGACATTATTGTCAATGCTGTAGAAAATCAGGCAGTCATTATTATACATAAAATACAATACTGTTTTTAAAGATAATAAATTAATCACTTTAAGCTACTTTTCTTTTTTTATGTTGTCTTTGGGATTTTAAAAAAAAGGTTTTTTTACTAAGAAATTTTCTATTCACTTTTCAATACCAACAACAGATCCCACCTCTTTCCTCTTCCCAACACCCAGCCTTCCTCCCCAACCTACCTTCCATCCCCACATTTTCCAAATCAAGGTCTCCCATGGGGAGTCAGCAGATCCTGGCACACTCAGCTGAGGTAGGTCCAAGCCCCTCCCCCCTGCACCAAGGCTGTGCAAGGTGTCACACCCTAGGCACTGGGCTCCAAAAAGCCTGCCCATGCACCCAGGACAGATCCCATCCCCCTGCTTGGGGGCCCCCCAAACAGTTCAAGCTAAACTTCCAGAGGGCCTAGTCTAGTCCTATGGGGCCTCCATAGCTAATCTAGAGTTCATGGGTGAGCCTGTGTGCAAGCTAGTTAGTTCCTCCATGGTCTCTGTTTAAGTTCTTGCCTTCAGGTTCCTGTTTGAGTCCCTCCTCTGTCTTCCCTCAATGATAGACAGAAATGTAAGTCAAATAAACCCACTAACTCCCAAAATTGCTTTTGTTCATAATTTTATTCTAGCAAAAGATAAGCAAAGCAGAATAGATGTTCTTCTTTCTGGCATGGGTAAGTGATACTTACTCACAATTCACTCATAGCAGTTAGATGCAGGAATATGTGCAGATGTATAATTATCAATAAAGTCGAGCAGTTTTCTGTGAAGAAGGGCAGTAGTGCCTTGCCCATGCTCCTTGGGGAGTGATTCCTAGTAGCCAGCCAGAGGCTGCTGAGACCATTTTAGTTTATTTTGTGTCCTAGCCTTGTCCTCTCTCTTATTTGGCCATGTGGAAAGACCCTTTCATTACAATACTCATGTTCCTGCCTTTTCAGTTTAACCCTAACATTCATTTTAGCAACATTTGTTTTCACCGTAACAACAATGCCACATAGTCTCTTGTAACTGATTGTGGGAAGTCATAAAAATTGGCAACAGTGAAAAGTTTATGGATAAGGAACATCTAAAAATCAATTCACAACCAAGTGCATAATGAAACCAAGGTGTTTTGGTTTCACCACAAGGATTCGCTAAAGCTTTGTTTCTGAACACCATGTCCACACTGTGCTGTGTGTGCCTTCATATGACACACCAAGGAACCTACCTACATGCAATGCATTGACTTGTTTGGACAATGATATCTTATGAATTTTGGTGATATGTTATGAATTGTAGTGTTTTTGCTGTACATACAATGTTTTCTGCTATTATAGAAACATAATGGTTTAATAACCGAAAACAAATTCTTCATACTTTCGAAGTGTTATTCCTCACCATAATTGTATTGTATTATAAAGTTTGACTTTTAAACACAGTTGAATTGTTGACTTGAGTTTCATTTAAAGCTACTATTAAATGAACTATGACTCAAGCTGAAAATAATTAATTAATTAATTAATTAACCACACCACAAATTTCTTTTAGCAATTTTTACTCAAGTTGTTTTGACAAACAGTATTATAAGGTAAATGATTCATCACCAAAATTAAATGTACACAATGTTTTTGAAAAGTTAATGGAATTAAAATTTATTTGAAAAGAAAAAATTAATGATGACTATGAAAAGTATATTGGACATAAGAAATGGTATAGTCTCTGGAAATGTTCTCTCAAATTTTATGGATGTAGAAAAACAGAATAATCCAGGCAATCTCATTTGACTATATACACTTCAGCTTAAGTATAATTAAGAGATAGGATAAATCTATTCATTATTATTTCATATGTTAAATATAAGATAATTATATTTACAATAAAGAATACATACGAAAAGATTTTCATTAAGTACTTTGCACTGCAGAGAACATAAATAATATAATAAATCACAAGGGACTGTGAACTACATATTTTCAAAAGATATAATTGAAATGAAATAAAGAGTATTACCAAGACTGTCATATGACAGAATAATTGAAAAACTAGTAATTTTGCCCTTTTTCCCTGAAACAAAATACTGTAATATATTTTGATTCTGAACAAAATACTATAATATATTTGTAATAAATTTTAATAAATGGGTAGACTTGGAAGAGATTCTTTAGTACAGGCAGTGTATTTAATTTTTATAAAGTTGGGTCCAACCAATAAAGATAACTCCTCAAAAATCAAAAAACATTAATATCTGATAAACACACGAGACAGTAAAAAACCTCCAACATAGTTACCATGTGCATAGAAAAGAAGACCATAAAATGTAAACCCAGGCATAAACCAAGTTTTATAAAACACATAGTATTTCCAATTGTTACATATGATGTTGATTACATTTGCACTTCTTTTTTGAGACAGGGTCTCACTATATATCCTTGACTGTCCTAGAACTCACTAAGTAGACCAGGCTGGATGCAAACTCACAGAGATCTTCCTTCTTCTGCCTCCCAGTTGCTGAGATTAAAGGCTTCTCATTTTATGTTCTGTTTTATTGAGCATAATTATACTCAACTTAATGATAACTAAGATATAATTATTTTAGATCTCTTTTTTGTTTTTTTTTGTTTGTTTGTTTGTTTGTTTTGTTTTTCGAGACAGGGTTTCTCTGTGTAGTTTTGTGCCTTTCCTGGAACTCGCTTTGTAAACCAGGCTGGCCTTGAACTCACAGAGATCCGCCTGCCTCTGCCTCCCGAGTACTGGGATTAAAGTTGTGTGCCACCACTGCCTCACAGGTTTCATTTTGTATAAACTTGTTTCTCTTAAATGGATTATTTCTAAGAAATTGTAATGACTAATCTTGGCTGTCAGCTTGATACACCTGGGAAGAGAGAACCTTAATTGAAGAATTACCTCCATCTGATTCACTTGTGAGTACATTTGTGTAGTGTTTTTTTTTTTTTTTTTTTTATTGCCAACTGAAGTAGGAGGTCCCAGTCCATTGTGGGTGATGTCATCCATAGGTGTACCTTGGCTGTGTAACAAAGGTGAACTTGAGCATGGGAGCAAATCAGTTAGCACTCTTCCTTCATGGTTTCTCCATTAGTTTCTGCCTCCGGTTCCTGCTTGACCTTCTGCCTTGGTTTCGCCTGATGATGGTCTAATATAACCTGTAATCTGATATCAATCTTTTCCTCCCCAAGCTGCTTTTGAAATCAATTATATATCTTCCATAAACCATTAATTGGTAAAAGACTTTCTCAAGCTCCTAATGAACCTTGGGGCTTGGATGACATCATGTGCTGGGGTCTACTGCTTGTGGGGCTTCTCATATTAAGTGGAATGCTTCCTCACATAGTTAGTTATCACTCTTATGTAGCAATGTCAATGAGTGTGTGGGTGCTCTTCACTGGGTAACTGCTCAGGGAATAAGCCCAGTATGATTAAAGCTGTTACTATCTTTGATGGTCAATTCACAGATTTTTGCCTGATTTTTTTTTTTAGATCTAATCTATAAAAGGTAGGATACTGCATCTGGCTAATTCTCAAGCGTTTCTCACCTCCTTCTTTCAATGATGTGGTGAGGGAAGGTACACCTGTGCCAGGAAAGCTTCAGAAACTGATTTTGTACTATTTCTAGGAAGTGTTCATTCATCCTGAAATTAAAAAGTAAGAATATAGCAAACAGGTATAGTATTTTTAGAGCTTTTGTTGACAGTCATTTTATTTTACAGTTGATCACATAGTCATCTAATCTCAGACATATCAATTATACTACACTCTAAAGACTAGAATAAATTCATTTGAATAATATTAATATTGTATAGTAAATAACATTGAAGAGACAAATTATTATTTCCAAATTTTGAGAATGGAAAGCTATAATAGCTACCATTTTAATACAGAATATGCTAATAAAACTATTGTGTAGATAGTTTGTTATGAAAGAAATATAATTATGACTTATTTGGCAAAAAGGAAGTGACCGTGAATATGAAATACATGTCATTGAGGTGAAAAACTGTAATTGGAATAATAATTTTCTGCCTCTAAGCTGACTTCAGGTAGGAGACAGAAATGGCTAGGTAATCTAGACACACTGGCAGTCTCAAAGGTTTTGTATTCCATTTGGGGGCCTGACCTTGAGAGTGGTGACATTAAAATTGACTGACCACTTGTATGTCCTAAAGACAAAAAAAATGAATGAGAATATGAATAAGCATCACAGTAGCCTGAGCTTGATTATTGGCCAAAGTAAACAAAATTTAAAATTTCACAGCAGATGGAATCATAAGGACAGTGTTTATAATTATTTACAGTCATTAATTTTCCAAAATCTTTTGGAGTAAGAGCGTAAATATGAACAGATTTTGAAAAGTAAGAGTGAATACTTGACAATATCAAATACAAACAAATATGGTCAAAGACCTGTTATAAGATGATCATTGACATAGGATAAACCTCACCCATTTTGAGAACAGCAAGTAGTTTCAGTTTCTAGAATTCAAGAATGAATCCAACTAAAACTCAATGTACAACTAAAGGGAAAGATGAGCCGAACTAGTAGGTTTAAAAATAATCAGTGGTTTTGGAGTTCATTCAGTTAGCAAAACACTTGCCATAAGGATTTCAGTTTAGTCCCTAAAACCCACATAGAATGCCTGGCATGGTAGTATGTTTGTGTAACCTCAACACTGGGGTTTGTTGACCAGTTATTCTAGAAGAATCATTTCAGCATAGAGACTCTCTATCAAAACATAAGATGCAAAATGATTGATGAAGATACCTGATGTTGACCTCTGGCTTCTACATGTACTCAAATACATATATACACACACTTATGAGTATATGAACACTATAAATATATTATATATATATAATATAAATATACATACACACACAAAAGTCAATAAAATATATTGTGTTGTTATTTTAATATGAGATGTCCCCTATAAAGTAACACTCTTGGTACTTACTGAACAACTGGTGAACTTTGGGGAACTAAGTAGATGATGAGAACTCTGGCCTAATTATTAATACTTTGATGAATCCATAGTATGTTGGCACTATTAGTAGGTAGTAAAAACTAGTACATTGGACCTGCTTAGAGGCTATCCCTATTGAGAATTTTTTTAAAAATTTGACACCCAACTGCTTTATTTGGTGTCACAAGCTGTTTTAGGCCATGACGCAAATACAGCAGATGGCAATTGATAATTCAGATGTCACCCCCCACTAGTGGAGTCATTCTCTGACGGAGGTACCCTGTTCAAACAAGGCTTATGGGACCACACACTCTGGAAACTGGCTGATTCTGTCTATGAATTCACATGTGCAAAGACAGCTGTGGAATCTACCCGTTACCATGCATTTTCATGTCATGTGTACATGTAACCTCATGGTTACATCTCAATCTTATGGGCATTTATATCTGTGGATTATATAAAGATGACTCCTCATTAAGCTGTATAATTTTGAAAAATAAAAAATATACTAGGATATGCTTCATAATTAGATCTATTATTCCATAAGGATTGTAAAACACTCAGGCCCTGTTTTTTATCATTAGCTCAGACTAGCATTGAAAACAAAAAACAAAATAAAAACAGCAATTTTTTTTTTTTTTTTTTGGTTTTTCGAGACAGGGTTTCTCTGTGTAGCTTTGTGCCTTTCACGGAACTCACTCTGTAGCCCAGGCTGGCCTCGAACTCACAGAGATCCGCCTGGCTCTGCCTCCTGAGCGCTGGGATTAAAGGCGTGTGCCTCCACCGCCCGACAAAAAAAACCCAAAAAAACAAACAAACAAACAAAAAAAAAAAACGAGCAATTTCTTTTAAGACATTCTACCTACAATTGGCTGATTATGGGCCTCGGAAAAAAATTCAAACCAGACTGGCTGCTTCATTGGATAAACCTCCACAGGAAACACACAGGGATACATTCCCAGGTGTCTGATTATGGAACCAAGGTCAGGAGCAAAGCAGCTTTGGTGCCAGTTTTCCTGCTTGCTAAAGCTGGGCTGATAACACAGACCATCAGGCTTCCTTCCTTGTGATCTGGGGTTGCAAGCAGAATTAAAGAACAAATTTAAGTTTGGGATACTTACAATGCCACTGCCCAGAAAGTGCCCAACACCATGCCCCCACCTATGCATTGCCATGATAAATGGCTCTGCTCCTTATTTTTTTTTTTTTTTTTTGCTCAAGGAATGAACTATGACCCTCAAATGTAGCTTTTATTGATTTTCAATCGGATGATATATAAGGGGAGGCAGAACAAAGAAAAGAGGTAGAAGAAGTGAACTTGAGGGAAAAAAGAGTGTGATCATCAGTGTGTTTGTGAATTTTTATTTCCCTCAGATAAGTCTAGAAGGCATTCTTTTTAAAACCCTGGTTGCAGTCCTGGAAGCTAGTTTCTCAGGCTGCAGTAATTTGGATAGTGTTACCAAGTTTGGGGGTCATAGATTTTACCCAAGAACCCTGGTTTGTCCACCCATCTTCAAGCATCCAATTAAAGCAGTCAAATTAATAGACAAAAGTCGGAAACATATTTAATGTGGCCACATTGAAAAGGGAGAAAGAAACACAGTGACCCTTCAAGTCTATTTCAGAGGTGTGAAAGTGAGATATAAGTTTCAATAGATAGATAGGAACATATGCACAGCATTGAAGTTCTGGTCTAAGTATGGTCCTGCCCACACTGACCTGTCAATGACTCTAAGTTTTAAATCACTGTCCTGGGAAGGAGAGTGAGGAAAGGACTCAGGTTCTGCTATCCTACACTATTCTTCTCCCAACATTAGATTTCTGGGGAAATCCCAATTCTTGAGGTCTTATAGCTAAAATGTTTCTTTCTAATACATTCATTTCTACCAGGTTCATGATAGTAATGCCTACTATTGTAATATTGTTGAATTCTAGTTACATTGGTGTGAGTAGAAACAATGAATATATTTTCATTTATTCTTAAGATGTACCAATAGATAATTCACATAATTATATTTGTGTCTAACTACCATCAATTTTACCAATAGCCTTTCATCTATTGTTCATCATGTGTTTGTATTTAATTTCTTCAAGCTGTCCATCATCCTTCAGACTCACAAATTCATATTCGGCCTTATGAGTCTCAGAAGTAGAGCAAAGTAGTATCTTAAATATGTCAGGTCTAAAAAACTCAGGAGAATGGAATAGCTGTGACACCTATTAGCATACCAAAGCACAAGCTGGTCTCCAAGCTCATTCAGAACCTGTCAATTTTCTCAGCTCTTCTCACCTTGACCTCTACCCTGAACTTCTCCAGTTCACGAGCTTCCCCTCTCCAGCTTCTCATTCCTGTATAACTGCCATTTGGGCTATGACCTTCTTCCTCCTCCTCCTGCTCTTTCTTCTTCTTCTTATTACTATTATTATTATTATTACTGTTATTATTAGTCTTTCTGCCTCTCTCTGTCTCTGTCTCTCTGCCTCTGTCTGTCTGTCTGTCTGTCTGTCTCTCTCTTTCTCTCTCTCTCATACACACACACACACACACACACACACACACACACACACACACACACACAAACACACCCCCTCTCATGACCCGCTCCATTCTCCTGGCCATGGTCAGTTTATTATTTTCTCTCCCTGTTCTGGACTCTTTCAGAAAGAGTCCAGAACTCTCCCTCATACATACAATTAAAACCTTTTCCTCAACCATACCTTGGAGCAGACATGTCCTCACCTTATACATCCGGTGCCAAAGTGTTTAGTCTTTAAAGCTACCATTAAATGAGTTAAAAATTGCTAAACTTAGAGAGAGCTTAAATTACTAAAAGCAACACTGTAAAACTTTATTTCTACTTGGCAAAATAATAATTGTTATTATAGAGCTTTAACAATAATGTAAAGAATGCATGAGATCAGTTCAGAACTTTTCCGCCACCAGAAAGGAAAGATTAAATACAGTTGAGAGATTTGTGAAAAACTTATCATTCATGTAATTTTATGCTCCCTTATTCCAAATCCTATTTCTTAAAGCAGTATTTTCATTCTTCCACTGTCAATGTCTAGAAACATTCTTCCTCTCATCCGTTCTGTTACCGCTCTGATTTCCTTCTGCGGTGTTTATGACAGCTGCCTAGCAGATCTTTCTGAACACAGTTTCACCTCTGTTAATACACACTCCGATACCAGATTAATCCTTCTAAAATACTATTTTTGCTGCACTAATCTTTCTTATAAGCCCGAAGAATCCCCTAATGGCCTGTCACATTGAGTTCATGTTCTTATGCTTGTCTTATCAAACATTCAGACACATGAATTAATTTTTCTTTTTGCTTTAGCTCCTGGGAGGATCCGCAGAATGCTGCCTTGATTCGCATTGAAACAGATGAGGATGCTGGGCAATGAGCAAAACAGTTAAAGGGGCGCGCGGGGGCGGGGGGCGGTGGTGGCAGGGGGCGGGCAGGGAGCAGAAATGGAGAAGGAAAGAAAAACAAAATCAGCGTGGACCTGAGCATTTGACCGAAAAAGCAGGAACATCGGCCCCAGGAAGTGTGTTATGGTATTCGGGCAGAGGGCAACATTGGAAGGGGCTCACCCTGATCATGTGGGGCATAAGCACGTCAACTGTCAATGAAGCAGAATTGTAGAGACAGAAGTCTGAGCGAGATGTTACTGATTTATCGAGTTTTTATGAAAGACTCTGTAAGGGGTTTTAGTTAGCTTTGATAGACAAAACTTAACACTCCAACGGACACCTTGTTTGGTGAACTGGTCAGACTTAAGTTTGCATTTTAGTGTACTTTGAGTGGAGTCCTATGGGCCTGGATTTATAATTTTGCTAAAATATTACTATCACTGGAAGTTTGGAGGAGTCCTGCTGGAGCTGCATGTGACCTGGGAAATAAGGGAAGCAGCCCTGCACACCCGCACACCCGGACACCCCCCGCCTGAACCCTAGTTTCTCTGCCGCATTAATAATTTAAGAACGGACCCAAAGGGAAACTAGAGGACAATCTAACTAGAGTTTAAAAGAAAAACTGCCAGAGCATGGAAACTGTAAGCCTGGGAAGCTGCCCAGAAGAGGAGAATGGAGAAGAGAAGGATCCCAAGCCACATTGCTAGAATGAAGCTGGCAAGGAAGGGAGTCGGCCATACTGTAGCAGGCAGAGTTGGTGAGATGGGTACTTTAGAGAAAAAGGGAGGAAGCCCAAACTGTTAGGGAAAGCATGCTTCGAAAGGAGATAGAAAGAAGACAATGACAAGTCAGGCTCTTCTGAAAATTCACTCACATACGTTTGAGTAATTCAGAACGGCTGTCGGTCTTGGAAAGCTGCATGCTCTAAGGGACTGGAGCGCCTGGGATGGAAAGCGAATTACATCATAAAAGAGCTAAGCATTCTTTCTATGGACTGGGGGCTTAAGGTGAACCTGGTTTCCTGGGGGGAGTCCCTGGTCAGGTACTGACCTGCATTACTAAAATGTTAGGTCAGAGATTTTGTAGTTTGACCTCTGATCAGAATGAAAAAAAAATTTTTTTTTCGTTAATGGACTCCATTGTTGCTCTCACATAAACATTAACTTCTTTTCAGTTGCAGAAACTCCATGGAAAGAATTCCTTCATATGTCCACTGGCACTTCAACACTTGACCTAGCATTTTTTTTTTTTTTCAAGGAATCCTTCAGAATTTGTCTGGGTGATTATGAGGACAAAGCAATACACAGGGCAGGAAGAGAAATTAGGAAGCCATGATCAATAGTTGCTAAATTCCAGATTGCTGTAAGTTAGGCTTTTACATGTTCTCGCCATACACACAAAAATAGAGAAATTATCAGTATTTGAAGATACAGTTGTGTTCAACCTTATTTATACCTTATAAAACACGTACATATAAAACTTCTCAGGACACCACATTAACTGATACAATTTTTATGTTCTTATAAATCAGTTATTATTAATTTATCAATTATAAAATAATCTGGAGTAGCTGTATTAGTTTCGTGGAAAAAACAAGTCAAAGCAAAGGACTTTTAGAGGTAAGCAGAACATGACATACAAAGGGATTTTTGAAATCATTATCAGATGTGTATGGCCTTGAACAGCAGAAGCAAAACTGACCTTGTGTTACTGCTTTTCTCATTGCTGTGGACCAGTACTGACAAGAAGCATTTTCAGGAAGGCAGGAGAGTGCATTTTACCATGGTAGGGAAGAGACCAGTGCAGTCAGGGAAGACATGGCAACAAGGCTGGGGGCCAGGTTGGTCACATGGTGTCTGTAGCCAAGAAGCATAGAATGATCCAAGACCCACCTTGCAGTGGCTTGCTTCCTTTCCTCCAGCAAGGCTCCACCCCTAAAGGTTCCATAGCCTTCTCAACCCCCTGGGGACCAAGTGTTGAAATAGAGAAGGCAATGGGAGCATCTCACATTCGAACCACAGCATGCATTACAAAAGAAATAGAGAGATTCAAAGCAGTTCTGTGTCTTTGAACATACCTCTCTCAGGAATTGCCAGAGCAAGTGGTTAGTAAATAAGTAGAGACGCAGGGGACGGGACCAACACTATCAACTATATTACTTAATCAACATGCTTAAGCCCTGTAAAAATCAATGAAGTCTTTGGTGGCAGAGACTTGAAGTCATTTCTGTGGGGAAAACAATACTATTTGAACCTAGGATGCTGAAATATTTGGTCATTCATACATTAACTGTGTCATATCTCATACTTTAGACAAACATTAACTCAAATTGTACTATAGACTGACATACAAAAAATAAAAATGTATATATCTAGGGACAAGTATTTGGTGACCTTTAATTTTATGAAGACTTTTTTTTAGCTATAACACATTAAATATAATTTGGTAATTTTGATAATACCAGTTGCTAACTTTTTATCTTTGACAGATATTCTTAGAGAGAGAAAACATTTCAAACACTTTCAAGTATTAAATCTGAGGATGGGTTTGATCCAGAATATATTGAAAGTTTAAGTCTCAGTATTAAAGATAAAATCATACTAAAATTTTAATAACATACAAAAGTTCTGAAGAGATGCTTCTGTAAAGAAAACACAAAGACAGTAAATAAGTACATGGAAACTTCGTTCAATATCATTTGTCATTACATCCACAAAGATACACTACTGTACACCTGCTAGCGTGGCTAAAATAAGATAAAAATTAGAAGCACATAAATCCAATTCATAAAAAGTGTTAGAATACTAGAAAGTTTCCTGTTTGTCAGTTGATAAGAATTCCAGTTGGACGTATTTGTCAGTTTTAGTTTTTTTGTAAAGGAATAGGGACTCTTATTGCAAGACTGGGCATCCCAAGGATCTGCTAAGTGAATTACATACAGGATTGTATTTACAGAAAACTGGTGCCAGTTTCATTCTTGTGTTCCAAAACTAGTAACTATTTATGTGTTCACCAGCAGGAAAATTAAGAAACAGTGTGGAATGTAGATTTAGTGGATAATTTTTAATTAACAAATGTGTACATACTATTGAGTGTCATTGTGGTATTTTGAAAAAAAGGTTGCTGATTCTCCTCCCCAATCTTCTTCAACAATCTCCCTCCTGACCATCCTTGTACTGTTCCACTCCCACATAGCCTCTTTTCTGCTTTTAAACCATAAATATCCAATCAATAGAAATGAATTATTGATTTGTCAATAGCATTGATGAAATTTTAATGCATTTTACCAAGTGAACCAAACTCATTGCAGTGAATATAGAGTACAACTGTTTAGCTTTGCTGCTATGACACTGTGGGAAAATTCAGGACTATAACTATGCATCCAAACAAATAATTGCCCAGGATATGTGAGGATGAGATGCTGACTTCAAAAAAGGATTTTTAGGGAATGAGGATAGAATATATGGGACAACGATGGCATCAGGACTAGGTAAATGTTCACCACAAAGACACACTTTCACTATGTATTCACTTCAAAGTGTAACCACAAGAATATGGATAAAACCCAAGATTAAGTGTACACTATAAAGAAACAACTTATTTGTAACACAAAAACGTGAGAGAATTTCACCAAAGAAGTGAGGAAGACAGGATTTGAGTAAATGACTGGAAAAGAACATGTCAATGTGGTATATGGCTAAATACAAAATATTAACTATGCCTGTACACTGTGGGCTCTCTTGGTAAGTTTGTTTCCCACAGTGTGCTGTTTAGCAAGGTACAAACTGCATGCATTCTAAGGCTAAGCTAGAAAGCACACGCACTGAAGATAAGGTAACTTACTTCTATTATCAGAGAAGTAAGTTACAGGCCACCCAGGAGAGGCTGTTGTTAACTCTGGGGTGCTAGAATAATACCAGAGATATTTACTTTAATACATTTACAAATAGATACAGAAATAGATACTGCCCATCGGGGTGCACAAGTGAAGATATACACATGTATTATCTCTGAGAGAGACGAGAAGCAAATGATGCTCTAGAAATAATGAGCTCACCAAGCTCAGGGTTTCTAAGTATCATGCTTCTCAGAAGGCCACCAAGGCCTCTGGGGAAAGGACTGATTTCAACACCTGTACAAGGAAGATGAAATAAAGCTAGACTATCCTGTAATATCATGAAGTAAGAACAGACAATAAAGCATCACAGAGTACTTTGAAAATACACCAGAGACAGTCTAGAAACATTTCCAGTGTCTAAGCAGAAAAACCAGCAAAGTGATGCCAATGTACAAAAAGAAAGAAAGAAAAAAGATAAAAAAGAAGGAAGAAAGAAAAAACAAATATCTCTGACTGGAGAATAAGAAAAAGTGATATGAATATATGGGACTCTTAGCTGATATAAACAAACAAACCAATAAATAGAAGGGGACAATAACCCCCTCAAATATAAACAAGTAACTTAATTGGTAATTAGAAGGTCTAGTGATAATTCTTCAATCTGTGTGGTGGTGGGAGACACTTTAGGGCAAAAGAGAATATTTGTAGCTTCAAAGTGACTCCCAAGTGATACTGTAAATACTTAGGGTTAGCTATCACCCAGAGATTCCTAGATATTCTTACTTTTTCAGGGGTGGATTTTACCTCCTTGTCCTTGAATGTAGAGTCTTTGCCAATCTATCTACAATACAGAAATCAGAGGAGGAAACACAGTATCTTTACAGAGGATCAAATATACAAGCAATCAAAGGTTCACATCAGCAGAAATGAGTCATGTTTTATTAGAGACCTCATGGCACGATGGAAAGAACACAGCAGTCATATCTCAATCTGATCTGGAGGAAACAGACCAAACCAAAGATGAATGGATATTTTAAACATAAGCTGGGAGTGGTAGTTCATGTCCATAATCCCAATATTTTATGGCTGACACACAGGAGAATAGCCCTAAACTGGTGGCCAATCTGGACTATTTAGTGCATGTCTGGCCAGCCTTGGCTAAAGGGCAAGACTGTTTCAAAAAACGAAACCAAACAGAAACAGGCCTAGGCAGTAAAAAACATACCCAGAACAAAGCTTTATAGATTAAAGGGGGTAAAGATGACAGTAATTATCAATGTGCCTTGATATCCTACATTGGATTCTCCAACAGAAGAGATGAATAGAAGAATAGAACATTTTTGGAAATCCAATAAATCAATACAATTGTCTGGTTTAGCTAATGATGTTAAATTAGTGCTGTTTTGTTGATTTTGACAAATCAGTATTGTTATGTAAGATGTTATAAAATAAATTTCACTAGAGAGTTTTAAAGCTCATATGCAGATCTAAAATTCAAAAACAAACCGATGAAATAAAAGCATCTTGCCTTTAACTACAAAAAATTTTTATTTAATTGATTCAAATTTATGCTTGAGTATTTTACTTTAGGTTGTTAAAAAGTTGGTCTTAAATGAGTTTTTAAAACAATTATGAAACTGATTTTAATGAAATTGTAATTGTCATTCTAAATAAAACAATTACCATGAAATATTTTGACAAGGAGAAAGATTATTTTCCATTTATAATTCAGGAGTCTATCTTCTCTGAATATTTTGGCTCTTCTTTCAAAGAGATATTCAACTCTAGCTAGATGACAGCACACTGAAATTCTTTGTGGTTTTTAAAAAATTGGTGTCCATATATGTGTTGAGTTTTAAAAAATATTATTTTCATTTAACTTCTTTTTTGTTTTTTACAAGTGTCTTTCCTGAATGTCTGTGTATCACCTGTGTGCAATGCCTGCAGGGGCCAGTAGAAGGTAATGATGACCAGGAACTGAAGTTGAAGATAGTTGTCCACCATATAGGTGCTGGGAACGAACGCACTAGGGTTCTTTGCAAGAGGAACAAGTAAGTATTCTTAATGACCGAGCTCTTGCACTTAACTGTTAAACATCAACTTAAATCAGGATTAACTTACATAAAAAGCAAATGCAATCACTTCAAGTGAATTCTTGATGCGATTCTGATGAAGGTATTCTTTAGTTTAATCACCTTCTCATAGAGAAAGCAGAATACTTCTGGAATATTCTCAGTACTCCATGTGTTAAAAAGTCCTCAAGCTAGGCTTCAAAATCACCAGTTTGAGGACATGCTTATAGACAGTTCATTACCTTTACCTGGCCACTTTTGCAAGATATATGAGTTAAGATGCAGACATACATATTCTCTGAGAGGAATTTACATGAATGAAATTTTTTGGAGTCTGAGCCTGGTTACTTAGCCTAAATGTATTGTCTAGAATGTCATTCATTTACACTTTATTATATATTTAAGACTTGTATTCAGCTTTGGGCATGTGAAAAAGACTGTTATAAATGTACTACAACAATCATTGTATAACCATATATGTTTATTAGTGTTGGGTACACAATTAGAAATTAAATTGCTTGATTGTTTGGTCAGTACATGTTAAACTTTAACCAATGTTAAATGGCTGAATACCTCATAAATGCATTTATATATATATATATATATATATATATATATATATATATATATATATATATTTAACATTTTTAACAATAAGTCATGGGAGTTGAGTTGTTCCAAATCTTTGTCAACTCTTAGTATTGCCATACTTTTGATATTTAAACATTCAAAGATTGTGTGGCATTATCTAATTTCAGTGTCTTTATATGAAATGTTCTTCAGCATGCTTTAATAGGTTTATTAATCTTTCTTGTATCTTATTTTGAAGTCCCTGATTAAATATGTCTGTAATTTTTAAATGGATTGTTTACTTTCTTGTTTCTGAGGGTTTTTTAATTAATAATTTCTTGATATGAAGGTTTTGTCACTTGTATGCGTCTCCCATATAAAAGTATAAATGCCTTCATCACAGAATATTTGGATATTGTGTTGTTGTATTAAGATATTCATCCATAATATATAGTTTTTAATTTTAATGAAACCTAATCTATTATTATTTTTCTTTTCTCTGGTCAATGTTGCTGAGCTTTAAGAAAATTTTGTCTGAAATTTACAAACACTTTCTCATTTTTACTGTGTATATGTGTTCTAAACCTATTATGAGAAAATTAATCTGTTTTTCACTGCTTCTCATATAAGTGCCCAAACATTGCCCTATTCAGAATCCCATTGTCTTGGGAGTAATTAGCACAAAAATAGACTGTTGGAAGCAAGAAGATCAGGGGTTCAAGGCTAGCCTGAGTTATATAGTGAAATTTAAAGCTATAATGAGCTATATGAGATCCTGTCCAGAAAGACTCCCAGAAAATCTATATCCATCACTTTGCACAAAAAAGTAAATCCAGGTGGGTTAAAGACTTCAAATGAAACCTGAGGCACAAAAAATCTGCTAGAAGAAAACATAGGCAGTGTCCTTCATGGTATAGATATAGAAAAGGACTTTTTAATTATCACTCCTTTTGTCCAAGAATTAAGGACAACAACTGATACGTGGGACTTCATAAAACTAAAAGGTTTCTACATAGCTGGAGAAACAATCAGTTTGTGAAGATGAAGCTGATATAATGGGAAAGAATCATTGCCAGTTATAATCTGACATAAAGCATACACACAAATTATTCAATTAAATTCTGGGATACACAAGAGCATAGGGGACCAGATCAGAAAAAAATAAAATATTTAAGAAAGTTTAGGCTGCAGATGCACAGCATAACAAATTACAAGAAAAGAAAAAGAAATGCAGGACCATAGGCACCTGAGTATTTGTAGCCCCTGAACAGGTGTGCAAACAGGTATCATCCATTTTATACACAAGAAAAGTGAGATCAAAAGAGCAAAACTCAAAAGTGTCCCTCAATTTTGCTTCTTATAATAAATCTTAGAAGATAAAAAGATAAGTTAAATTTATTTTGATCCTATAGAGAGAAGAGTCGTGTAAGGGAGACAGTGACATCCCTGGGTGCTACAAACTCCAATCACAATAACAAGACAGACTGTAACAATGGGCTTGTTTGCCTAATTATCATTTAGTTACGGAGAGAAGGGAAAGGTCAGAGGGAGAGAGTGGATGGCTGGGTATATTAATGTATCATATTTAAATCCTGTGTCTAGTAAAAAAGAGGACAGAGGCAGAGGGGGAGGGAGGGACTTTTGGAGGGAGGGAGAGTGGGAGGCAGGGAAGAGAAAGGTATATGAATTCATGATCCTTAAACCCTCTGTCATTAATTTCTCCTTTTAATCATATGGATGCATGCAAAACCCACAGTCATAGCCAGTCATGTTGAAGTATTTCACACACAAATATATATATGCTTTTGTTTATGATGAGATGTCTAAGAATGGAACTCGCCTGGTCTAAGGCTGGCAGGCATTTTGTTCACCTAAACATCATTGGGAAAAGCGTAACAGAACAATGTGAATAATTCCATCATTTGCTGGTTAATTCTGAGCCAATTAGAGCAAGTGAGTCAGAAAGTGTAAAGATTACCATTGCTTCTGTGTGAAACTGGGAAGGGTTTCTTTTTTCATAAGATTAGAATTTGAGTGAGTGGATTGATTTTTTCTGCAAAGTGGTTGAAAAAACGTTAAGTCAGATTTAAAACCTCATGTTTTTTTCTTTCCCCACAACTTGATCCAAGACATCACGCCTTATGCCCTTGGGCTGGGATTTGCATCATTGCTTCCTCTGACTGTCTCGTGTTCAGGATCAGACTTGGAATACAGGAGTAACTACCCTGGGTCTTCAGTACCAGACAGTGAGTCTTCAGATCATCAGGTTTAGAAATCACTTGAGCAAACTCCTACAAATAAATCTTTTTTGTATCCATGTAGTACATACACAAATATGGATCTTTCTCTCTCTCTCTCTCTCTCTCTCTCTCTCTCTCTCTCTCTCTCTCTCTCTCTCTCTTTCCATCCTTCTATTGACACATTTCTCTGGAGAAAACTGATTAGTGCAGTTGAAATGTATACTTTCTGGTATGCAAATGTATGATGGTGCTGAGGATGATTAATGTTAATATTTCTATATTGTTAGAATTGCTACTGTTTAGTTTATTATTTACTATAAAGTTAACCCATATAACTTATTGAAACATTTAGCTCACTTAGGCTAATAAATTTTATGATATTAAAAATTCTTAAGGAAAATGTAAAATGAATAGATTCTTTAGTTTGCTTTTAAGCTTTGTTATTACTGTTGATTGAAAATGCACATGTTATGCAGACACTCTATCACAGCCCTATACCTGAACCCTCTTTCCGCTTTTTATTTGAAACACAGTCTCAATAAGTTGCTGAAGCTGGCTTCCAATTCACTTTGTAGCCCATCTCCAAGGAGGCTATATTTATAGGCTGGCACTGCCAGACCTAGCTTAAATGGACAATACATTTTTGAATGTCATAATCAGATCCATTGCTTATTGCAGACTACTCTGAAATCAACTTGATGATAAGTTGCCCCTGGAGAAAAAGTTCTGTGTATAATCAATATATGTACTTATAATGCTAAGAAATATCTGGTCTACAGAGGGTGTTATGACTCTTTAAATTTTGGAAGGAGTCATTTGACTTAAATGTCCTTTAAACACCCAGATCATAAATGACACTCAAGTTTAGAATTGTATGGTTTTTTTTTTTAAGTTTTTTAAGCATCTTGAGACCTGGATACACTTTCTGTGTAGCTGAGTGAAAGGTTTGTGGGGTGTTATGGATGAGTTCAATACACTTTCATTAAATTTGTGTACTAGCTACACTATTAGCTATTGTCTTAATGACAAGCATACTGAAAAAAAGCAGGGAATCTATCCGTAACCACATATACAAATAAATAAAATACTTAAGAGTCAATGTGGGAATCCAATGGAGTCATGAATGAATTCATATTATCAACATGTGCACATGTCAGGGGTCCACCAGCGGTGCTTGGGTTGGGCTCATAGGAATATCAAAGCCTTCTTTGGTGCAAGTAGAGATATTTACAAATAGTTGCCCTTTAGCTAAAACCACTGTGCTTAGAAACTATCAGCCATAGCTTTCTCTTCCCAGATGGCTTCAATCCAAGACTACTGACCAACAAAGACCCCAACTAAGATTAGCTAACCAGCAGACTCTTCCTCATTTTTATATGAGAAAAGTGTGGAGTTTGGAGGTTGTCCTATGTGTGTATCCATCAGAGAATATGGCTCAGCTTTTCTACCTGTCTGTTGTCCACCATTTTCTCATTCCCCAGCACCACAGTTAGGTCAGTCCCTGAGCTGTGCAGGTCACAACGAGTAAATGTAACCCAGGATTTGAAAGCTCCCTATAATGACAATTTTAAGACACTAAAGATGGTTTGAAATGCATTAAGATAGTTTCAATATTTGGTGCTTTGGATAATAAATTGTGTTTCTTTTGGAGTTATAATTAATTATAGCTATAAATAAACAGTGCTACTCAATGTCCAGTGTGTAACAGATCATCATCATTTGATGTCAAAGTTGCAAGCCTTATTTCAAATTGTGTCAGTTCAAGGTCTACATTTACATTAGTCAAACTATGTGACAAAATTGACTTCATCATGTTGTCTTATTAAAATTATTTTTAATTATGTGTAATAGAAACAAGTCTGTCCTTTTAAAAAGCAAATAAGATCTATGCTCACGGTTACACATTAAGCTTATCATTTTTTGCACATAGTATGTATTGACGATGATCATTTAAATTTGTCATAATTGGTAATTTACTCTATTAATGTTGTACATGTACTATTTTAAACACTGTTTTAATTTTCCCTGAACCAAAGGCTTTGTGAAGCAAAGCTGGAACACGGCATGTTCTTTGCAAAGCCTATCTTACAAAGCCTATCTCATCTTAGTGCTGAGGGCTTAGTAGACTGCTGGGGGGAGGGTGAGAAAATTGCTGCTTGGGATGTGCAATGTGTAAAGAGTTGCTGGGAAGTGCAGATGGCACTCTCCATGAGTCTGCTGAAGTTAGGGAACACACGTTTTTGTGATTCCAATTCCAACAATTGTGTGATTTTCTCTGGAAGTGCTCAACAATCCAAGTCGAAAAGCTTAATTCTGCTAACAAGGCATAAGGTAATCAAGAGTTAATTGTACTTATAAATAAAATGGTGTCTTCAGCCTTAATTTAGTTATTCCCTATGTGAGTGCCACTTTGCTCTCCGTGGCTTCTCCAATAGAATCTCAAATCCTTAGTTACACTTTTCTCACCAAGAAATCAAGTTTCCTTCATCACATCCTGCTCTTAGCAGGAGTTATTTTCTGTTTCCCTTGATCCAGTCTGACATGAATGTAGATACTCGTGTCTCAGTATTTCCAAGCTTCTTTGGCTTTTCTTAAGTTATTTTGTCCCCTCTTCTAATTTCTTTTTTTTGGGGGGTGGGGGGGGTGAGACAAGGTTTCTCTGTGTAGCTTTGTGCCTTTCCTGGATCTTGCTCTGTAGACCAGGCTGGCCTCGAACTCACAAAGATTCGCCTGGCTCTGCCTCCCAAGTTCTGGAGGCAGAGTCTGTTAGGGTAGGGGAGGCATGGTAGCAGGTAGCCAAAGCAGAAAGCCCAGCGATCACATATTTTCATCTCACATACAAAGTGGACTGAAAGTATGTGGTAAAACTATGAGCTCTCAAATCTCACTCCCAGGGACTACTTCTTCCAACAAACAGTACCACCAACTGGGTCTTCAAATACCCTCTTCTAATTTCTATATCTCATATCTTATCCTGACATCATAATTTATTTCACAAAACAAAAGGAAACCCAACCTCCCCTAAAAGACCCAGGAATAAGCATATCACTCAAGTCTTTTACTTACCCAAACTGGTATCCATAAAGCTGCTGCAAGGGGAAACTCTCACTACTAGGCTATTTTTTTAAATCTTATTTTACAGCTGATTTGACAAAGGTTCAAACTGATTCCAGTATTTGTCTACTACATTACTGCTATAATCTATTTCAAATTAGTATAGCTGGAACTACATTTTTTCCTGATGACACTTTTTAACTGTTAAAAACTGAGTGTGAACTCAAGATAAATTATGACAATAGCACCCATCTTGTATTCCCATCAAACAAAACTAACAAATCATGTAAAATAGATAGAATAATACATTGTATAATGGGAGAGAGAGAGAGAGAGTAAGTGAGCAAGAGAGACAGAGACAGAGTCAGAGAGACAGAAACAGGGAAAGACAGACAGACAGAAAGAGACAGAGAGAGAAAATAAGAAAAAATTAAGTCCCCAATTGTCAAAAATGGTCTCCCAAGAAGAGTTTCTAGCTACTCAAATGCTGTTTAATAATAGTCTTTTCTGGGAAGTGAGAGGTGCTTTTGATTGAAGCAGGATCTTGTACATGATAGGCAATTTGACTACCACTGAGCTACTTTCCACAGCATAACTGTTTTCTCAACTTCGAGTCAAAGTGAAATCGAGATGTCCAGGGCACCTACTGTTTGCAACACTAGAACAGCATACAGAGGAAGGAAGGATGGAGGGAAGGAGGAAGGGAGAGAGGGAGGAAGGAAGGAGATAGTCTAAAGGCATGCAAAGGGTTTCATTAGTGTATTCCATGTATTGATGATGAGCACATTCGTGTAAATTAATTATTTGAGGCAGAAAAATGTTGTTAGGAAGAGTTAGAGGTCTGGCAAGATAGCTCAAGATGTAAAGGGGCTTGCTGTCAAATACAAAAACCATAGTTTGATTCCTGGAATCCATGTAGTAGAAAGAAATGATGAACTCCCTCAAGCTGTCCTCTGAATTCCACCCAGATGTCATGGCATGTGCACACAAATGAACACGCACACACACACACAGACACACACACACACACACACAGACACACACACACACAGTGAGGGGGGAGGGAGAGATGGAGAGAATAATTTTTAAGAAGAAAGAATTGGTAGAATAATAAATAGAGATCAAACAAGCCAATTACCATTTGTATATTCTATTATCTGGAGTGATTAGAAAAATCTTTCTAATATCTGAAGCAGCGTGATAAGAAGGGTATTGCCTCAGAAATCCAGGAATACAGCTCTAGGTGAAATACTGCTTTAAAACTTTGACAATAAGATCATGAAAGAATGAAATATCTTTTCAAATAACAGTTTCATTCTAGACTGAAGTTCAAGGATATTTCAAGGAATAAAATGTCCACTTTCAATAAGGTAAATGCTATAGAATCCACCCAGAAAATATACATGTTCATAGATAGTGTCAGATGTGGTAGTAATCAAGATACAGATGATTGGATAGTTGAATGGAATGAGTGCTTTTTAAAGAAGTCAGAGATTCCCTTTGACCTTCCGTTCATGTAGAGACATAGAAGACGCTTTGAATCAGAAAGAAGATCCACACTGAATCTATTGACATATTGAACTTGATGTTGAACATGGTCACATGTAGTAATCCCAGCACTTGGAAGATGGAAGCAGGGAGATAAGTAAATCAAAGCTAGACTGTGTTATATGAGAACCTGTCTCAAACACAAAACAAAAATATGGCAAATACAAAAAAAAAAGCAAAAAAAGAAGAAAGAAAGAAAGAAAGAGAGAGAGAGAGAGAGAGAGGGAGGGAGGGAGGAAAGAAGGGAGAAAGAAAGTGAGAGAGCAAAGGAAGAAAGGAAAAAGGAAGGAAGGAAAAAGGAAGGGAAGAAAGAAAGAAAAGGAAGGAAGGAAGGAAGGAAGAAAGAAAGAGAAACATGTAACCTGGATGTCTTAATAGTTATAAAAGGACTGGTTAATAGTTTTAGAATTAGGAAAGGCCTATAGACATTATTATAACTTTTTATACTGTATTTTCTAAAAGATAGAGAAAATCCAATGTATATTAAAGAGATATGGAGACTATAAGAACAATTCCACTTGAAATTCTAGACATGGAAATGTTTACTAGGAAGAATAAAACAATGACTGAGTTTAACAGCATATAAGATACCTAAGAGAGGATTTAAAACTCTTCAAGACACTGTAACATAAAAAAGCCAAAGTACAACAAAGAAAAACGACAGAGAAGTGTTCAGAGTGCTTAGGTTCAAAATTATGAGAATAATTTATTTGCTTAAATCACCTCCCTTTGAGTATGGGCTGTAGTTATGATTTGTTCTAAATGAATAGCGTGAACCAGAAGTTATGGCCCATGACTTCTAAGATTACACCCACATTCATTATACTTTTCGCCTTGCCACAAACCCTGAATCACTATCTCAATTATCTGAGCCATGATAAAGTACACATGGAATAAATTTAGGTCTCCATCTAAAGAGGAACACAGAAATTGGTGCAGTGCCTTAGCAATAGTGTTTGTCTGGCATGCTGTATGTCTAGCTTCAACATGTAAAACCTAAAGCAACATTCATCAAGTCTGTAAGGGAGCCCACTGAGGAGCACACCCTTATGTGCAGATCTTTACTCTGTTATCCTTGCCTATGAATGACATAGGTCTTGACTTCGTAACTTTGAGTCATCAGATCTGAATTTCTCTCCCTCTGTCTACTGTGAAAATACACTGCAGATGATAATCTCACTTATTTTCTGTCTCTCAGACATGTCTCCTTATAGCCTAAAGTCATGGTTTCGATGTGTGCGTGCTCCAGACTATTTCACCATTTGTACTCAGTTGTTTTATGTGTCCTTTCCATTTGCATCTCAGAAGTGAAACTCCTGTCTCAAAGCAAAGAGTACATAGGGGCAAAAACAAACAAATAAAAACAACAAAATGAATAGGAAAGCAAATAAAGAAAACTAACTTCTTGCTGTATACATTTTAAAAAATCACCAGGCCAGCTTTGCATCACTGACAAAAATTAGTGAGAGAAAAGACATATACTTTTCACTTTTTCCACAATGTTTTCTGAGACTTACATGCAGGAGATATGCTATAGGTGTATTTATTGTGGCTGGGCATCTCACTATTGTCTCATATGTGCATTTTGACCAGTATGGTTTTCCGTAATCGTCTCCATTTGTTACAAAAAGTAGCTTCCTTGATGAGTGGTGAGAGTTTCCCATATCTCTGGGTATAATTTAGAACACATTTAAGAGTTGTACTGGAAAGAGGCAGTAATCCATCCTCCTCTAAGACATGTGCCATCACTGGCCACAGATGGTTGTTCAGTTTTCAAAATCAGGCATGATTTTCTTCCTGTTGAGCAGGCTCAATGATCAGTTAGACAGCCGATGGTTACCTCCAGGATATAAGTACCATTATTACATCTCTAAGGATATATTGCCTTGCTGCTTACTGTTGTGGTTCATATGCACTACGGTCAGGTTAAACTACTGATTGCTTTATTCCTTGGACTCTTGCATTGCATCTGTGGTACGATGGAAGCTGATCTTAGGAAACAAGTAGTGCTGTTTTTGTTTGTTTGTTTTTTTAACACTGATTCTATTCAAAAATGTTTATTTAAACAAAGGAAAATTGTTCAGAGTTTACCTAAATTCTTCTATACATGCTTGCACTAATTGTATTTACACGGAATGCTAATTCATTACTTTTCAGAGAAAATAATCTAAATTACAAGACTAATTATTTAGCACATCTTTAGGGGATATACAATATACTCCGTTATCAGAGAACCTCAAAGTACGACATCCAAGCAAATTATAAAATTTATCTCTCTTTGCAGCATTGACCAGGAAAAATTAGCACAATGCAGAAATTAGATGGTGAAGTTCTTGTATTATATGTTAATAATTTGATGTGAAATATTAATATGAATGTAGGTATACTAAATTATGACAGGCATGGCTTCCATATTTTAAATTACCTTATTTTTGTTATACTTAGTAATTGAAATTATAATTTTCTTGCTTCTATATGTTAGCTTAGAAACTAATTTTTAAAGCATGTTAATTTGTTCTCTGCTCTAGTTTTTACTATTATATTATAAAATGATACTGAGTAGTTTATATTGTTAATATTATCTGTTATATACTAGCTTGTTTCTCCTCTAAATAATATAATTTCTTCAAAAACTGGTTCTGTGTGTTTATTTCTCAGCAAGTCATAAACATAAGCGCTGTGTCTTCATATACTTTTAATATGTAGGGAGATAAGACAAAGAAGATAAGAATACACCTCTACAGAATAGATATTGAACTCAAAGGATAGCATTAGACAAAATAAATCCAAATGAAACTTTGTTTTAAAATAAGAAGTACATAAAAATAGACATTTATCTAAATAACACGTACAAGTGTTCAATGAGTACGTGAATAAATGGACAGCATCACTAATCAGCAGAAAAATGCAAATGGAAACCAAAATGAAATGTCACCTCAGCCAAAATGAATGGTGATTATTGGCAGCAGTAGAGGTCTAAGTGGTCTCTATGAAGGGAACCCTTCTACACTGCAGGTGGGAAGACACATTAATATAGAAAACAATATGGGTAGTCACCAAAACATTAAAACAATAGGACTACCTATATATGTTTCACCAATTCTATTAGAGTGTATTCATCCATGGAAAGTGAGGTCTGCATGTCCAAGAGACACTTACACTCCACAAAGTAATGTCGTCATGAAATTTCATCATTTCATTTGAAAATAATTTGGGACTAACTTACATCTCCTATTTCATGTGTCAGATATTTAACAACTACACAGCAGGAAGCAGGGTATACAATCTATCCTGATTTGCCAGGTGAAGTCTGTTTTATATATAGATTCTATAGGTCCTGTAGATCCTTAGTAATTATTTTATTTATCTCTAATGAGATGATCATGTATTTGTTTTTTTTCTTTCAGTTTGTTTACATGGTGGATTACATAGACTGTTATTTATATATTAAACCATTCTTGCATTTCTGGGATAAAGCCTATGTGATCACGGTGGATGATCTTTTTGATGTGTTCTTGAATCCAGGTTGCAAGTATTTTACTGAGTATTTTTACATCTATGTTCATGAGGGAAATTGATCTGTAGTTCTCTTTGTTGAATGTTTGTGTGGTTTGGGTATCAGGGCTACTGTGGCCTCTTAAAATGTGCAGTGTGTGTTTTAAAGTAATTTGCTTGGTCCTTAGACTTCCAATTCTATAAAATGTAAAGAAATAGATTAAAATTTCTTTTGGCATGCCCAGTACAATGCTCTATGAAACTACCAATTGAATAATCTTAACATTAAATTTATAATAATCACATGAATAAAACTTAATTTTTTTTAAAGTATAATAACAATGTAGAGGTGAAGTACTGATCTAATGTTCATAACTTGACTTTAGTTTTATTGTGCTATTAACCACTATAAAATATATAAACTACGGACATTGTTATTAAATCAAATAAAATGTTGTAAATATTTAACAAGGAGAGCAAACATTAATAAGAACTTCATGATTAGGTACTAACAACAGCCAACCTAAAATCCTGATCCATGAATACAACCTGGAAAGAGAACTGAGATTGGGGCATGATGAAAGTAGGCTGACTTCCACATCTTACAGGGTGGGTTGGCAACACAAGGTGTTGGTTTCCTTCATGTTTTGATATAAATTAATAGCACTTAGTCATATCAAATTGTATATCCCACATCATTACGGAGTGACAAAAATGATGTATTCACATTAAAAACTAAAAAGAAAAAACAATAAATTAATTAATTATAACAATAATAAAAAATTAATTTTAAAAATAAAATTTGGGGCATCTTATAAGGCCCAAAAGATGACCAAAGACAGAAATCTATACTAGCAGATAACAATAATCCTACCTTAACATTAGAATATAAAGTCAAATGTGAAATTGCTCAAATCTTTAAAACTATTGATAATCAATCAGTTATGAGACACACAATAGAATTACAGTGGTTATAAGATTTAATAAATGAACAAAAAGAATACATAATAGAAACACAAAATTACTGGGTTTTTTACATTATAGTAGAAACTTTGCAAAGAAAAATAATTACATTAAATCTAACATAACATTGTCAATTCATGAAAATGTAAGGCTCAGCATAACATTAATCCTTCAGATAGCATACTATATAAAACAGCTGAAGTGAAAATCTTAATTTTATTGCAAATTTTAGTTAACTTTCTTCCTTTCATATGAATACTATTAAAAGTATATTTCATATACAGATTCAAATCTTATAAATACTAATTGGAATTAGGTTGCAATTTTATTTTTGTAATGACAAAGGATGTAATTCTATTTCTTTTCAAAATCCAATCTACTAGATATAAAAATGAGATGTATGTTCAGTCACTTTTAAATAACAAAACGGTAAATTATGCTTTTTCGTGGTATGTGATGATTATAATACTGGGTGTTGGATTTGAAAAATAACCAAAAGTATTTCACAAGTACATAAAACATGAAACTTTCAATTAGAATAAAATGAGTAATTTGAATATATAATTATATAATAGAGAAATTAGTATTGAGCATCTGGAGCAATAGCTTCACTATTAAGATCATGAACTGATCTTGCAGAAGATTTGGGTTCATTTTTTTTAATACCTACATTGTGACTAACAATTGTGCCTATATTCCAATTCTAGGGGATTTGGAATCTCTCTTGCCTCCTCAAGAAGTTTTATACATGAGGTATGCATAGACTCAAGCACACACACACACACACACATACACACACACACACACACACACACACACACACACACACACATACACACACACACACACACACACACACACACACACACACACACACACACTTACACTCCCCCCTTTAAATTTAATGTGTCTTTATTAAAGAATAAATTAGTGATAACAAACTATGAATAAACCATGATTATAGCATGATGGCATATTAAATACTAAAATCTATTGATTTATATAAGAAGGAATTCATGTTAATAATATGAAGTGTTACTCTGGCAGCACAACACAATGTTATGAAAAGTCCTACCTGAGGCCTGTGAAGTAGAAGCTCTGACAGTGTATCATGCACCCATAATTAGCGTTTTCCTGTGTTTTTTTTTTTTTCAGGAAAAAATGTTGGCAGTGACTCTACTATATAGTAAGAGTCAACACTAAAAAAATACAGTAGGATAATTAGAATTACTAGCAACAGGCAAAATGAGAACTATGTTAACGAAAGTAAATAAACGATCTCAAACTTATTAGAAAAGAAAATATAATGTAATTGAAAAAAAGTAATAAACTCTTCACGAGTAGACCAATAAAAACAACTATATAGGGATCTAGTTGATAAAAAATGATATAAAAGTTAAAATATAGGCCAGCAAGATGGTTCATAGGACAAGAGCATTGCTCCATGGCTGAGGACCTATTTCCATCCCTCAGACCTGCTTGGTGGAAGGAAGGAACTGACTCCTAGGAGTTGGTGTGCATGCAGACTGTGGCACATTCACAGTCACACACCAACGCAGTACACACATAAATAACTGCTAAAAATATTAAAACAAAATAATTAGCTGGATGGGGGATTTAAGTGGTTATATTAATATATTTTATGTAAGCCTTTAATAAAATTAACCACAGCTTGTGATTTTAAGATGAATCTATCAGTTTTTGCACTTTGAAAACTTTATTGCACAGAAAAAGCTAATATTAATATTAATCAGATACATGAGTGCTCTTTAAGACTGCCTTTTAAAACATAAACTACCAAGAACTAATAATATCAGAAGATGTATTCAAAATTTATATAAGTAAAATATTAAGATCACTATATAAGATCAAAGAAATCTGATAGAAATAAAAGCTTACCTTTGCTCCCAAATAGGAACACTTAAGTTTCAGTTGCAAACATGTGATGCACATCACCAGCCTGAAATATTTTGTATCATTCCAAAGAAGTTATTGGTAATACTTGAGTGAAATATATGTTTTATCTGAAAAAGAGTTCATACATAAGAAAGCCATTTTTCTAACTTTTGATAGAAAAATAGGAGAATGGAGTATTGTGCTTGCTCCTTTCATTCCTCTTTCCTTTCCTCTTTCTACATTTCTTTCTTTTTGTGGCACTACACATAGATCTGGAATGAGGAAGGGGATATGTAAGAGGAGATGGAGAGGATAGACAAATAAGATTAATGAGATGTGGATATGATCATAGCACATTATGTACATGTATGTAGAATGATATGATGAGGCCAATTGTTTTGTACAATTACAAATATTAACAAAAGATGGGAATATACGAACCCTTACACATTAAATGCATTATCAAATTATAGTTATGATGGTACTGTGGAGAGAGCAAATGCTCATTGGGGCAGAAGTGAATGTCTGGAGTGGATGCTCCTTCATTTGCATGACAAAGTTGGCATCTGTGATGGATAATCTTGACTATAAACTTGACTACATTTGGAACCCACTAAAACCCAAGTTGCTGGACACTCCTGTGGGATATTTTCTTAATCAGATTATTTTAAGACCCATTCTATATATGTGCCACATATTCTGGTGGCCACCCACACAAGTGGACACAGAAGAAAGATGCTCCATTTTTGCCTTCTTGTCCTCATTCTCACTTCTAAATTCATCTATCCTCTTGCTGCAGCTGATATTAAATCTATCTTCTTCTGCATTCCAATGTAGACTGAAGAGCAACTCATCTCTAAGAACTCTTCAAGATTCTACCACCAGATTGGGACTGCTCAGACATCCAGCCTTGTGGACTGAACAACTATCAGACTTCCAGCCTTTCCATCATGAGACAGCCATTGTTGGATTACTCAGACTACATTTTGTAATTTAGTTTAATGAGCCCCGTATATGAAGAATGTGTGTGTGTGTGTGTGTGTGTGTGTGTGTGTGTGTGTGTGTGTGTATTCATTTTATCAATTCTGTTCCTTTCAGAACCATGAGTGGTACAAACCCTCAATTCAATGTGGAAATTTCATTTATCAAAATTTTCTCTTATCCCTGACATTTTATATTCAATTCCACATAAAGTATACATATAACTCTAAAAGTATTTAAATAAATATGAATAGCATATTGAAAAGATTTGCCTGACTATTTTGGGGTAATTAATCTGATCATTAAAAATAAAAGCGTATGCCTCTTCTAAGGATGTAGAAACTGAATTGTCAAGAATTTTTCAGTTCTAATAATAATAAAAAATGTTTAAATGCATGACTTTTAAAAGCCCCATAGAGGAGTGAGTCAAAATGTGGTCAGCTGAATTCATAAGAAGGAAGATGTCTGACAGAAAGAAAATGAAACATGATGTTTTTCCTCTGAGTTGTACAAGAGTAAGACAGGGCAAATATAAAGATTTCCCTATAGGAAACAGGCATGAAAACAGTAATTAATAAATATTGCTAATGTGACAGACATCATAAGGAAACAGCTGAATGCCCAGGATATTGGAGTGCATTCACAGAGGCTATGGCATTTTTAAAGGTCAGGATTCAGCTGTAGGAAACAGAATCCTCTTTGATGTGTTTAAATAAAAAGAGGCTTTGATTGCTATTTATTTAAATCACCTGCTAAATCTTTAGGCGGCCTGAAGAAACATATGGTGGTTTTAGAAATGCCCATCAAATCCACACTACACATCTGAGTAACTAAGAAGTGATATTGACAAGAACAATTTCTGACCTGGAGATGTAGCCATGTGTGAGCACCTCTGTTTGATCCCTGGCATCCATGAAAATACCTGTTGTGGTGTCAGTATCTGTAATCGCAACCTGGGCAGGCAGACAGGCACACCCCTGGGTCTCCCTGGCCAGCCATCTTAGCCTAATAAGTGAGCTCCAGACCAGTGGGATAGGAAAATTTGTCTCAAAAAAAAATAGCGCCAATGGCACCTGAGGATTAACATTCTTGGTTGACATTTTGCCTCCACAGGCTAACACAAACGTGCGTGAATGTACACCCTCCCAACACACACACACACACACACACACACACACACACACACACACACACACACACTCCAGAAGGAAGAAATATTTCTGGCTAGTTGGAGTGTTTCAGTAATAGCTGTGCCAGAGAAAGCACAGTTGACTCTATAATCAGGGGATAAACAGATACCGCCCATTGCTACAGCCCACACCAGTGTCAGGAAATACCTGTCTTCCAGATAATAGCTAAACTCTATTCCTCTGCAACTCTGGAAGCCAATAACTTCAAGACACTTAAAATACCAAAATAAAGGAAAATAAATAATAATTCAAGGGTTTCAGTTTTTTTCAAAACATGGGTAGTTTGGGTAGATGGTAGTGGTGGATACATGAAGAACGTTTCTGAGTACCATTTTACGGTAACTGATTTTGCTTTAAGACGAATGAGGAGCCAATGAAAGTCTTTTAAAAGTAGACAAATGAAGAATTCATCTTCAAATACTAAATTAAAAACCAAGCAAATATTAATAAAGTTTAACACGCTTCCTATTGGACCTGGATGTATTTACACATGCTTCAGGCTCCCGTCATGGAGTCAGAGCTCTTGTATAGAATGACTGAACAGTGCCTTTTTGTGCCCAACCTCCATGCTCATAAATACCAAAGTGAGTCAGATGGAGAAAGACAAATATATCATGCCTTTTCTCCTATGCTGAATCTGGGAAGAAAATGTGAGAGTAGAAGGTCAATATTTGTCTGAGAAGAGTAAAGGGACCAACGAATGAGGAAAGATGCAAAGAGGAAGAAAGAACAATAGAATGACATGATGAAAGGAGATCTTATGCACGAACAAGGCATCAAGAAACCAATCATCATGCACATAGACATATTCAAAAAGCACTTTAGTGTCTTGACTTACTTGACAGGATGTGGGCAAACATGCTACAGTCTGCATTACGTGAACTATAGAAAGAAAGTCATAAGCCACCTAGAAAAATTAGCTCGGAATTACTTTGTCAAGGACATTCTCATGGACTCTATAAAATGTTTAGACTTTGTAAACTTATAAGCAATTTGAATCTTCATGTTGGCAATGTACAGTATTTTAAAAATTATTAGACAAGAGAATTGTGTTTTCCTGGAGAACTGATGGTCCTGAAATTTTCTAGAGTAGATTTATGGAATGCTGATCTAAGTCATTGAATTTCTAAATGACTTCAGAATCTTAAGGAAATAAAGTGCTTAACAATGTGAGTTAAGTCATCATTTAGTTTATCTTTAGTTATTTTCATTCATTTTTAATGGACTTTCCTTTAGCTGTTGTGAAACTAGATTGAGCTTAATTTAACTTGGCAGCTGGAAGGGAGAGATAGCATGAACAATTCAATTTATAGATTATTTTTTGAAACATCTTTTATCCATTCATTTAACACTTTCCCATACCAAAATAAAGTCACCCTTCTAAGTAATTGCAACAATTTGTAAAACTGGCAATATCTACTCTTTCTTTGTATGATTATCTACTTGGAGTTGGTGGAGAGGCATAAGGGACTGAGTGCTCTAAATAGAAATAGCTGCAGGCTTAAAATATGGAAAAATGAAACTAACCTTTTGAAAACACTAAGACAGAATGTCCTCCTGAAATCTAAAAACATTATGGATACTGCTTTAAACAAATATATAGAAAACTGTAGAGTCAATATTTTAATAAGTGTTCAAAGAAAAATATATACTTCAGTGGACAGATTTCAATTTTATACTGATTAAGAACATTTCTACTAGCCGGGCGGTGGTGGCGCACGCCTTTAATCCCAGCACTCGGGAGGCAGAGCCAGGCGAATCTCTGTGAGTTCGAGGCCAGCCTGGGCTACCAAGTGAGTTCCAGGAAAGGCACAAAGCTACACAGAGAAACCCTGTCTCGAAAAACCAAAAAAAAAAAAAAAGAACATTTCTACTTAAGGCTTGCAATAGATTAAAAGGGTTACCTCTAATCATAATTAACTTTTAGTAGAAAGAAATCCCCAGAGATGTTTTAAAAAGCAGTTTGTGAGGACACAGTTTCTCTTCCCTTCTCTACTAGCCATTCTCCCTACTAGATGAAATGAGGACTTTGAGTTATATTGGCACATAACCTAAACAGACATTTCTCAAATGAATGACCAGTAAATATATCAAAAAGTGCTCACCCTCTTAACCTATTATAAAAATACAAATAAAACATCCAGACTCCAAGTCAGTCCACTCAGTATGGTGATATATAATTGACTAGTAAGGACACAGAAAGAAAAGAACTCGTATACTGTACAGGTAAGGATTTAGACTGGACCAAGTAGTATAGAAAATAAGAAAGCAGCCCTCCCTCTAAACCATGAACATTGAACTCCACATGATTGGGCTCTGCCACTACTTGGTATACATAAAGGAATAAAGTGAACACAGAACAAAGATATTACCTGTGATTACTGAAACAAGTAAACTATACAAATACTGAATACACATAAATATTAGTCTACATAGAAATGAATTGAAAATAGATTGATATATATTCACGATATGTTTGCTCAGTCAAAAAAAAAAATAAAAGCATGCTAATCACAGGGAAATGAATGGAATTGATGACTATCCTTTTAAATGAAATTATCAGGTACAAGCATAGAAAGATAAATATACTTACATTTAACTTTCATAAGTGTAAACAAACAAACAAAAAAACTAAAGTGGACAAAATATAGGAGGGGAACTACAAAGAGAAGGGAGACTCCATGGGAGGCAGAGAGAGGAGGTTATAGAAGGTATAAGCACACATGGGACTCTCACTTTAAAACTCATTAATATGGGGAGTCAGCAAAGCCTGGTACAATCAGTTGAGGCAGGTCCAAGCTCCTCACCTTCTGCATCAAGGCTGGCCTTACCCTTTAGGAGGAGAGGATGGGGTGGGGAGGCTGAGGAGGAGCAGGATGAGGGATGAGAAGAGGATCTGTGGTTGGAATGTAAAGTGAATTTAAAAACCTTTTTAAATAAAAGAAAGATTTCAGAAAAAACTCATAAGCACAATCAATATGACTGAATAATCATAAGGGAAAATTGAAAAAGAGGAAGATATGGAGAAGAAAGAAGATGAATAAATAGGTGTTAGGGCTACCACCCATGCAGAGATACTGGGCATTAGGAGTATCATATTCTCTGGTAATTACATTTCAAAGTCATGGCTCCTCAGATTATGAGAATGGCATTCTAGATCCTAGATATTCCATGTTTGACAAAAGCTAATGGGTGGATCCATACATCTTAAAGATTTAAAGATAGAATGAAAGGGGGGGTTTGTTCTGTTTTGTTGTTGTTGTTTGTTTTTGTTTTTCTGAGTTTCTCTGTGTAGCTCTAGCTGGACTGGAACTCACTCTGTAGACCAGGGTGGCCTCGAACCCACAGAGAACTGCCTGCCTCTGCCTGCTGAGTGCTGGAACTAAAGGTGTGGGCCACCACCACTCAGCTGTGAAAGGCTTTGTAATGAAAGAGTTCTAAAGCAAGCACTAGGGTAAGGCGGGTAAGGAATAAAACTGTCAAGTTTAGTCAACTGGAGAAAAGGCCATTTTGGTAACAAAATATAATCAGAGAGGTTGGGCGTTAATTTACTGAATGTTTTCACAATTTTATGCTTGAACAATATCCATGAACAGGAGAATATATCTTCTCGTGAACTGAACTACAATACTCTATAGTCTCTTTGTTTTCAATATTATCTACTGATTGAAAAGCAAATCAAAAGTATACATTAACATGCTCCTATTCTGAAATCAAACTCTATACATTTTGTAGTTCTTTGCGTTTTTGTTGTTGTTGTTTGTTTTTTGTTGGTTTTGTTTTTACAGGATTCTTTTGGGACTTGAGGGTTGCAGTCATGAAGGAGCATAGATGGATATCTCATGGGGTATTTTAACCCATGATTGCTACTGTGCTCTTTGTCACTTGGGCTGGATTTCAGAGCACACCCATAGCTGCCCGGCATCAGCTACATGCTGTTGATACTGTCCCCCGAGAGTCTAGCCTAGAGCAGGGTTCTTTGTAATAAAGTACTATTGTTTATGAAGTTATGTTTTTGACAAAATAACATTTGAGGGTCTATATTTTTGTGTAAAGTCAGTTTAGAAAACTAAGAAGCATTTGTTGCCCGTGTTCTTTCATGTGCTAAAAGTGGTAACAAAACAGGTTTTGTTTGTTTGTTTGTTTTTTCCGTATTTATTGGTACTTCTTACTAGGACCCAGATAGAAGTCCATAATAGAGTCAATAGAATTCTGACAACACCATCTACAGTGCTCTCCTCTCTGCATTCTTGGGGATTTGAGGATTTATGAGTGTATTGGGCTTCACACATCTGGACATGTGGTCTTTTGGAATAAGATTTTTTAGTCACACTTGATTCTTTGCACACAGACATCTGACTGAATGCCTCATTCATTTTCTTGACTATTCTTAGATATTTCTGGTTACTCATTCATGTTTAAGGTGGAATCTACAATAGTCAACTTTTGGAAACAGAGCTTCTTTCACTCTTTCTTTGTTTTCCTCTTAAATCCCGTTAATCTGGGTGTGACAAATAGTGCTTGCTAAAATATTCCCATTCTGCATAGCAATGTAAATTCTGTTTTACATGAATAAAATTCCTCATAACATTTTCAGTTTAAAACAACTAAAGCTACACAATGGTATTTCATTCAATGAAGTCTTTCTTCACTTTACATGTAACAACCTTTTATGGAAACTGCTACCAAATCTTTATAAAAAGCCTAAACTTATTTGACTTTTCCTAAGTACAGTGTTTTGTTTGTTTGTTTTTGGATGGAAATGTAAGGTAGGGAGGGAAGATTCAAATCCCCAAAACCCAATTTTTTTTTTGCGGGGGGGATGGTCTTTCTTAGTGACAAAGGGCCATCTCCTGGTTTGCCATGAGCCTGTTTCCTCATCTATAAAATGCAATGGTTAATAACTTTTTTGAAGGATTATAAGAATAAAATCACATAATGAATAAATCCTGAGTTGATTATTCCAGACAATTAAAGTAGTGGATTTTATTCCCTCATTGTTCTCTTACGCAGTAGCAGGCTATCTGCAAGGTAAACTTAAGCTAAGTCATAAAATTCATATTAAAATTACTTTACCAAGTTCTCATTCAGCCCTTCTCATACTCAGATTTTGAAGGAAATACCCATTGCATTCTGTCATCTTGTTAGAGTTTCATCTTCTTGCTTCAGGTCTCCTGCACTATGACGTTCTTTTTTTTTTTTTTTTTTTTTTCTTTTTCCTTTAAAAAGATTTTTTTTTTTAAATTTATTTTAATTTATTTTGCAATACAATTCAGTTCTACATATCGGTCACGGATTCCCTTGTTCTTCCCCCTCCCGTCCCCCTCACCTTCCCCCCAACGGCCCCCCCCCCCCATTCCCATCTCCTCCAGGGCAAAGCCTTCCCCACAGACTGAGGTCAACCTGGTAGACTCAGTCCAGGTAGGTCTAGTCCCCTCCTCCCAGGCCAAGCCAAACAATCCTGCATAGGCCCCAGGTTTCAAACAGCCAACTCATGCAATGAGCACAAGATCTGGTCCCATTACCTGGATGCCTCCCAAACAGATCAAGCCAATCAACTGTCTCACCCATTCGGAGGGCCTGATCCAGTGTGGACCCCTCAGCCATTGGTTCATAGTTCATGTGTTTCCATTCATTTGGCTATTTGTCCCTGTGCTTTATCCAACCTTGGTCTCAACAATTCTCGCTCATATAAACCCTCCTCATTCTCGCTAATTGGACTCCCAGAGATCCACCCAGGGCCTAGTCATGGATCTCTGCATCCAGATCCCTCAGTAGTTGGATGAGGTTTCTAGCACAACAATTAGGGTGTTTGGCCATCCCATCACCAGAGTATGTCAGTTCGGGCTGTCTCTCGACCATTGCCGGCAGTCTGTTGTGTGGGTATCTTTGTGGATTTCTGTGGGCCTCTCTAGCACTTTGCTTCTTCCTGTTCTCATGTGGTCTTCATTTACCATGGTCTCCTATTCCTTGTTCTCCCTCTCTGTTGTTGATCCAGCTGGGATCTCCCGCTCCCCCAAGCTCTCTTTCCCTCGACCCTCGCCTTTCATTACCCCCACTCATGTCCAGGCTGTTCATGTAGATCTCATTCCATTTCTCTGTCATTGGGCGATCCCTGTGTCTTTCTTGGGGTCCTGTTTTCCGAGTAGCCTCCCTGGTGATGTGAGTAGCAGACAATTCATCCTTGTTTCATGTCTAGTATCCTGCTATGAGTGAGTACATACCATGTTTGTCTTTCTGAGTATGGGTTACCTCACTCAGGATGATTTTTTCTAGATCCATCCATTTGTCTGCAAACCTCATGATGCCATTGTTTTTTTCTGCTGAGTAGTATTCCATTGTGTATATGTACCACATTTTGTTTATCCATTCTTCAGTTGAAGGGCATCTGGGTTGTTTCCATGTTCTGGCTATTACAAACAATGCGGATATGAACATAGCTGAACAAGTGCTCTTATGGTGTGGTTGAGCATTTCTTGGGTATATGCCCAAGAGTGGTATAGCTGGATCTTGGGGGAGATTGATTCCCAATTTTCTAAGAAAGCGCCATATTGATTTCCAAAGTGGTTGTACAAGCTTGCATTCCCACCAGCAGTGGAGGAGAGTTCCCCTAGCTCCACATCCTCTCCAGCATAAGGTGTCTTCAGTGTTTTTGATCTTAGCCATTCTGACAGGCGTAAGGTGGTATCTCAGAGTTGGAAAGAATAATACTCAAATTCATATGGAAAAACAAAAAACCCAGGATAGCCAAAGGAATCCTGTACAATAACACAACTTCTGGAGGCATCACGATCCCTGACTTCAAGCTCTACTATAGAGCTACAGTAATAAAAACAGCTTGGTACTGGCATAGAAACCGACATGTGGACCAATGGAATCGAATTGAAGACCCTGACATTAATCCGCACACCTATGAACATATAATTTTTGACAAAGAAGCCAAAAGTGCACAATGGAAAAAAGAAAGCATCTTCAACAAATGGTGCTGGCAAAACTGGATATCAACATGTAGAAGGCTGCAAATAGATCCATATCTATCACCGTGCACAAAACTTAAGTCCAAGTGGATCAAGGACCTCAACATAAATCCAGCTACTCTGAACCTGCTAGAAGAGAAAGTAGGAAGTAGTCTTGAACGCATTGGCATTGGAGACTACTTCCTAAATAGAACACCAGTAGCACAGACTCTGAGAGAAACAATCAATCAATGGGACCTTTTGAAACTGAGAAGCTTTTGTAGAGCAAAGGATACGGTCAACAAGGCAAAGCGACAGCCTACAGAATGGGAAAAGATCTTCACCAACCCCACATCTGACAGAGGACTGATATCCAGAATATATAAGGAACTCAAGAAATTAGACATCAAAATGCCCAACAGTCCAATTAAGAAATGGGCTATAGAACTAAACAGAGAATTCTCAACAGAGGAAACTCAAATGGCCGAAAGACATTTAAGGAATTGCTCATCATCCCTAATCATCAGGGAAATGCAAATCAAAACAACTATGACGTTCTTAATGGTCATGCATGTGTCAGTGTTATCTCTATTTTCTGAAGTGTTTCTGTAAAAGGTTTAGCCCAAATATATAATTAAGTACTTTTGGCTTTTACTTGTAAATGTAACTTTCTATATTTGCATAATTTTCTTCCAATTACGTATTTTCAGACAATAGCCATGTGCCTACTTTTTTCTTTCTTTCTTTCTTTTTTAAATATGGAACGCTTCACAAATTTGCATGTCATCCTTGCTCAGGGGCCATGCTAATCTTCTCTGTATCGTTCCAATTTTAGTATATGTGCTGCCGAAGTGAGCACCATGTGCCTACTTTTAACAGGCTATTTTATACAGAAAAAATTTTTGTACACACCTTGAAAATATTTGTTTTCCTCAATTTAGCTCTTAATTGTCAATATTTCTAAATCCATATACACATAAGTCTAATTACTTTCTGTATCCTCAGGTGTCTTCTTGAATATATTGCTCTGTTATAAGGGACAACAAGATAAATGGTATCCTATTATTATGCATGGCAGAACTGCAGAGCACCATTGGGTCCAATTCATCTGATTTCCAACTTGTCTTTTATGGATTCCACACAAAGAGGAAGGGGATTTACATATTCAGGACAAGCTATTTATCCCATCCATTCTAGTTCTCTGTTCTTTAAGTAGAAAACAAGCTTTTCCGCACATAGCATCATCAACCACTTGTCTCTGGGGCAAAAAAATGCACCAAGGAGATTATGTTGGCAAGATTTTCACTTCAGTAAGTAATAACACTCTTAGGGGGAAAACTCTAAAATGTTTTCAAATATGCCAGATGCATATTAGAACAGTTAGGAGAACTCATAAACACTGATTCTCTGAAGTCCCATTATACTTCAGTTCAGTCAAACTAGCAATCTCTCTTTGAATGCAGGGGCTCAGATAGAGAACACACAGGTACCAAGAGTCCTGGAGTCCACTCTTGAATTTCCTGAAGACGTGGAGATGGAGAAATTCATTAGTGAGTAGTGTAATGAATATGTACTTTTTAAAGACCCTTCTTGATATAAAGGTGTGAAAATCTTTCATTAACTGAAGAGAAAAATATTACAAAAGAGAGAACACTCTTTTTAATTTTCCACAGAAAAAGCCACCAATGCAAAAACGAGAGACAAGAAGACCAGCTTAGCTGTCAGAGACCAACCTCTGAAGCACTTGTTCTCAACCTTCTTATTGCTGTGACCCTTTAATACAGTTCCTCATGTTGTTGTGACCCTCAACCATAAAATCATTTCATTGCTACTTGTAATTTTGTTTGGCTGGTGAGAAAGTTGGTGCTTGGAAATGCATTAGCAAAAGTCTGAGTTCTGTAATGGGAACAAATGACAGCCTCAGTTTTTCTTGCTTTTAAATAATAAAATAAAACATAATAAAAAGACAAAACAAAAATGAACACATTGGAATTGGATAAAACAAACAAACAGAAGGAAAAAAGCCCCTCGAAAGGCACAAGAAGCAGAATCACACTAATTTGCACACTCAGGAATCCCATTAAAGCACTAAATTGGAAGCCATAATTTATTCACAAGGGACTTGGTGCAGACATGTGCTAGCCCTATGCTTGCTGCTTCAGTCTCTGGGAGTTCATAGGAACTTTGTTCATGTTCATTTAGAGAGCATTGCTTCCTTAGTGTCCTCCATACTTGTTGTCTCATGCTCTACTTCCACAGGGTTCACTGAGGTCTGAGGGAAGGGATTTGATGGAGATATCCAGTTTGGGTTGAGTGCTCCAGGGTCTTTCACTCTCTGCATAACGTCTGTCGGTGGGTCTCCGTCTTTCTTTGTTCCCATCTACTGCAGGAGGAAGCTTCTCTGATGATGGCTGAGTAAAGCATTGATCTTTATATGAGTTTAGCAGAATGTCATTGGGACGTTCTTTGAGTAGAACAGTAGTGTTTGGTTTTACCTTAAGTCCCTGGGCTATCTAGTCTCAGATTCTTGGTTACCCAAGGAGTGGTAGATATGAGTTCATCTTGTGGAGTGGGCCTTAAATCAAATCAGATGTTGGTTGGTTACTCCCACAAGCTTTGTGCCATCATTGCCTAACATATCTTGCTGACAGGACACCATTGGACATAAAAGGCTTTGTGGCTGGCCTGGTGTTTATGTTTCTTTTTTAGGTATCATGTAGAGTGCCAAGACACTAGGATGTAGGGATAAAGGCTCCATGTAGGCACCAGCTTGACTTCTACATGTTCAAAGAGTTCTGTAGGTGCTGTCTTCCACAACAGGGCCTTGCTGTCAGTTTGAGGAGAGCACCCTACAGTCTTGGCAACAGCCTGGCCATTTGGGGATTCCTGTGAGCCCCCTTTGGCCACAACTCAATTAAATGTAAACCAATCCTGGGACACGAAGCTTCATTTGGTGACAAGAGATGGCCAACTGGGTCTGTCTCCACCATTATTTGGCAATTTTATTTATGATCACATTCATTAGGATGCTTCTACTTTATTAGGTTTCCATATCACCCCTCAAATTGTCATTAATTTTAACTGCTTATTCCTGTACTTACTATCTCATTCCCCTCTTTCCCCCACTCCCCAATTGATTCCTCCCATTCTAGGTCTCTCATCCTGCCATAACTATCTGTTCTATTCCCCTTTCCTAAAGAGATCTGGCCTCTGTCATAGGTCTTTCTTGTCAGTCTTTCTTTGGACTGGCAGCTCCCCAATAATGACATGAAGGCTTATTATTAATTATGAAAGTTTGGCCTTAGACTTGTTTATACTTAGCTTAGACTTGTTTCCAACTAGCTCTTATAACTTAAATTAACCTGTTTCTGTTTGTTACCTTTCCTCTGTAATGCATGTCTGCCTCCCTCTGCATCATACTGGTGTCTCTCGCCTCTCTTCTTCCCAGAGTTCCTCTCTCTTTCCAGAAGTCTTGCTTATTCGCTCCTGCCTAGTTATGGGCCAGTTATCTCTTTATTAAACCAATTGCATGCCTTAGGCGGGCAAGGTAAAACAGTGATATATCTTTACACAGTTTGCTCAAATAACATGCAACAGTCCTTCCATGTCCCTTACTTTATACCTAACCTCTGTGGTTCTATGGATTGCAGCTTGGTTATTAAGAGCTAATATCCACATACAAGCAAATTCATACAAAATTTCTCTTTCTGGCTTGGGGATAACTGACTCAGGATAATTTTTCTCTAGTTTCATGATTTACCTGCAAATTTCATGATTTCAATTTTATTATGTTTCAATGGCTGAGTAATCTCTATTGTGTAAATGTACCACATATTCTTTATTCACTCATTTATTGGGGACATCCAGTTTTTTTTTCCAATTATAAATAAAGTCCCAACGAACATGGTTGAATAAGTGTCTCAGCAGCAGGATGAGGCATTCCAAGAGTATTATAGCTGGATATTGAGGTAAATTGGCTCCCATCATCCTGAGGAACCACTGTACTGGTTTCTCCAATGGTTGTACAAGTGTACATTCCTATCATCAATTCATTGTACCCCATTTTTAATTGAGGTATTTGCATTTTTGATACTCCTTGACATTATATTACTACCAAAGGCATAGGTTTTACTTGAACTTTGTTTGCACAGATGAAGTACTGGAGGCTCATGAAAGCTAAATTTCAAAAACCACAGGTCACATAGTTCACAGCTAGAATTCAGTTCAATTGATGGCATACTCACAGTTAGTTGTAAATTTATTTGATAATACTTAAAAAATATATCGAATATACAAAGATACATGTTAAGTCAGTAGTTACTATTTAGAAAATAATACAAAGATATATTATTAAATTATTATACTAATTGGAAGATTTTGTTGGAGAGTATTAGCCATTCTATCTAAAATAAACCTAATAGCAAAGTTTAAAACAAGAAAACAAAGAGAAATGGATGTCTAAAACACCTAGAAATATTTGAAATAATCTACTTAATTAAATTTTCAATTTTCTAAACATTAAACTATTTTAGTTGTGTTAAAAATATATAACACATAAAGAAATATTTTCTTTTAATGCTAAGTTTTAGGAGTAACTTGTTTTCTTGTTTTGATTATAGAAGAACTACCAGGAATGTGATAAAGATGGTCTCAAGTATAACTTTGCCATGAAACACATTATCAAAATGCACATTATTTTTCTAGGCTTTAAAATAATCTTTAAGTCCAGGAGCACTATTCTTGGAGAATTAAGCAAACATAGGCTTTAGATCATTAAATCCTACATTTCCTAAAATATAATAAAATAAAGGTGTTTCAATGGGATGAAAACAGAGGTCTTTTTAAAAAAGTATTCCAAAATAAATAAGTTTGGAAATTCTTGGTCAAGGGAAATATTCTTATTTTAGGGTGATCAGATCTTCAGTGTGATGGTATATATCCAAGGGCAATTACTCTGAATAGCATTTGTCAAGGTAATTGTTATATGCACATTTGTTAAGACAATTTTGGGGGAGTATAAGAAAAATAAAGATGCAATTTAATGTTGTGTTATAGCCTAGACAATCTAAAGACATGGTGATGAATTTGAAATGATAATGAGTTCTACCTTTATTATATCACAACAAAATCAATGTTTTAGGTTAAAATATAAATATTCTGTAATGTTAATATATGACTTGAATTATTAGTTACCAGACAAGTACTGGAAGACCTGTCATGGCTTTTAAAATAAAACTAAGTGTGCATACTTGACAATTTCCCTAGATGAGTTCAACCAAATCCATAATCATGGGGTTGAAAAATTGTCAATATCAGGATTTTTGTTTGTTTGTTTTAGATTTTTTTCCTCTGGCAATTTATCAACTGTCTAACTAGAACAAATGATTCTGAGACACTAGATATAGAAGCCATACTTTTTTCTTGACAAATATAAGGGTAGATCATTTTATTCTAATATCATATTGATAAGAACAGAAGATAGTAACTAGTTAGATAGGTCAAGGTCCCCAAAGGAGCATCTCCAGGTAGGTTCTTACTGGATGATACAATCTCCAGGATCCTGGTTCCTTGCTTTCTCTGACCCATGTCTGAAAGATACAGGTGAGGATGTGACCCAAACTAAGAAGAGGTAATAGATACCTCTTGGTTGGGCCAGTTGGACTGGACACCTCATTTATCTTCCTATACCTCACTTGAGTTCTATCATAAGCCTTTTAAAAAACCTCCAGACAAGCAGTTCAATGGCTCCCTAATTCTTGGACCTGTATTTGATGTAGAAGCTCTGCCTTCTCACCTACTCTTAAGCCATCTCTGGTCCTTGAATTCCATTCCTTAAATACGTAAGATGAGAATCACAGGTCCCTGACTCAGAACTTTCATGCTACCATAACCATTTGATATCCTAATTTTGAATTTAAAGCCTATTTGAATTTAAAAACTATCTGTGGTGTGAAGGAAATCCTCTTTGAAATTCAAAGATACTCCAAATTTCGCTTTATCTATATGCCCCAAAATAATTTGCTATTCAGTGTTAGAAGATAAGTCAATCCAAATAAGTGGCTTATAATCATAGAGATGTATTTTTCATATCATTAGATACAAACAGAATAACTGATAGAAGTTCCGATGTGGGTATGTGTGGGGAAGAATCCTGGAGTGGGTTTTCTTATTCTGAGATCTAGACCAAGAGTAAAGTCTTCATGTGTTTTATCTGATTTTTACTCAAACATAACATATGTTACTATGGCACATATGCTTTAGTTAAGCTGATAACGGCACTAAGCCTGACATCAACTAGGAGAGATGTGCATGACTTCTATAGGATAGAATTATGATGTGGAAGCTCAGAGGTGTTGTCATAGAGAGGGTAGCATTTTTCTAAGTAAGAATTAATTTTGATGTAATTTTTCACAGGAAAAGGCAGATCTTTGTTTTTCTAACATTAAGTTCAAGAAAATATTTGCAACTCACTTATGTATTGTATCTTTATTTTACAATGTGTTTCTGTCACATTTCACATGTCACAATTAGAAATTGTCAGATTAACTTTCCCTAGGGAGATGAAAACAAATGGATGTTCATGCCTGGTGGTTACCAGAGACAAAGTACAGTTTTACCAAGTTCCAACTAGATAAGACCAATCAGTTTATTTGGCTTTCTTTTAAAGAATGAGAAGTGTGAGCGACTCCCAAAGAATTGGGTCACTGCAAAGTTGTTGTGAAACACTATACCTGAGGAGATTTAATAAATTTCTACTCACTCCAGATGGGAAATTAATGATAGATCAAAGTATGGATACCACCAAAGTTGATATTGGTGAAGCAATGAGCTTTTTGGGATTCCTTGTAGACATATACACAAAAGGAGCAGAGCTGACTCCAGAAGAGCTTCATCATAGAAGTCCACTGTAGCCTGGGTGACAGCTCATAAAACTGTGAACCTGGTGCTCACTGCACAGCTTGCAGACAGCTCAGTGGTTGGATTTTGTCCTTTCCCAGTAGCTTAGTTGGCCTGAGCCTCTTCTAGGCAGCTTTGCCAGTCTCTGCTGCTTTCTTTCAGTCTTCTTGGCTGGTCTCTGTTTCTTCCATGTGTTTGAGCTAGTCTACAAGTGACTCAACAATCTTTGCTGTTAATATCCTCTTGTGGAGGGTCATATCTAGTGAATCTTGTCAGTTTCAGAGACTTCCTTAAGTTATTTTGAATTGTTTATTTCTTGTCTCCACTTTTCCTTCCAAGATAGAGTATTTTACATTCCCTTTTTATATCTTATTGTTTCAGACATCTGTAAATACCTTGTCTTATAATACCCTAATGTTTACCTTCAAGATGGACGGTTTTAATCTTGAAGGAAACTGTTATATAATAAAATTCCCACCTCATTAATGGATGAATATCTTGTGGAAGCTGCTTTATTGAATCCCTCTTCCAATTAAATGGAAGCATTTGCTATATAGTATTTAATTTCCTAAAAATCACTTGCAACTAGGGAAGTGAGTAATAGCAGGAATTCCAGGTAAAGGACTAGTAAGTTCACCTAGGGAGTGTCTATATCCCCATTACCATTACTAGAGATTTGACTAGCACTGTATTATTAGCTGTAGTTGCTATGGCTACTAAGGCATTATGTGATGCTCAAAGGGAAAAGGCCATGAAATATTAATGAATTAATTTGAAAATGCAAGATCTTGTAGCATTTTTAATGCAGTGTATGTTATACAATAACACTCATTATGTCACTGAAATGCCTACTACACTTATATTCATTTTGAAATACAAATTTTATACTTTTAAATTTTAATTTCAACTTTTTTTACTTTTGCATGATGATTTACTAATATTTTTAATATATTAGTTATTAAAATGTTCCTCAGACTCATGCAGTTCAATCTAGTCCCTGGCCTTTCTGCTGCTAGGCCCTGACCCCAACCCCAGGAAGAAATCAGGGAAACAAAACCCTTCACAATAGCTTCAAATAATATAAAATATCTTTGTGTGACTTTAACAAAGCAAGTGAAAGACCTGTATAACAAGAACTTAAAGTTTTTGAAAACATAAATTGGAAAAGATGGAAAAATCTCCTGTGCTCATGGATCGGCAGTGAAAATGACCATCTTAATAAAAGCAATCAACAGAATCAAAACAATCCCTATCAAAATTACAACACAATTCTTTACAGACCTTGAAAGGAGACTATTCAACTTCATATGGGAAAACAAAAATCTAGGATAGGTACAACAATCCTGTACAATAAAAGAACTTTTAGAGGTATCGCCATCCCTGATTTTAAGCTCTACTCCAGAGCTATATTAATAAAAACCACATGGTACTGGCACAAAAACAGACAGATAGATCAATGGAACCAAATCAAAGATCTAGACATAAATCTACACACCTATGGACACCTGATTTTTGACAAAGAAGCTAAAATTGTATAATGGAGAAAAGAAAGCATCTTCAACAAATGGTGTTAGTCTAACTGGATGTTGGCATCCAACTCAAGTACAATTGGATCAATAACCTCAACAAAACTCCAGTTACACTGAACCTGATAGAATACAAAGTGGGAAATAGCCTTAAATTAATTGATACAGTAGAAAACTTCCTGAATATAACACCAGTAGCACAGACACTAAGATCATCAATTAATAAATGGGACCTCAAAAAACTAAAAAGTTTCTGTAAGGCAAAGGACACTGTCAATAGGACAAAATGGAAGCCTATAGAATGGGAAAAGATCTTCACCAACCCCATATCTAACAGAGGGATGACCTCCAAAATATTTAAAGAATTCAAGAAACTAGACATGAAAAAACCAATTAATCCAATTAAAAACTTGGGTACAGACCTAAACAGAGAATTCTCAACAGAAGAATCTCAAATAGCAGAAAAGCACTTAAAGAACACATAGTTACCAGGGAAATGCAAATTAAAACAACTCTGAGATTCCATCTTCCACCTGGCTAAGATAAAAAACACAAATAATAGCTTATTCTGAAGAGGATGTGGAGCAAGGGGAGCAATCCTCCATTGCTAGTGGGAGTGCAAACTTGTATATCCACTTTGGAAACCAATGTGGTGGTTTCTCAGAAAATTGGGAATCAATCTACTTCAAAAACCAGCTATACCATCTTTGGGCATATACCCAAAGGATGCTCGATCTTACAATAAGGACACCTGGTCAATTATGTGCATAGCAGCACTATTTGTAATCACCAGAACCTGGTAACAATCTAGATGCTCAAGTAAAGAATGGATAAAGAAAATGTGGTACATTTTCATAATGGAGTATGACTCAGCTGTTAAAAAACAATGACATCAAGAAATTTGAAGGCAAATAGATGAAACTAGGAAAAAAAATCCCTGAGTGAGATAACCCAGATCCAGAAAGACAAACATGGTATATTCTCATTCATAAGTGGATATTAGCTGTAAAATAAAGGATAACTATGCTACAATCCCCAGGAGAGCCCAAGATGGGATACATGATATCCCTGGGAAGGGGAACTAGAAGAGATCTTACGGATGGACTGGGGTAGGATAGGGATGAGAACTTGAGGGAATGGGTTGGGAGGTGGATGCAGGGGGAGAGTACGGAAATAGATGATCAGAGGGGGAGTGCATTTCAGGATCAGATAAAGCCTGGTGCAAGGGAAACACCCACAAATCTACCAGGATGACCCCAGCTAAGACTTCTAGCTGGATACACAGCCTGAACTGGCCATTTCCTATGATCAGATTGGTGACTACCCCAATGGTCATCAGAGAGCCTCCATTCAGTAGCTGATGCACTGAATGGAGGCCCATAGCCAAACATTAGTCCAAGCTTGGGGAATCCTGCTGAAGAGAGGGAGGAAGGATTGTAGGAGCCAGAGGGGTCAAGGAAATCGCAAGAAAACCCACAGAAGCAACTAACCTGGCTCACAGGAACTCACAAAGTCTGCACCAACAACCTGCGAGCCTGCATGCCAACCTAGACCCACTACATATATGTGACAGTTGTGTAGCTTTGTCTACTTCTAGGATTCCTAACAATAAGAGCAGAACTGTTCCTCATGCTTTGACCTGCTCTTGGGAATTTATTTCTCACACTGGATTGCCTGGCCCAGCCTTAATACAAGGGGAAGTGCTGAATCTTACTGCAACTTGATATGCCATTCTTTGTTGATACCCATGGGAGGTCTGCTCCTTTTGGAATAGAAACAGAGGTGGAGTGGATTGGGAGAGGGAGGGGTGGAAGGGAGGTGGGGGGGAGAAAATGGAAGGAGAGGAGGGAGGGGAAACTGTGGTCAGGATGTAAAATAAATCAGTATATTAAATTTTAAAAAAGGAAAACAGCTGCTTAAAAAATAAAAATTCAAGTATAGGATTCATTAGTAATATTAAAAGTCATTATCTTCCACTAAATAGTTTTCTCATGATTTACTTGTAGTAGTAAATTATTGTATTTACTTTTGTCTTTTAAGTTTTTTTCCCAAAAATTTTATTACGTATTTCATATATTTTTAATAATCTTTTTTTAATTACAAAAATATCTTGATAATTTTTATTAAATTTTAGTAATGTTACAGAACAATCTGAAGATGAATGGTGTTTTCCCTTTTGTGTTCACACATGTCATAAACAAAAATTGGGAACATAGAAATAAAGGGTTTTAGGTTCTTACCTATCCCACTCATCAGGCATTGTGTTAAAAATATTTTCTAAGTAGTTTTCTATAAATAAGAGATGGGCCTCAGTTGGTTCAGAAAGGAGCTCAGACAAAAATCACCTTGAAGAAATGAACTTTAGTAGGAGAGAGGTCTTCTGAACCATGAGAGCAATTAGCATGTCTTAAAATGGGAGAATATTAAAAATTGACAGTAAGTTTATCACCTCACTGTGGTGATATATTGTGTACCCTAATAAACTTGTCTAAGGATCAGAGGATGGAGCCAGCCACTAGATTAGACATAGAGGTCAGGCAGTGGTGGCACACACCTTTAATCCCAGCCCTTGAGCTCTCATGCCTTTGCTTGGGAAGGACACACACCTGCCTTTAATCCCAGGAAGTAATATAAGTATATACCAGAAAGGTATATAAGGTGTGAGGAAACAGGAACTCACTCTCTTTAGGCTGAGGATTTCGCAGAGGTAAGAATTAGTGGCTGGCTGTTCTGCTTCTCTGATCTTTCAGCTTTCACCCTGATAATTGGCTCTGGGTTTTTTAATAAAAGACCATCTAAGATTCAAACAACACCTCATAGACAATATGACTGAGTCTTAAAGGAGAAGAGAATCTTCCCTTAAAATCTTAAAAACAGCTTCGTTAAGAGAAATAGATTAAAATGAAAATGAAATGGAAAATGTGAGAAGAGAGATTCAAAGCGAGCCTTTAGAGAAATCTTTGGAGGAAAACATCTGACTTGTATATTTTTAGGGGATTGCAGGAATCCCATGCACCCTGATTTAATCTCAGATAGCCTATGTGACAAAGAGCTTGGAAGAACCAGGATCTGGGCAGAATCATAAATTTGGGGCTGTAAAATGCAGCACAGCATGGCTTCTTAACTGGGTGGCTGCAGCAGGGCATGGCCTGATTTCTTCAAGACCCGAGATTTGACAGTTTAGTACAAAACAATGTCTTAAGGAGCAGGTCCATGCTGCAAGTAAAGGAGAAGAAGTAAATTATTCACACTCATGGGAAAAGCATATGATATTACAAAGAACACTGAAGGACACACATGATTACTAGAGTTTAGCAGAAAATAATAAGCCTTTGTGATGAAAATTCTTGGGAGGGAGAGTCACTTGTCCAATCGTAGACTGATCAGAACTTGAATGATTATTGAAAAGTTGAAATGTAGGTACAGGGCTTCATTACAAATTATCTAGGGCTATTTTGTCACCTTTTAGCTATTTATTACCCACTTGGGTTGCAACATAACATTTTTATGAATGTTAGGTAAATTCCTTGGGATGTGCAAAAAGACCCTAGCTTTCACCAACCAAGAAACTGATGAAGCTGCCAGATAGTATTAGAGGTCTTTACGTGAGAGTTGCTCACCTGTCTGTAACTCACCTAACTGATGCTTCTACTCGTATATTTGAAACTTGATTTGTGATTTTCTTTGTAACATTACTATAAGCCTTTCATGAAAATGTTACCTCACTGGAGTGTGGAATATGACACAATATGAATCTGTATTCCCATGTCACTTACATTTGGCTTCACAATAAATTATCTTATTCTGATTTAAGATGAGAGTTGTGTTTTGCATCAGTGTACTAAGCTCACCTGTAGCTGGAGTTTTTTTGTCTGGCCCATAGTCAGGATAAATCTCTCTCACCTGCCAGTCCCACAGCCGCTCAGACCCGACCAAGTAAACACAGAGACTTATACTGGTTACAAACTGTATGGCCATGGCAGGCTTCTTGTTAACTGTTCTTACAGCTTAAATTAATCCATTTCCATTAATCTATACCTTGCCACATGGCTCGTGGCTTACCGGCATCTTCACATGCTGTTTCTCATCATGGCGGCTGGCAGTGTCTCTCTGACTCAGCCTTCCACTTCCCAGCTTTATTCTCCTCCTTGTCCCGCCTACATTTTCTGACGAGCCAATGGCCAATCAGTGTTTTATTTATTGACTAATCAGCAACACATTTGCCATACAGAACATCCCACAGCACTCACCTAAGTAGCAATAATTTGACTGACTTGTTGTGAAACTTGTAGATTTAGCACTATTTCACACAGTAGAAATTCTTCCCTTGAACAGTCCCAAAAGGTGATGGAATATGGGTGTATGAAGCAGCTCCATTATGACAAAATACAAACTTCTAGAAAACTATGGCATCAGTCAAAAATTTTTAACAATTGGACTAGCACTATAAGGATTTATGTATTTCCAAACTCTGCCCTTCATTTCCTAATTCTGTTATTTCAGGACGTGCATAAATATCTAAAGGCTCATCCTCATGTCTTCTTCTCTCCGTCCTTAATAAATTTACTGTATTTTAGGTCATATCTTAGAATCTACTTTAATTTAGTCCTGTACATACTGTGGAATCATAAGAATTGATTTATTTTTAATACTAGAGTTATCATTATCTGTTAGAAGTATGAAGTGTCTATATAATGTTAATTTTGAATGTGTGTTTGGTTTTTGAAAATTAACCAGCCACAATGTCAACACATCAGTCAGAAAGTCTGAGAAGAAATTTAATTTCCATCTTACTCTTTTATAATTGTTGCCTACTGTGTTTGATATTGCTGCCAAAGCTCAATCAAGACAAGTAAGACCCAACTAGTATTAGAAGGTAGGTAAAAATTTTCAAAAATCTGAAAATAACTTACAGTTCGGTTACCTCAAAGTTACAATAACAACATTTAGATAGAAAATTATTTCTTTTGATTTACATATGGTACAAGTATGCAGTTAGATGCATTTAGTCTTTCATAAACATTGTGAAAACTCATATGTGATCACATTTATCCACATTGGGCATTAATGGCTCAAATTTTTGAAATAACTGTTAAATGCTGTCAGAATGCCAATAGAGAATAAAATTCCAGATAATATACCATAAGTCCTTTGAGGACTTTTATGAGAAATTCCCTGCCTAGACTTACTGAACACTGTGGCTAATACCTTGTATAAACTTACTTTCTGGAGCTATCATTTGCATAGATAACACTGTAAATGGATTAATGACAATAAATAGATGTTCAGAACCATCTACAAAGATACATGGGGTCTGTACCTCAGAGAGGTCAAAGAAAAAGGAAAAGAGTTATATAAGTAAAAGCAAACCTCAGAAAATATCAATCAACATTTATATTATTGGGAGTTTCCAGTATTCTCACTAGATCTGATCTCTATAGTTTATAATCCATATAAAGTCTTTTAATATATTTCATGCATTATTAATAGGGTCAAGTAATCACTACTCTAATTCATTTTATTCACAGGAGATATACATATAAGATAAATGAAAATGCCTTTGTGGTTATGTTTATTGCACTTGGCAAATCAATAAATACAGAGTAATGGAAACAATATAAAGGCCACAAAAATAATTGTCTTAAAATTAAGGGTGAGAAAATAGTTATTTTTAAAACTAACACTGCAAGTATAGCAAAATATTGGGTGTAAGATGAATTTAGAAACCTATCATAATGAGGCAAATTATTGATAGATTCTATAAAAGCAATACCAGAAAGCAGCAAGATTGCTTAGTATAGTATGTAATGGCACTTGTCATTAAGTCTATGCCCTACTTAATTCCTGGAACTCATGGTAGAAGACAAGAACCAATTCCTACAAGGTATTTTCTGACCTCTACAACCATGCCAGGGCACTCAGCCACTACAGACACACACACACACACACACACACACACACACACACACACTAAAAAGAAGTACTATAAATAATTTTTTCAGTAAAAGTAAATCAAGGAGGAGTATATAGAATGTGGAAACATTTGAAGGGAGGAAAAGGAAAGCATAAGTGATATAATTATATTATAATCTGAAAAAGTAAAATAAATTAAAACATATCTTTTGAAAGCAAATCGACACTTTGTACTTCCTGCATATGAATTTGATGTGTTAAATTACTACACATTATAAACAATATTAATATTCAGTTCTAGACTAACTACACACTATTAGAGAAAAGTTCGAGTAAAATTTAGTCTGGAAGTGGAATATAGGGGAATATTTAAGAATACACACATACAAATGTATACTCCTATATAAAAGTTTGCTATTAATTTTACTAGGCTATATTGAAAGAATAAATATAAATGAAAATTAAAAGAGTACATTGTTGTAATGATTATGTCTTTATGTCTATCATACTTGAGTGCTTACAACAATAAAGTATTGAATTCAGGACTCACGTAGTAAGTGAGCATAGGTACTCGCTTTGGTGTGATGCTTTTTCCACTTCTTGTATTAACTTATACTGCAGGCCCTCCTCACCTTTGGCACCTAGAACAAAATACCTCAGGCAGGGTGACACACAGAGTGCTTATTTCTCATAGATTTTAGACTCCTGGACGCTTACTCTTTTTAGAGAGGTTACTATGTGGGCTCCATCTTCAGATCTTCATCAAAATCTGATGCTTTCCCAAATGCTACCCAGCCAAATAACTTCACAATGTGGGATAAAGTTTCAACATATGAATTTGGGGGGAATTTGAAAGCATTCTACTATTGCCTTCTTCCAGTTTCTGACATCCTCACATGCAAACTGCATTCACTGTGCACCAATAATTCCGAGATCTTGACTCATTTTGACTTCATCCCATAAGCCTGATATCTAAAGTCCTACCTAATGATGATGTAAAATGGATATGACTGAAATTTGAAGCATGCTTTGTCCTAAGACAAAATCCTTCCTTTATTATTGAACCTATGAAATCAAACAGTGTGCCTAAAGATATCAGTGGTGACATAGCCTTAGTGTAGACATTTTCCATTTCCAAAATAAGGAACCAGAAAGATGAAAGGCAAAGCAGGTCTCACACAGATACGAGATAAATTGAATTATATCATAACATAGTAGAAAATTCCTCTTTGAACCAGTGTTTCACTTTGCTGAATAATTAGAGTAAAAATAGCACCACTGTAACTCTCATGGGAGGGAATACCACTCCAAATCTCTGTGTGGCCTTACTCACAAGGCCTTAGTTGGAAGCAACTTAGACTTCAGAAAACTAAACAAGGCTCTGATGGTCTCTAATGGCCTTTGAATTCTATTCTCTTTTCTTGAAGAATAACCACCAAAATTGTAACTTTGGAAAAATAATGCTCATCAGGGTTTGAGATGTAGTTCAGTGGTAGAGTGTATCTGAACATGAGCAAGGCCTGGGAATTGTCCTCTGTAGTAGTAGTAATGATAAAAATGGGCAATTGAATAGCTTTGATAAAATTTTATTAATTTCTAAGCTTAACTTCATTTCATCTCATTTTCCTTTTGTGCCTATAGCCATTATTGGCAGTTGTTGATTCTATAATTCTATTTTTATGGTAGGCTTTGTTCAAAAGGGGTAATCAAGTCCTTATCTACCATCTATCTCTTTGTAAAAAGTGTTCTCAGCCACATCTTGAATATGTGATAGTTAAGAACATTCTATAGCTCTAACTGCTGTTTCTCTTTTTGCTTAAATGTTCTTTCTTGAATTCACCTCTCTCTCATTCTATTTTACTATAAGCATTCAGATAGAACCAAACTGCCTCTTTAATGTTCTACTGAGAAACCTTTTCAGCTAAATATCCAATTATATCACTCAGTGGTTCTACCTTCACAAAGGTTAGCAAATTCTTCATCTAGATTCTGGGTCACTTTCTAACAATGATCACCTCTTCTCCAGTTGTTGTTGCTCCTCATTTCTCTCTGACACTTTTCCAGAACCACCTTTCATTTTGAATAAAATATTTTTAGTAATTCTTTAAGAATTTCAGAAAAGTTAAGTATTGTTCTTTTTTTGTCTATGTTATATCATATGCCCTCTCAAGATTCTTCATATTTTAACTCATTACCCAGTTCCAGAGCACCATATTTTTGGGTCTGTGTTGTAGCAGCACTCTGTCTTAGCTATTAATACTAAAATCTAGTTGTCTTACTTAGGGTTTCTTTTATCATGATAAAACACCAGGACCAAAAGCAACTTAGGGAGGGGACTATTTCATCTTACAATTCCACATCATGATTCATTACTAAAGAAAGTCGGGATAGTAACTCAAGCAAAGCAGAAAACTGGAGGGAGAATCTAAAGTAGAAACCATGGAGGGGGGCTGCTTACTGACTTACTACCAAAAGCTTGATCAGTCTGCTTTTTTACAGATTCCACGACGACGATACCAAGGGTTGTAGGGCCCACAGTGATCTCAGCCCTCCAATATCAAGCTTCAATCAAGAAAATGAACCATAAGCTCGCCCACAGGCCAATCTGAGGGCAGCATTTCCCAGTTAGGATCCCTCTTCAATGACTCTAGCTTGTGTCAAGTTGACATAAAACTAGCCATTATCACACCACTCTTAAATCAATTCTAGAGCCTACAAAAATACCATAAGTAGAGAGTTTAGTAGATTAATTCTTCATGATTTTATCAGATGCAAATCCAGGGTCAATAGGCCTTCTTTTTGGAACACAGACAGCCTTCCTATTGAATCCTCCTGTGACAGTTAACAGAGGCTAGATAATTTCCCCACTTGAAAATACACTAACCCCATGTAACAACGAGGGAGAGTTCATGGAGGGATGCCCAGCTCTCCCTGGGAAGGGGAAATAGATGAGATTTCTTGAGTGGATGATGACTAGTGGGGATGGGAACATGAGGGTCAGGTTGGGGTTTGTGGGTAAGATTACTAAAACAGACTCCTGGAAGGGGGTGGGCATTTCAGCATCAGGTAAAAACCTGGCACAAGGGAATCTCCCAGGAATCTACAAGGATGGTGCCAGCTAAGACTCCGAGCAATAGTACATATATAGTCTGAACTGACCATCTCCTGTGACCAGACTGGTGTCTAGTCCTGTTGTCATCAGAGAGGCTTCATCCAGCAACTGATGGAAAGAGATGCAGACCCACAACCAAACATTAGACTGAGTTTGGGGAATCCTGCAGAGAAGATGTGGATAAAGGATTATAGGAGCCAGAAGAGTGCAGGACACCACAAGAAAACTTACAAAATCAGCTAACCTGGGCTCAGAGGGGCTCATGGAGACTGAATAGACAACCAGGGAGCCTGCAAGAGACTGACCTAGGCCCTATGCATATATATGACAGTTGTATAGATGGTCTTCTTATAGGACCACTAACAGTGACAGCAGGGGCTGTCTCTGACTCTTTTATTCATTTTTGGGACCCTATTCCTCTTATTGTATCTCCTTGTCCGGCCTCAATAAAAGTGGAGGTTATTAGTCTTCACTGCAGCTCGATATGCCATATTTTTTGATATCCATGGGAGGCCTGCCTTTTTCTGAATAGAAATGGAGGAGGAGTAGATGTGGGGGAGGCAGGGGGGAGGTAGGGGAGAGGCAATGGGATTAGAGAAGGGAGGGGAAACTGCGGCCAGGATGTAAAAAAATAAATTTATTTTAAAAAGTGCACTAACTCCATATGACAACCTTAATTAAAAAAAAAATCTCTGAAAGATGTTCTGCATCAAACGCCAAGAGGGAAATATTCAATAATGCTTATAATAGCTAAATTCAAGCCACTGGCCAAGTATTTTTCATTTGTTGCAGTAGGAAGACACAATCGTATGGCCAATGTGGATCTCAGTTTAGCAAATCCTTAAAAAATCTTTAATATATGTTCCAGAATTAATACTCCTCAGCATTTACCAAAAGTGTTGACAATGTGTATCCAGGGAAAAGCCTTCAAACAAATAGATAATATGGGTTTATTCATAACTTGGTACCTGCCAAGTTGATGTTCATCAGGTGAATAAACACAATCAGAAAATGGACTATCACTCAGTGATAACCAGTCATGGATTAGCTAGCAATTCATGAAAAGACATGGAAGAACATTAAATAAATTACTAAGTGGAGCAGACAATTTAAAGGTCAAATATTGTCTGATTTCAAGAATACGCTCTTTTAGAAAGGGCAAAACTATTATCATAATAAAAAGACCGATGTTTGGTAGTATTCTTGGGATTTTCAGAGGATGGAGCACCATTTAGGGAAAAAAAGTTCTGTGTAATAGTATAATGATGCACAAACACAACTCTAAATGTATCTATACTCATAAAAAAGCACACCAAGTGTAGAACCTGGTATAAATAAGCAGAGGATTGTGGGATAAGGATTTCTTATTACAAGTTCATTGTTTCTGGTTTATACATTGTGAGGATGTGTTGATAACGAGAAAGATGTTGCATGTGTAGGTACAGAGAGCATAAGGACATGCTGTCAATTTTCAGCTCTTCTGTGAACCTAAAACTAACCTAAAAAGCCAGGTGTTTTTATATGGAAAAGCTTAAATCTAATATCATCGTATTGAATCAGCTTGGTAAAATTAGAAGAGTGGCAGGTCAGAAATCTGTGTTTAAATCTCTCCCGTGCTACTATTGAACTGATTCCCCTATGCTGGGTAACACTTCACTCGAATGATAAGTTTAAAATATAAAGAAAAAAATTCACACCTTTCCTCTATGAATCAGAATTCTGGAAACAATATTCCTGAGTGATTGCCAATCAGTTATGTTATAAGACTACAGTCTATTCATTGACTAGAGCTGTGGTTATTTTTTGCTTTGGGAAAGATAGAGGGAGTGACAGGTTGCACTTTCATTCTCTGGTAGATGGCCATGTCCACAGACTTAGGTACAGTATGACTAGTGCCCCTTTAGGCTGAGTTTCTCAAATTCAAACAATCCAAAGAGAGAAGGAGAGAAGCTAGAAAGATCAAGACTGTAGTCTGGCTATAATCTGTGCTAAGAAGAGACATTCAGGGATGGATCTTGTATTGTCAAAAGAAAGCCAATAAACCCATTCTAAATTCAAAGGGAGGATTACACAGGGTTAATCTCAGGGAGAGATCACGGAAGGTCATTTAAAAGACTGCTAACATACTTACCCTGTGTCTGTTTCTTTGCTGGACAAATAATGCTAGTTCCCCAGGAAAGGCGTTGACCTTTGTAATACAATAACACTCAGAAAACTCTCAGTAGCTCCAATCCTGACAACTCTAGTGAATCCCTTATTCACATTTGATACAGTACTATTAGCTCCTGACTTCTTTTGTTCCCATCCTTTTGTGCTTTCTGATTTTTCCTATTTAGTACGTGTATCTGGCATCTTTTTGTTATAGTGTTTTAGTAGGAAACACTTCCTTACTATGCACAAAATCTGCCTCCCAACTGTCTTTGTAATTTAGTTAAATGTGTCCTCTATTTTCAAATAAACTTTTAAGTTTTGTTAGGCAAAGACCTGAACTTTCCTTACACAGTCTTTTAATTTTTTTTCATAATTTTATTTTCTGCATAAAGCAAAACATATCCACGTCAGCACTATGGACAAAGTGTGGATCAAGCTGATGCCTGTCCTCAAGAGATTCATGATATACTAAGGAAAGGAAGCAGAAAAATAAGGTAGTATGTATATGATATAATCAAGTATTGGAATAAGTTGATGTGGAAAAGAAACCAACAAACCAACAAGTGAATCTGCAAACAAACAAATAAACAAAAATTCCTGACCTAGGTTAAAGACCAAAGAAGACATTATGAAAGATAGTATGGTTAATGTAAGATCTGAAAGCGAAGAACTTCCATAGAAAAATCTAAAAACTGAGTTAGAATTAAGTGAGTGAAAAATTCAAGGAATGTACAAATGCTTTATTTTCTAAATTCTTACATTTACAATTAACTAATGGAATTAAAATTTACCAATAATGTTAATGTCATTAATCCTTCCCCATATCATCTACCCTTAGGTCCAGGCACCACACATAATGTTTACTTTGACCTAAATAAAATCCAATTGATTAACTTAATGTTACTGGGAGATTCTACATGCTGCTGTTATATTTCATGTTATTTGATGACTTGTAATCATTGATCAAAATGTAATTAGTTTACCAACATCGCAGCTTTCAGTGTATAATTATTTGACAGTTACATTCACAAAGTTAGATTAAAAAATATAAATGTTGTTAGTGTTACTTTTAGGCCAGGAGTCTTTGTAGAGAGCTGTTTTTAAGAGCTTGCAAGGTGGCTTAGCATGTAAAGGATGTTAAAATGCATGTGCTGCTTCACATGACAATCTGACTTCAATAACCCATAGAAGAAGGAGAGAATTCACTCCTGCAAGTTGTCTTCTGTTCCCATGAGCAACAAGGTCCCCTCCCATACACATTTGCATGCACACACATACACATGCACACAAGTGCATACACATGCACATACATGCACACAAATGAGGACAAACATAAACAAATATAATTAGAATAAAACCTCTTTTTTATAAGGCACCAAAACTAACACAATTAAAACAGATAGCTTGGTTATGCTAGTTTTCCATTTTCATGAAATAGTTTCTGAGACAGATTTCCTAAGTTCAGTTTAGAGATAAGGCTAAGCGATAAATGAAGGACAGATACAAACATGCACAGATAATTGAAGACTATTAAGGATATCAATTTCAATAACTTAGTATCAGAAATATAAATTTAATTAATGCCTATCTTATGCAGTTTGGATTGATAGGTGGCATACTGCATGGAGCACTGAACCAGGCATAAAATCAAGCTAATAATGATGAAGATGTAGATGATGAAGATGATGATGATGTGAATAAAACTGCGGCTTGAGATGAATGATCTAATAATAGTTACTGATGATGTTCATGAAGTTTTGACATATATCTAATCTTGCCTTAAAACAATTACTGATTCATTCAGTCTCAACAAGATGAAATATCTAGGAAGTATCTGGACTCCAGGCAGGTTTTACTGAGAAGAAATAACAATATCCATTCCCTATCCCTTTCAAGCTATGGATATAAAACAGAGAAGGGTTTGTTATGAAGTCTAATATAGTTTGGCAAATATCACTCAACTCATGGTAAAATTTAATAAAAATGGCACAGTAAAGTCATTCCTGGGGTGAAGTAGGTTTATTCATGGTCTCAAACAATTCATAACATATTCCTGATTTTCCACACCATGAGCTTCCCAACTTATTTTTCTAGCATTTATTCCAGGTACTATGTTTTTACTGTTCACTTTGGCATCTTTGTTTGCATCAAGTTTCCATATTAGCAAGTTAGTTATTCTATTTTGGTAAAGAACTTTCTATAAACATTTATCTCATCCTAATTCCATTCTTACACCATACAACACAAGCTAATGTGTGTGTCCTCTTAACATTCATATATACCAAACCATAAATCCTAAATCCCTAATTCCAGGGTCTCTGAAGGTGGGACCTGTTGCATAGGTGTGGAGTCAGCCTCCCTGTGTTGCTACCCTGTGGAAAGGCTGCTGACGGACCTTTGAGAGTTTTGTTACGGGGGATAGAGCCAGAAGGAAGCTGTGTGCAAAGAAAGAAGAACCTCCTTATTAGACACGCAAGCATTTCATTCCTTCATCTTGGCCTTTCTAACATAACAAACTTATGAGATACAAATTTTAGGTTTTCTGTGTTGCTCTCCTATGGTATTTTTGCTAGAGAAACAAGAAAAGGCTTTGATGCATTGCAAGAGGGGCTTCTGGTCCATATTATCCTCTTTTTCATTCTATTAGACTTTATTATTTATTTATTTATTTGTTTATTTATTTATTTATTTATTTATTTATTTATTTATTTATTTATTTATTTATTATGTATACAGCATGTACGCCTGCAGGCCAGAAGAGGGCACTAGATCTCATTACAGATGGTTGTGAGCCACCATGTGGTTGCTGGGAATTGAACTCAGGACCTCTGGAAGAGCAGACAGTGCTCTTAACCTCTGACTTTAAAATATATATATATATATATATATATATATATATATATATATATATATATATATATATATATATATATAGTTAGATAGATAGATAACTTTAATATATAACTGAAATTATTTTTGGCTGTCTTATTGTTGTTTCCTCCACTATGAACTACAATGAGGAAGGATAAGGTAAGTCTTCCTTTCTTCCCATTACTGTGGTTGAAAACAGCACATGGGTGTCAGCTATATTTCAGTGAGCAAGTAAAGAGTACCCTAACCCCTTTCTTTATTTCTAGTCTAGTCTCTTGTGGGGGACTTACCCATTTCTCTGTGGGATGCCTGCTCCCATTTTCTCCCCAGTGTACTCTTGAAGAGGGAGGAGTGAGAAATATTTAGATAGAAAGATAGAGGGGAGAGAAACAGATAGAAACACAGGATAGCCTCAGGAGGGTATGGATCAATATCCACTCATCCCTATTATATCTTCCAAAAGGCCTTATAGGAATGACAAAAGGTGGAGCAAAAGACCCCCCTCTAGCACAGCCAAGTGCAGACCCTTCCCATCACCTGGTAACCTGGTCAAGCAATCCTCTAGTGCAGTCCTGCTGGGTAAAGCAAGCTCAGACATCACTAGGAATTCTCTGTGGGCCTTCACAATCCCCCCTTCTTGATATAATAAAGGACCCCCCAGGCCCCTCAGATAGACTGCGCCTGTCTTAGGCCATCATTCTTGATTAATTATACATACATACATTCATGAAGCTATCAAGAAGAAAGTTGTCTGTCTGGCTACCAGCCTCTGGCAAGAGGGGTACATAGCCTAACTCATTTCTCACTCAGGTTCCTACTATGAGCTTGAAAATAGTTGGAACATCCACAGTGATCCCTAGGCTGCCACACATCCCAGTAAGGGAGTAGAAGATAATAAAGATGGAATCTCCTTTTTGGAATGGGTCTAAGGAAACCATAGCAGTCTTAGCTGCACCAAGCCCTTTCTAAATCAAAACTCTCTCCTAATAGATGTTCAATAAAATTTTCAAGAGACTACTTTGATTGCCAGGAGAAAACAATCATTTCAAAACTCTTCAAAGTATCCACTCAAGTAAACAAAAACCATTGCTAAGGATAAAGACATTTTTAGTTGCTTAAGTAGCTCATAGGTACATGTGTTCCTACGACAGCAGTAGAATTTCTATACATGCTAACTTGGTTGTCAGAAGCCTACCCATTTGTGAGAGAAAACTCAGCTGCACCAGAGGTTTTTCGTCTTCCATAAACTCATAGTAGGATACCTGTTTTACTGTTTGACAGATGCACCTTCCTAATCAGACTTTTAAGAGCTTTTTCAGAGATATTTTTTTTCCCTGATAGATCTTCCAGTTGTCCCAGCTTGTCCCCTCTCCAAAGATACAGAGTACCTGATGCCTCAGACCCTGGCTCAGTTCCTCTGCTAACTGCTTTTCTATGTAGGGGCAGGGACTGCAAAACTGGTACTCTATGGCCAAATTTTGCCTCAGCTTTTCCCGTATTGTAGCTACTGCTAGGAACTCAGACTCTGCTTTTCTTCATTGCTAGGAGGATCCCAAAGACTCCACTGCTTCCTCCATGTCAGCAGCCCCTCCCCGGGTCCTGCATCTCCTTTGCTGGGCTCCACCCTGGGGGAAACTGGCCCCTGCTCCGCTTTCTGCCTGCTTTCTCTTGGGCATAGGCTCTGGCTTGGGGATTTCTGGTTGCTGTTCTTCTAATACTGGCTTGAAGGGGACATGGGACTACCAGAGAGGATTTGCCATGGTTCAAGAGGATTTTTTTTGTTTTGTTTTGTTTTTTCTAGGGCAGTTACAGGTGATTTTCTCATTCTGATGGATGTTGTTTCCAGGGGAATCTAATTTTGTCCTTACAGGAAGGAAAAAAAAAAATCTGAGAAGGAAAGACCTGGAAAGCTCTCAGTTCTTGAAGGAAAGATTACTAAGTTTTTTAAGTCTTTCAATTCCTCCCTTGTCTGCCGCAGGGAAAAATTTTGCCCTGCCACTCAGGGCTTAAAAGCTAAGACATCCACAGGAAATTTTTTCTGCCCATTTTCTTTCATAGTATTTTTTCATGACTCCAATTCTTCCCCAGGAGTCTGCATTCATAGTCCCAAGAACACAGTCCCTCTGTCTCATTGCTTTACTATCTTACTCTAAGTTTTTTCTATACTATATAATACCTTATTTTTTCCCTAGTCTTTAAGATAGAAATTAAGAAAGATGGAAAAAGAAAGAAACCTAGATAGAGATATTAGCTGCAGCCTAACTTTTCACTTCGGCATTTCTTTCAGCTGCCTTATTTTATCTATACTCCCCAAAATAGACTATGCCCATCTTCATTATAATACAAAACCAGACATGCCCAACTGCTTCCTTCAGGGTCCCCAACCCCCCTTCACCAAGTCCCTGGTCCCTGTTCAGGTGTCATCTGTGGGAGGCTTATCTATTTCTCTGTGGGAGGCCCACTCCCACTTTTTCCCCAGAGCACTCTTGAGGAGGGAGGAGGGAGAAATATTTAGATAGAAAGATAGAGGGGAGAAGGCTGGGGGGGCAGGAAGAGGGTGGAGGGGGAAGATCTGTGGTTGGTATATAAAATGAATAGAACATTTCTTAATAAGAAAAAAAAAGAAAAAAACACAAGGTAGCCTCAGGAGGGCCTGGATCAATATTCGTCAGCCCCTCCTGTATCTTCTAAAGGGTCTTTTATAAGAATGCCAGAGGTGGAGTAAAAGACATCCCCCTAGCACAAAGGACACACCCTTCCAATCACCTGGTAACCATACACATGGTCAAGTAATCCTCCAATGTAGCCCTGCTGGGTAAAGCAGGCTCAGATCTCACTAGGAAACCTCTGTGGGTCTCCACTGTCTCTACTTTCCTTGCGGATTCATATTGCAGAGACACAAGCCAGATACTTATTACTACCTCTAAATAGCAGCAATGATCTCCAATTGCTTAATAAATTTAGGGCTCTTTGCCTGGTTGTTTTCTTGTCTTCTGTTTCACTGAGCATTCTGAGCTATCCTCAAAGTTGTTTTGCAGCCTAGGCTTGCCTCAAACCTGCAATCTTTCTCCTCAGTCTCCCTAGACTGGGAGTGTGGGTGTGCAACACTATTCTGGCCAGTTAGAGGTTAATCTGGAAGATGGGCTGCTGCAATTGATCATAGGTTCACCATATTTCAAATTTTAACATATTGTGCTTTCCCAGTTTATGTTTTGACATACCAATCCTCCATACATTAAAAAAAATAAAAAGGCCTTTTCCAGTCTCACCTCTTCCTCCTGGCTTTTCCAAGGACACCTAAATCAGACTGCTCAGTGATGCTATCTGTCCAAGAATTCCACCAGGATTCCTGTACTGTTACACTGCCAAAACTCTGATCCCTTGGAGTAATGCAAAGCTCTTTGTAAAACGATTTCACTTTTATGCTAACAAACACTTTCCAAAAAGAGGACAGTGCCACAATCATCTCTCTAGTGTTTCCATCTAAAAGTAGACATATGTTTTACTACAACCAGTGTCATCATCCCATAGGAAGCTGTGCACTCACGTGATAGTGCAGAAAGCAGAAAACATAGATAACCTTTAGTACTGATAGCAGTAATTCTCTTTAAAATCTATTAGACAGCAGTGTGATACACAGAACATGATATGCAGTTCAAACTTCAATTTAGAAAGAGCGAGAATTCTCATTTAAAAAGTGCATCTCAGGGGACCTGTTGCAGCTCTGATCAGAAATGCCAGTCTCAACACCTTGCTGATTAGTATTAACAAGTCAGTTTTTAATTATTTTTTATTTTTATGTAAGTTAATACTTGCTCACTGATATGAATCAGAAAACACATTCTAATTTATAAAATTGAAAGGGCCAGAACTAAATGGATTCATGAGTCATGAAGTGATATGCTTCAATCTACATGAACTGCTCATATGAATGCCTGGAGCAGGACATATAAACATTTAGACCTTTAGGATTACATCTTGGTCTTTATAGAATCATCTTGGATTTAGATTTTACTCTCTGTAATGATGGCACACAGTAAACCAAAGGAAGTCTCCACACAACATATAGGTATTACACCAAGAAATTGTTTTCCTCCATGTTTTGTTCCTTCACTGTAGATGCTTTAGCTTTTGGAGACATTTTGGAAAATAGCTTATATTCTTATGGAGATAAAAAAAATCTTTCTTTGTTTTTAACAGATACAGGTGTATAAAGCTTATTTAGATGTTTTATTAAGCTTCCTTTACAAGATATTTATAAAATGTATTAGGAAATGTAAAACATCTTTACTAATGAAAGCTTCTATTGGAGGAGAAGAATATATATTTAATACTGAAAAAAAAGCCATATAAACTTGATTTAATAAGAAAATCGATGTTTCTTCCTAGCCCAAATTAAAAAAAAAATTCTTTTTTCTTTTTTTTTCTTTTCAAAGAATAAGTGGTAATTTATTTAAATAGGTATGACCATGCCCAGAAATCTATCTTATCTCCAGTTCTATGTTCTAGCATGGCAACAGTTTCATAATGTTACGGTGACAGAAAAAAGAAAGTCATACATCAAAACACATGAATCCATTGGTGGAAACATCAGTTATGAGGGTTATAGCAAAGGGTGGAAATCTCCATCATAGGCCTCACACACTATTGATGACACTGTTAGAGTGGATTGACGGAAACTAGTGGCTTGTTAAGAATACATATATAGTGCCTTTTTTTTTTCATTCTTTATTTTTTAGATTAAAATGTAATTACATCCTGTTTCCCCTTCCCTTTCCTCCCTGCAACTTCTCCCGTGTATGCTCTCCTCCTGTGCTCTCTCTGAAATTCATGGCGTTCTGTCAAACTTAGAAATGAGCAACAAATGAATTTAAAAAAAAAAAAAACAATACCAATGCTTTATTTAATAGTTGCAGGTCATCATGGGCCAAGTGGTGGATATTCAGGACCCAAGCAGCCAGGTCAGCACAACCTCCAAGCCTCTGTTTCTAACGCCAATAGGGTGAGAACATCACCCTCTGGAACTGGGCCTTGGACATTTTGGATGATAGAGCGGCTGGTGTCATTCATAAATTCCACGCGCACCTGTGTGCACTGTCCCTGCAAACCGGTCCTGCCCAGCACTTTGGTTACCCTAGCCAGCTTGATGGGTTTCATGTGACTCGTGTCCATGATGGCGGCATTCTGGCGGGGAGCCAATGAATGGCTTTTAAAGGACTGAAAATAGCCCAAAATTATTTGACTTGTGCTGAAATATTTTAATTTTCTATAATCACAAAATTAAGTTATTTGACCTTGTATAATCGTTATCACAGGTGCAGCTCTTTTTTCCCTTTCCCCCTGGGAACTTCAGTTCACAATACAAAGAATATTACTGAGGACTTAAAAAAAATCATCACTAAATCCTGCATTATGAACAATACTCTTTTATGAGTATGGAGTTACTGAAATAGAATCTTGCTAGGTAGCTTTGTGTGATCCAGAACTCACTGTGTGTTCCAGCTCATCCTTGAGCTTACAGCAATCCTCCAGCTGCTTCCTCTTGACTGTTGAATTGCAAGTGTGTGTGGTCACACCTGGCTGACTGTGATTTTAGAGAGTTTGTGGTTCACTGAGTTTGAAAAGTGTTTCAAATGTTATTATATTGAACAAACAATGAAGCAGAAATTATTCCATTGTTACACATTAAGGAAAGGATTAGCTTGATCATATTAAGTAGTGACCATTTCCCTACTGGTACAATCATAGTCTAAATAATCATCACATAGACTTCAAGGGCTATCATAATTTTATTTTTCCATTTGAGCTTTTTAGTATCTACCTGAAATATTATACATACGGTCTTGCTTACTTAGTTTTGCTCCATGCCCAAAGTACCTCAAGGTGTTGTCATTCTTTCAAGTTTTATTTACAAAATTGACACTAATTATAATATTAGTCATCTATATTTAAATACTACTTTTAATTATTCTTCAATGAGTTGTAATTTTAATATCAAAACATACTTTTCCAGGATAGCTTCACCAATAGAAATAGCTATTAGAGAATTTACTTTTGCTTCAATGAACCTGGCATTTTCAGCATGTCATTACTTATGCTCAATTATGGCCATTAACAGTGATTGTGCCAGACAGAGCTGAGAGAACAGCACCTCTCACACATTATAGGTGATCTGCGTTTGTTGACCTTTTTCCTCATTGGATTTGTTTTTTGTTGTTGTTGTTCACTAAGTTACTTTTATTTCGTTCTTTTCTCTTTATTTTTTATTTTATTTTGAAGAAGCAGATATTTATTCTTCATATTCCTAGTGCTTTGGGGTTTTATATAAGCCCTATAGTTATTTTTTTTTTATTTTATGCCGAATGTTGTTTATTGAAGGAGGGAAGAGGTCTTAAATACAGGCTTACAGCACAATGGGAGAACCCGGAGGGCATAAGTTCACTACCGATGTATTACAATCTTGCATCTAAGCTGTTAACGCCCATTATGCAGGATACACAGACAAGGAACTTCCCTTAAGCATTCAGGAAGGTGGAACCAGGCAGGGAATTGGCATAGGGAGGATATCAAGGTCAAGGTCAGCAAGCAAGGCAACAGTTACCTAAAACAGGGGTCAGGATCCTACAGGTCCCCCTTTTACTAAAAAATTAGCTTCTGACTTAGGTTGCATGGGACATCAGCAGGTCACCTTACCCATCATGGAGACACCTGCCCAGGCTATACAGGTGCTCTGTCTTAGGTTGGTGAGCGCCCCCCAGGTTTTACATGTCTCTGAATACTCATTATCTTACAGGCTCAATCGTGTGTGAGCTGCAGAGTTAACTGCTGCCAAAGATCTCAAAGTGGCACTGGGCTTGCAATCTGTGTGTTCGACACAGAAAAGACCAACAGAGGTCCTATCCCACCCATAGCCAGTAGGCTAAAGGCACCTGAGCCATTCCCTTCCTTAACAAGCCTTACTGCAAATTGGAGTCCTTGTAAGATGGTATCCCAAAAGCAAATAGAACTTGAGTTTATAAATTTATAATTTTCAAAGCCAATCGAAATGTATATAACTATTGAATTAAATTTATCATGCCCAATAAAATGAAAGGTTAACTAACTGTGGTAGCTACTTTTGTTGCCAGGGTCTCCACTGTGCTAGCTGTAGTAAGCAATTATGAAGTGGTAATCCCAGAAACAGTAGCAGTGGTGGCCACCACTGCTATAACAGCAACTATGGCAGCAGCAATGTCAAATTCTCTTCTGGAGCGTGTGGACATCCACTGGCATGGATACAACTCCAGGAACACGAACCGCCAAGGCCCATTTTTCATGATTCTATCACAACTTAAGCTGGCAGCTCTGCAAAAGAACAACTAAGAACCATAAAGAAAAAACAGGCAGCTCATAAGGAGCATAACTAATGGTCTTATAATGGCTACATTCAGGCTCATAAATTTTAAGGTATCTTCAAAGGGGGGCTAAATGAATTTCAAGAGGCCAATAAATGTTGCACAGAGCCACTCCTGAAAAGTAGGTACTACACCAGCTTGAGGAGGATTGTGAAAATGAAAGGGCTAAGCTGGCATGCTACTGTTAACAAATGGAGGTCAGTGACCTTCAGGGTTATTCTTAATCTCCTAGGTGTCTGGGTGACACGTTCTCAAACATACTTGAAAAAGCAGTTACCATTCATTTCCTTCTGGAGAATCCAACTGCATGGCTACAGTTCCTAGGCTTACGTTAATGCTTGCCAAAGCTGGCCATATTGGGCTCTCAGTCCCCATTGGCATCAGAAGGGTAGAGTTTTTCATGAAGGCCAAATAGGTCTCTGTCATGTTTGGTTTCAGCAACAGCCACAGGGTGCACACAGTGCTCAGGAATTCAAAGAGGAACCTCATTGTCCTGTGGAAAGACATAAACAGAACCCCGGGCCCACACCAACACTGGATCAGGTCTCCTCCAAGTGCCAGTAGAAAGATCCTTCCATCTCTCCAGAGGGTGATTTGCAACAGGAGCCCTCCAGTGCTTATCTGCAGCAGATAATCCAGCAGAATCCACCAATAAAAAATTTAAGATATATAAAACAAGGGAAAGAATAGAATGTGGAGAGGAATGATGAGCCCCTAGTTCCCCCATTTTTACTTTAGTAAAATATGTTTGTTTGTTTGTTTGTTTTTTTAATAGTTCAAATTTTTCTTATCTTTTTTATTTTTTAAAATTAATTTATTTATTTATTTTTCTATTATCAGTTTGATACAGTATGTATTCTTATCTTAATAGTGAAATATTTCATTGAGGCTTGCTCAGTAATTGAGTAAAACCAAAACTTATTATAAGTCACAGTCGTCCTAGGGTCCCCCATGCTATATATATATATACACATATATATATGTATATATATGTGTATATATATGTATATATATATGTGTGTGTATATATATATATATCTCCTCCATGGTTCTGTGGGTTGTAGTCTGATTGTTCTTTATTTTATATCTAGAATCCACTTATGAGTGAGTATATACCATGCTTGTCCTTCTGGGTTTGGGTTACCTCACTCAGGATGATTGTTTTCTTGTTCCATCCATTTGCCTGCAAATTTCATGCTTTCATTGTTTTTCTCTGCTGAGTAGTACTCCATTGTGTATATGTACCACATTTTCTTAATCCATTCTTCAGTTGAAGGGCATCTAGGTTGTTTCCAGGTTCTGGCTATTACAAATAGTGCTGCTATGAACATACTTGAGTATGTGTCCTTATGGTATGATTGAGTATTCTTTGGGTATATGCCCAAAAGTGGTATGGCTGGGTCTTGAGGTAGTTCGATTCCTAATTTTCTGAGAAACGACCATACTGATTTCCACAGTGGTTGTACAAGGTTGCATTCCCACCAACAGTGGAGGAGTGTTCCCTTTGCTCCACATCCTCTCCAACATTGACTGTCATTAGTGTTTTTGATCATAGCCATTCTGACAGGTGTAAGGTGGTATCTCAGAGTTGTTTTGATTTGCATTTCCCTGATGATTAGGGATGTTGAGTATTTCTTTAAATGTCTTTCAGCCATTTGTGATTCTTGTTTTGTGAATTCTCTGTTTAGCTCTTTAGCCCATTTTTTTAATTGGATTGTTTAGTATTTTGATGTCTAGTTTCTTGAGTTCTTTATATACTATGGAGCTCAATCCTCTGTCAGATGTGGGGTTGGTGAAGATCTTTTCCCATTCTGTAGGCTGTCTTTTTGTCTTATTGACCATGTCTTTTGCCCTGCAAAAGCTTCTCAGTTTCAAGAGGTCTCATTTATTAATTGTTGTGCTCAGTGTCTGTGTTTGTTTTTGTTTTTGATTTTCTTTTTTGAGATAAGGTTTATGTATCCCCAAATGTCCTGGAACTCACTATGTAACCCTGGCTGGCCTTGAACTCAGAGATCCACCTGCTTCCTGAGTGCTGGGATTAAAGGCATTCGCCATCATCACCCAACAGGATTATGCTTTAAATAATGGTTGGAAGACATAGAAAAATAATCTAAGGACCTCAAACTGGAAAGAATAATATTCCAGTCCAATTAGCTAAATTTCACATATCTACGAAAAACTGCATACTAAACTTTGTAAAAAACAAAGATGACCAAACCCATCTATGTCCGATGATAACTCTCTTCTCCTCTGTGTTGTGTCTTCAAATGGATAACCACAGCTAATCCCTAAAATGAGTTTCCCCCTGATTTTTTCTCCCAAATTTCCCAATTTAAATCATAAAAGTACTTATTTGAATTGTTGAGACCAAGGTTGGATAAAGGACAGGGATAAATAGCCAAACGAATGGAAACACATGAACTATGAACCAATGGCTGAGGGGCCCCCAAATGAATCAGGCCCTCTGAATAGGTGAGACAGTTGATCTGTTTGGCTTGATCTGTTTGGGAGGCATCCAGGCAGTGGGACTGGGTCCTGTGCTCAGTGCATGAGTTGGCTTTTTGAAACCTGGGGCTTATGCAGGGACGCTTGGCTCAGCCTGGGAGGAGGGGACTGGACCTGCCTGGACTGAGTCTACCAGGTTGATCTCAATCCTCGGGGGAGGCTTTGCCCTGGAGGAGGTGGGAATGGGGGGTGGGCTGGAGGGAAGGGGAGGAGGGCAGGAGCGGGGAGAACAAGGGAATTCGTGGCTGATATGTAGAACTAAATTATATTGTAAAATAAAATAAAATATTTAAAAAAAGAAAAAAGTACTTATTTGAACTAAAACCTATGATCTTAGACTGTCATTGACTATATACTGATTAGTCAACTAAGCTAAATAGGATCCAGAGGTACAAAGATAATAATTGCATGAAGATTTCAATACAAGTAGAGTGCTGTAAATGATTATTGTCTTCCTGAAGGTTTTGAGTTTGCTTCAAGGGCATTGAGTTAATTGGACTCAAATGTTCAACCCTGGAACTTGGGTTAGCTTAAGGCCTAATTCTGTTCTTCATAATGAAGGGTACTGATTGTGTTGAATGCCACTGACTTTCTCTAGGATTTAGAGTTTATGCACTGAATATTGAGACTCCTTCTGTATTTAAAATTTTCAGGATCCTTTTTATCTCTACAAATTTATTTCCCTCATATTATTTCTAGTTCCTTAAACTAGTTTGAGTATTAGTCACGTGGACTAATACTGGCACCATTCTATGATGGCAGGCAAAGAACTCAGACTTATTAAAAAAACAACAACAACAACAACAAAAATCAAATTTAAAGCCAAATACCAAATACAAAATATCTGAGTTAATTAACTGTCTTCCAATATTTGTATATCTCTATCTAGAATATGGTCCCCATGCTAGTAGCAAAATTGTAAATATCTTTGTGTTCATTAATTCTTGTTATACCTTTCATTATACTTCATATTGGGCTTTTCTACATTTACAGCTTAACATATATTCAATTTTTTATCTAACAAACAATTTAATTTATTCTAATTATACTACAGTGTGTTTATTTTCTTCTTATAATTTAAAACCTGGGCAAAGGAGCAATTGATGAGGATGTTCCCAGGTCTGATCATCTACTAGCTGGTGGGAAATTACTTTTATGCATAATAAGAATTAACAATTTTGAGTAAAAACTAAGGCAGCATTTAGCAACTTACCATTTCCATTAGCCTAAATATTTACATCACAGTTTCCATGTATGAAATTCTCTGAAAGAACGATCTCCCAAGGGTCACCTGGAAATTAGCAAATGATAATTAGTAGTATAATTATATCAGCCTGACATTTTATGGGAACAGAATGTACAGGTTAATCACTAATATTAAAATTCATAATATACTTAATGAGAGAAAAGTTGAAAGCTGTCTATACCATTTTTCATTATTCTAGAAGAAGAAACCCTGACTTTTCAAATAATTTTTTTCCTTATCTAGAAAATATAAGAATATATTACATATGATTGGCTATTAGCTTACTAATGCCTGAAAGTATTTTCTGCAGACACAGCCATGGATATGATGAGCTGCAATGGATAGCACTTATTCTCCTGTATCTCATGCTCTAAACTATTGAAACTAGAGATGTACCATTGCTAAGACATAATTAGATTAAATGTAGAAGCACTTAATTAAGAAATAGTCACTTTGTTCCTTTCCCATCATTTTGTGGTACGTTTTTTAATTACTACTTCTGTGAGCCAACTAAGGTAGAGAATATTACCAGTAACAAACTCAGACTCCATTATCTGATTAAGAAATGTGGTATTATTATTATCATTATGATAATTTTAAACCTCATATCTCATTCCTATATTAAGAAAGGTATTATTCAAATTTTAGACTCATAATAAATCATTACATTTTTGCTGATTATATGTCAAAATTTTACCTCATTTATTCTATTTTATGCATTAAAATCTAAAAACAGCTCCTTACTTTAGCTTGGTAGAATGTTGAGGGTTGATAGTCACTTACTATAAGACAGAGAAGAAAGAAACATAAAAATTACCAACATAATTCTTGAGCTCATCAGAGAAATGGATTGGGAAGTACTAAGACACCTTTCATACCAAGGGGAGATGAGATACTCCAAAGAGAGATTATACAAACTATCTCACCTGTGCTATAGAGTAGGTACAAAAGCCTTGTGCTTGATGCAACAAAAATAGACAAGGGAAAATCAGCTAGAAGAACTCCCAACAGTTAAATATTAGAGCCTGTGTCAGTTGTATGCAGAAACTAACAAAAGAAAGCTTTTATTTATGAAGATATTTACTTGTGGAGAAGAATAGGGCCTGGATGGCATGAATGAACCCCTGTCCAGTGGGATGGAGGTATGCATATGGTGATTAAGATCCAATGAAAGAAATACACAGTTCTGCCTACTTCTCCAAACTCTTTCTTCTGTAAAGAAACAGAGTACTAAGTTGTTGTGGAAAGGGTAGCCTAAGATGGAGAAGACAAAAGACAAACAATCAATTTATGGCTTAGGGCAGGTGTCCTGGTTTGCTTTAGCTATCAACTTGTCATAGCTCGGTGTTATCTAAAGGATTCCCAATCGAGTAATTGCTAAGATTGGACCTGTGGTCCATCTAATGGAGAGAATGTTCCAGTTAATGATGTGGGAATTTCTTCTCATTGTAGTTAGTCTCATTCCTTGACAGGTGGATTTTGGTTGTATAGGAATGCTAGCTGAACATAAGTAAGGGAGTAAACCAGCAAGCAATGTTCCTCTATGGGTTTGCTTTGACTCCATGCTTAAGTTACATCACCTACTCCAGTCTACATCAACAATGCATTGTGACCTAGTGTAAGCCAGATAAACTCCTTTTCCACCTGAATTGCTTTTGGCTAGCGTGTTTTATCAAAGCAACTGAAAGTAAACTACAATAGCGGGTAATGATCTCTGTTTCAAACCCAATGCTAATAGAAGAATGTGTCTCCTAGAAGAGCTGTGATAGGCTCTACATAATAGCAACAATTACTATCAGGTGAAACTGGCTCTCAAAGAGAAGAGTAGAGGAGGGCAAGAGAGGAAGTAATGTTGAGTAGGCTCAACCATGGGGATTAAAAACACAGTCTTTAATATTGTGGTTGGACAAGGTAGTATTCAGCCACATCATTCTGATATGTGAAGACAAGACTGGAGAGAAAGACTTTGTGTCATGAATAGATATGAAAACTCTGAGAAAGGATTGATGAAGTCAACATAATCATATCTGCTAGGGCAATGTTGGCACGAAGCTGACGGGCATAACCAACCAATGTCTGCTTGGACTTAAGGCCCATTTCCTGGGATAGAAGCTATACCTGACATTGCTTGGTTGACCAAAAACCAGAGACTAGATAGCCCAGAGATCTAGGGTAAAACCAAATACTACTGGTCTTAAAAAAAATAGTAGTGATAAAATGACTCCTAATGATATTCTGCTATACTTCTAAATCTGTGCCTCATTTATCCGTCATCAGAGAAGCTTCCTCCTGCAGCAGACGACAACAAATATAAAGACCCACAGCTCCATATTACTCAGAGAGAGAGAGAGAGAGAGAGAGAGAGAGAGAGAGAGAGAGAGAGAGAGAGAAAGACCTTGGGACACACAGCTCTAAGGCGATGTCTCCAACAAATCCCTCCCCTTAGAGCTCAGGGAACCACATGAAGGAGGAGAAGAAGGAGTGTAAAGGTGGGAGAAAATGGAGGACAAGCAAACAGGAACTTCTAAATAAACCTTAGCAAAGCTCATATGAACTCATAGAGACTGAGACAACAAGCATAAGGGCCTACATAGGTCTGCACCAGGTCCTCTGCATATATATTGTAGTTTACAGTTTAGTATTTTTATGGTAATCCTGAGCACGTTAACCAGTGGATCTCTGATTCTTGTGCTTTTTCTTGGGGCTCTTTTCCTTCTGTTGGTTTGCTTTGTCCAACTTTGATGTATTGATTTTAGTTTTATCCTGTATTTTAATTTGTTATATGATATCCTCTAAGCCTGTTCTTTTCTAATGACAGAACAGGGGTAGATCTGGATGTGAGGGGAGGCAGAGAGGAACTGGGAGGAGTAGATGGATGGAGAACTATAATCAGGATATGTTGTATGAGAAAAGAATATTTTCAATAAAAAGGGGAGGGGAACATTAAAAACTAAGCCTACAAAATTCATATATGGTATATATGCATATATAGAGTTTTAAAGTTCTATGAATCTCAATACATGAAGTGAAAAATATAAAGCCAAAAATACCACAATCATATCTGAAATCAAAAGACAAGAATGGTTTAGGGGAAAAAAATCAAACAAAAGATCAATTAAGCTCTATGGCAAACATGAACCCTCTATGTGAACAAGTAGGACCTCAGTAATAAAAAGGGAGAGAAGTCACCCAGAGAAAATATCAGATGAGACAGTTTCTAAGTATTTTCCACAAATAACAAAAAACATAAAATCAGAGGATAGAAAAAAATTGCAAATAAAAGATAGTTTCTTGAAAAAAATGAACAAGAAAGGTAGGTTGGAGTAGAAAACAGAGTTTGTAGATATTTAAAGGAAAACACAAATAGAGCAGAGCTTTGAAAGCATGGTAAATCTTAAAAGGCTTCCTATGGGATGATTACAAGTGCATAAGAATGTGGAAAAGGAAAAATACATTTGGAGAAGGGAAAATTCACATTTGCTAGTGATCCTAGGATAGGAGGGATGAATATGCATTGCAGAGAAGATTAACATTTTTAAGATGGTGCTTCACAGTGTAGCTCTAGCAAACCTGGAACTTGCCATGTAGACCAATCTGACCCCAAACCCACAGAGAGTCTACTGCCTCAGCTTCCTAAGTGCTTGAATTAAAAACATGCACCACCACAACTGGCTACACAGAGAATTTTTTTTCAATAAAATTCTTTTTTCATTTAATTTTTTATTTATTTATTTTGTTCATTTTACATACCAACTACTGATCTTCCTCTCATCCCTCCTCCTGTTCTTTCCAGCCTTCCCTCTCCAATCCACCCCCCATCTCCTCTTCCAAAAAGGTAAGTCCTCCCATGGGGAGTCAGCAAAACCTGGTACATTCAGCCTGGTACATTCAGTCGAGGCGAGTCCAAGCCCCTCCCCACTGTATCAAGACTGTGCAAGGAGTCCCACCATAGGTAATGGGCTCCAGAAAGCCAGTTCATGCACCAGAGATAGATTCTGATCCCACTGCCAGGGGTCCTGCAAACAGACCAAGCTACACAACTGTCTCTCATATGCAGAGGGCCTAGTCTGGTCCCATGCAGGTTCCAGAGCTGTGGGTCTAAAGTTCACGAGTTCCTACAAGCTTGGTTCAGTTGTCTCTGTGGAATTTTTAAGGCATCTCAGTGTGATATTACAATGATGGACACATGGCATCACACTTTTTTTCCAAACCCACAGAATGCACAGCATCATGAGTGAATCTTAATGTCAACTATGCAGTTTGAGGACATCATGTGTCAATGAGGACTCATTGAGTACAAAAATGCAAATGAAATTAGCTACCTTTGTGATGGTATGTCTGCTTACTTACATCTTAGAACAGGTAGAAGTTGAGCTGGTGACTAACTAAAGCTTCACCCCTACTGACTTGCTTTCATGGTGCTGGAAGGTACTCTGCACACTAGTGGAAGAGAAAGGCCGTCATCAATATCACCCACCTTCAAACCCTGAGATCTACAACAGAGACCTGCTACAAGACATACTGATAAAATGGTAGAATAAAAGTTATGGGAGTAATCAACTACCTTTTTGTTTGATTTTAATGTCTTCTCCATGACACTCCCCAAAAGACCCAAATTCTGAGACTAGATAGGTAATAGGCCCAGAAGAAAACCTACTAATTTCATTCTGTTAGACAGACATAGGAATAAAATGACTCCTAAAGTCATATTGCTAAACCCATAGAGAAGCGCCTCACTGAATCCTCATCAGAGAAGTTTCTTCTTGTAGTAGATGGCAATTAACACAGAGACCCACAACTGGACAATGCCCAGAGAGTAAGAGACTTGGGAGTACTCAGTCCCAACTGAGATGTCTTTATCAAACCCTTCCCCTCAAAGCTCAGGAATCTTTAATGAGAATGTATGAAAAGTATTTACAGATTCAAAGGTCCTTTAATATTGCTATAGCTGTGGACATCCCTCATGTTCTGTATCAGAAAAGAAAAAGATATCCAGAGCTTATTTGTCAGAAATATAGAACCATGTTTTTTAATCCTATTTCACAAATACCTAATATCAGGTAAAGGGCTGCAGAATAGTTTGAGCCCTTGACATTTTTATTAATGTGATTTTCAAGCAAAGAACATTGAGATTGTCTGGGTTTATCCTTTTCAATGGGACTAAATTCAGAATGAATTAAAGCAAGTCAAACTAAAATGAACTTAAATACCAGGGACAGTTATAATAAAAAATGTCATTCTTCATAGATTTGCTAAAAATCCTGTTTTAAAATTGCTCATTTCAAAATGCAATATTCCATTTAATAGAATGTAATGCTAAGCTCAAAATTTGGAGTTATTTATGCAAATCCAGCTTATTCCACATAAATAAGACATGTGACTTAAGCCAGTTATTGACCTGTGAACTCTTGTTGGATTTCTCTGGTTTTATTCAAGATGAAATGAATGTTGAATGAAAAAAAATGGAAATGTATCATTTTACCCAGGGGATTACTAAGAGTTGATACGATTTAATGGATTTTAATTTGTCTAAGGTGTCAATGCCATAGGGATAAGATGTAAAAACAACACATTTGTATAAATGTCTGTTCTATAGTTTTATTCGTGGTCCAAAAGCATGCATAGAAGACTAAGAGGTTAAGCAGTTACAGTGTGCCAAAGATAATGTACAAACTGTAAGGTTAGTAAACATGGGCAATTATACTATTACTATAAAACGTTGAAGAAAAGGAACAGGCTTACAAAAGATGAGGTTTCTGTGAGCATGTGTGCATGAATACATGTATCTTCTTCAAGCTAAGCCCGTAACTATTTCCAAAGCAAGCTAAATGCACCTCAGTCATGGATTTGCACCCTTCTTTCAGTCTTGCCTACCTCCATACTTCTGAGTCTCTGCCCCAGGACTATCTTTTAGGCAGAATAGCAAACATAAACTAAGCTAGCCACAGCAGTAGTCTCTCCAGGACCACAGATGTTATCATCACCATCACCCCAGTCAGTTAGTCCCGGAGGCACTGCAGTCCTTTGCATCAGTAAGGCTCTTCTGCCTCTTCAGTAATTTGAAGTTTCTCAGTTGTGAGTGGAGCATCTCACAAGCAAACGCTTGGATCTACTTTAGGTCTTTTCTCCTAGATTGTGAATTCAAATGTGGCAGGATTGTTTAGTTAGTGGATGTATTTTTAGATACTAAGATAGAATGAAGATTATCACTTATGAGATACCCACTAAATAGTTATATCAATGACAAATGAATGGTATTTTTTACTCTCTTTATTAAAAAGCCAGCTTTTAAATACTAAGTGCAAGGAACTGTGGAGCTGGCTTGGCCTAGCTGCCTTCAGAGGCATGCATCATAGGTTTTTCATGTTAGAGTCCATGGCTCCTGGGGCACAATATGCCTTCCAGTTCCTGAGAGACTGATGCACTCCCTCAGGCAGTGAAGCACTCAAACCACTTTGTGCTTCTCGGTGTGTTCCCTCTGTAGTCAAGGATGCATGGAAACTTGACAGGACAATTGGTCTTAGCCATTAATCTTGTGTACCTTGTATGACTTGGAAACTTCACTGTATCCTGGCAACTAAAACTTATTGATCCCGGCAGTTGCCATTATATTCTGTTTATGATAAAGATATAAAAAGCCTGATTGCTCTCAATAAAATTGTCAGAGCCTCAGTTCTGCTGTGGCCCCTCCAACTGGCCTGATTTAATTCCTTGCTACAATATAAGGTGACCTTGGCTCCGTAAGTAAGTGCAGGCACTTACAACTAACTCCTATAAAGTCTATGTGGCCCAGTTATGAGAATATATTTTAATATGAATCTGTCTAATATTCTATCTTTCCTCCCCTCTGTTTCCATGTGCCCCTTCCCCTCCTCTTTTCATGGCCTCACTGTGGAATTCAAGCCAGTACTGCTCAGTCTTGGCTAACATTTAATTCACAATCCTCCAGTATTAGCATCCTGAATACTGCAATTTTAGGGACGGGCCAGAATCCTATATCTAACTCTCTCTTAATTTCATTATCTTTCATATTTACCTTGAATATTTATGAATTTTACTTGCTGAAATTTATTATATATCTCAACAACTTACATAGAAATCACCATTTAATTCATATGCAACGGTACCTGAAATATTCTATGCCTTCATTTTGTATCAGTGACAAGATTAGTTTCCTATATCAAAATAAATAAACCTCAAAGGCATTATAATAAATGAAACATAATATTATATGATACTACTTTTATGAGGAACTATAGAAGCAAATTATTTGATAAGGTTTTCAAATTCTGGTGTAAAATTAGAAACTATTTTTTAAGGATACAAAATTTCAATTATATAAGATGAATGAAAGCCAGGGATATATTGTTTAGTAGTATACTGCCTATATTAACAATATTACATTGTATATTTAAAAGAAAAAATATTTTACTTTTAATTTGATGTTCTAAATTTTACTATATTCATTGTATTCCCTGTGTGTGTGTGTGTGTGTGTGTGTGTGTGTGTGTGTGTTTGTCATAGTGTACTTGTGGAAGTCAGCAGACAACTTGTGTGAGTCAATTTTCTCCTTCCATCAAACAGATCCTGGAAATTAAACTCAGGTTCTCCAACTTGGCAGAAAGCACCTTTACTTCCTAAGCCATCGAATAGCTCATAAAATTGTAATATTTTGAGTTTTTTTCTCTTCTAATTAAAAATTTTTTTGAGAACTGTTTCAATGAGTTACATCATTTCTACTCTTCCTTATCTCACCTTCAGCTCCTAGGTCCCAACTCCATCTCAAATTCATGTTCTCAATTTCTATAATTATTGATATATAAATAAATATATATATGCATATATAGGTATATGTGTATGTATACATATATACATACACATACACACACATATATATATATATATAAATTTTTGAACATTAATCTTTTAATCCAGAAATAAACAAAACTCGGACTTGATATAGTTCTTTACTTGTATTACTGAATAATTTGATATGCTCTCATTCATGATCTTTGCATACATGTTTAAGACTATTAACTTCTAATGATCATATCTTGATGTGCACTTGATAGTAATGGTGTCAGGCTTCTTTTGGCCTCAGATAAAATTAGAAATGCATCCTGTTCTATAATCTATCTGTGTACTCTTTTGTCTTAGTTAAATTTGCTTCACATACACATAACTGTTCATCTTTTTGCATTAGAATTGGTTAGTATTGACTTTCACTGTATCTGAAAAATCAACTTTCTTATCTAGAGCTGAGCTGCAGACAGAGGACACCAAAGGCCTTGTGCGTGCTAAGAACATGGTGTCCTCTGTCTGCAGCTCAAATCTAGGCCTTAGGAGTAATGACTAGCACTGAAAAAGAAAAGATAAAAAGGGAAGGGGAGGAGGAGAGAAAGGAGAAAGGGAGAAGGGAGAGAGGAAGGAGACAGAAAAATCCATATCTATATTTTTTTTCATTTCTGATACTTGAAATTGTAATTTCCTTTATTCTTTCAGACTGGAAACTATTTTTAAACTCTTTGTATGCTTTATACTTTAGCTTTATTGATATTCTGTGTTTGTTTCATAATTTACTTATTTCTGTTCCTAGTCTACTTTCCCTTTTCTTTTTAAAATCAGTTTTCTATATAGCATATAAATGTTAAAATCAATGTTAATAATATTAATGTTAATATCAATAATATCATTAATAATATGAATGAATAGCCAGTCTTTTATGTACAAATCATGTTTATGCATATATGCCACATTAAATTCCATTTAATTTTCATAAGTTTATATGTGTCATATATTTATTATGATCTAGTTTGAAATTTTTAAAAGTTTTATTGTGATATCTTTAAAAGTCATGGGTAACTTAGAAATGTGTTGATTCATTTAATTGGATTTGAAGTATTTTTAGTGATTTTTCTCTTTATTTTTTGTATCCTGGAGCAAGTTAGAGAAAACAGTCTTCCTTATAGTTCTTTTCGTTTGAAATGCCCTAGGCCTTTTCTTTCAATGTTGTAGCTAGAGTTTTCCTGCCTGGCCCACAGTCAGGACAAATGTCTCTCACCTGCCAGTCCCAGAGCCGCTCAGACCCGACCAAGTAAACACAGAGACTTATATTGTTTACAAACTGTATGGCCGTGGCAGGCGTCTTGCTAACTGTTCTTATAGCTTAAATGAATCCATTTCTATTAATCTATACCTTGCCACATGGCTCGTGGCTTACCAGCATCTTCACATGCTGTTTGTCATCATGGCGGCTGGCAGTGTCTCTCTCTCTCAGCCTTCCACTTCCCAGCTTTATTCTCCTCCTTGTCCCACCTACACTTCCTGCCTAGCCAATGGCCAATCAGTCAGTATAATGATATCAATATAATGACAGCACAATGTCATCAATATATTCATAGTCATTTTGTGTATCCTTGTGTATCACTATGTAAATAGCTATATTACATAGTGAATTTGTGGAATTCTAAGTATGTACATTATGTAAGTTTACTAAGCAAGCTGTATGACATTCTCTAACAGATTGTTTCTTAGATTTTCCCTCCAATAACTAAAAGATGAAGAAAATATCTTTTCAATATTCTTCTAGATTTATATATTTATCAAACATATTTTTCTTCGTCTTAAAGAAGTACCATTTGCTTATGCCTAATTATGCTTCTGCTTTAAAGTCTTCTCTGACATCTGAGGAGATGCCTCTGCTCCCTGGGCGCTTTCATTTTCCATACTCCTCAACCTTTTCCCTGCTCAGTGTTCTGTATCCAGTGTACGTTGGTTTCCCATATTTCTGTTTAGGTTGATGATGCTGTTTCTGCCATCATTAATTCAGCTAATGATTTATTATTTTTGAGTGTGTAATATTCATTTCCTTTTCACATGATTACTGACAAATTTCCGGTTAAATTTTCCTACTTAGTTTATCATTTCTATTTTAACTATCTTTCCTCCACTTCTATACTTTTTATAATCCAACTATATTTGTTGTTTTTTTTTAAGTATCATCTTGTTGATACATTTTCGATTTATCTCATTCTAGTATAATGTTTAGTATTCTTTGGTTAATTAGATTTATCTTAAATCGTGTATGACAATTACTTAGGCAATTCAAAGACATTAAAATACTGCAGCTCCACATATTTATTTCAATATATATATATTAGAACCTCAATATTTCATTGATTTCAAAAATACATTTCGTTTTTAAGCTATTTATTCTTTTCTGAAAACCCATATCACTGTTAAAAATCTTCCTCCTTTTGCATTAGGAGTAAAATGAAAATGGGAAAGTTTGGTAACTATGTAAATTCAAATCCATTACTTTATCAACAAGGAGTCTGCAAGTAATTTCATGTCAACCTGACCCAAGCTAGATTAATTTGGAAAGAGGGGATATCAACTTAGAAAATGCTCCCATGTACTTTCCTGTGGACAAGCCTGTGGTGAATTATCATAGCTGTTGATTGACATGCGAAGATGGAGCTCACTGAGGCTTTACCAACCTTGTATTCTTTTTTTAAATTTTATTTTATAATTAATTTAATTTTACATATCAGCCACAGATTCCCCTGTCCTCCCTCTTCCCACCCCCTGAACCCCCCTTTCTCCTCCAATCTACCCCCCATTCGCACCCCCTCCAAGGCAAGGTCTCCCCTGGGGATTCAGCTGAGCCTGGTAGATTCAGTTTAGGCAAGTCCAGTTCCCTCCTCCCTACACCAAGGCTGAGCAAAGTGTCTCAGCATAGGCCCTAGGTTCCAAAAAGCCAGTTCATGCACTAAGGACAGGTCCCAGTCCCACTGCCTGGGGGACTCCTAAATGGTTCAAGCTAATCAACTGTCTCACTTATCCAGAGGGCCTGATTCAGTTCCATGGGGGCTCCTCAGCTATTGGTTCATATTTCATGTGTTTCCACTAGTTTGGCCCTTTGTCCCTGTGCTTTTTCCAATCATGGTCTGAATATCTCTTGCTCATATAATCCCTCTTCTCTCTTGCCAATTGGACTCCTGAAGCTCCACCAGGGTCTTGGCCATGGATCTCTGCATCTGCTTCCATCAGTCACTGGATGAGAGCTATCATGACAGCTAGGGTGTTCAGCCATCCAACCACCAGAGTAGGTCAGCTCGGGCTTTCTCTCAACCATTGCCAGTAGTCTACTGTGGAGGTAGGTATCTTTGTGGATTTCTGGGGACCTCTCTAGCACTCTGCTTCTTCCTATTCCCATAGGGTCTTCATTTATCATGGTATCTCTTTCCTTGTTCTCTCCCACTCTGTTCCTGATCCATCTGGGACTTCCCTCTCCCTTAAGCTCTCTTTCCCCTGACCCTTGCCCTCCATCCCCACTGGACCCTGCAATCTACACACCCATCTGCCCGAGACCCCCGCCACTTCCTGAGGCTTGGAAACCAACCCCCAGCTCCAATACCAACCTTGTATTCTTAGATGCTATGAGAAAGCAGGCTGAGGAAATCACAAGGAGCAAGCCATTAAGAAGCATGCCTCCATGGCCTTTGCTTCAGTCCTCTCCAGGATTCTGCCTTGAGTTCTTGATCAGACTTCTTTCATTGATGGATTCTGACCTAGGAGTATAAGCTGAAATAAGTTTTTTCTCTCTGCTTTTGGTCATGGTCTTCTAACATAGAAGTGGAAATCTATCTAGGACAAACAGTTGGAGATATTGTAAAGGTAAAATATTCTAGATTCTCCTAAACATGTAAACAAATCAGATCATTGCCAAAAATGATATTGCTTTATGTGAAATTTCTATGAAACTTGAACAGATTTTGAGTTTCATTTGTATATTATTTCTGCACTCCCATGACTCTAGTATCTAGGGTATGCCCAAGTAAATATGCTGGATGCTTTTAATAGTAGCCTGGATGAATCCATAATGGGGAAATAGTGAGTGACCAAGAAACAGTATCAAGCTGAACAAACAAAGAATTTCATTAGAGTTGAAACTGTACAGTAAAAATAATTCAATGAATTTGAGCTAAAATAGCAAAAACATAATGAATATAGTTAAAATGAAGTCTAACTTTTTAAAATCAGCACAATAAAAACAGAGCCTGAACATTTGGCTTCCTTAAGAGGCAATTCAATTTTACATCAAAGTAAAAAGTATGAATCATTAGAATATTGAGATGGTAGCGTCAACTGTAGAAGAAATTGGATAGTGTCTTCAAAGGAACCTCATTATTTTAAAGCTATAAAAATATTTGTCTTCAGATCAAAATTATAAATATATCAAATTCAAAGAAAGGAAATCAAATCAAAATACTTTTGGGGGATAAGGAAGTCTGTGAATTAAAAATTCCCAGTTTCTTTTTTCCCATAAGGAATGAAATGCATTATTTTCTTTTTCTTTTCATGTAATGTGGCAGTGGAACCACCTCTTGCCAAGTCAGAAACAGAAACACTGAGTTTGTTCCATGTAAGATTTTTTCCTTATTTATCTTCTTCAGAATGACTGACCATTTTTTTTAAAATAAGAAACTATTATATTTCTCTTCTGTTCAACCCTCAATTCTGCTTTGTTAAATTTTATATATTGTTTTGTGTGTCTATTTATTAATATTCTAAGGGAAATTATTTAAATGTATTTCTTCTACAGATTCTAAGTAGGAGCTTTAATGTTCTCTCATTCTGATTATTGAATCTCATTTAAAATTTAAATTTGGGGAGCAGTGGAGGTCAATGAGAGAGGAAGAGAAAAGAAAAGTTGGGGCAAAAGAGATCAAAAGATACTGCTGAAAATGTCATTGTGAAGCTCAACATTTTGTACAAGTAAAAACACTAATAACATTTAAAGTTTTGAAATCTTTTTGACTTTGGCTTGTTTGCTTTGACATTATGGAATAAAATACATTCTTTCTACTGTTTGTTATTTTTATATTACTTCTCCTTTTTCAATTGTACTTGCAATATCAGAATAAATATTTTTTGAAAAAAAAATACGCTAATGATGGTGGTAATACTGAACCTCTTACCGCTCATTACAGGATTTTCTAATTACTGAACAGAGCACAGTGTTCTAGAAATAACCCTTCCATTTATCCAAATCTCTTTCTGTGATACTTCAGTGGCCATTCGAAGCACATACATCTTGTTAATTTCATTTTGCTTTATACGTGTGTTACTCCTGAAACTACCTTTAAAGTCTTTGTTGACTGCCTCAAGAATGCATTGCAGTTAATAAATACATTGTCATTTCATTTATGTTTAGGAATGGGAGTAATCAGGCAGGCAATGCAAATGTTTGGATAATTGAAAAGTTTCTCAATAATTAAAATCAGTGTAAAACAAGTTTTTTCCAAGACTACTTGAAATATTTATTGAATCATCTGTGTGAATAATATGCTTGTTGAAGAGATATTTTAACTTTCAAAACAATGAATGATTATGTTTCACCCTAAATCAATAAAATATACCAGAAGCTGTTTGTAGTACTTAATTAAACTATAACCCAAAGACACCAATTATAATAAAATTCTTCTCAAGCAAGTTCACTGTTTTGTCTTTTTAACAAATCATCAAACTGTGATTGTGCAGAAAGCAACAGGTGAAGCCAGGGGCAGCATTTTCTGGTGTTACTCCTCTCAGGGACAGCTACTCCATATGATCAGTGCTCATCTCCAAACTCATTTTTTGCATGTATGATACAGAAAGTATGAGCGTAGATGAGAGATGTGACATTCTCAATACTGATTTAGAAGGGTTTTTTTTTTTAAAGTGTTCAGTTAATGAAAAAGGAAGAAAGGACAGGCGAAGATCTCCAATATTTTAAGTGGAACAAATGAGAAGCTGTGGATATTCTGGCTCAGAAGATCTTCGTGTTAGAGATTGGTAGCTTATGCAAATTTTGCGGTATTTTCTGAAACAATTAGGTCATTCTCAATGGGATTTGCTTTGCCAGTGCCCTTTCATCATTCTAAATCTAACTGAGCCTTTGTGTTTGTCTCTACAAACTAGAGAGTTTGCTTAAAAGATACAGGATTCTTTCCTGTCTAACGTGTGCAGGTTATCTTAAAAGTTAAGGAAAACCTTCTACAGTGCCAGTAAAATTCATCTGTGGATGCTAGCATTGGTAAAGTGATGAGTCTGAGAGGAATAGATCCAAGTATGTTTGCAAGGCTAAAATCTAAAATGATGCATTGTTGCAAAACAATGTATTTTATGTGCTCATCTTCTAATTAAATATATAATTGAGTCTCATAAGTAAATTTATAGTTATAGTTGGCATTTAATTTTGAAATTAGGGCACAAGTTACATCCATAAGACCAAAAGAAAATTATTTATATAAGTATGTGTTTTATAAAAATAATGTTCAAAATCAAAAGATTATACTTTTCAATTATTTAAGTTCAGTTAACAAAATAAATATTGTGCAATTTTAATTTTAAAAATAAAAGTAACTCCAATAAAATATAGCATCATCAGTGCATTACTATTTAAACAATAAACCTAAGTATCAACATACATCCCTAAATTTAACAGAAATGCAGATATAACATATGAAAATCTATGGGACACAATGAAGATAGTCCTAAGAGGAATGTTTATAGCACTAAGTGCCTATCTCAAATTGAGGGAACTCAAGTTAATAACTTAATGATGCACCATATGTTTTGGAAAAACACTCAAACAACAACAAAACCCATAAAAGAGTAAACAGGAAAGAAAAATCAAAATCATGGTATAAATTAATAACAATTATTATTTTTTCTTTTCCTGTCTTAGAATTTAAATAGTTTCAGATGACTATGGATTACATAGCCTTCTTGTTTGTTATACTATACCAATCTTCAGACTTGGGAAAGTTTCTAGGTTAATATCTTAGTCTGGTGACAACTCTAGTTCAACAGAGACTCCATCTGCGACTCCATTTTGTAGAATATGTTTTATTTTATTTCTTTTTTTTAATTTCCTCAGTAGCCTATATGTCATTCAACAATATGTTATTTAGTCAACAATAGTTTGTATACTTATTGTGGCTTCTATTTTCTTTTTGTATCTATTGTGGTCAGGCAAAATGTAGGGTATTTCAATATTTCTATGTTTGTTATAACTTACTTTGTATCCTAATTTGTGGACAATTTTGCAGAAAGTTCCATGGATGATGAGAAGAGTGTATATTCTTTATTATTTGTGTAAAATATTCTATAGATACCCATTAAGTCAATTGTTTTGTGATGTATATACTCTGTATTTGTATATTGCATTGTGATACAATATTTCTCTGTACTTTTTTTCCTAAATGACATGTCTATTGCTGAGAACGGGGAATAACAGTCGTTCACTGTCACTGTGCTGGTGTTCGTCTGTGGCTTTTGATATCCTCATGTTGTTTTAAGTAACTGGGTATGCCTGTGTTTGTTACACATATGTTTATAATTATAATGTCCTCCTGAAAGATTCTTCTGTTATTATATATGAAATGACCATCCTTATTTCTTCTAACTAGTTTGAATTTAAAGCATTTTTCCAGACACTAGAATACCTATATATTCTACCAATCATTGTACTCTATATTGTAATAATTCATTTTATTGTATAATTGTTGATGCAATAGGAACAACAGAAATGTCAAAGGAAGTCTATCCAGCAACTATAAATCTGATGTGAGAACTTCTGTCCATGGTACCATATCACAACTTTGACAGTATGTTTATTTTGTGTATGTTTCCATAAATAATAATCTTTTCTAAATATTGGCCAAACTGACAGGAAGCAAACTTATTTAATTTAGAGCAAACAATGCATGTAAATCAATGATCAACATTACTATCTACAAAATGGTTGTATTTTGTACTATTTAAAAAAACATGCAAATTATATATTTACGTTTTGATTTTAAATCATTACTTTGGTGTATTTTGTGAAAGGTGCTTTATTATTTCACAATGCCATTTGACAGAGTTTCAGGCTTATATTTGGGGATATTCTTTTCACATGTGCTTTCTATGAATGTAATGACATGAGATTAAAGCATTCAAAATGATTGTTACTATTACAAATTAATTTATTGTTTGTAACAAATATAAAACAAATATAGACTATGTATATGTTTAAAATAATCACTAATTACAATATTAGCTGCTTTTAGGCATTCAGTCAGAAATAATTAACTTAGCAATGAATATAAGATATTCACATTTACATGATGCTTCTTTATCTTTTTTTATATTTTAATTCACTCTTTCTTTTCTACCAATTGCCTCTCCAAAGTATTTTTCTAAGTATACATAAATGGCGGATTATGGGATGGGAGACAGCCTAACACATGTGATATGAAAGTAGAGGGGTAAATAATAAAAGTGGAAAAGTTTAAAAGTGGGTGAGGGTTGGGGATAAGAGTGAGAAAAAGTTGGGTAAGAGATAAAAAGAATTAAAAACTTATGAAGATCTTAAGAAAACCTAGTATTTTGTAAGTCTGTTGAAATACATAATTAGAAAAAAAAAGAAAATGAAGAAGTCTGTGCATGGATAGATAAAATGTTCCTTCCAGAAGCCAAAATTTACTGAACTAAAAAAATCTTTGACCAAGTAATGAATGAGTACTAATCTGTTTATAAGGAGACACCAAAGGCCCCCAAAACATTACATGTTGTTACGCATGCTCTTCTTTTCCCAACAGACTTTCTTGCCAAAGATTCCATACACATGGGTTGCAAAACACTGAGAAATCACACTGAATGTGACCCATGAAATTTCTTCCCTCTAAGTTGGCTTTCACTGTGCCAGAATGTGTTATGAATGCACTTGCTTGGGTAGAAAAATATCATAAATGTTTCTAACAAGATATGCAACACACAACCTACAGAATTTTCTTGTTTGGTGAGATAAGCACACCCATGCAATAATGGCATGACTAATACAGGGTAACCAAGCAATTTCTGCTTCTATTTGAGACCCACTCTATAAGAGGAAATTCATGCCTGGTAGTATAAATCTGACTAAGAATACATGGCTGTGGAGGTCATAATCCCTAAGGGAGAACCTACTATAACTATTTTCCTAATCAGATGTGGTGTCAAACTTCATTCTAAATACTTATAGTTGCACCCATAGATTAGAACTTTTCTTAGCTTTCATTAGGGAGTTTCTTTTTTGCAATGAGATGTAGTTAATACTGAGACCCACCACTTGTCAAAATGTATGAAATAATTGACTTTAGAGTACTTAGCCCTAAATGGGGTAAAATATATGTAGCAAGTCTATCATTTGGGACTGCCAGCTCAAAAATAATGTCATGGAGACTTCTTATTAATTATGAAAGTTTGTTTTTAGTTTAGGCTAGCTCTTATAACTTAAGTTAGCATGCTTATATTAATCTGTATTTTGCCACGTGTCTTTTTTTTTTAACCTTTTATCCATTCTGTATGTCTGACTTGGTTTGCATATCACTGGGGTCTGTGCATCTAGATTCATCTCTTCCTCTCTTGCCCCAGAAATCATGTCTATCCTCTCCTGCCTAGTTATTGTCCATTTAGCTCTTTATTAAACCAAACAGAAAGTGCCTTGGCATAGACACATCTTCACAGTGTACAAAAAGATGACTTCACAACATTTCCCCTTTTTGGTCTAAAAAGGAAAGATTTAACTCTAACACAGTATAACTATATACAATAAGAACAATGATCATATAAGGACTACATGTATTTGTCATATTCAGAGAAAATATTCTATTACCTATCCGATCTTGAGGAATCCACAGTTTTCTACCTAAATCACTCTCTATCCTAACTTGTATTACCAACCTAAAATATCTTTTTAGACATTAAAACAATTTCTTAGATTAAACAACTTAAGCTTTTATGTCTCTCAACCTTTAAAACCTTTAAATCTCTTTTGTAAGTTTCCTTTTTGAATTTGGTAACAAAGAAAACTGTATAACTATCTAGTCTTCAACCTCCATTAGAGACCCAAAAAGGATAAAATATTACGTGAGTAAACAGGAAGTGCTGAATAAGCAACTTCTAAAACTATAGAAATGACAAAGACAGCAGGTTCCCTTGCAATGTTGGGGCATCCATCTTTGACCTACAGGCCTAGAATATCCAATAGACTTTTCTGCAAAGGAAGAATTTTGAAAGACTGTCCTAACTTATCTTGGCAAAGTTTGGCAATCACTTTCTCTTGTGTCCTGCTTGTCCAATTTGGACAATATACAGTCAACAATTGAGTCAAGGGAAGTTTCTTGACAGTGGCTAACTTTGCCACAATAAAAGCAGACTTAGTATGGAGATTCTTCAATGCTCATCATCCAACAGTGGATATGCCTCACTGTCATGTAAAGCCTTAGGCTACTAAAACATCTTAAATTCCATATTCTGTAAGTCCCCAAAGTGTTTGAAGAGCACATATCTATCTAAAATATATCTGTTTAACCTTGAAAATACACCTAATATGACTACAAGTTTGATTGTTATAGATGACTAACTACTAACGTGTATTTCTTAATTATCCTGAACAGTTTATAATAATAACTTTCAAGGACCAGAACTAACATTATATTTTTAAATGATCTAACAGTTACAATACCTTAAACAAGAGTAGAAACATATATACAGTATGTCATAACAAATTAATCTTAAATTTGTATCAATATACAAAAATATCTTAAACAAGAGTAGAACCATATATACAGTATCTTCTAACAAAAATAACCTTAAATTTGTCAATATGCAAAAATCCATACCAATGTAAAGTATTTGAGATTAATAGTTGCTTTTTAGGTTAAAAGCAGAGTCAATATTCTATCTCCTTGTCCTATCAGTCCTATATCCCCTCTTTTTTTTTTTTTTTTTTTTTTTGGAAAGAGATCCTTGAATCTAAATTCTTGATGTTTAGTTTCCTCCCTTACCATGACCAGTAACAATCTTTGACAAATTCTTCTAAGTGGTGACAAAAATTCATAATCTATCAAACAACCAATTACCACCCACCCCACCTCTTGGGTGTGGGTATCCTCTTCTCTATACTGCTTCATGTTGTCTCAGGACAACAGGGACTCTGAGAAAATCTGGATAATGCTCAAGTCCAGGAAATATAGCTGTATTGTTTTTTGTCTAGTCTCTGTGTGATGGGAAAGTGTCGAACTTATCTGAAGTCCTGCTATGAGGAGTCTGTGAGGCTGGACCTTCTCAGCTAGCAGCTTTGAAGTTGTTCTGAATGCAGAATTTTAAGGAAACGGTAACTGAGACATACTGAGAGGTTGGGTCATGTGAACTACTTATCTTTATTAGTATCTGGCCCTTTTTTCTGAAAACACAAACTTTAAAAGGTAACATAAATGTCTGTGTTAACACAAGTATGGAATATGTGGTATGCAAAAATCAGCAAAAGATGATTCTCCATTATATATTTCAGCAGGTAAAAGACAACTGTCAACTTTATAAGTCCATTTGGACTGTATAACTCAACTGTCATAAGGACTCTGTAGCCAGTAATATTTAGCATATCTCATCTAGTCTCAGAGCTGTTCCATGTCAAGGATATATATTCCTATGTTCATATATCAGCTTATATGTCAACTGTCATATACATTTTCTTGGTTTCTTCCTTTATATCTATAGCCAAGATTTTCAGGAGGTCTCCTCCAGTCAAATCTGGTCTTTACTAGTATTGAAGAAATCCATAGTTTTTTGTTTCCCATGGAAAGAAAAGTATAATCTCTTCCTCCATGCAACACACTTTTTGATTTCCATTCTAAATTTAAGATATCCTTAAAATATATAAGATGGTTAAATTTAGTAGGTTTTTTTTCACAATGCAATGTCTCTCAGCAGCTGGTGTTGTTTTGTACATTAGCATTTAAAAAATTCAAAGACAACAAAGCAACTTACAGGATCCAGACTCCCTATCTATTTTCCACTCTTAGATGATTTATTTTCCTTATAGTACTTACTCTTGCTTTAAAGACTTAGCTTTATTATTTTTGAACTATTTTTTATTTTTATGACTGTCTATTCCCATTTTCTTTTCTTTCTTCAGTTCCTAAGCACATTTTCAAACATATTATACCTATTTAGAGCTTTATCAGCCTGGAGCTGACTTTTTGCATGCCTGAAGCCGAGCACTTGCAGTGTTCTGTAGCTGGAGAGTTGCTAAGCCCATTTTTGTTAATCTATATGTCGCCACATGTTCTGTGGCTTTACCTGTTGCCTCTACACGATGCTCCCTGGACGGCAGCTGGTGTCTCTACTCTCTGCCTTCCTGTCCTTTCCTTTTTCCTCTTTGCTAGTCCCACCTATACTTCCTGCCTGGCTACTGGCCAATCAGTGTTTTATTTATCAAACAATCATCCACAGCACTTCCCCTTTTTCTTTTCTTTTTTTTTAAAAAGGAAGGTTTTAACTTTAACATAGTAAAATTACATATAACAAAACAATTATCAAGCAAGAATTAGTTACAATATAAAAGAAGATATCCTACCTATCTTATATTTGTGAGTCTAAGGTTTTATATCTAACTTATCTTTTATCATAACTGAGGAAATTATAACTCTAGCCTTCAACTACATCAAAGACCTCAGAAGGATATAATGTTACCTGAGAAATGGGAGAAGGATGCAAGCAACTTTCGGGAGTCTTACAGGGTAGACAGAGACAGCTGGCAGTCTAGACAGTCACCTAATGTTCCTTTGTAAAGTTGGGGCATCTGTCTTTAGCCCACACGGCTAGAGTCTCTTGATCACTTTTCTCAGTGTCCTGTAGAATGTCTGGCAGTTTCCTCTGTGAAGCAGGAACCTGAAGGACCATTTTGCCAAGCAAAGTTCAGTGGTCACCTTTCTATGGGTCCTGCATGTCCAGTCCATCAAGCAGTCCAGGCAAGAACAGTTTCTTGCCCAAATGGCTATTTTTGCCAAGGTGAAGATAAACTCCATATGGAGTATCTTCGATGTCCATCCTCCTCTCTGAAGTAAATTGGTGCTGCCAGGAGCAGACATGTCTCACTGTCCAGAAAGTCTAAATTTTTAAAAATATTTTAAATGTCATATTCTGTAGATCTTTGAAGTGTTTGAAGATTACCTGTCTATCTGAAATATATCTATATATACCTAGAAAACTTAACATGACTATAAGTTTGGCTATCATAAAAGACTAATTGATCTGTATTTCTTAATTATCTATTACAGTCTCAATGAGTTACATAAACATAATACCTCAAATGAGAGTAGAAATATATATACAGTATAACAAAATTAAGATTAAACTTGTATCAATAAACTAAAATCTATACCAATGTAAAACATTTCAAATAAGTTGTTGCTCTTTAAAAGTAGGTTCATTAATCTACCCTTTCATCCTATCATTTTTTTCTTTAGAAAGAGATTGTATTTATAATCAACCTGTTTTAAATAAAATTATTGGTTTTTCTCTGTCACACATCAGAGGGCTCTTCTGATATGGGACAGAAGAATCTTTTAAGCTTTTTTTTTAAGCAATATGTTTGGGTTTAGAGAAGGAATGAGCCAATGTCTCCATGTCTTGCTGATATCCATGCACCTAGATTCATCTCCGCTTCCTCTCTCTCCCCAGAAATCAAATCTATCTTTTTCTGCCTAGCTATTGGTCATTTAGCTCTTTATTAAACCAATAAGAAGGCATCTTGGCAAAGATATATCTTCACAGTGTACAAAAAGATTATCCCATAACAAATATACCATCCACCACCACCACCACCATTAAGGCTCAGGGACTATGCAGAAAAGGGTATGCAAACAGTGTAGTAAGAACCAGGTAGGGGAAATGGCTACAAAATAAAATCTGGACACCACGCTGAGGTTCACCCATAAACTCCCTGCATCTGTGATTATCCCTACTCTTTATTGATGATCTATGGGAACAAACAAGCAAAGCAATCAAACTATGATTGGTTTTATTTATAATAAAGGTGCTAGGTTTCAACAAGAGAAGGGCAAATGAGGGAGTGTAACAGGTGTTTACAACTCCCTAAACTCAGTATATACATTTATGAAATATGAAATCATCAAAGAGTAAAATAAAAACAAATTTTATTTATGACACAAAAACCTAACCAATTTATTATTTTAAATTTCTTAGAAAAATTAAAAGGTTAACATGCCCTTGTACAGCATCACCAGACAAGTTAGATGGTTAAAAGAAAGTTTTTAACCCATAATGGCTATTTAATACCACTCTCTGCTGTGGGATGGTCTGTATGTCAAGTGTGTTGCTGATTGGTCAATAAATAAATCACTGATTGGCCAGTGGCTAGGCAGGAAGTATAGGCAGGACATGGAGGAGAATAAAGCTGGGAAGTGGAAGGCTGAGTCAGAGAGACACTGCCAGCCGCCACGATGACAAACATCATGTGAAGATGCCGGTAAGCCACGAGCCATGTGGCAAGGTATAGATTAATGGAAATGGGTTAATTTAAGCTGTAAGAACAGTTAGCAAGAAGCCTGCCACATACAGTTTGTAACCAATATAAGTCTCTGTGTTTACTTGGTCGGGTCTGAGCGGCTCTGGGACTGGCAGGTGAGAGAGATTTTTTTGTCCTGACTGTGGGCCAGGCAGGAAAACTCCAGCTACAACTCTCCAACTAGACATTTTTTTTTGTAAATGACAAAAATGGTACTCTGTACCTATGTACAGAGTTTTGTAACTTCAAGAAAGAAACCTAAATAGCATCAAGAATTTTATATAAGAAAAACAGAAAAGAACAAGCACAGGGAAACAAGAGACACAAAATATTGTAGGTACCTAAACATATTTATGATAAAAAGCAAATACTTTCTGATAAGAAAATATTTTGTATACTAAATTAGTTTTGTCCTAAATTAAAGGATTGTATTAAAAATAGAGAGAAATCAGGGCAAACCAAAAGGCTAAAGTATGGCACAAGCAGGCTTTTGAAAATAAACTTACAGAAGGATTGGATGCATGTAATGCAGGTAATGGACACAAGTCATATAAAAGGACATGAAACTAATTTTTTTAACTCTGATAATTCTTTGGGGGGTGGTGGATAAGTGCATAAAAGATATTCAATAATGAAAGTGAAAAATTAAATGTGAAATTCCACAGCTTCAGAATGGCTGTTCTGTCTAGAAGTTAATTGAGATGTATAGACTTTAGGTTTGATTCATTTTGGTGTGTGATTATTTTTCAAGCTACTGACAATAAAGGTTTTTTCTCTTTCTTTTTTGTTGAAAATAGACTCTTCTCTCATAAAATACATTCTGACCACAGTTCCCCTCCCTCCATGCCTCCCAGCTCCCCCATACCTCCCTTCTTCCCTAGATCCACTTCCCCTACATTTTCCTTTAGAAAGGAGCTGTCCGAGGAAGCACTTTTGATGGCAACTGGGCAAGGCACTGATCTATGAGTAGAGCAGAAGAAACTTTTAATAAAAATTAAAGTTATCTTAGAAAAATGTATGAGTTAAAAACACTTGTTTAAATGGCAAAGGTTTTGTTTTTTCAGGATAGCTGCTCATAGTTTCTACTGATTTTGACACTGTTTATCTAAATGTTATACAACAGCTGGGTTAAATGATTGTTTGCTCTTCAAGATTAATAGAGCAGACCTCTTGGGTGGCCAACAACCATGCCATAAGGCAAAGACAATGAGGATAAAAAGGCTGAAAGGAGAGCCATTTTTTTTCCATATTTTAGTCTCTGCACAGAGTTCAGACAGGTCCCAAGTATCATCACTAAAAGGATCGTGCATGTTTGGTGAGATGTCTGTCCTCTTGATCAAAGGTCATAAAGACCAAAGAAGTTGAACCTTATCCAGCATGTATTATGCAAAGTAGGGTCAGAGTGGAGGAAAATGTCCTCAGTGCTTCCAAAGGAAGCCACAGAGCCAGCAAGTCTCTGTTCCTCTTGAGCTGTTGGCACAAGTGATAGAGAAGCTAAAGAAACCAAGAATATCCTACAAAATTCCTAAAATCAATCCCTAAGGAGTTTCATCTGTACATAATAAAAATGGGTTGATTTTTAGACTACTCTCATAATTTTGAATAACTAGCAGAAAAACATAGCCAAAAATTAATAATACAACAAGTTAAAAATCTACCAGCCAAATCCAAGATCTTCATCCTGATTGGTTCTATATAGAGGAATGGGGGGTTAGTGCTTTTAAAGCTCTACAACATCATTCAAATCACTATCCATTTAAAACTTTTCCAGGTCCTTGCATTTGTTAACACAAGGCCCTTCCCCTGGGTCTCAGATAACAGAATCAAGACCAGACTCATTTCTGACAAACATCAGATCTTACTGTGAAATTTGTCAAACTTTAAACTCCTTCCTTTAGTGCCAGATCCAAAAACTACTTCACTGTTGAACACAGTTCTATGGTGGTAGAATCTGAGTGTTTGGGTATATAGTAGAGACACTCACAGAGGTCTTAAAATCTAGACTCTTAGGTAATTCTACATCAGCCCAAAGAGCTGAACGAATAGCCCTAAGGGGTTTCCAACTTGGGAAAGGAACGGTAACTAATATTTGTATAGCCTCTTTCCATGTTTTCCTTGTGACTCTTGCCCATGTCACCATCTTGAGAAAAGGAGCCTCCTCCTTGCCCATAATACCTCTATTAAAAATGATCCTGAGAATTTTCATAATTTCCTGAGTCTGGGGAACAAAGCCATTGAAATTCTAAATGAGCTACTTTCATAGTCACAGGATTCTTCTAATCTTATGGTTATTTCCAAAGCTTGAACCACCTATTGTTGGTGAATTATAAAGGGGACGTGAGACCCTCTCTCATTTTGTGCAACCTGTCTGCATGTAAGAGCTATACAAGTGGGAGATTTACAGATGTTCATTGACACTTCCTTATGCAAAGGACTCAAATATCAACTACTTCTAGAGGGATACCTTTGCAAGGTGGGAAGATTCTAAGGATTAACCATTGTCCTCATAGAATATAATATTACTCTGGTCCTCACAGTCAGACAACAATATGGCTTTTATTCCTAATATCATTCAAAGAATGATTAAAGTTCTTAAAATTAAGTATTATTTTCACACGTCATGGCATGCTTAATGTTCTACAAAGGTTGAAGGGTTAATCTAAGTCTTGAGAAATTCCTCATTAAGCTTACAATAAAGACTGGACACTCTTTGGGCGCATTTCCCAGAGTTTGGCATTTACGAGGTAGTATTACTCCCACATCAATAACAAACTTGACCCCTTTGAAATTCTTTACTGTTGGCCTTTTTATCTGAAAGACCTCCTACTGGATTCAGAGACTCAGTATTTGTCTGGGTCTGTTATATCACCAGAACAGACAAGCAAGGCTGTCCTGAGTACACGGTAATAACGTATTTATATTCTTAAGTCCAACTAAACCTTCTCAGGATCACCTCCTCATTAACTTGGAGATTTAACTTGTCTTACAACCATCCCAGAAGATAAAAGTTTGCCCCAAGCTGTCTGGACCCTATGTAATGTTCCTCAAGTCTCTTGTAGTCAAACTATAAGGACTGTCACTGTAGATTCATCTGTTCAATACTAAGAATTTTCTACCTCCTAGAAACTCAAATAGATTTATGTTGTGAGTATCTTGGAAATCTCCATTTCCTCTTCTGGTAAAACCTGGATATAACTAGTTCTCAGACACCCTAGGTCCTGGGGAGAAGCCATGGTCCAAGGTCATCATTTACCTCCAGTTGAAACCTTTAACTACATCACTGGGTTCTGTACTCGACACAGGGTTTTGGGGTGATACACTATGCACCCCAATAAAACTTATCTGGGGATCAGAGGACAGAGCCAGCCACTAGATTGGACATAGAGGCCAGCCAGTGATGGCACACACCCTTAATCCTATCACTCAGTGGACAGAGATCTGTGTGGATGTCTGTGAGTTCAAGGCCACACAGTGAACAGAGCCAGGCGTGGTGGCACATGCCTTCAATACCAACACTTGAGATCTCATGCCTTTGCTTGGAAAGCACACACGCTTTTAATCCCAGGAACTAAGATGGCAGGACAGAAAACGGTGTATAAGGCGTGAGGAAACAGGAACTTGCTCTCTTTAGACTGAGGATTTCCTGGAGGTTCAGCTAAAACCCTATCAGGTGAGGACTCAGAGGCTTTCAATCTGAGGAAACAGGATCGGCTGGGGAGTTGGCAAGGTTTGCTGTGGCTTACTCTGCTTCCCTGATCTTTCAGTTTTCACCCCAATGTCTGACTCTGGGTTTTTTTTTTTAATTCATAAGATCATTTAGCAATTTGTGTTACAGGGTTTCTTCATATCTTCACTGTCAGACTTCTTAGCTGTCTTTGTGCAGTAACTCTATGGTATAGTTTTTGATCACTATGACTTTTATTACTTTTGTGCTCTTGCTCACGGCCCCCAACTCCCTTTTTGTTTTAATTCTGCTTTGTTTCTTTGAGCTCCATGTCCAACACCTGATAGAATCATCTACGTTTTAAATGGCTTGGGTAAGCATGCTCTTCCAACTCTGCTATTTGCAGTGCACACAGCTCTTCTATTGGGCATCTTCTCTCTTTCTCTCTCTCTCTCTCTCTCTCTCTCTCTCTCTCTCTCTCTATATATATATATATATATATATATATATGTGTGTGTGTGTGTGTGTGTGTGTGTGTGTGTGTGTGTGTGTATTTCCTAGTTCTGGAATCACCAACAAATTTAAGTTTCCAGTGCAACTTAGATTTCACCTTCAGAACTCTGCTCAAAGGCTCGTGGGGACTCTTGAGACTGTCACACATCAGTCATCAGTGCTACAGAACATTGGCACTAGCCTCAGTGGCACATTCACTTTGTCTTTGTCATGCCTGCATATCTACTATCACATGGATAATGCTGCCAAATTGTGTTGCTATTTTAAGATGAAATCTGGCCCTGTGGCACCAGAGAAACTGTGGCCTCTATGTGTCCAGGTGGTTGGTTTTGAACACGGAACCCATTTAATGGGGCTCTCTCCTTTCAAATGAACTTGTATTTTCACAATAGAGGCCCTTGACAACTGAGGACTTCCAAACTGAAAATAAGATAAACAGTTACTGTTTGTCAGTTACATGATTTTAAACATTAAAAAATTCCAGAGACTCTATACAAAGTTACTATAACCAAAAAAACAAATACATTGGTATAAAAAAAACAATAAAAATCAGTAGTGTTACTTTTGTAATTCCACAAGAAGGCTTTTTAATACTTTTATAATACCCTTAATTATTTCTAAAGAAAACACAGTTGAACTTGAAAGTTTGTTCTCATAAATGACAAAAACAACTGAACCCTAGACCATGTAAATTTAGTAGGAGTATGTATATTTAGCAGTAGTATATTTAAATTGTTTTATTTATATATTTATATTGTATATAATATTGAATTAAGCATATTAAATACATTTAATTAAATACATCATATATTATGTATTACATATATTATATGTAATTGAATTTTTACGCATGTGTGATATATATGGTATATATTACATTAGTATATTACATACATATAATACATATTATAATAATATATTATTAAATATATTAATTTTAAATATATTTTAAATATATTAAATTTAAAAATATATATATTAACTTGGTATACTTAAAATGGTACATAAAAATGGTATATTTAAATTGTGATATATACATATTTAAATGGTATATTTATATTGGAATTGTGGTATAGCAATGTTATAGTTAAAAAGAATAGCTAATAAAAAAGGCAGAAATAAGCAAACACATAGACAAATCAAAAATTTCTATTGTGGTGAGCTGTGGTAGTCATTTACATTTTTATAAAGTCTTAATTCAATATTCTTATTTTTCCATTAAAATATGAAAAGATATTTTAAAACCTGACCAAAGTCACTACTAAAGTCAATAACATTAGCAAGATAAATCCTTGTGAAAAAGACTGATATACTGCTTTCTTTAATAATACAAAAACAGCCTCTTATAAGTTGAATTTGCTCCTAAAGGCTCTGTTTGTGCTGTAGTTCTTGCCTGGCTATAAAAATCATAGGTGTCTTCACTAATTAATAAGGTAGCCTTCTATTTCTAGATTTAAATTAATTATTTATGTTTCTATCAAGTTTAGTTTTTGTAAAACTGATGTTCCAAGACACAATTAAACCATCTAATTAAAATACAGTGAAATATAATCCTGGTCAAGATGATATAGAAATCTTTATAAACATGCTGACCTTTAATATTCTTCAAATAGGAAACAAAACCACAGTGTATTACATGTACCACACTTTAGGTTTTTAGTTTTGTGTGATCATTTTCTGGTCATAAAATAGAATCATAAGGTTGACTTGATTTGTGACTCAAAACTCTATAATTTGGGGTGGAATATTCTAGGAAAAAATAAAATTGTCACTGTATAATCTCTTATTCAGAATGTTTTTAAAGAGGCAATAAAAAGCAAAAGGGGAACTAGTCTATTGTGTGAGGAGCAGCTGAGACTATGTTCCATACTTTGTTGCTAGAATTGGTGAAATTACTTAGAAAGTAAAACTTAAATTTAATTAGCATACCTTAAAACTCTCATGTATGGAGTTTGACACTGGCTGACAACTTCCATTTCTTTTGCCTTTTCCAGCTCTGGGAGTCTCTTAAAGCCATTCATTTGGCAACTCTTCCTTACCCACGTTTTCAGAGAGAACAACAGTTTCTCTATGAAATTCCTTATACTATCTTTCTCTTTAAAAATGGGATTACACTATATCTTTCCTGGATAATAATTCTCAATGTACTTAATTATCATTTTACTTCGTTAGATATCAACCTCAATGGATTTGGATATGGAACCATATAAAGCAGAGAGAACTTATTGTTTTTATTGGACTTTCCAAATTGCAATTGAGACTAAGTTAAACCTTGGTTTTGAGTTACACATTGACAATTCCCTGCTATCTTCTGCGTTTCCCTCATTCAAGGATAGCATATCTGAAGATGGTTTTATATAGACTATAGTCAAATCAAATCACAGCCTGAACATGTTTATGGAATGAACTGGTATGGAATGAATAGTTCAACTGGTAAAGTTGATCCTGTAAGATTTTAATCCTATAGTTTTAGAAAGTGATGAATTTAAAAGAACATTGAGCCAAAGAAATAGCATTTTCCAATGATGAATACATAATTGATTATTTAATACCAAAGGGTCATCTCATAAAACATGTATATAAGTAACATTTTACAGTTTGAGCAGGTTGTACTTATGTATTTAGGAATACATATGTGTGTACCGTGTATATATGTATGTATGTATGCATGTAACAACAGTGAAAAAAGGAGCCATGAATTTGAAATGGAGCAAGTAGGGGGTATAAGGGAAGTTGGGAGGGAAAAAGAGAATGAGAAAATGATGTACTTGTATCATATTCTCAAGAAAATAAAAGCCCAAATCTCCAGAACAATAAAATGGAAAACATAAAAAGACAATATGAAACTTGGCCTGTCAAACATGATCATAGGAGTAGCTTAGCTCCTCTACTCTTCTCTGCTTTATAAACCTAAAGGCACGTCTGTTCTTATATGGCAATGCATCATACGTTTTATCAAAGAATTAATACATAAATCTCATAAACTTAGGTCTGCTTATTTTTTCACAGTATTCCTCTAACTTGCTATTATTTGTCCTATCACAATAAAGGATTGTTTATCTATGCAGAAGTCCCAAGTTCTTTGAAAGGTGACAATGATACTACTTTCAAAGAAATCTAGTACTTCCCCAACAGGTAACGAGTCAGTGATTTTTTTAAGGACACCATTACTAGCCAAAACCTTTTTAATGTTAATAGAAGGTAAATAATGAAAACACTGACTAGAAAACAATGTAGCTCCACTCTAGGAACTCTTCTCTAAAGGCAAGTGATGCTCCAGTGTGTACAGTTCTCCAGTGGATATAGATCGCTATTCATAGAAGGAGAGGTATATTATAATGTTTGAATCTGCTAGGTAATGGATTTTTGTGAATTGATTCTACAGTACTCTACACTCTCTCCATGCTAAGTCAAACGCTCTTGAATTCTTAATTGAAAGGCCTAAGAAGTAATTAAGGAGCAGAACCTTATCTACAATAAGCAAGGAAAAATTAAGCTGTTATCATGTTTACTTCTACACATCCAAGCACAAGATTGTGATGCACTTTTGAGAATTGTAGAAAGAAAACAAAAGTTTTATCTCAGTTTTTTTTTGTCCCCTGGATTCTCTTGAACACACCACATGATCACTTTCAAACTTTTGTATTAACTGTCTTTAATTCGGCCTCCTACATGCTGAACTTGCTGGGTACAAATGCAATGTGCATGCTTAACGAATACTTAGAATCACTGTGGACAAGATGCCTTTGAGATTGAATCTTAGGGGAGAATCAGGCAATATGTCAATGTCACCCACTGAAATAATTAGATAAAAGGCAAATGCTAATGTAAAGTGAACAAAGAACACAAGGAAATAGTTGTTTAGATAAATAGTGAATTATTTGTGCTTGAGTTATTTGGGAAATAACATGAGTCACATGAATATAGACCATTTAAAGTAGTGGTGATTTTTTAAAAATCTGAAAAAAAAAACCCCAGCCTACCTACTGAATTCAGGTTAACAATATGCACAAGGGAGACTCCTAGACTCACTCCACAGCCAACAAGGGCACTGATCCTGTTGTGGGTTCCAGCAAGAGGAGAGCTGCTACTCAGAGGAAAGAGTTCCCCCTGACTGTGTGTACTCTGCAAATACCAGGACAATCAAGAAGTGGATTAAAGTAGTGACTAATTATTTCAATTGCCTAAATATAATTGTAACAAATATTGCATGAATGCATAAAATGTTGCTATATCCCAATCTCTGCAAATCTTCCACATATGACCCATTAATTTAGAAGTCTTTCCTTTTTGGCCATATACCAAATCTTAATATAGACGATTAGAAGAAATTGATTCTTCCTACCTGATAAAAGACGTTGAAGCTCATGATTAAGTAATTAGGAATAGCACCACCTGTAAATACAATACATAAGGGTAAATATAATACAACTCAAGCAAAATAAAACTCCAGGCAGAAGAGAGATGATTACACAGGAGAACAGATAGGGATTTAAAAATAGCTGATTGCACACAAGAAGTGAGGCTTTCTGAAGTTTGTGAAAACTTCCTGTAAATTTGGCTATTATGTCAACTCCCTATCTCTACCACTAAGGTACCCTCTTTGCTTGGGTCTAAATTATATTGATATTCTGCTATGTAGAAATGCAGACATCACCACAAGCACTCTAAATATCTCTAAAATCCATACCTGGAAACTTGTCAGGCAGAAACATCTTTTGAAAGAATTTGTTAAGGTCAATGACAAGAATTTGATTTCCCCTTAAGTTCTTTGTCAACTGTGTTCTACTAGTTGTCAAATGTTTCCTGATATTCTGATAAAGATGGTCCTATTGTGAGGCAGGTAAGGTCAAAAGCACTGGGCCATGCCTTAAGCAAACAAAGAACTGTGACATGTGCAGTAGCACCCGGACTGAGAGGAGCCTGAAACCGGACACCCCAAATAACAACTGCTGAAGTAAGACCCAGGGCCAAATCAAGAAATGCCACAATAGCCATAGAAGCAAAGCCTGCCAAACAGCACACACATAAATACCTCAGCCCTTTGTTCAATAAAGAGATTGCTTGCAAACCTCCCAGAGCCTGTGTCATTGGTTCTGCGTCTGCTCACCCCTTGCCCCCTGGGACCAGAGACAGCCGGACCCCAGCTGCAGAGCCAGCAACACTATTATACACAATGGAGCATTCTTGCCCTTTGAGATGAGTTCCTAGAGTGTAACTACATTGTTTTCTCATTAGATTTTTTTATTATTATTTACCATGAATTAGCATTTAAAAGTTTCTGGCTGTTAATTTTTAAAGAACACATTACTATTCCTTTATACACTGTGTGTGTTTATTTTGAAACCTTAAATAATTGCCATGTTAAGACATTTATCTTCCCTAATAGCTAAGACAATCCAACTTAAAAGACTGAAACAGAAGGAAAATAATTATACTAGACACCTGAGATTTCTGGTACCATAATTAGGCATTGAATCTTTGTTAGTGTTTATTGAAATATAAAGTGTGGGGGACTAGCCCCCACTTATAGAACCAGGGAACTCTTGAGCAGGGAGGAGTGGGAAATATTTAGATAGAAAGAGATACCTAGACCATGAGAGAAAATACAGAAACACAGGATAGCCTCGGAAGGGCATGGGTCAAACTCCACCACCCCAGAACTTTATTCAAAAGGGCTTTTTATAACAATGCTGGGGGTTGGGGGCAAAGACCTCCTCCTTGATAGATATAGCCAAGTGTAGACCTTTCCAAACACCTGGCACCCAGGCCTGTGGCCCAATCATCCTCTTATGCAGTCCTGCTGGGTAAAGTCACTAGGAAACCTAGGTGAGCTCCAACAATAAAGAACAGAAAAATTCACATAATTGCATTACAAATGAAGGAATGCATCTCCATGTGGAAAAAAAGAAAAAATCTTCTTGACATTAAACTACAAAAAGAATCAGTAAAGTGTCATTGTGTAATGTAATGTTAATATATATGACCATGATTTTACAAAAATAAGAAAGTAAGTGCTTCAGGAAGACATTTTGTAAATTGACAAAGACCCTAATTTAATTTCTAAGTTTTCTGTGAAAGATTTGAGATGGATTTGCCTCTTAGGAAGATTCTGATACTGTGTGTCTAGTCCATTCATATTTTTTACGGTGTTCTCTCATTAATTTTGTGCCATATTTAGAAACACTGTACTGTCTTCTTCTTCTTCCCTCCATTATGTTCACTGTGCATCAAAAGTTTCAGGGGAACATTCAGAAATTTATCCCAGGCAATTCATAGCCAAGTTCCTTTTCTCTGACATTTGTTGTGCTCTGTATTGTTCATTAAAGATTGTTCCTTAATGCTAGGTGCCAGATGTAAGGGAGGAAAGCTTCTCAATTTGTTTTGACAAATTAAGATCTGTTCCTGAATTCATGCCCAGATGGGATCATTAAACTTCCACGTGGAGGCAGGTCACAAGAATGTCTGTATAAATGATCAAGGTCACCATTATTTTCCTTAGAGAAAAGATTTAAAAGCAGAGATTTTTATTTAAAAAGTCTGTGAAGCACAGCTAACAATAATTAATAGCAGTATGCTGCCTCTATCACAAATATATCTAATTTATCCATTAATAAATGTGCTATAGAATATTTTTCTTCTCATTTACTTCCCAACCACCAACATCAAAAAGAATTTGTCTTACGTGATAATACAGATTACAGAGACTATGAAAATTCAAATAATAACTGAAAACAAATAATAAGAAAGCTAATGCTATCTTCTAATTAATAAAAATTACAACTATTATGCTACAGTTAACTCTAGATTGACTTGATAACTACCGATGGAGTTGAAGTCAACATTAAGCTAGCAAAAATGAACAATTACCATCTTTTGTTGAGATTACATTGATAAATATTCGTTTATATTTTTCACTATATATTTTTGCTATATGGTATTAAACCATGAAATAGATGAGGGCTTTAAAATGTATTTCACATGCAGTTTTCATGTTGAAGATTTATATACAGAAATAGATTTGACAGAAAGATGGTTCAATGCATAAAACCTCTTTTTATGCAAGCTTGTAACCTGAGTTGAACATGAAGAACCCATGTTTAAGGGGAGAAGGAAAAGAGTGTCTCCACAAAATTGTCCTCTGGCCTTCACATACATCTAAAACATGAGAGCCCACACCCACCACACACACACATGCACACACACATGCACACACAAAGAATAAATAAATAAAATATATACAAAAAAGTGAAATCACTAAACATTATTTGATAAATATTACTTTTCAGGAACATAATTTAGCAATTAAACAATTATAAAACAATTATACTAAAGGTATCCTGGAATCCTAAAGTTGCATAGTAAATTAAGAGATCTCATATAGAAGTCAGTATTTACATTTCTATAACCTACAAGTGAACTGTGATGGGAATGTCGCTCTTTATGCTGTGAATGTGCGTTGCTCTGATAAAATAAAACACTGATTGATCACTAGCCAGACAGGAAGTATAGGTGGGATAAACAGACAAGAACTGGGAGGAGAGGAAGGCTGAGCCAGGAGACACCAGTCTGCCATCCAGGAAACAGCATGTAACAGCACACAGGTAAAGCCACAAAACACGTGGCAACATATAGGTTAACAGAAATGGGCTGAGTTTTAATGTAAGAGCTAGTCAGTGGTAGGCCTGAGCTAATGGCCGAGCAGTTTTAAGTAATATAAGCCTCTGTGTGTTTACTTGGGTCTGAGTGGCTATAGACCAGGTAGGACATAGGAAAACTTTCAGCTACAGAACTGTATTTCATTTTTCTGTCAAAAATAATACCTAATTGCTTGTGAATTAATGTTTAAGATTTTTATAAGGTATTTCTGAATAAGAATAGTTAAAATCACATGGTTCAAGAATCCCAATAATGGAATTTGAGGCGTGTTTACAAAAGTTTATGAAGGCAATTGTTTGACAACGGGCCTTCTAAAGAAAGCCTGGCTCCTGTGTTTTCCCTTGTGGGTGGCATAGATGTGTCTAGTGTGGTGAAGTGACTTAGCAATACTAAGTCACTGAATGTGTACTTTTATATAGATACTTAACCAGCACTCATGAGTAGCAGGAAGCTGCCTCCAACACACTGCTGGTATGTGAATTAAACTTCCTACATTTCAGGAAAGAGTAAATATTTTTTATGTCTCTTTTAAAGCAAATCATTCTGTGAGATGCAACTTCTTAAGAAAAACATACATGGATGATGTCCTCTAAAATGAGCTTTTTGGAGCCTGGGGCCTATGCTGGGACATTTTGTTCAGCCTGGGTGAGGGGAGGAGGGGACTGGACCTGCCTATACTTAATCTACCAGGCTGAGCTGAATCCCCAGGAGAGTGCTTGCCCTGGAGGAGATGGGAATGGAGGATGGATTGGAGGGAGGGGGGGGGTGGGGGGGGTGGGATGAGGGGAGACAGGGGAATCCGTGGCTGATATGTAAATTTAAATTAAATTATAAAATTAAAAAATAATAATAATTTTTTGTTGTTGTTGTTTTTCGAGATAGGGTTTCTCTGTGTAGCTTTGTGCCTTTCCTGGAACTCACTTGGTAGTCCAGGCTGGCCTCGAAGTCACAGAGATCTGCCTGGCTCTGCCTCCCGAGTGCTGGGATTAAAGGCGTGCGCCACCACCGCCCGGCAAAAAATGATAATAATTTAAAAAAATAAAAGAAAATGAAACTTTGAACCCCTGTCTCCTTAGATTTGCAATCATTTTGAGTTTAAATTGTCAAATTTCCATAGCCCAGAATCACCTGAAAAAAGATCCTCAGTTGAGTAATTCTCCCTATCAGGTTGGTCTGTGTGTACATCCATAACAGGGGCTGTCTTCATTGTTAACTGATGTGGAAGGACCCAAACCATTGTGGGTAGTACCATTCCCTAGGCAGTGGGTCCCAAACAGTATAAGACAGGAGGAATTTAGATGAAAGTAGACAAAGAGGTTCCAATTGTTTCTCTCTGCTTTTGAATGTGAATGCAATGTGACTAGCTGCCTGAGTTGCTGCCCTGACTTCCCCTCAATGATGGGCTGTAACATGGAAATGTAAGCCAAATACAACCCTTCCTCCCCTAAGGTGCTTTGGTTGGGATGTGAAGCTAAAATAACTTTGAGTAATATTTCCCTGCTGAGTGTGGCCAGAGCCTGTGGTTTGCTTTAAACCAATAGAATACAGCAAAAGTGACCAGATGGCTTCCTAGATTAGGTTACATCGCGGTATAATATTCTTTTTGGTAAACTTCTCCCCTGATGGTATGTTGATGCAATCTGTCATATTACAGAGTCCCAAATAGCAAGAAACAAAGGGTAACTGTGGGCTGTTATAGTCTTTTATACTTCCTGACAAGAAGTTGAGTTCTGCAAACAACCTTGCGAGCTCAAGAGAAGGCCTTTTCCCAGTCACTCTGGCAGGTGAAAGTGCAGCCTGGACAAACACCATGTTTGTGGCTTTGGTGAGAAGTCCGCTAAGCTCTGTCCAGATTCCTGACCCAGAGAACATGTGGAGTTATAAATGCACATTGTTTTAGGTCCTTCGGCTTGCTTGCCTTAGAACTGTTAAATAAAAAATGGGAAACTGGCCGGGCGGTGGTGGCGCATGCCTTTAATCCCAGCACTCGGGAGGCAGAGCCAGGTGGATCTCTGTGAGTTCGAGGCCAGCCTGGGCTACCAAGTGAGTTCCAGGAAAGGCGCAAAGCTATACAGAGAAACCCTGTCTCGAAAAACCAAAAAAAAAAAAAAAAAAAATGGGAAATTGATACAGTTTTCTCACTGTGTACTATATAACCATCACTATTCTAAGCATCCTGAAATAGTTTATGCTTTAAATATCCATAACAGACCCAAAAATCACTAAGCCCATTTTATAGATAGGAAATCAAAGCATACTGAGGTTAAATAACTTCTTCAAGTTCATTGGGCACACAAAGGCAGGATTTGAACCTGATCAGTGGTGCTTTTACTCTTTCCTGTTAATGTTCAAAACATCAGTCCTATAGTATTTCTGTGTAGGCTTTAAATAAACTGGTAGGGTCATATAAACTACTCAACCAGGTTATACAATGATATATTTCTTTGGAAATGTACTACTTTGCTTGTTAATGGGATGAAGTAAAACAGGTTTCTATGGTGTGCTGCCTGAATTCTACTGAGGCATTTTCTCAAAAACATTTCCAGGAATTCTTGTGCTTCCTGGCAAGCATAACCAAACCAAGAAACCGGATGCCTTAATTGGTTAGACAAGAGAAAATTAATACTGGTTTCAGCCTGTCTACAATCTGTTGGTAATGTAGTCAGAGGGAAAAAAAAAACCTCTGCCAGAACACAGGCAGGGAATTATACAACTATTTTTTTGGCCAATATTATGTAAACGTCTGTCTGCTTTAACTATCAGAACCCATAATTTCAATGCACAGTTACACTTAAAACACTGATATTCCTGATGCTTAAAATAAAAACATATAAAAAAAACTTTAACTTATTCTAAAATGTTGTTTATGTGAGTTGAGCTAATGAAATGATAATCGATTTAAAAATACAGGTCATGTGGCTACAGTGATATTTTACATGAAACAAAGTTATACATACAATGATTTTTTTTAACTGCCCTATTCTAAACTACAGATTTGAAGGGAGTGAAAACTGCGGTCAGGATGTATTGTACAAAAGAATAATAAATTGAAGCCTCTTTCATACAATCATTTTTTTTAAGTTGGCTTTTTAAATTAGCAAACAAGGTAATGGATTTCATCATGGCATTTTCAGTAATATATGCTATTGTATTTTCTTCTTATCCATCTCCCTTCTACAATGCCCTTCGTAGCCCTTCTGCTCCCCCCTCCAATTATTCCTCTTTCTTGTTCCATGTCACGTGGACCTCTCTGCATCCTTAGTTTCTCTTCTCCCCTCATTTAGAGCAGTGGTTCTCAAACTTCCTATGCTGTGACCCTTTATTAACATTCCTCGTGCTGTGGCAGTCCCCAACCATAATATTAATTTGGTTGCAAAATTGTAATTTTGCTACTGTTATGAATCATAATGCAAATATCTGTGTTTTCTGATGGGCATAGGTGACCCTTGTAAAAGGGTTGTTGGACCACAAAGAAGTCATGACCCACAGGTTGAGAACCACTGACTTAGAGTTCATCATCTTTTCATCTTTTCTTAGGCCTCTTTCCACTTCTCTCTCTCTCTCTCTCTCTCTCTCTCTCTCTCTCTCTCTCTCTCTCTCTCCTCTCTCTCTCTGTCTCTCTCTCTCTCTGTCTCTCTCTCTGTCTCTCTCTGTCTCTCTCTCGGACTCTGTCTCTGTCTCTCTCTCTCTCTGTCTCTCTCTCTCTCTGTCTCTCTCTCTCTCTCTCTCTCTCTCTGTCTCTCTCTCTCTCTCTCTCTCTCTCTCTCTCTCACACACACACACACACACACACACACACACACACACACACACACACACAAAGATATCTAAAGTTAGGTTCTTATTGGTTTTGCTTACCATAGCGAACACTGGTTCCATCCATTTGCCTGATGTTTTCACGATGCCATTAATGTTTATGGCTGAATGGAATTTCACGGTGAGTATGCTACACTAGTGAGGCATATTTCTTAACAATCACAGATACTCAGTTCTCTTTCTCATTTTTAATCTAGTTAGCTTATCTGCCACTACTTAATGGTTTGTTGAGGTCCTTTGCTTCAAAGTTATCAGGGAGGTAGTTTTCCTAACTCCTATGGCTGTGTTGGGTAATCTTTCTGGTTGGATGGAATGTTGTTTATTTTCTCTTTCTTCTGTTAGTAGAATGGGTTTAGCAGTTTCCTGTAGTTGTCTTGATGGGTTTTCTCCTCAGTTCTTATTTCCGTTGTTCCAATTCTTCTCATGATATTTCCTTTTCCTGGGTTTTCATGATCAAGATTTCCTTTGTTCTCTCAAGTATATTCTTTTGAGTATGCTGGCTTCTTGGTATACAGAATTATTAGTTCTTCTTAAAGTGAATTTTTCAAATTAAAATATTATAATTTAAGCAATACTTATAACAGTGCACATACATTTTTAATATGGTAACTTTAAATCAGAAACATTTAAAATTTTGTTTATAAAAAGACTTGTATTTTTCCTTTTTATCCTATTTCTTTTTGGGGGAGGAATGTCATTGGGGGGGGTAGGCCTGGAAGGACTGGGAAATGAGTGTGCTCACAGTTCATGATGTGAAATTCCCAAATAATCTAAAAAAAAAATCAAAAAATTTGATAAAATGAGTAAGTCTATTAAGTTGTCATTTGTTGACTTTGCAATGTAAGAATTGACTGGCTTCTCCTAAAATTTAAATTTAAATAATGTGAGACAAAGTAAAAGCAGGAATATAGATATTAAGAATGTGTATCTTTTATAGATTCTACCTGATTGAAAGTGAGGCTTGTAAAAACTCCTTTACTGAAACGTCCCATTTTCATTTGTGAGTTCTGGAATTCCAGCAATAAACAATAAGGGAATATTAAGGAAACTTCTTAGTTTTAAGATTAAACTGTGTGTATAAGTAACATGTGGATCCCTTAAAAATTCGCAAGATGTGAGTTCAAAGACTTTAATCTGAATATACTTATTACCCAGGTGCTTATTGTTGCTAGATTAAATAACAGATGGAAACAGCATCAGCCAGTCTGGAAAGGAAGCTGACACATGATCATCTTTAAGAAGCCTCATCAGAATGGGAGGGCCTCAAGGCCATAACTGGGTCTACAGGTGTGTGATGGAGAACATTTCACTAATACAGTCCATTTATGGAGATCTGAGTATAATGGGGCCTTAAAAGGATGAGAGGATTCTTTTTAACAGCTTGAGAGAGTTTCCTTAAGAGGAGAATGATGAGTTCTATAACCAGTGGGCATATAATGTCAGGGCACTCAAAACTGCAGCTCACAAGGTTCCTATCTAGGGAAGAATGATGATTGCTTTCTTCTCCATGAGCATGTACAATGACTTTCAACACTGTGAAAGCTATCTAGTAGATTTGAATCTTTTAGATAAGTATCAGCTTGATTTCTCCATGCTTTATTATTCAAATGTGTGGAGTCTTCAGCAATAGGGACTTACTGTTAAATACTGTGAGGTTATTGAGAGCAGTGGCAATAACCTGCCATTATGGGGTATCTATGTGACCTCACTGTCCAATATCCTAAAAAACGATAACCCTTTTATGGTAGTATGGGTTTTATTTGCTAGAATACAGTGACTGTTGGGATATTGTTCCCCTGTTACAGGGTAACTCAATTTAATCAGTTTATATATATATATATATATATATATATATATATATTTGTACAAATACACACACACACACACACACACACACACACACACACACACACACACAAAGATTCCACCATAAGAGGTATCTATATGACTTTTTCAAAAGGCCTTTAGTGTTAATTAAACACTTTCCTACTGTACTTAAGTCCTGCTCCACAAGAGGAAATCCATAATTGGCAACATTACCAGGGCCAAGAACCTATGAAAACCTTGGTCATAGTTTCTATAGGAGAATCTACTACAACAACTATTCAGCTAGACAGATATAACGTTTAAACAACTGCTAAGGACTGTTTAGTTTACTCTCAGTTTGTATGTCTCTCAGTTTTCATCAAGTCAGCATCTCTCTTCAGTAGATGGTAAATAACACAAACCCCACTAGTAGTGCTCATCCCTAAACGGGGCATCAATATCATACTCCTTCCCTTAAGTGTAGAGATCATTATAGAAGAAAGTATAAAAAAAATGGTAAGAGCCAGTGCTGGGGGATCATCACAAGTAAACAGTGTTTTCTTGACACAACAAGTCATATGACATTTGAATTCATAGAGATTATGACAGCATGCATATGATCTACTCAAGCTCAACAGATGAAATTCTGACATGGAAATGGAAATGGAGGTACTAGTGCCATCTGAGGAGCTATTGGCAATTGATAGCTTTTGAGAGAAGATGGGTCAGTTTTCTTTAAGGGTGTGATACCTAATAAGTCAACACTATTCCAGGGCAGGCCCCACTCTCAAAACAACACATAATGGATTCTATGGGTTAAAAACAAAACAAACAAACAAAAAATGTAAAATTGAGTTGGTTGGGAGGTGGGGATGGATTTTGGAGGAGCTGGGGAAGGGGGTGAATATATTCAAAACATGTTGTATGAAATTCTCAAAGAATAGTTAAAATTTATATATATATATATATATATATATTTAAAAATGAGAATGACGGAGGAAGATAGGGAGAGATAGAGAGCAGCCATGAGAACGGTTGCAAGAGAGGCCATAGCAGCCTCTAGAGAGCAGCCTACATGGCAATAGCCTCAGCAATTCCCTTGAGGCATCTCAGACCAATCCCCTGAACAAAGGATTTTTTCATTGCCTTTTAGGGGTGGTAGAAAGTTTTATATCAGAAGTATTATGTCAGCATAGCATATATGAAAGAGATCATGGAGGGTCCATGTCCTCATTATGACTATAAACCAGGATGTTCTTAGGCCACAGCATAGAGAGCATCTTAATCTGACCCAAAGAAAGCTACAGGGTAGATGGCCTGATTCATTCAGTCTGATGTCTAGCCTAAAGTTGCAGGCCTGTGTTTTAACAGTTATGAATAAAAATCATGTGTAAACTTGCAATTAACATCCCACACTCATAGTTTGTGCTTTCACTGTTCTTAATTTTAAATAAGTCGTGTTTTCTTTTTTCCCCATTGAAGATCTGTACTTTTTTAACTCATTAAAAATTACAGTTTATCTTAAAGAAGTAGTCTACTACTGCTTTCCTTTTCTTTTATCTTTATACTGGAAATCCTCATAGCCAGGGCTTGGTTTGCATTTGTCTATATGTACTTTCTTAAGACTGCAGTTGATGTAAATTAATTAACCAAGTATTTGCCAAATATGCCATTCTTTGCTATTCAGTTTCCATGGATGTCTTATGACTTCAGCTTTTTATGGATAATAACATGACAAAGAACTACAGGCAATTAATAACTGACAGGGAGAATTAGTCTTGTCCAGAGATGAGTTTATGTTTGGTTAATCAATAAAAAGTAGTCAGCCCTGAAATCATATGATTCAGCAGGTTGTACTCATATATTTATGGATTTAGATAGAAAATAATCAAGGAAAATAGGTCATCAATTTGAGAAGGAGCACCTAGGAAACAAGGGAGGGATGGAGGAAAGGACATGGGATGGGTTGGAGTGACAAAAAGGGAGAAAGGGATGTAAGTATATCTTAATTAAAATTTTAAATATTTTTAGAAAAAGAAAAGAAAACGTTGCATGCATGTATGTATGCTTGCACTAAAAATATATTATGGAAGCCAATATGGACTGAGTGCCATGCAGGCAAGTATTTTTTGTAACTATTCAAGTTTCTGCTTTTGAAATATTTTGGCATATATGTTAGGTATGTTGAATTCTATGTGGGAATGATGGTTAGTCTATTACATATTAGTCTATTGCATGACACAAATTTCTGAAAATTACAGGATGCTTGTGAGTCATTTTTTCTCAAATGTACTTAAGCCCTCTGATATGGAAAAGAACAATTTTACTCATCTTTCCACGTTTTTGCCAATCTTCTATTATTTCAGTACTATTTCAGACCTAATAGAATTGGTAGTCCCAGTGCACTGATCCCTTCACAAAATCCTGCTTGAACACTCATTCTACTTTTCTTTGATGTTGGGTGTTGAGTGTTAATTGAATTTATATATTCTTTTACAAATCTTAGATTCTACAGGTTAATATTTTAACTTCCTAGTCATTTCATCCCATGCTTTGATCCCCTGTAAGTTCCAAAGCATGTTAAAACTAAAAGTCATGGTAATATCCAGGCACTTTTATAATTTAACAGAATTTTTGGACTGGACATGGTAACACAGTTAACTTAATGATAAAGAAGTGTGTATAAGGATGGGACTTCTTTGCCAAGGTTTGTAAATGACTATATATTGTTAAAGTTGCTTTTTTGTTCCACACAGCAATTTGCCGAGCTTGACAGTTATGACACATGTGTCTGTAATGTCTGTGAGAATGAAATGTTCTGCTTCAGATCTCTTCCCAGTGCAGACAAGATGATTGTCTCTATAATTGATAGTAGTTTTCTCTGACTAATCATCAAACATTGCTGACTTCCCTTGCCGCTTTGGATAATTGCAACTTGATTATCATCAGAGTCTTCATAAAGCATCAAGTGAGTGGGTGGGAATGCTGTCAAAGCGGGTCAATTAAAATTACCAACACTCTATTTTAAGGTCATTTCAAATGTGTTCTAAGACATGATATGGAGGATGCTTAATAAATTATGAATAATAATAGAATTAAAATTTGCATACAGATGGGTTTTAGACCAGGGCATGAAATAAGTCAATGGAAGGGAGCAAAACACAGATCACATTCTTTAAGATGTTTGGATTTTAAAGTGCTGTGGTGAACAGTTTCTAGATGAAGCATGAAGTCTCTGAGATTTCTCAAGAGGTTTTAACCCATCCTAGAACAAAGCATTTCTCGGAGAGAACACAAGTGACTATAAATATGTATGTGATGCATCCTGCTGTGTAAGAACCATGGTTATTACAAAGCCATATATGATTTATGGAATAAAATATTCCAAGTATCTCTAATGCTCTAAATCCAAGCCTTTGCAGCTTCAAGCTCCTCCACACCCATGATTTTATGTGGTTTTCAGATTTATAATGGAAATTCATTTCTACCAAAGACCTTGTTTATATAACAGTAGTTTTCATGAAAAAGTCCTTGACAGAGAAGTAGTGACCATTGGACAGAAGTTCCATTTTCTAGTACAGAACTAATTCCATTGTTTTCTTTTTCCAAACTCATGGGTAAGTCTATGTAAAAACAGCATATTTGTTAAATCTTTTATACAAACATTCTCTGAACACTGAGGATGGATACTTACTCTGATCATTAATCTATCACAAATTCTGCATACATAATTGAACTCTGAGTATAACTGATTGCCATAGTAAAATGATTTTGTGGCATATCATGTAAACAAAATCTTATTCATAGAATTTTTTCTGACTTGCAGCTTGTCATACATTTGGGTGAAATAATTTTTAAAAATTGAATCATTTTAGCTGGGCATATTTGTGTTATGGTCAATTACACCTTTGCATACTAGATGTTATATCAGTCAGAATCTTGTTTATATTTTAAATTGCTTCTGCACACTCTGTTCTTTCAACTCAGTCTCATACTACACTGTGAACATTTTTTTTTTCTTGTTCTTATGGCTTGGCCTGTATCTTTCTTAGCTTTGCTTTCCCAACATTTAGCAACTTCAAGTTACAGACTTACAATGTAGTAATCTGCAATCACAGAATATGGCCAGGAGAGCTGGCTCAGGAGTGGAGAGCACTTGCTTCTCTAGCAAAGTAGAGTCTGCTCCCTAGTACGTGCGCGCGCGCGCGCACGCGCGCACACACACACACACACACACACACACACACACACACACACAGAGAGAGAGAGAGAGAGAGAGAGAGAGAGAGAGAGAGAGAGAGAGAGAGAGAGAGAGAGACAGAGAGAGAGACAGAGAGAGAGACAGAGAGAGAGAGAGAGAATTCTATTTACAAGAAATCTGAAGCACTCTTCTGGTATCTGTAACTTCCTGTACCTGTACATGCAGACACACATGCTCACACAGTTTTTAAAATTAAATCTTTAAAATCATAAAACATTCTGCAGATTCATGCCTTTCTCAGTTTCTCTTTTTCCCCCTAAAAGCTGAACTCATTTATCAGTTGCCATATTAGTTGCTAATTGCAGACCCCTACTCCAGAGAATCTCTCACAACTTGAAAACTATGTGATACAATTTAAACTCTATAGGCATGTAAAAAGGTCATCCAAGATCATCATACCTACATGATTCAGTCACTTTCTTTGCCTGTCTTATTCCCTTCTCTCCCTTATACATTCATTTCTGAATAGAATTCTCTTAAGTTATATTTAAGTGCATCAAAGTACAATATTTTGATTTTTATCACTTTAATTGTCATTGTCTCATAGAACTATTAATTCTGTAGCTGTTGCCAAGTTCTGATACCAAGATATTGTCCCCTAATTCAGTGTTCTTGAATCCATTGTCAAGTATTTTGAGAACATAGTCTTTGTACTAGCAGACCATATGGTGATATTTTATTTGTATTAAAATGTTATTTGTATGTTAATAAATAAAGTTGCCCGGGGGTCAGAGCTATTAGCAAGCCATAGGAAAGCAGGGCAGTGGTGGCATATGCTTGTAATCCCAGCACTTGGTAGGCAGAGCTGGGTAAGTCTCTGTGTGTTCAGGGATACAGCCAGTATTGGATACACATGCCTTTAATTTCAATACCAATCATAGAAAGCCTGGAGGCCTATACAGACAGGCCGTGACAAGGCAGTCATGTGGTTGTGTTTACAACCAATGAGAAGGCAGAACAGGAACTCTGTATAAAGACTTTAACACAGGGGTAGCTCTGATTCGGAGAGGTAGGACCACCGCAGGAGGAAGGGTAAGGTTTTAGCTCTTAGCTCTGACCTCTTGGCTTTCTTCTTTGCATTGGTTCTGTGTTTCTTATTTAATAAGAAGGTTGGTTACATCTACAAGACCACGTTTCAACTGGACATCATTCTTAGTTTACTACCAACCTGTAGAAATGAGGCAAAACAGAGCCTATATTTTTATTTCAAATAATTTCAGATCCTGAAGGGTCCAAGATGGTGGTACTTTGGTGAGAACTATTCTCTTTAAGAACATATTACTTTTCTATTAATGTCTATGCTAAAATGGAACATTCAAAATTCTTCCATGGATGTTTCTCTCTCTGAATCCACTTTGAGTATGGCCAAAATGAAGAGGGTTAAAGGGAGCACACCACAGTTTTTCTAGAAGTTTTGTCCAGAAAATATGTGTTTGAGAAGTGTCCTAAGCCGCAGACTTTTAACAAGAAATTTCACATGCAAAGTCTTATGTTTTAGCTTTAAATTATCACAATTTTTGTAGTTGAAGAAGATAGCAATAAAACATCTTTTTTTAGGAAAGATATCTATATTTTATCATAATTATTTTCACGGAGTTATAGAAGCAAAATTGTAAAATTTTGTAAAAACTATGTCATGCTTCAAGCTCATATTACTTTTTTTATTCTACTTTACAGAGGATCTGAATGATTTATTTATATCTTAATATTTTAATACTATCCCACAACACCTTTAATAGTTATGTTTCTAAATACTTATTAATGAATAACTATGCCCTGTAATTTCAAACAGCACATGAAATTACAAAATGAGTACATTTAAGATCCTAAAGCACATGCATGCCAGTGTCTGCACAAAATTAGAATTTTTATTAATCTCTCTTCAAATATGATTTTAAGTACAACATTGGAAAGTAACTTCCACTTTTCTTCCCCAATTAATCATAATTTGGTGGTGACATGTCATTGGTCTTAAATGCTCTTTTAACTAATTTGCAGCACCCTTTTTTTTCAGATAAAGTTGAAAAGCAAAACAGTGCAGAAAAATCTAAAGGCAAGACAAGACTGGCGTGTGACAAACCCATATTCAGCCTATTTACTATAAACACTGATGTGACCAATAAATCTGATTTTAAAAGCTTTTAATATTTTAAGCATTTTAATAAAAAGTAAATTTACTAAAGCGCTCTGTAAATACACTATTTTATTGTACAAAACTCCTTTTAAATCTGTAGTCCTAAGAACCTTCATTCTGTTTGCTTTCTGAGTTGCTTCTTTTTTGTGTTTTTTGTTTTAACTGAAAATAGACTCTTCTCTCACAGGATACATCCCAACCACAGTTTCCTCTCCGTCCACTCCTCTTGACTCCTCTCTCCTACCTCCCCTCTCACACATATCCACTCTCCCTTAGTTTCCTCTTCAAAAGAAAGTAGACTTCCAAGAGATGACAGCCAAACAGGACAAAACAAGATACACTAAGACAAGGCAAAAGTCCTCATATCAGGGCTGGAAAAGACAACACAGTAGGAGGAAAAGAGTCCCAAGAGCAGACAAGAGTCAGAGACACACTGGCTCCCCCTCTAGGAGTCCCACAGAAACACCAAGCTAACAGCCATGACATATGCAGAGGGCCCGGTGTAGACCCAAGCAGGTCCTGTCCTTGTTGCTTCTGTCTCTGTGAGCCCACATGAGCCCTACTTAGATGATTCGGTGGGCCATGTTCTCCTGCTGTCCTCTTTTCCCTCTGACTCCTACACCACACTTCTTCAGGGTTCCCAGATTTCCTGGAGCCCTCCCATTTAGACTCTGTCTGCACAGTATCTGGATGTGGGTCTCTGCATCCACTCCCATCTGCTGATGGGGGAAACCTCTCTGATGATGACTGGGAAAGGCACCATGGATACCTCTGAGTTGCTTCTAATTCTTTCTTGCAGCATCTTACGGTTTCATAGCTGGAAAGAAACAGGCACTTTCAATATTCCAGGTCTTTTCTTCTTTAGATGGAAAAGCATGTTAAGTATATTTTCAAACTTCCAACATTTTTCAAGTTGTATTTTGCGTGACTCTTCCTGGCACAGACTAGCTCAGTTCACCCTTTTAAAGATGCCTGTCTTTTCAGCATGTTGGCCATTTGTTCAAACTTCCTGCTCACCACCTTCCCCACTATTTTCTGATCCCAAATTCAGTGCCACATATTTTAGGTTCTTGTTATACCTTAGGTAACAGTTTCTGTGTCATTTACCAACTGTTGCAAAGCAGACTGTCTTCACACCTCCTTGTGTCTTAAAACAATCATTTTATTTATTACTGCGCTAATGAGTCAGCTGTTTACATCCATTCTTGTCACCATCTGTCTTTCAAATGCATCTGTTTTGTTCAAAAGTGGCCCTTCCCTGGAACCTAGCACCTTCTTCTTCAAGCTTGCTTTCTTTCTGTTTTTTTCTGAAGCATCTGGGTATATAAAAATACCTCCTAGGTGGATTGAAGAGTAAAAGTCCTATTAAGAATAGACTTAAAAGTCACAAGATTTTTCTTTGCTGTATTTAATGTGTCCTCCCATGTCACACAAAAAAAGCAGTCCAGATTAAGGGTCATAAATTTGGATGCTAGTTTTAATAGGAGACACAAAAATGTACTTGAAGAAAAAAAAAAGATTAAGATATACAACTGAAAAGGAACATTCCAACTTTCTTTGAGGGTTTTCCACCCCAATGGAAGAAGACAATTAATAGGCTAACCTGCAATAAATGTATTATTCTCTGACTCCAACTGATAAAAAAAGTGGTTTCTTTATAATGGTGAAACACAACTTTATGAACATTTCAGGAAGTTCATCAAATATATAAGTAAAACACCAGTAACACAGGCAGCTCCATGCCCTATTACAGAATTATGGGGAAAAAATAAGTAATATGTAAGCAAATTAATTTAAAAAAATAATGTTTTAAGTGTTTATTTGTTTCTATTCATCATGAATAATTTCTATTTCTCAGGTTTAGGTTCATGTTTTTTTTTCCCCTAAATTCACTGTTCCTTGCATTCAGTCTTCAACAATTTTGCCTTTGTGGATGCTCAAGTAAGCTATATCATATGCACTTTAA